>NC_133825.1:20896381-21521381 GCF_047830755.1 Zonotrichia albicollis | reverse complement strand
CAAGCCCAGTGAGGTTGTGCTTGTCAGAGGGCCAGAGCACAGACCCCAGAGCAGCTTTGTGCACCTTCATTCCCCCATCTGTGATCCTGCCAGAGGTTTGCTTGCAGGAGTCCTCAAGGGATCTGTGAATTGTTGGGAGTTCCAAGAAGGCAAGGGCTGGCTGGCCACACTCCTGAGGAGTGGCGGAGTGTGGGAGGCAGGACCAGAGGTAGCTTCCCATCCGGGCATTCCTCCACAGCAGGATACCTGGTCCAACTCTCATTTGACTTTTTGGGTGGCATAAGGAGCATCCATTTGTATTCTCAGGATGTGATGTTCTTTATGGCTCAATAGGAACTCTGGTTTTTCAAGCACTTTAGTAGTAATAATAATAAGAGTGGGTAGCCTGGGGAAGGGACAGCATAAGAACTGAAACAAAACAGACTTAGTATGAACCTTATCATCAGATAAATGTATGATTTGTATTTAAACAACTTACTTGTGTGGAATTTATCCTTGAAGTGCTTGAATCCTTGTGCTGGTAGTCTTTGGGTTTATTATGAAAGACAGGAAATAAAATTAGTGAATGAAATCAGTTCATTTAGCTTTATGTAAGGTTTAAGATGAAACACCTTTTTTTTTTTTTTTTTTTTCCCCAAAGTATCTATAGGTGTAAACTATGCTTAAGTGCTAATAGTGAATTAAAGCTACTGCTGTTTTTTGGAGAACTCTGCAAACAATAAATTTGAAGAAATTGTAACGTTATCAAGTGATAAGACTCCAGCCATGCTTTTGGCTTTAGTGAATAATTTCTGCAAAGGAAGGATTTTCCCTTTCTATTGAGCGAAACAGAAATATCTCTTACCCTGTAATATTTAATGATGGTAGCTATCTCCTCTTGTTTAGATTGAAATTACAGGCCTCAGATTGCAAGTTGTAATATTTGTTCTCTTCTGATTGCTGCCTTTAGCTCCTCAGTAAATGCCATTGACTGCTCTGTGGGTAACTCCAAAGAAGCCTCCAGGGCTGAATATATTAAAATCCATGGCATTCCACAGCAAATGACAAAATTCTCCCCAAATTGCCCCCACCAGTTTTCTACTGGCTTTCTTTATGAGCTGCAGGCAAACAAGGGTGATCTGTTGTGCTTGTCCTATTCCTTTTTCTCTTCCTGTTTTAAATATAGCAGAATATATAAAATAATGAAGTGGTATTCAGAAACAATCCTTTTGCCAGGTCTTCCATCTGTTATTCTGTGTAATCCTAATTTCTGTACAAAAAAACCCAGAACCATGGTATGCAATTCAATATGTTACAAGATGTTTATTTTCATCAGCACGGTCCAATAAAGTACACAGCTCAAATATTAACATTGGAGTACGTTAAGATTTCAGTACTATTTGATCTGTATATTTTACAGATATAAATGGATAAAAATAAACAGCTTGTAACATACATAGTTACGGACTATGCTTTTGTGGATTTACAGAATTCTGTGGTGTATTTGGGTTTTGCAGCAGATTTATTTTCTCTAATTCAGTTAAAATAACTATGTAATCATTATTTGTGCTGAATATGGTTTGAGCTTCATTTTCATAATTCACTGTGGGATTTGTCTGCATAACTTCTGATAGTTAATGACCCTGTATTGATTGAGATGCTTTTGTGAGTCTATATTGCTTGTGACTTGATAATGAATCAGTTAGATCACTCCATTTTAGAGAGAAAGAAAATAGACATAGTGTTAACTTACAAAAAAAAAAATACACCCAAAGCTCTGTGTACTCTATATATTCTGTAGGGGCTTTTATAGTGCTCGTAGTACATGCTGTTCTGAAAGTGTCATATGTGCATTTGTTGTTGTGAAGTCAAATGCTGTAGAATCTGTAAAGATGCAAGATTAAATTTTCCATTGCCATTTTTACAGATAACAGCCCGTCGACAATGGAAACATATTTATGATGAATTAGGTGGTAACCCTGGAAGCACAAGTGCTGCTACATGTACTCGCAGACATTATGAAAGGTAAGATAACAAATCTGAAATGCTTGTTTAATAATGAAAAAATTAATTTGGAAAGCCTTCAAAGCATTTTATAAGGAATTAGAGAAAAGGACAGAGAGTCGTCTTAAGATTTAGTAAATAGTTCCCCAACAGTTTAGTCAGATAATCCATTGTGATTTAAACCAGAGTGTCTGTCTCCAGTGACTAAGTAAATAAAAAAAGCATCTGATTTTTCTTTGGTATAGATCTTAATTTTTGCAACAGCTTTTCAGTTAAAGAAGCTGAAAAATTGAGGAAAACATACTCGAGGAAAAATAAGAAACAGCAGCTAATTGATGAAAATGCTTGTCTTCTATAATTTTTTAGGAATACCAATTAAGCAGATTGTGGTTTTGATCAAAATAATGGGGTGGCCCATAGTGCAGGGTGCTGTTAGTGTTGTAGGTCATGCCGAGCGTTGCATTCCTCTTCTTCATGGCATTCCTTCCCTCCTCCCTGCCTGCGAGCTGCTGCCAAACACTCTTTCTCTGCAGCCATTGTTGCTGGTCAGAACTGTTGAATTCTTATTCTTCCCATGTAGATAATAACTTCCAGGGCTTGTGAAGCCAGAACACATTGAATAAAATACTGGAGCTGGAATGTTGTTTTGATTTGGTTTTTAGAAACAACTGTTGGGGCTTTTTATTTTCTTTTATCTTTTTTTTCTTCTTTTTTTCTTGTTGAGTTTTTTTTTTTTTTTTTTTTTCTCTTAGACAAGCAAATGTGAATAAAACTCAGCAATTTTCGGCTCAGATAGGTAAAATTCAGTCTCTTGTTCTTGGGCATAAACAAGTCATTTGCTGGGCTCAGGAAGAGATTGTACTTGCCTGTGCAGAAGGTGGCACAGCAGAGCTGTGTTCAGTGGGCACTTTCTCTCCTTATCTTAGTGCCAGATGTGTCAGCCTCTCAAAGAGTCATACTGCCATCCTCATGGAGGGTTGGGCATTTGATGATGCTCATTTACAGGTGACATGTCCCCCAGAAGGCCTTGGGTGCACAGAGGAGTTGCATGTAATGATTGCCATTATAAAATGTTAGAAGCTTTCTGGAGTTTGAGCCAAGCAGCAGAGTGAAGTGAGTGAGTTGCTGTGCATGTCAGATGGGGTTTTTCCCTGCCTTCATGTTGCAGACAAACGTTATAGATTGTTTTATTGACTCATCAGATTGTGGATATTCAGCTCTTCCACCCCCATCATTACAGTCTTGAGAGTCTCAGCTTCCTCTTGCACCCAAGCCAGCTGATGGGTTTCCAACTGGCAATGTGGCTTTTCCCTTGCCAGATGTTCTGTGGGGGATGTTATTTGACAGAGGAGACCCGAGCACACATGAGCATTAGGTCTCTGTGGGTTTGGGCTGCAGAGGGAGCCTTGCTGAAGCCCTGGAGTCACTGAGAGAGCACATCTCTTGTAGCTGGGGAAAACTAAATGAGCCATTCACAAATACTCCATAAACCCCTTTCTCTCTCTTCTGCTTTCCTGATTATGTTCATTGCTGGTGGTTTGGGTGTTTTTTATGTGTAAAAGCTTTGTATTGCACTCCCATGCATAGAGACTTGTGTGTGACTGACTCAGCAGTTACTTGGGTATGCTCTGAAGTGCCACAAAACCCATTGTGCTGTCTGGAAAACCTGAACAGTCCTGATGCCTTCCAAATTGAAAAGCCTTTCCAGGCTACCCAAAAGCAGTTCTGCTTGACTTGATCTGGTCTGAGGAAAGTGTCTTCTAGTTTATGGTTAGATTGGTCTTAATACACTGAAGAACTCAAATCTGAGTTCATGGATGCCAGTCTATCATGTAGTTCTGTATAAAGTCTGATATGAGGCAGCACCTAATTTTCCACATCCCTGGCAGGCTATCAAAAGATGGCATTTGGAGCAAAAAATCGTTCAGGACTTTGAGGTTAGCCCTGAGCTTACCTAAAATGTTCTTCACTAAATCCCTTCTGAAAAACCAAAACACTTATACAAAAAACCTTAGTAACTCATCCAGTCTCTACTTTTCTAGTGTTAGATGTTCTTTTTCCTTTCACTACAGGAAAGCTGTATGAAGCCTCAGACTTGAAAAAAAGTAAATGAAATTGTCATGGTTTGTTTCAGCTGGTAATTCTAACTACAGCACCTGTAAATGTAATGCTCATTTATAGGCAAAGTGCTCAGATGACATTTAATCTAAAACTAGAACTGTAGTGCAGGAATACACACGCTCATGATTCAGGACACACATACATTTTCAAACTTGAAACTGTACAGCTAAAGTGGAAATTGAATTATCTGGAAAGCAAATGCTGAGTAAATCTCCTGATTTTTCCTTTCTGAATCCCATTGTCCCTTCCTTGCTTACTGAAGGCAGAACAGGCAGTTCCCAGACTTCACTGGCCCTGCTGCTGTTTGACTTAACCTTGCCATTCATCTCTACAACTGAATCTCAAGGGCATCCATGTTGTGTTAACCAGCTCTCTCCCAGGAGGAGTTACTGGCTGTGTCCATCAGCTTTAGCATGTCAAGACTGTTCAGGTGGCAGCCACCTTTCAGTGACATCCTTGGGATGCTGAGGAGTGGAATGGTACATATGTCCCAATTCAGGCATTGCCATCCCTCCTTCCTGCCCTCTCCTGTTCTCCTTTGCAAGGTGGAGTTTCACACACAATTTCAAAGGCTGAAAAGAGAGAGACGGAAAAAAAAAACCATTAACAACAATCAACCAATCAACCAACCAACAAAACCCAAACACAACCACTGGAGAGGGCAAAATTGTCTCTTTGTCTACCAAATCCAATGAAGAAATACTGCTTTCTGTAAAGGTGTTTATAACCTCTGCAAAGCTACCATGTGGCTGCAGATTCATGGTACAGCGGATGGCAAAAGCTGGAACAAAGCCAGATTTTAAGGTTTTGGGGAATGTGTTGCTCTGCACCCTGATGTTTGGAGCAGGATTTGTGGTGGTAGCTGCTGGTGTGCTATATGTAGGTAGAGTGCTTCAGTTGGGGCGGTGTTTTCTTTGTTTCCCTGGTAAAAGGGATAGAAAGGTTTTGTGTGCGTTTTCAGCTGATTCATTTATCATTAATACAGTTCCTGTTTCCAGTAACTGTTTTCATTTTAAAATAAGGCAAGGCTGCCAATGTTTCAGTAAGTGTTATATTATATATTCGTTAGACAACTTCTGTTTTATTAATGAGTATAATAATGAAAGTGCAGGTTTCTGAGTAGAAGCAATGAGTGTTTTTATTTAAAGCATAGCAGGCATCATATAATGCCAATGAATACGTTATTGTCACTGTAGGCATGGCTGGTCTAGACCTGCCTCTGATTGGGTTATTCCAAATAGGCCCAAGCACTTCATAAAAATGTCTTTGTCAGCCTAGTTTTCCTTCCAAACCTATTCATCTCTGTCAGTTTTTAATATTAGTACCAGGCTCTTGGCTATAGTCCATTAGTACTGTACTTAATTGCTCATGTTACAGATGATTACCAATATAAAAAGCATTAATGTTTTCCCATCATGGGACTGTTGCTCTGTGCACGACTTGGACCGTACAGAGCTTATAAGGTGTTGTTGTTTTGGTCGTTACTGTCTTCATTAGTGTTCCTCTAATGATCTTTCACCATCACAGAGAGGCAGAGGTGTGTGGTTGGTGTAGCTGATTCAGCCTGCAGCGTTCCCTTGAACCTCTCAGAGCCCTTGTCAGTACCCTGCATCTCTGTCTCGCTTATCGAGAAACCCTCAGAAACGGCTCCTTTTCTGCGAAGCACTCTGCCCCGTGCTGTCTTCCCCTAATAATGCAGATGTGGTTTTCACATGCAGGGTTTGAGGTTTCTTTTCGCTTTTACACAAAACACATGATTGGCAGCTTTGACTTTCTGGTGTGAGCAGTAGGCTGTTTTCTGCAGTGCTGATGACGTTGTTGTTGGGGATTTTTTGTAAACACTACACCAGTGCTCCCCCCTTCCCCCCAAAAAAGAACCAAACCAAAAAACCCAGCCTGCTCGTTGGCAAGGTATAAAAAGTTCCTAATAAAATACATTGAACAAAACAGAAATATTCGTAATTACCTGTTGGGGCCTTTTTCTGTCTCCAAGCCTGGCTGTGATTCATCTTGGTTTCCTCCAGAGCAAGTCCCATGCGTGGGCTGTGCACAAACACACATGGGCTGGGGGACTGTGCTGTGCAGGGCATGCAGTAGCTCTCCTTGGCTTCTCTGGTGGACAGACATGTTGGGAAGCATGATGGCAGGCAGCTGCAGGGTACCACAAACCTGTGGCTTCTGGCCTCTTTGGGTGCTGCAGGAGGCTGGGCTCCCTTGGGATCTCCAGAAGGATGGACCTAGAGAGCCCCATGGCCCAAGTCCTGCTCTTCAGCAGCATGTCTCCTGTGCTGGCCCTCACAAGTTACTAGCATTTCAAAAACCAGTTTGTCCTGGGCAGACACAGATGGAGAGGGATTTATTAGACCTTGCACCCTTACTAAATTAAGGCAGCTGAGTGGGAAAGTATTCTGCAGAGATACAGCCACCTGGAACTTAAGGAGGAGAGAGGTGAGATGGGTTGTGTTTCTTCACAATGGGGTGGCAGGTGGCTGTGCCCACACTTTGGACAATGACCTGCAGAGGGTTTTATTCTGACTGTGCATGTGGCCCCTGGGTACTTGCACATCTACCAGGGGGCTAACTTCAGGAGATACAGTGTCTTGTACAGTTCAGAGCCTATTCTGCCATTTTTCTTTCTAAATCTATCACATAAAAATTATATATGATCACAAACACAAGGCAGGTCAAAATAGGTCCCTTGCACAGTTTCCCTTTAACAGCCATAAAGTCTGTCTACCCGGAGGATATTGTGCAGTAATTCAATATGCAGGAGAGCCCTGTGTTCCATGCAAATGCTGTTTGGTTTTCTAAAGGGTTTGGATAACTTTCATAACGTGTAAGCATTTCAGTGGAATTTTGCAGGAAATAACAGCCAGTCGTTAGAGGGAACAAAAAGTAGGGGGCTAGTGTAGCATCTGCATGAAATTGCTTATGGTTATCTTTTTATACACATTGTAATTAATAGAAGGTTTTGATTTACACTGTTAAGTGTGAAAACATCCCCAGGCAAAAATTAATCAAATGTTATGTCATGCTGTAAACTACAACTAGCTCTTTGTTTGACTGAAAAAAAACTTGCCAAGCAACAGTTTTCTCTCCTTGTTTTATTTTTGTCTTCACCCCACTTCCCTGCCCCCCTCACACTTCAGCTGGTCCCAGACTCCCAGAAAACTTCACAAGTTGCAAATTGTCTCCATAGTTTTCCATCAAGCACAAATTTAAGCCTGAAGATAGATGAGGTGTCTCAGTTCTCTCTTTATTTTCCTAGGTTTTTGGTTTGGGTTTGTTTTTTTTTTTTCTTTTTGATAAATAACAAGAGGTTTCTACTTATGATTTTCTGCCCTCAGGGCTTTATCATTAAGATTAAATAACTGTACTCTCAAGCATACCACTGAACAAACATCTTTTCAATTATGTGAGTAACAGATGCTTTAACAAAGGAACTATTGAACATTCAGAAAGCTTCCCCCCTCCCCAAAATTTAAAAAGTATCAGATGACAGAGGAATGTAATTGTTTACCATTAAAACAGATCCCTAGCTGTCCTTTTAAAACATCTGAGAACATGCTTTTTTTTTTCAAAATTTCTGGGGTTTAAGCCTCAGCAACTTTGAGTGGCCATTGCTAGAGTCAGCAGGAGTCCTTGAGTGCAAAGTGCTGGACAGTCGGGCAGTGCCTTTAAGTGCCTGCAAGCAGATGATCTCTCTCCTGGTGGGGAATTGTTTTCCCACCTACATCCTTCCTTTCACCCAGGAGTTTGTCCCAGCAGAACTGAGGCATGCTGAATGCTGCCCAGTGCTGCTGGGGGCATTGTCACCCTTGCCAGGCGCGCCCACCATGCACGTGTGCCTTGGCACTGACTGGGTGCCCAGAGCCTGGGGGTGCCAGCAGTCCAGCTTGGAGTCAGTGTCACCCATGGCAATCTCATTCCTTGACGTGCAGGAGTAGGAGCAGGGGACAAGCCCCTTTTCCCTGCTGGGAGCTGAGTAGCCCCAGGAGAGTGCTGCACAGTGAGAGGTGTGCCATTCTCTGTTGCAGGAGCAGCACCCATGAGTAAGCACCAAGATCTTGTCCCTCAGACTGCCCAGCAATGCTGGGAATCTCCACCTTGTACTTTAGGATTCTGTTAAAATGAAAGAGAATGCCCATAGTTTGTTCAGCTTTTTGCAATATAGATGTAATTTAGAGCTCCCAGGAAGGGTCAGCAGGATTTTGGAGTCCTGCCAGGAGACCTGAACCCCACAGACAATGCAAAATGGCATCTGTAAGCTTGTTCTGAGCCTAGGGACCAAGCATTGCAGGGACTCCATGGACCTACCAAACAAAATGCATGTCTGCCTTCAGATGCAGAAATGGTGACTATGGCCAAACAGAGTCTTGTAGTGGTTTTGGTACAGTGATCTTGGGAAGTTGCTGTGTGTCCACCACCCTTCCTTTGACTCGTTTCCATGCTGTAAATCTGTGCCAAAGGCAGAAGACTGGAGTTGTTCATCTCCCCCTGCTGAGCCCTAGGATCAGGAGTGCCTGAGCTTGCCTCGCTGGGCTGTGCAGTTAAATCAACAGCTGTGTTTGTAATGTCACTAATTTCCAGTTTACTTAAAAAGAAGTGTCTTTGAATTCTCTTAGAGCAGTGCTGTTCCCACCTTTCAGCAGTAAGCCATTCTCATTACCCACCAGCACTCCCAGTGGGCTGTGAGGAAAGTTGTTGTTGAAAGGATGAAAGAGCCATTTCTTTAAGGAAGGAAAGTTCTTTGGAAAGAAAATTGAACTCCAGCATATTTTGTCTTTGCTGATATAATACATGCCAGTTTTGTACTTCAGACAAATGCAAATAAAGCCATTGCTATTGTGTTCTGCACAAAGGCACGTGAGGCTTGCTTTCATAACCCCTGCATTGTACAATGCAATCCAGGGAAAGCAGACTTCAGGAACACACTGCTTCATTTCCTGAATGTATTTTATATTCCCATTTTGGAAAACAAGCTGAGACCTTAAAGTTTGGGTTATTCCTCTCCCCTCTTTGCTGGGAATGTGTCACTGGTGCCCAGCAGAGCTGCCTCCTGCCCCTGGTTATCCCCACCAACTGATTGTCACTGAAGGTTTCCCTTCAACGTTGTTTCCCTTGCCTGCACTGGACCAGTGCTCGAAGATTTATTCTTTTGAAAAGCAACAGCGTAAAAAAGACAAGACTTCTCTTGGGATCAGAGCTCAGGCATTCCTCCTGGTCCCTTAAAACAGCTGAATGTTTTGCCACTGACTTTCTAGGGGAAAAGAATCAGGTTTCTCTCACTGAGGTTACTGATAGGGGCCCATTTTCACCACAGGGGCTGTCCCAGCCCTGCACTCAGACCCTGTGGCTGCAGGGGCTGTGGGCAGCTCTGCCCAGCTGCTGTGAGGACATCCTGGAGCAGATGGGTGCCCTCTTGGACTGAACAAACTGGTTGTCTTGCCCCCCAGCTCTGGTAGTGCCTGCAGAGGAAGGAGTTGGAGCCGCCCTAGCCTTATGTGCTCAGGAGAAAAGAGTTATCCAAATTCCTACCACTAAAGAGACCTATTGCCTGTCCCTTTTCAGCATTTTTGAAGCTCTAACAGCTTAATGTTCTCATGATTTACATTAGCATCTAATCCTTGCATAATCTCACTAATCCCTTGGCCCCAAGATATCCATTGGCAGTGAGTTCCACGGGTTAACTGGTTGCAGTATTCATTTGGTGGAGCAAATTTAAATCATTTTTCATTTCTGTTGCAATTAGCCTCCTTAACCTGGCCAAGGATGCGAATGGGGCAACATCTCCCAAGGAGTGGACTTTGGTATTTAAGGCTTTCCAAAATTACTCTTGTGGCTGAGAGACTCCAATGCATCCTATTTTGTGTTGGGCTTGGATCCCTGGAGAAAGGACAGTGATCTCAATGGGAGACATGCTGAAACATTTTATTCTGCCAGAAAGAAAACAAAAATAAACACTGAAACGGCGATACAAAAAAAAAATTTGTAGGGGTTGTGCTGAGTTGCCTCCTTCCCTCCATCACCCTGTGTGTCCTGGGCATATGGTTCCTCCCCAGCCCAGAGCCCTGTCATATCCATACACAGTAGGGAGAATTAAAGAGGAAACTGGCAGCCTTAACGTTTAATTTCCTTCCTCTTTCTGGGCTGGTCAGATCCTTTGCATTATTGTAACTATTTTTTTTATCATGCCTATAAATAGATGTGCTCTCATGTGTCCTGTGAAGCAGAGTCAGGCCAAAAAAGTCATTCATTCTGCATAATCAATACATGTAGTGGTTACTGGCTCAGATGAGAACTTGTACTGTTAGTTCTGTAGCTGGGAAAAAAAATGTTGACTAATAAAGATTAAGGGCTTTTTTTTTTTCCTTTTTATGAAATGCTAATGATGAAGACATGTTTGATATACTGTGAAATACATTTCTCTAATGTGAAGTTTCTGCTTTTTGTTGGGAAAGAGATTTAGTCCCTGGAGGATTTTAGAATTTGTAAATATAAAATTATCTGCTTCAGTGTTTTTTAAAAAAAGGTTGGCAGAAAGCCAGCTTACTTACATTACTGTAATAGATTTGCTGACCTCTGACATCTGCTGCAGAGAAGTACATTGAATTTTTCATAATATCAGATGATGCAGATCTAAAAACTCGGTACACTGCACCATTATTTAATTCAGGACTTACTAAAGGAAAATCTTTTTTTAATAGCAGTTTATACGTGATTAAACTTAATATTGCCGATTGTAATAAATCAGGATTAGTATAGTACTGATTTGTTAATCTAACTTGTATTGATTTTAAGTTGCCTTTATTTAAAAAAAAAAAAAAACAGAAAAAAAAAGGAAAAAGACTGGCTTTTCACAGTGACTGAATTTAATAAGAAGCCCTGTGATAGCAAAGACTCCCCTACTGTTTCTGCTCTTGGCTGGAAAATGTTATTCTTGTATTATTCCAGGAAAAAAAAAAAAACCTCATGCTGCTAAAAATCTGCTGCCTGTGGAAAGATTTTTTTAATACACTAGTGCTTACATATTCTATTTATGTTAATTGACTTATAAATAATACATTTTATTAATGTTAATATTGGAATCTTGATCATGATAAAGACCCTTTTATTTGGTCTTCTCGCAGGCTTTACAAGTAAATATTCTTTAGACCACAAAATATTCCCCCTCTTTTCCTTTTTTATGAATACTTTTAGACTTCCCCCCCTGTCGGGAAGTACAGCCACAGTTCAAAGCGACTGAAAACATAATTGTTGTTTCCAACACGCGATACATTTGAGGTATCTGGATCCAGTTTTTTGGACGTTGTCTTTACCTCTCCTTGCGCAAAGATTGATTAAATCTTACCTGCACTGCAAATATTTGACCAAGAAAAAAATATCTTGTGCTGGTTTCAGACATGTCACATTCTGCTAAACTATTTGGCTAACAGCAGATCGCATTCTTCCGGTGTTGGGCAATATTGACCTTAAATTGGCTAAGCCGGCTGCTTTCATGGCATGTGAGCCGGCTGCTTACATGTTGAGAGAGCTGTATTAGCTTTATTACTCCTGCGCTATAAAAACTTCTAATAATCAAATGATAAGATCATATCCTGTGGGTAATTGTGTTGTACCATGACAGGATAACTGAAAAAACATTCAGTGAAAATTGCAACCGACGGAAATCTCTACGTGAAGAGGCAATTGCTGCTGTTGCTGGGCTCAGTGCTGCTCCCTGGGGTCTCGCAGCCCGCGTTCCTGCCCGGCTCCTCGCCAGCCGCCCCCCAGCGCCACCTCGGCCGGCACTCCTTTGAAACGAGGAGGGGAAAATCCTAGAACAAGCCATCCTTGTGTTTTGACTCAGTTTTACCTTAGTCATGCCGCCTCCCCGATACACGAAACATTTAATTCCAGATTTCCTGCCACTGGCTCCAGGCCACTGACCGGCTATGTGAAATGTATTTTTACTGCTGTCGGCCTGCCAACTGCTGAGCTCAGTGAAAAATAACTAAAATGAAAACCTTGTACTCCCACATGAACCCTTAAGATCAGAAAAGGAAATTTAAGCCACGGTTACTAATTAGCACCCAGGCTAATGAGTTCTGGTGAGGTGCAGGAGGAGGAGGAGTTTGGGTCCCGCGTTACCCTACAAGGCTCAGCGGAGAGCACGCGAGCAGTGATTAATCATGTTGGCCCGGGCCTTGCTCCTGGCCCAGCCATAGCCACTGGGTTAATCCCTCGGCATCTTCCAGGGAAGGGCTCATTCCTGGGGCTGGGAGCATCTCTGTGCCCCATGAGGCACCGGACAGCGGCTGAAACCTTTATGGATGGAATATGTAGATTTTTAATGGGCGATGCGTTCCCATGGAAACAAAACAAAGTCAAACACTCCCCTCGCAGTGCTAACAATTACTGTAATAAAATGTGTTTTTATTAAAAGCGACTTTAAATACTTAACACATGGCAGAGCAGCCTCGGCACTGCCCTTGTGAAACCCAACCTTGCCTGTAAGTGAAGTCCAAAGTGCTTTGTGCAGCATGGAGAGGAATTCGGTGTTTTCACCAATATTTGAGCTTTGCAAATGAAATGTAGCAGCCTCAAGTATGAACAGGATTATTTTTTTCTTCTTCTGCTTAGTTATGCTTTTTTTATATAAACATTACCTGTAATATTACAGTGGGAAGCAGGTATTTGGCAACTACGTATTATTTTGCTAAGTTTGCATAGAGGGAGCAGTTTCCAGTTTTAGCAGCTGTAACATGTTTAAACTCAGTTTGTAATGGGATCTGAAGATGAATATTCCCTGTGGGCTCTGCTTAGCTTCATTACTGGAGCCCTGCCAAATTCAGGGCTAGAAAGTATTATTCACGCCTCTTTGCACATACCGTGTCAGAGCATGCTCAGTTAATGAATTTTGTTTCTAATATAGCATAAATTAGGTTTATATTTTAACATAATTTATGTTGTATTTTATTAAAATGTAAAATATTATGATCACGAGCAATCTAATTCTGCTCTCTTAAGCCCAAACTGTGTTTGAACATCTAAGTATGTAAATCAAAATTGCATGCTTAGAAACTGATTCTAGGATAACAAACGAATATCTGAACCAAAGAGGTTTCTGCCTTGGAGTCTTAGATTAAAGATAATTAAGGATTCCTGGTATTTGAGTAGATCTATGTTGTTTATAAGCAAAGTACATTTTCTTCACAGAGTCAACTTGTCTTTTTTTTTTAACAGATTATGTTTGCTGTATTAATGTTCATATTTTTAAAGTCTGAGTCTTATATTAATCCCACAGTGAGTCATTAATCATACTAAAATGCATTATAAAAACTTTAATCACTGAAGTTGAAACTGAGATTGTAATGCAATCCATCCCTTTTAATTATATCAGTTATTTTTCCTTTCAGATCAAGAATTGCAAAGGGAAAACAGAGAGATTAAAACTCAGTGTGTTTGATGCTTTCAGGGGAGAATATTTTTTTGTTTGTGTTTCTTCCTTGTGTTTTTAAAGCAATTTCGTGCACTTTGTGGCAGACAGCTCCACAGTGTAGAATTCCTTCATATTTAACTCTTCTCTTCTCCCCTTCTTCCTAAAGAAGGGCTCTGGTGGCTGTCACTGCATGGGTGCCTTGCATGGACGGGGCTGGGTGGGTGCTGTGCCCACCTCGGAGGGCGGCTGCAGCCCAGCTCTCCTGGCCCCTGCCACCTTCCTGGCACTCGCCCTTGCAGCCAGGGCACCAGCAGCCTGGAAATTGTGTAGCTGTTACCAAGTTGGCTGTGGCCTTGTAGGTGTTTTCCTGGGGCTTGCTGCATGCTGTTAAAGTCGGGGAGGGAAAGTAAAAATAAACGGTGGAATTTTTTTTTTAATCAGTCTAAAACATGATGGCTGATATTCTCATCTGGTACAAATTGGTGTAGCCACGCAAACCACTGTGAAGTTGCTGACAACTAATCCACACCAACTCTTAACTCCACTGAATTCATTCCACGTTATAATCTTGCCAAATAAATTGATTTCTTATACTTGGATTTATAGATGTAGAGTTTAAACTGTTGCTTTTATGGCACGGAAGAAAATGGATTTATTAAGTAAACTGCTCACAGTAGATACATTTTTTCTTTGCTAGAACAGCAAAACCTGATCAATTATTTGTTCCTTAATCCCCTAGATTAATCCTGCCATATGAAAGATTTATTAAAGGAGAGGAAGATAAGCCACTGCCTCCAGTGAAACCTCGAAAACAGGATAACAGTTCCCAGGAGAGTGAAGCAAAAACAAAAGTGTCTGCAACAAAACGCATCAAAAATGAAAACCAAAAGAGCAAGAAGGAAAAAGATAATTCACAGAAACCCCAAGATGCATCTGAGGTCTGTTGCTTCCTCGCTTTTCAGTTTTTCAATTAAAAATGCACAGCTTTAATCACATGAAATCCAGTGATAAAATATATAATTAAAACAGGAGAATTCCAACCAGTTGGCCTTTTAGTTTGCTCAGCAATGGAAATTCAGCTGTTGTGATACTATCTATGCTGGGATTTGCTGGGCTGCGAATGGCAGCCAATTTGCTCCATATTGCACAGTGGGGATGGCAGAGGACCAAGCTCTGGATCTGACTAGTACCAGCTCTGCTCGTTGTATTATACAGTGGTCACCATTAACAGATCAGCAGCTGCCAAAGGGAAACCACACAACTACCACAGTTATTTCCTAATCTAAGTATAGGGTGCGGGAACCTCTAATACTGTTGATAATACTGTGGTAACTGTTGGACACAGCTGATTTTTATAATGGTAACCTCTGGATCAGCCCTTCTGTGCTCACAGATGTACGCATGGCTGTGAGAAAACATACTGCTCCCTAGGATCTTTATTATATTATACTAAGTTTCTTTTTGAACTGAAAGGTCACATTTTGAGGGAACCACCTTCCAAGCCCTGAGATCGATTTCCCTCTCCGAGCAGTAGATGGCTTTCAGCTGAGGTTCCTGTTCAGACATAATAGGTTCCTGTGGTGTCACTCTGCATCACATGGGCAGGCCCCAGTTTCCACAAACTGCCATGTTACTTGCAGGCTTAGGACAGCCCTGTAGAAGAGAGTTTGTGTTCACAGCACAGGGTAAGATTGATGGTAGAACTCATATTTGTCTACAAATAAGAGTAAATTTCAAGTGTTGTTAAGTGATGCAAAATCAATGGGGGTTTTGCTCCAGTGTTATTTGAGCACCTTCCTTTGCACATCTGCCCACTCTCCTGTGCCCCGCTTGCGCAGGGCAAGGAGGTGAAGGAAGGTGGTGAAGGAGGTGGTGAAGCTCCTCACACACAACCCCTGCAAAACATGTTGCTTTTCCTGTCTCAGTCTGCCAGATCACAGCAGCCTTCAAGGCGTTGCAGTGAAAGTAAGTATTTAAAGAATGTCGAAACACATGACGTGCCCGGCAGACTATGGCTGCTCCTTTGACTCCACTGCGTCTGGCAGGTACAGAAGTCCTGGTTCTAAACTTGCTTGGAAAGTGTATTGAGTCAGCTATCAACAATTCTCCTCTTCATTGTTTTAAAAGAACAATGCAGGTCCTGGAAATGCAGATGCCTCTGAGATTCCATGTACCCAGTTTTGAGAACAGAAAATTTGGGGTTTCATGTCCCACTACCTCGTTAAGTTTACAAGGACAATTTAATCTCTCATCCAAAGAAGAATTTGTGTTTTAAATAACAGTACCATTAATATGTAATTTAAGAGCAATCCCCAGAAAGACTTTTTTTTTTTTTCTAACATTGTAATTTTAAAGTAGGGAGAGCCCTGTTTGGGTAAAATTAAAAAAACAAAAAAGCACATCAAGAGAAGAGTGTGCACAAGCGTGCTTTAGTCACTGGGAGTTTGCAAGACAAGTTGCCCAAAGCAAGGAGAAGTGAAGTGAAAGGTGAAAGTTCTGCTCCCTTCCCTTGTCATTCCTTCATCCCTGACTATTTACTGAGGGTCTTGGATCAGGAAGACACATTACACACTATCAGTACCACTGCTGCTATGCCCAGCATAACAAGTCAGCAACAGAGCAACAGCCTTCACTTTGAATTTCCTTGCTTTTGTTGTTCCCTATCTCAAACTTCCTGCTGTTTAAACTGAAGTTATTTTTGTGTGGATTGCAGGAAGAGTTCCTAAGCTGCGCTTATCGGAAATGTAGGGAGCTTAGACAAGACAATAAAAATGTACAAATATGGCAGTTCCCTATTGTAAAATGGCATCTTTTATAGCAGAATAATGTCTCCTCCCTGACTGGGGTGGAAGACATGTCCTGCCCCTATTTGATCAAGGCAGGCTATTAAGTATCTTGACCTTCATGTTAGTCACCATACAGGTCAGTGATCACACAAAGCCCGAGCGGTGAAGGGGCTGCAGGGTGGATGTTTCACCCCTGCGTGGGTGTAGGGCTCCAGAACTCATCTGTGCTTTGCCATATGGAGGGCTCCATGCCCAGGATGTGGCACTTAACGGGGGTAGCAGGCTGGAGACGTTCAGCTCCTTTGGGTGGAGCAAAGTCCAGGTGTGCTGGAGCCAGGCAGAAGGTTGCTTGTCTCTTGCACTGCAGCCATGCCTTGGCAGTGGAGCCCCGTTCCTGGGCCCTCATCCAGGCACAGCACTGATGGGGTATTGCTCTGAGGGAGAGCCCTATAGCCACCACATAAATGTGTAGGCACATCCCCAACCAAGCCACCACTCAAGCCATTTCTGCATGTGGCCTGGAAACTGTGAGCTGGAAAAGCATAATGCAGTTACAGATGTGTGGTGGTCTCAATTGCGTGTTCAACTCATGCACCATTAGAAGTATGCAGGGAGAGAATATAACTTTAATTTATTAGGATTGCATTTGCCTTTGTGCTCTTCACTGTTTTCCTGCCATCACAATGACATTGTCAGTGTAACAAGACACCAGACAAAATGCTATTAGCCTTGGACTGCACATTTCCTCACAATAGCTGAAACTTCAATCAAAGTATTGCTTAACAGAAACAAAGAGCAGAATGTACAGTTATTAAGTATGATTCTCTTTTTTTTTTCTCCTCCTTGCTTTGCTCATCTGTCTGGTATTTGCCTGTAATTTTATAAGCTCAAGAGACTAGCGATGGTACTTTGTAAAGGACCTAATGATGGTATTTGGCTGCAAAAGTCAGCTCTGAGTTTAAAAAGAAGAAGTTAGGATGACTAACAGACACTGTAACTAATAGGCCAACCAAACAGACAGGAATATTTAAAAGCAGCTGTGAAGAAATAAATCTCTGAGAGGGTTAGATTCGTTAGGACCGTCTCCAATTCCCTGCTCCTGCAACAGACCATAAAGCAGCATTTAGATGATAACTTTCTCGGTGCGTCTTATCTTTACAATGAAGGAAGAAAGAAAACAATAATAATAAAGGAGTCGCACAATGCTGCTGTTTTATGACTGTCTTCTACCATGACATGTCAGAGGAGAGTGACAGCAGTTTTGAAAAGGGCTGTCAGTCAGCTGGATCGCAGATGGGATGCTCTGGTGACCTCTGCGGGTCACAGTTCAGGTGGCTACATAATGGGATGAATAGTGGGAATTGTGCACACACGCTGTATTAATGGGGGAGCAGAACGAGCCACGGTCCCATTGACGAGAACGTATAAAAGCCATGTTTGTAATAGCAGGCGCACACACACTTACTGAATGTTGACAACTTCATTTTAATCCGTTAATAAAAAAATGTGTGTCCTAGTTAAGCTGTGGCAGTGATTTGCTGCCTACAATAGGGATTTCTAGTATGCCATTTCTATCATTTTCACACTTTAATGCAGAACTGGGTGTGAATGATCTCCTGTGTGATCACTGAATTTTAAGATAGCTATGAGGGAGAGACTTTAGGGAAGGAAAAGCGTAGGAATAGTGTGGGTTTTTTGGGTGAAGTTGGCTGGTAGGAGAAATTTCTATAGCCTTATTGTTTGTGTCATGAAATCTGCTCTTCTGCATTTGCCTAATTAATTTTAAAAGAGTATATAACCTCAGCATTTAGCTATCTGATCAAGCCACCAGTGCCTCTCATCAGGTTACAACCATCTGCTGTTTGGAAATGCTTTATTGTAACTCTGACAGGGATGGTGTATTTTTTAATATTTCTTGGAGATACTTCTTAGAGTCCAGTACCTGATGTTAGAGCCTTCACATGCCAGCAAGGTGGTTGGCAAGTCCTTCTCTAAAAGTAGCCAGCAGCGTACTGTGTATAACCTTACAAACAGGCTGCCAGAACATACTGCATTCTTACTATTGTCTGTTGAATCATTTCATTAGGTTTCATCAGAACAAGAGAAGGATCAAGAATCAGCAGACCAGAAGAATTTCCCTGAACATCCTACAGTGGGAGAGGTGAAACAACCTATGCAAGGCCCTCCACCTCTTTTACCAGAGACAGCTCGGACACTGCCTCTGGAGAAGACAGACATGACAGAAAACAGCACCAACAGTGAGAAAGCCAAGGAGGAGGTTCAGCACTCGTCCTCTTTCTCGAGTGTTTCTGTGCCTGCAGAAGAAGACGCTGTGCTGGATGCCACTGTCACAAAACGATTACACCCCTCACCCGATGCCCTGGAAGACACAAAGCCTGAACAAAAACTACACAAAGCTTTTACTGACAGCCTGGAAAGTGAACCTCCAGAAATGCCCTTCACAGCTTTCCCAGTCCATCTGCCCACTCAGAGTGACATGGAAGATGAGAAACTGCCAGGGATGGCCGATTACATCGCAAACTGCACGGTGAAAGTGGACCAGCTGGGAAATGAAGATATCCACAATGCACTAAAGCAAACACCCAAAGTCCTGGTGGTGCAGAACTTCGACATGTTTAAGGAAAAGGAGCTGCCCGGGTCCATGAACGATGACTCCACTTTCAGTTACACACCACTGCTGTACTCTAAAGGTAATCCAGGCATCATGTCACCCCTGGCAAAGAAGAAGCTGCTGTCACAGGTCAGCGGGGCCACGCTCTCATGTAACTATCCTTATGGTTCTCCTCCACCTTTGATCAGCAAAAAGAAACTCAGCAGCAGAGATGAACTGTCCTCAGGCGTATCACAAGGTCCCCATGCCCCTAATTCTGATCCTGTAGCAATTAATAGGCCCTCAGTCATACAACATGTACAGAGTTTTAAAACCAAGGAAGAAAGGAAGTCAATTAATAATGTTTTTAAACATGACATGCTAAGTAAACCGGATCCTCAGCGCTGTGATTTTTCAAAACATCACCTCAGTTCTCTTGCCGAGTCATACCTACCGAAGTTGGATATCCAGGACTGCAAAGATAAAATGAGTGAGAAAAGGGCACTGCAGCACTCCCATGTGCCCACTTTCTTGGCAGATTTCTATTCATCACCTCATCTGCACAGCCTTTATAGGCACACAGAACACCACCTTAATAATGAACAGACATCAAAGTACCTCCCCCGGGACATGTTCAGAGAGTCTGAAAATATTTCTACTTTTACTCAACACAAACACCAAGAAAAACTAAATTTAAATTATCGGCCGTCTTTGCATCAGCAAGAAAAAAAGACAACAGTGGAGGCCTCTTCAGATGATCAGCCAACAGATTTGAGTCTTCCAAAGAGCATACACAAACAGACTGCAAAGGTTCCAGGCTCCAGTCTCCCTCACTCATCCACAGCCCAGCAAGAATGCAAAGGGATCTCCCCGTTCCAGGCTGGAGGCAGCCAGGCGGTGAGCCTAGACTGTAACCCCAAAGCTTGCCGTGTGTCCCCTATGGCATTGACAGCCCCCAAAAAACACAGCGAGTTGTTCCACAGGTCTGGGAAGCAGCAGGCCCAGAGGCTGGAGAACCTGAGGAAGATGGAGGGGATGGTGCATCCTATCATCAGCCGCAGAACGAGCCCTCAAAACGTGGGGGCTGCCCGGCCTCTGAAACGGAGCCTGGAGGATTTGGACAAAGTTATTTCTGAAAAAAAAATCCGAGCAGTCTCTCCTATTCACTTACCAAAGGAGACCCCGGCAAAAGACAAGGTTCCCGACCAAGAGGGGGAAGGTAGCAAGTCAGTGCATGGCCTCCATTCTGGCAGCATGCTGGAAAGCCACAAATTTCCCCTGTCAGCCCCCATCTTCCCAGGCTTGTATCCGGGAAGCCTGTGCACGGGGCTGAACAATCGCCTCCCACCCGGGTATTCTCATCCCCTGCAGTACTTGAAAAATCAGACCGTGCTATCCCCACTAATGCAGCCTTTGGCTCTTCACTCCTTCATGGTGCAGAGACAATTCCTCACGTCCCCTGCAAACTCCCAGCAACTGTACAGACACTTAGCTGCAGCAACACCTGTAGGAAGTTCCTACGGTGACCTTTTGCATAACAGCATCTATCCTTTAGCTGCTATAAACCCTCAAGCTGCATTCCCACCTTCCCAGCTATCCTCTGTACATCCCAGCACAAAACTGTAAACCTCCCTCGCTCACAAAGAAAGGTCTGAGGAGAAAGTTCAGTTAGCCACATTCCTCCCCCTGTGACGATGTCTTGCAGATTTAGCAATTTGTATTTTTGTCAACCAGGATGCGGTCATATCCCGCCTAGAGGAGCATCTTGGAGTTGGATGGAGACAGGACTGCTTCTTTAATTCTGGCTCCCACATCAGCCCCTCATCCCTTATCCCTGCCCTTGCAAAAAAGAAAACCAAGCCAAAAAAAAAAAAAAAAAGCCAACAAAACAAAAAAAAACAAGCCACACAAAAAAAAGAGAGAGAAACAAAAACACAGAAAAAAAAGAATTTTTTTTGGATTTTGCGTATGTGTTTTCTGAAAGGACTTGAACATGGTAAGAGCAGATGTTCAAAGGGAGCCGTGGAAACGCAGGCCCAGTCCTGAGCTCACTGAAGCCCCAGTGAGGGCTGTGTTTGCCTTTCACTGAGCCAAGGACTGGAGGCTGTGCATTGTTGCAAATGAGTCAAGGACTTCAGATGAACCTGGAAAGGAGAAGTGGGCCGAGAATCTGTACAATCAGTGGATGTGCTTTTTTGGGTAACTTTTCCTGACTTTTAAAGATTCAATCAATGCAATGTATAGTAAAACGGCAATAGATTTTTTCATTTTAACACTATTAGAACAGAATGGTAAACACTGTTTAATTTGACTGTACATATCCACTTCATAAACTACCAGTGTCACATTTGGTCATAATAATTTATATAGTTTCGTTTGTCCAGTATATTCTGTGCTCTTTGTGTTTGTTTTTCTGTTTTGGGTTCTTATTTTTTTTTAAATTAAACAGTATCATTTTATCTGCAACTTTTTTAAAGGCTGTGGCTGTCCTAATTTTTTTTTTTTATTACGTGTTTGTAATTTTTCCAGTTTCTTTATACTTTGGAGCAGCGTTTTTGTTTTGTTTTTGTCGTAACGTTTACTGTTTACAAACTGAAGCAACTGGTTCAGATTAATCATAATGGTTATGAACATACTGTAGGTGATGTTATGGTGCAAGGATGCGAACAAGGTTCCTTTCCCCACGGCCCACCCCTGCGAGGTGCTGAGCACCTCTCACACTCCTCCTGTTGTTTCGATGGCTCCTAGGCTGCTTCTCCCCTCCCTCCGAGCTTTGCTTTCCTGTATCGTGGTCTGTGAATTTGTCGAGCGTTGTACTTAATCTTACCTAGGCTGTGAAACCCTCCTGCCTACCAGAGAAACGGTCTAGAAAACAAAATCTCCCTGGCTCAAGCTGCTGAATGACAAAAGAGTGCAGAAAACAGACCCGTGGTTTGTGTGAATGTTGAGAATTTCAGAAGTTGTGAGAGGAGCCAGTGTGGATCTGAATCAGAGGTTGACAGGTTGTTTCTGTGCCTCACAATGGGTAAGGGGGTTCTGTGCAGTGGTTGGGATGGCCCTTCCACGCTCCCACGGGGATCTCGGCCTCTCCCTGCACATCCTTTAGCAGGGGGAAAGCCCAGGCATGGAGAGGCTGGATTTTCCTGATGAAAGAGCTTCCCTGTGGATGTATACTCACTTTGCAGGACATCACCACTACGTAGCTGAGCACAGACATTGATAAAGCAAAGTGTCACTTGGAGGCTTTATACAGTGTGAAAATTGGTTGTGATTCAAACCATCTCAGTTACTGTTCAAAGACAGTGTACTTGATATGAAAAGATAAAACAAACTACTAAGAAACACTTTGCATGCTAGGCATGTCATTAAATTTTCCCGTGATATGAAGCCAAATACAATATATAATGTATCATACTTAATATCCAAAGGTGGAAACCAGAATAATATACTCGTCTACTGTTACAAATCCAGCTTCTTCAATTAAATACTTTATATTCCTGTGGTAAAACTATATTTAATTGATTGATAAACAGACTAGTAGAACTTGGAACATTGATGTGCCAGTGCAGGGTATCCTGCTGCTCCACAAGTCATACAGGAAACAGAACCGCAGGCTCATCCAGGCAGAGGTCGCAGTGTGGAGGACATCTCTAGTAAAGTTGCACTAGATCTGAATCACGTAAGAGTCAGGGGTTTGGGGATGGGGGGGAGGAGGGCGGGGGAAAAGGGGGTAGAGAATATAAAAACCTACAGCAAACGCGAACAGAAGCTTGTTGTGTGTTTGGCAAAGCAAATGCTTCTCCTTGTTTTGGTTAAGTTGTGTGTTCTGGAGTTGTGCATTTGTTTACGCAAAGTGTCCAACGTCCCTTTTGGTTATGTCCTGTTGGAGTTTGCTGGTAGGCTTTTTGGAGCCATGCTGAGGCAGCACAGGGCTGGGGGACAGGGAGTGGGGAGGAAGGCTCCTCGCTTGTCCCTTGTGAGGAGACTGGCCACTGCGGGAAGCTCATACTGGGCAAAACGTCAGGGCTAAGGAAAAGAAATGGTGGCATAAACCCCCAGCAGAAGCGGTGCATTATTTGTTTAAGAACTCTTTTAACAGAAATCTTGGAAATCTTTCAACAGACTATTGAATTCTTCATTGGCTGAAAAGTCTTTTTTTCCCCTCAATGTCTTAAATGGGGCTTTGTTTGCATTGTTTGAGTTCAAGGGGCCTTATTATTGAATGAAATTGCACAAGCCTTTCTTTGTGCAATCAGACCATTGTTATTGGTAGGTTTGTAAAGGAAACTGCAGAATCTAATTGGCAATAGAGTCATAAATCTATTTACTAGGAGCCAGTTCCAAGAAATGTTGCAATTCAAACGCACTATGTCCAGGATGCATTAGGGATGCTAAAGGTTGTGAGATCCAAAGGAAGAGGCCCGGCAGCAAACGGCTCGTGTGTAGCTTCTGGCCACACTCTGAGCCAGGCTTCGTGAAGCACATGGGAAGTAGGGCCTGATTCCCAGTGTGACTGTGCCCCTGGCCAGGCGGGGTGGGAGCAGGGCAGCAGTTTGTGGCAGGTCTTTTGTGGCTGTGAGCTGGCCTGGTGTGAAGAGCTTGCCCAGTGGGTTCAAGCCTGGGAAGTAGCTTGTGCTAGCAGCAGAGGAGCTGGCTTGGCAGCAGCTGGAGCTCATGCAGGGCACAAGTGCTGTGCTGCCTCTGCCATCAGCTCTGCCCCGTTTGGGGCGACGTGGGGCTGCCACCTCCAGAGACCAGCACGGGGTCCCTCGCGCCCGCCGCCTGCTCGCTTCCTTTGTGGTGGTCAGTGAGGGCACAGCTGGGCCAGTTTTGCCATCGTGCTGATTTTGATGAGCAGTGGGACTTCCTGCACTGGTGTGAGGCAGGTGGCATTGGCAGTGCTGCCATGAGTGCTGTTTGCTGTACATGTGGTTGATATTTCGCTCGTTCTCTTCCTCTTCCTCCCCTCTCCCCCCAGTCCCGCAGTTTTAAATATGTTCTAATAATGGCAGCATAATCTACTAGCTGTTTATACTTTTTTAACTTTCTTTTGTTGTAAATATTGTATACTTTTTGTGATTCAAGTTATGTAGCCTATATGCTCTGTAAGGTGATGATTTGTATATATAAAAATGGCCCAGTAATATTATATAGTTTCCCATTTAAAAGGTTATTGAGTAACCTTTGCATTAGTTTAAACACTACCAGAAATAAAGCTGAGCCAACTATAAACACTCAATTTTTGTATGTTTTCCAAATTGTACTTATTAATGCTTTTGATACTGTATTATGTGCCAATAGTTTCCCAATCACATAGCAGGCAAAAGATATTTTGTACTTTTTGATCCACTGTAATATTTAATAAAAAATGTTACTATCTGTTCCCTTTTGTGTTTGATTAATAATTCTGTAAACAGCCCTTATCACATTGGATTACATATTATCCTATCCGACCTTTCAGCCCTCTTATATTGGCTTTTCTAGAGAAAGTATCTCCTTCTGCAAATGATTAGATTAAAGAAATGGAAGTTTGCAATTTCCTCAAGGAGGGAGAGACAAGATCTTCAGTCAGTGCTCCACTATTTTTGCAGTGTACTTGCTTTAAAGTGTGGCTGCGATCATGCTGACTATAGGAATAGCTTTTGAGAGGGTAACTTCCATGCTTAGCCATTGGCTCCAGCAGCAATTTTGCTCCATTTGCATCTCAGAGAAGAACGTTTTTCTACCAGTACTGCAGGCTTGAGCTGGGATCTGAAAATTGCCCCATCTTCTTCCCAGCTCAAACATGGGTAAGGTTCTGGAGTCTTGGAGTCAGATTCTAACTACTGATCTTGGGAGTCAGATGCTAACTACTGATCTTGCTGATGATGCTGAACAACCCTCAAGCAAAGTTAATTTTTACTGTGTTCCTTGGTGGATCTGAAAAGCCCCCCATAAACCTAGGGCCCCTTTGAGAGCCCATAAGCGCAGCCAGTGCTGTTACACTCCTGGTCTCCATAGGTGGGAAAATCCTTTGCTGTGTGTAGGTCAGGCCTGGGTACTGCCCTTGTCCAGCACAGCTCAGCAGCAGGACAGGAATGTGCAGTAGCCACCTGCTAATTCCACATTGTTTCTTAGCTCCATGGTTCTGGAGCCATGGAGCAGGGAGGTTTCCCTCTCCCATCCCTGGGCAGTCCAGGAGCTGAGACCATGGCTGATCCTGCAGGGTGGTACTGCTTCTTGCATTCTCCCTGTGCAGAGTGTGTGGCCAGGTGAGCACAGACCAGTTTCACCAGCTTCCAAATACATGCTGCAGTCTCAAAAACAACCATTTCCTCCTCTGTGTGCTGGGAAATGCCAGCTTGAGGAGAGCCAGCCACTGGGCATGTGTAAAGGATGCAGCACTGCTGAATCATAGAATCATAGAATATGCTGAGTTGGAAGGGACCCATCAGGATCTTCGAGTCCAGCTCCTAGCCCTGTGCAGGGCACCCCAGGAGTCACACCCTGTGCCTGTCAGTGTTGTCCAAACACTTTTGAGCTCAGGCTTGGTGCTGTTATCAGCGCTGTACGTGAAGCCATGGGAGAAGATGGGGCCTTCTAGCAAACCTTTTCCCCTAATCCACTTCTATCTTTGCCAAGTTGAGGCATTTTTTTTCTTTTTATGTTGAAAATGCAGCCAACTGGGGAAAGAGGTGGAGGAAATGTGGACATATGGATGCTGGCCCTTGCAGGAGATGCAGACATGGCCGAGGCAACTTGGTTTCCAGCACCATGCTTGCTTGCTTCCTTACTTTTTTTTAGCCCTTCCTAGTTTGTGGATTAATGTAAGCTAGCACTGCCTGTTTTTCCAGTTCTGGGGGTGCCTGTTGGGCTGCCTTACCCATTCCTGAGAGTGTGGCTGGGAAGAAGACCCCAGGAGCAGCACCCTGGAGCTTTTCATAGCCAGACCAGCCTGGCCTGTGAGTGGCACTGAGACACAGCATCCTCCCTTGGCTGGGCTGGGCACTTCCCAGTGAGTTTGCTGGGGGTCACAGGGGTCAGAGCACCCACACCTGGGCAAGCAGCAGAGCAAAGTAGTCTGTGTTGACAGCACCCAAAGCATTTACAGGGAAACGGGCACCTCTGCAGGACACAGTGCACCCCACCAGTGGCTGGTGGGGTCTGCAGGAGCAGAGCTCCACCCAGGAAGAATTTGTCACCCTATTAGGGACTCCAGAGTGCTTCTGTGTTTGAGAGTGAAATGTCCAGTGATCTGAGAGAGGACAAGGGATGCTGTACCCCTGGCTTGCTGCAGACAAAGAGTTTGTCACCTTGTCACACCAGTTTTTCAATTCAGCTGCCAGCAGCAGGGAATTAACAGTTTTGAGGGTCTGAAGAAAAGTGGAGATGCACAGTCTGGTGTTGCTGGCTGCAGTTTACTTCCCCTAGCTGACGGCTCTTGGGCCTCTGCTTTGCTGCCTCGCTTTTCCGCAATTACACGGCAATACCCTGTGCCGGGCTCCTTTCAATAAAAAGAATGTCATTGAACCTTGTTTCCTGATTCCTGGGCCATGGCACACGCCCCTTGAGGACCTCACAGAACTTTCCCAAGCCTTGCACCCCAGCAGGTAAGAAACAGAAGGCACAAAGAGCTGAAAGCTGGTGGGGGTCCTGGGCAGGATTCTCCTGCCCTGGATGGATCACAGGGAAATTGGCTCAGCAGCAGCTGCATTGCCTGGCAGCCTTTTGGGGCTGGTGATAATCACATGGTGATGCCAACCTGTTGGGAATGGGGCCCTTTCTCTGTCTCTGCCTCACCAGCAGTGTCTGCTCCAGAATATTTCAGGAACATTTTCTGCAAAGTTTCAGCTACTGGGAGGAGCTGATCACACACAGACATCACTGCTAATCTTCACTGGCACCTTAATTGCTCTTGGAAATTCAGCGTTCACCCACAGGCTTTCCAGGAATATCATACACCTTTTGCTCTTCCCAAAGCAAAAACAATAGAGCCTGTATGTTTGCCTTCCTAAATTTGGGCAGACTCACAACTGAAGTGCTATGGGTGTGTATCACCTCTGCCACTGAAGAGAAACCATGGGAGGATTGGATGGTCTTGAGGAAAGCACAAGGAGTGGCCCCCAAAGTATCCCCAGTCTGCCTGGAGCAGTGGCTGCTGAGGGTTTGCATTCCTGCCGGAGAAAGCCGTGGCTGTGGCCAGGCAGCATCCCCTTCTGCCCCCTGTGCAGGGAATGGTGTGTCCAGCCAGCAGGCAGGGATACAGCTTAATCTGTGCTTTCATTTAGCCTTTCAGTTTGTCCTTTACGGGATTAAAAAAAGAGTATTCGCGATGTCAGATGCTCCATCTAGTGCTCACCTTTGGAACGAGCCCCCCGGGTCACAGGCCAGAGGTGCCCTGTCCTGGTGGTTGGGGCAGCAGGGACAGGACCCTCCACGAGAGCCAGCAGGCTGGGGACGAATATGCCCAAAAGTGGGTTAAACAAATTCATGAAGATTTTCGTGGCTGCTGAAAGGGCAGTGATTTGGGTAAAGGGGCCACATTCAGGAGACCCACAAGTTGAGAATGGTGGCAGCTGTGAAGACCTCCCGTGCTCACAAGGGTGAGGGGTGCCCTGTCCTTGGGTGTGCACATGGGCACAAAAATCCCGGTAGCTCCTTCCTCTTCCTCCTCCTCCTCCTCCTCCTCCTCCTGGTGCTGCTCCTGGGGACAGAGCGGCTCAACAGCTGCTTGGTTTTGGTGATGAGCATCAAAGCAATTACCGAATCGCCTTGGGTGTGGGGGCTGCTCTCCTGGGAAAGCAGGGGGCTGAGGATGCCGGGCACATGAGGGGCTTCTCTAATAATGGAAGAAAGAGGGAGGAAACTCACTGAACTTGCAAGTGTTGCTCAGTTTGCTCTGCAATTTAGTCAGGAAAGGAAAAAAAAATGGGACCCCTATCCCCTCCTCTGCACAGGCCATGCCCCAGGGCATGTGAGGCCGTGCAGTGAGACGCCATCATGTGAGCAGCTGCCATGCCGTGAGGGAACCCATGAGGGGCTGCCATGCCATGAGGGGCTGCCATGCCGTGAGGGGCTGCCATGCTGTGAGGGGCTGCCATGCCGTGAGGGGCTGCTCTGAGGGGCTGCCATGCTGTGAGGGGCTGCCGTGAGGGGCTATCGTGAGGGAACCCATGAGGGGCTGCCATGCTGTGAGGAACTGCAAGTGTCATGAGGTGAGCCTGTGAGGGACTGCCATGTTGTGAGGTGCTGCCATGCTGTGAGGGGCTGCTGTGAGGGTGCCATTCTGCGAGGTGATCCATGAGCCATGCCGTAAGAGGCTACCATGTTTTAAGGGAGTTGCTGTGAGGAGCTGCCATGCTGTGAGGAGCTGCCATGCTGTGAGGAACTACAGTGTCATGAGGTGATCCTGTGGGAGGCTGCCATGCATTGAGGGGGTTGCTGTGAGGGGATGCCATTTTGTGAGGTGATCCATGAGCAGCTGCCATGCCATGAGGGGCTGCCATGCCATGAGGGGGTTGCTGTGAGGGGCTGCCATTTTGTGAGGTGATTCATGAGCGGCTGCCATGTTGTGAGGGGCTGCCATTTTGTGAGGTGATTCATGAGCGGCTGCCATTCTGTGAGGTGATCCATGAGCAGCTGCCATGCCGTTGGGGGCTGCCATGCTGTGAGGGGATGCTGTTAGGGGCTTTCATTCTATGAGGGGATGCTGTGAGGCACTGCTGTGCCATGGGGGTATGCTAGGCAAGCGGCAAAACTTCCCATCTTGCACAAGTCAGTGAGAGCTGCTTTTTAGCCATTTTGATGGCAGAATTGATAATTGAAATAGGTGTCTCACAACCTCCAGGGACTTGGGCAAACTCAAATGCCCCCTCATGCTGGGAGACCCCAGAGGGGTGATCAACAGTGCCATTTTATTTCAGGGCCATCACACAGAGGTGTGATAGCTACAGTGCCATTGGGCAATGCCATGTCCCTTCCATGAGGCAGGGGCCATGACCAGGCAAAGCTGTGAAAGTGCTGGGATGGGGAGCAGGAGGCAAAGACGTGGGGCAGCCATGCTGCACTCCCAGCATGTATCCCAAGTACTAAAGGATACACAGTGGACACAGTTGTGACCCACGCCATGAGGATGAAACTACTGCACCTCTGTCGTTCTGTGGATAGTTCACGGATACACATAAATAGAGGTAAGTTGAATTTGCAGGCAACCCAGGTGTGTCTAAGCAGGGGAGCAGTGGATATCTGCAGTGAGAGGTGCTGGCTGGTGTTGCTCGGGGCAGAATTCAGTTCCTATAACCTAAACACTACATGTGCACCCAGTTGGGGTTCAGCCACTGCTAGTCTGGAGAGGGAAGCTCAGGGAGTGCCAAAGCCCTGGAGTGCTCTGCATGTGGGTGTCTGCTCCCCACTCAGGTCCCATTGGGGTGGCTGGGACCTTGACATGATCAGCTTATGTGGTTCCATGAACAGGTGATGGTCATGTGGCTCCCCTGGGCTGGTACCCTGCTCCAGGCCGTCCAGTACCAATGGGAGGCATTACCAAGCTGCTGGCACAGGAGGCACACACAGGGGCCTCATCCTTCCCTGGCACTGCCTCCTGCCCCTGTGCCCAAACCCTCCGTCCTCTGCAGGGCTCTCTCATAGTTTTTGGCAGTGGTTTTGTCCGCAAGCTCCCCAAAAAACAGCCAGGCAAACCAAGCTCTCTCCCTCTGCCCCCTGCCAGTGTCTGTGGAGCTCTCAAATGAAGAATAAAGCCATTTGTTTCTAATTATATTTGGCAGCCACTCAGAGAATTTAGGATTAAAGCACGCGATTTTTTTTGCTCCTGATTAAAGTACTTGACCTCATAAGCAAAAAGCAAAGATTTCAACACACCCCCACAAGTAGGCTAGGAACGAACTGCAGAGAAAAGACCAAAAAAGAAAACTCCCTTTGCTCTAGATACACAGAATAATTCATTATGAAACAAAAGGCAGAATATTTAGTGCATCGCCCGAGCTCGCCTAGGGCTCAGCTAACCACCCAATTACTGCTTTTAGAGCTCTTGCACCAAGCAAAGGCACACACACTGAAGGCTCATATGCCCCACTGAGCCCATGGCATGCACATGGCCAAGTCCCATTTGCTGCCTGCAGGAAGAAAGTGCCTTTCACAGGACCATGCCAGCTTGCCTGGCCCCCGTGCCCAGCTGGACACTGGGACAGGGAATAGTGACAGCGGGCACATGGGTTATCATCACCTTTTTCCCCCCATATTCCCAGGCTGAAATAATTTTTACCCATCAGGTGCAGCATGCTTGGTGCCTGATTTCAAGCAGTGGCTGCCCTGGGGTGGCAGAGCCTTCTCCCTGCCTTCCACACAGCAGCATCCGACTCCCATCTTTGCCATTTTCCCCATCTTTAGTACAGCACAAGGATGTGTCGCAACTGCAGAAGAGTCAGTTGGCTCCCAACCAAGAGAAATAGCAATGATCTTGATGGCATCCTTTAAAATAGCAAAGAAACCAGCTCAGACAGAAATTAACTACTCTGTGAGATTCCGTGGTCCATAAAATACTTCCCCCGGCTCCGTGGTTTTAAAATAACATGAAAGAAATGCTTTCCATAAAAAGTAGTTAACTAGCATACAGATTTTTTTTTAGTCGTAATTCTGAGAGTCATACCCAAACAAAATAGCTATACAAGCATTAAATTATACATTAAAGAAGGCTGATAAAGACAGTGAATTACTGAGCTACCATATAATATTTCAGATATACAGATAACAGCTTTATTAACATTTCTATTAAAGGTGACCTACAAAAAAGGGACTAAAATAATCTGTGATGCTTCTGATTTCTCATGATGCAGGAGAAATGGCTCCAGCCCAACTGCCACCTAGTCTCTGCTGTCATCCCTGCTTCCCCTCCCCATCCTCTCCTCCAAAAATTAATGGAAAACAGACGGTTGCATTTCTGCCTTCTGCAAATAGCTAAGCTAATGTTTCACCTGCAGAACTTCCTTGGAGGACATAAAATGGGTGTTTTTCTCAGTGCTTATCCAAAACAGTGAGATAATGAATTTTTAGGGGAGAGATTTTTTTCTCTCTGTTTGACAGGTCCCATGGCAGACAAAGCAGCAGTGGGTACAGGTGGCTGCGGTGGGGCCACCTCCAGTGGTGCTTCCCCTGGGGCTTCAGCTCTCCCTGGGCTGGGGGTTCTGCCTGCCTCGCCCCTCCAGCCACCTGCAGGACTTCATAATGCCTGTGGGCAATATAAAAGATATCATTAGAAAGATATATAATGAAGTGCTAAATCTACATTTATATAGGTAGATATACATACAAAAGTATAAATAAAATAATAAAATAATTTCTATATTTGTATAAATACTTTTCTCTGTAGGTTAATATACTTATATTTACACTGATAATCTATCTACACTTTCATTATATAAATGTGTAATGTAAATATATAATTACCTCTGAGCCTGCTGCTCCTCTGTCCCTGGTGGCTGGGATTGTTTATCAGGGTATTTGGTTGCTCTTAGTTTCAAAATGTATGTGTAAGTAATTGATGAGCAATGGCATTCCCAGGTACACACAGAAACACCCCAGCCCTGCACCAGCAGCTCCTCTGGAGGTGATCAGGCTTGCAAATGGCCATGCCCAATGGATCTGCTCTCTCCTGCCCCTGCTGGGCTCTGCTCCTGTCAGGGTCCCCCTCAGCCACCCCTGCCATTTCAGTCACTTTGGCTAGATGGGAGCTGAATTGCTGGTGGAGAAAAATGCTTGTTAAGAACTAGAAAATACTGATTTATATAAAATACCTGTATGCAGAGAAGGGGAGAGAGAGATCATGTGTGCATGCCCTGAAGTACTGAGAAATCAGCATTTGGCATGAGAGCAGTGGGCTTAAACAGGACCACTGCCAGTTTTGCAACAGAGTGGTTTTCCACGAGGAGCTGGTGATGGTTTCTTGTGGCAATACTATTCAGAAATTAAGATTTTGGCTCTATTTTCCCAGATCTTTCAGTACAGTTTTGGCAGGTTTGACAGAAAGCAGGTGAGGAGGATTGGGTGGAGGTGCTTTACTGTGTTGGGCCGCTGTCAACAGAGCCCACCCAGCTCCTGCTCTTGCCATGCCCTAGGATTGAACACCAGCACATGGAGTAACACATGAGTGGTGTCCACCCTGCTGTGTTGCTGCAAACTGAGCATCTCTTCCAGCTTGAAGCTGGAATCCCATTCTGGTGCTTGCTCAGGGATGGTCCTGCTGCCATAGCCTGTCCATAAACCAGGGTTAGGGGGGCTGCTGAAGTGTGAGGGCTGGGTGATTTTGTAGAAGCTTCTCGGTACATTTGGGCTTTGTACCTATCGGAGCCATTGTATATTAACAACTCAGTTTGTGGTAATTGGGAATGGGCTGCAGCTGAGCCCTCAATGGGCCCCAGCTGTGAGAAGCAGGTGAAGAGCATTGAAGGTAATGAGCCAGGGAGTGCCCAGGGGCACTGACCAATCACCAAAGGGAGCAGAGGGCACACAGGTGCAGTGCATTAACCATGAGGGTAAGGAAAGGTTGGGCTGAAGAAAAAGAAGGGCACATGCTTGCAGCCTTCTGAAGTGAAATGATGTTACTGTGTATGAGCAGACACCTGAAGCCTTCTGAAGTGGTGTTACTGTGTATGGGTTGAAGCTTTCTGAAATTGTATGATGATGCTCTGTGTATCACAGTCATCTCAGCTACAGCACATGCTGAGCCACATGGTGACCTCAAAGTGACTTGGGACTGGGCTGTAGAGTGAGGTACAGCTGGGGACAGAGCCCAGCATCGCATTGAGAGCAGTGGGGAGAGGCTGCCTGGTCTGGACCACACTGATTTTAACCCCTGAGGTGCAGGTGAGCCTCTGAGGACATAATGGGGACTTATCAAGTGATAAACAGAGTGTTTTATCCACATGGAAAGCTTTATGGAAAAGAAGAGGCATTACAGCTACTAACTGTGCCCTTCATAGTGTTTTACCATGGGCAAAGTCATAGGATTTTAAGACTGATGCAAGTACTGCTTTTAGTGTTTGGAAAGAAGTTAGGGAAAGACTATGGGGCCTGGACAGATCTGCCAGCATGCAAAGGACAAGCTGGGAGATGTAGCACACCTCCAGCTATTCAAAGTGGAGAGCTTCTTGTTCTTCCCCTTGCAAGAATATCAACAAGGTGATACTGTGGAATAGAAATTCCCAGAATTTCTGTATCTTGAAAGGCTCTCCAACAATCACCTCTCTTAATGGGCAGTGGACAAGCTCCCCTCCCAGTTTGCCTGGTGGCTTGTATGGCATCAGAGGAAGGTATGGACAGAAAGAATATTGAGCTGAAATTGATTGACTAAACCAAACTGTACTCTGCATTGTTAACTACACTGAATTCATTTGTAAACTGGGATATTTGAAAGACCCAAGTACTCACAACTTCAGAGTGCAGTGTGTGCAGGGGACATTGAAACACCCCTGGTGCACACCAGGAAGGAACTGTTCCCTGAATAGGAGCACAATGGAAAAGAACAATATTCAGCTGCAGTCATCCAGCCAATCCAGCCCTTACTATGGCTCAGGGGACCCTGCTGCCTTTGAGTGCAAGTGCTGGTACCAGCAGCTTTCCCAGAGGGGAAATTCAGAGCACAGTGCCTGGGTGGAGTGAGTCCATAGCCTGTGTGTGGATAATCACTGTTGTTTGGGTAAGTGGAAATGGCATGAGGGAGCCCAGCTCTGGAAATGACAGAGCCCTCAACCAACCAGGTGAGTTGAGCTCCACTTTTCGTGGTGTTTCCCATTTTACTGGGCTTTGTTTGTAGCTTAGCCAATGTTCTATCTTGGAATTTGTTCTTGTTTTTATTACTGGTTGGTTGTCTTTGCATATTATCCACATTAGATCTAGTTTTGCAAATGTAGTTACACTTTATGCAGACAAAGAGTTGTGCTTGCATTTTATCTATTCTATACTAATCTCACTGTTATTTTATTAACAATTGTAAAAGGATTATAACTTGGAGTTACATAGCTGATTATTGATATTGTTAAAGTTGTATAACTATTGATGGAATTGTATAGCTGTTGATTTTGTTGCTATCCTGGTGTTTGGCCTTTGGCTTATTCTTATATGTTGCTATTCATATTGTCAATATTCTATAAGTATATAGATTTTAATGATACATAAGTTTGGAGAGTGAATCAAAGTCATCACAGATGCATTCCAGACTTAGTGGAACCTACTAAAGAGATACTTGTACCATGTTTACTATTTCTCCTGCAAAGGTCCTTTAGAGAAACAGCAGACATAGCATTTATTTAAAAGGGAAAAAGTAAAAGGGGAATTACAGGTACAGAGTTTGTGGTGACTGGGAGTGGGGCTGCAGCCAAGCCTCATCCCTAATGGGCTGCAGCTGTGAAGAGCAGGTGAACAGCATTGAAAGCAATGAGACAAGGTTGTTCTCATTGTGCCCAGGTGTGCTGACCAAACCAGATCTCCTACAAGGCAGTTGCACATGGTCCTCTTCTCCAGATTAGTACAAAACACATACAAATGGTGGACAAGAAGAGTCTGAACTGCAGCAAAGGAGCTGGCCTCCAAAGCAAGAATGAGAATACAGGTGTGCCAATTCATTAAGGTGTTCATTAGTGAGAAGGGGATTTTGCTCCTAATAACCAAGAGTGTGACATGAAAGGCATTCAGGTTTCAGTCCTTAGTTACTGCTGTCCTGTGCAGCAGTAGAGTGACCCCACCAGTCTCCATCCACCATGGCTCATGCCACCAGCTGCCCAGGTCATGGCAGGACTTTGAGAAAGCAGCCATTATCCCAACCATCTCTCATCTTCCCCTGCATATCCTGCCTTTAGCTGCTAATGGAGATAGAGGAACATCTCCAAGAGTGGAGCCACCAGTTGTGTTTTTCTCTGGCTGCAGTTGGAGTGCATGTTTGTTTATCCCCTTCTCTCTTCATTGGTGCACAATAGCTCTGCTCAGAAGAAGACTCTGCCCTTCATTTAAAGCCAGTGTTAAGCTACTTTGCTACAGGACTGATGGAGCCAGAAGGAGCTCAAACTTGATTTATCCAGGTTTGGAGAAAGTCCTGTTAAATAGCTTGTCTATAGCACCTATTGATTATTGGCCCTCCTCCCTTCAGAAGAATTATGTGGATCAAAGAACTGAAATCCACATGACAGGGGACAGCAGTTCCCTACTCAGTCCAAATTTGGCTTTTCAGAGGAGCCCTTCTAAGGCTGTGGACAGAAAAGGCCAAAAGAGCTGTATGCTGTTATGCTGTTAGAATAAGGCTACATCTCCCTATGGATCAGGCACAAAGAAATTACAGCTGCATGCTGGAAACTTCAAACAAAGCAACAAGGTTATCTGGACTAGAAATCCAGTGGCCAGCCATCCTCACGACCAATTTGGCATTGGTAGAACTGAGATAGAGGGTGATGTAAGAAATGGAAAAGTTGTGCTTGTATCATTTTGATTTATTTTCCTTATCTAATTAGGAAAGGAGGAAGAGAAGAAAGAAGGAACATGTCACTTAGATTCAGCTAGCTTAGAAGCAATGGGCAGATGCAGAAGTTGGGTGTCACATTTTACAAGCCCTGTGTGTGCCTTAATAGGTGGCTGGCAGTGTTAAAGCTTTTGCATACACATGTGCACACAACAGACAGCGTAAATGCTTCAACATTTCAAGTTAATGGTATGATTATTACCTGGAGGGAGTATGAATGCAATCTGTTCCTCTACCCCTCCTGTCCCCAGCCCCTGAATTATGCCCTTAAACACTGTCTTTGAGATCATACTGACCTGTACCCCTTTGATCTGCCTCCTGAGCCTGTTCAGAAAGGTTTGCAACCTCTGGGAAGTTGCCCTGACTGTGCTGCACACCTCAGCACTTCAGAGGAGTTCAGGTGTGATTTCTGTCTGCAAACTAAGACATTCCATGTTCAGGTATCATCTCTGCCCATCTCATCCGATTATAACCAACTCTTCTGTCAGTTATTCTGCAACACATCACACAGCACAGCTTCTGCGATCCATCCTGGGCAAACGGGAGCTTTGCTGCCCACCAAGGTGATCATGTAAAAGCTCTGCTTTGCAGTGACCTGCATTCTCCTGGCTCCTGCCATCAGGTTAACTTGGTGTTTAACCCCCTTGTGTTAAAGGGAGTTTGGCAATGAAGGACCTACTTTATGGGGAGTGCAGGGATATTATTCACATCCAGTGTTTAGTATGGAGACAATTATTGCAAATGTCTCACAGCTGGTCCAGGCACTTCTCCTCTGTTGAACTCTCTCCAGAGAAGAAGATGTGCTAAGGTCTTCCAATGATGTCCAATTTCAGGCAGCTTGGAGGCACCCTCAGTGCAGTTTGGCTTGTGCTCACCCCTGCAGGAGGATATGAAGACCCCCCCTGTCCCCAGCCACAGTGAAAAACCTGATCAGAGACATTTAATTGATTTCCCTGAGAGCTGGAAGGGAATAGAAAATAGTTGCCAGGGATATATCACTATAGTCCTGAACATGACACTGCTGAATGTGGGCTGGTCAACCTTCCCTGGAAAACTTGGATTTCTCCAATTGCTGTGCTCCTGGAGCTGCAAAAACCCAGATTTCATTGTAGTACCCTGGTACGTGTCCCCACTCCGGGGCTGTCCCTGTGCTGGGTGCTGCTGCCCTGCCCGCTCCCTCGGAGCTGTGCTGTGGGCAGGCCCCACCTCTCGCACCCCAAACCCTCCCGCTGGTCCCGAGTGAGCCAGGCCAGGCTTCCCGGCTTTCTGTTTGCTCCGAGCGGGTGTGAACAGGCCTCGCCCGGAGCCCGCGGGCATGGGGGCGGTGTCAGTGAAAGCGTAAACACGGCCGTTCTCGTTAAGGGCTGTGCCGAGTGAGGTGTGCTGCGGCTCATGCAATCCTGCTTTGAGCGCCTGTGAGGAATTCATAGAATTCCCATAAATCTTGATCGTTTCACTTTCATTCAGGGTTTTTATTATCCCTTTTTAAATTTTGTTTGCTTTTTTTTTCCTCCCTCCATTAATCATTCTCTTATTCTGAAGTTCCTCTCTCCAGCGAGGGAGAATTAAAAAGCTCTGCTTGGCAGAGCTAGTGAACCACACCAGCTGCATACTAACAAGCAAGAGGATGTCTCTCGAGCAGTGTGTAGCCAAAGAAGGGATGCATCCACTTGATCCAGTGTGGAGCCTTCCAAGAAAGCTTGGATGCTCTTTGTCAGCAGTGCAGCTGTCTGGAGTACCCTGGTCCTAACCCGTGTCTCGCTGGCTTGGGGGATGCTGTCATGAGCTTTGTGACATTTGCCATCTATGTCATCCTCAGCTGAGCAGTCCAGCCATGGTTTTGTGTGTATGATTGATCCTCCAGCTACCTTTGATCACTTCTGAAAGGTCCAGTACCTTGAAACACTCTCTTGAGAAACCATTGTCCTTAGTTATTACAGCATGAGAAGGAGAGGTGAGGAAGGGAGGCAGAGGGAATAAGAGGAACCCACTGTGACACTGGGAGCCATCCAGGGGGAAGAAGAGGAGTGGGAGTAACTGAAGTAACCCACAAAGGAGATGAACCTGGAGGGATTTTATTTATTTATAAACCTGCTTTGCTAGCACATATGTGGTGGCCTGTAGTCCTGGTCAAATGCTCAGCTTGTAAACATCACTGAGGAAGGAGCATGGGGCTGGAGTCCTGCAGAAGCCTTTATGGCAAAGGGGCCCCCCAAATGGTGGGGCAAGGCTGTGAGGGGTGCCAGGGACCAGAGCCAGCCCTGGGGCACAGATCCCTGCCCCACTCTGTGCACAGCCCCAGGGGCCAGCAGAGTGTCAGCCCCCCTTGAATTGCTGCCTTGGGGTCCGTGTGCCACTGGCAGTGTGCAGGGAGCTCATCCTGGGGTACATCACAGCAGATGCTCAACACTTATGAAAGCTTTGCCTCCAAGAAGCAAACAGAATCCCAGCAGATTTGGGCTAGAAGCAGCAGTGACCCCACAGCCTCTGACTGTGCAGCACATCCCTGCTGCAGTGGCCTTCATAGGGCCAGTGTCCCACAATTATGTACCCTGATCACCTTTCCAACAGCAGTTAGGTGGTTCATTTCCTGAAGGTTGCAGGCTGAAGTCTTGTTTTTCATACGTGACTTGGTAATTAAATTATCCCTGTTGCTATTACATAATGTAAGTAACAGCTACTTGATTTTAAAAGAATAGTCAAATTTGGCAGGCAGTTCAGAGTAATTTATTTTATATTGGAGCCTAATGCTAAGAGATTGCACAAAAAGCAGAAGGCAGCTGCCTGGAATAGTCTAAAATAAGCGTGTGGTAACCAACAACTATTATTATTGTATTACTGCTTATAATTCCCAAATGGAGAATTAAATTTCTGTAATAGATACAGCTCTTAACAAAAACAAAAATAAAAGTATTTGCTTTTTCTGTCAAGGAAAACTCTTTTAGGAAATGATACCATTGAATGTACAGTTCCCAAGGGAGGGTGGAAGGAAAAACCCCCAACCTTGCAAGATTCTTTTGCACAGGGCTTCTGCTTTCCACAGATTCCACTGCAGGGTTGTCTCAGATTTCTTCTAAAGGGCAGGCAGAAGGATAGATTTATTATTTAGAGATAAAAATGAGCTAATTAGATTTTTTTAGCTATAATACATTCTCTCTGTAGCTGCATTTAAGTTGGAATTTAGCATTCACTTGCCAAAAAATGACATTCCCTCTTCCCCACAAGCCTGGGTTCTCCATTTCTGCCTCCTAATGTGTCTGACCAGAAACACTGTGGCAAATTACAGGGCTGGTCAATAGGAACATAGGATCACATTTCAGGCTCTGAGAGCTTAATACTGGCTGGTGCATTTTGACCTTAATTTGAACAGGCTTTTACTTCTTCATGCCAGTTTATGTGGGAAGGCTGGCTCAGCCCTGGGGACCTGGGCACTGACCTGCTCTCCTGGCCAGACCTAAAAGTAACTCAAACAATCAATGCATCTTTAATTTGAAATGCTTGATGACTAATCTCTTGTTTTCTTTAATTAATGATCTACAGTTAATCATTGTGAATAGTAAATTGTCTATTTCAGCATTGATAGGAAGAGTTCCTATGGGAAAATGTTCCCCTATAGCTTTAATTTAAATATGCATTTTCACATCACACTTACCATATCCTTACCTTTATGCTATCGCATGATTACAGGTCCATTAACTAATCACATTTGACAACTTGTTTATTGAGGGGAGCAACTACTTTACATCTCTTGCCTGGGAAAGAAAATTCTCTAACAAACAATTATTCAGCAGCTGCAATCATGGAGCACTGAATTAATTGCTTTGAAGATCTCAGTCAAGAAGATCTTGATAAAAAATCAAAGAAAATGTTGTTTGACAGAATGCATGAATGAGAGTGCCAGGAGGGACTGAGGCTTGGTGAGCTGCAGCCCTGCTCCAGGGAGAGCTCCATGAGGACCTTGAAGCACTGCACTCAGAGGAGGAGGAGGCTGTAGAAAAGCTCATTTGCTTGTTTGTTCTTTTATGTTTACTTTATCAAAGCCACAACTTATACATATAATTTGATTGTAGGATCAGGACGCTGCTAAAATGGGCCCAAAAACCTGAGCACAATCAGGTCTATAAAGGCTGACATGGATATCTCACATGTGTAACCTCTGTGGATGACTTCTCCTGCCATACAGATAATTAACCCAGAGGGTACTGTGAAGTTTAATGATTATAAAGAACTTTAGAACCTTCTCCCAATGGGAGCTGCTGTGATTGTACTGGAGTGGGATAAAAAGCAGAACAAGGCATGTGGGGATCTCAGCTCTGGACCTGGCTGGGCAAAATTGTCTTGGTGCACCTTGATACTGGGGAATGCCATTCCCTCCTGACAGATGTCCCAGAGGGCATCAGGACTGCTTGTACCTTGAGTTACTTTGTTGGGACTAGAGCACTGTAGAAAATAGTGGGATAGCTGATAAAGCATGATGAAGGCTCTGAAGGCATGGACTGGAAAGGGATTTCTGGTCTCTCCAGCTCCTTTGTGACTGCTGCTCCTTTCTCAGCATGAGGAGAACCAGAGTGTCCCACGTGAGACAGTCCCAAACTGCTCCATGGACAAGTCACAGCCTGCAGCACCCTGGCCAAGCCCAAGCCATGCTTCCTGCTCTCAACTGCTGTAGCCTTGTGTGCTTTGCAAGTCAGCTGAGATGAAATATGTTTCTGCCAGATAAGATTAATTCCGACAGTGACACTGGAAAGGGAAGGAGAGCTTAAAGGTTCAAAATTCTCTATAGTAAAGGGCTTCAAAAGTGAAGAACAAGGACTAAACAATATTTTCTCTGAATATTATGTCACTATAAAAAGCTGAAAAAGTTGCCCAGGTGTCTTCTCAGAAAACATCCTGATTGGGCTTTTTTGGTCACATGTAATTAGTAACACAGTCAGCTTTTCAAAACTGCTTACATGAAAAGTTGCTGAGAGTTTGCTAGCATCATCTCTCTGGAAATGGGAAGAAATAGAATTCTTTTTCCCAAGTTCACAGGGTCTGTGAGAATGGTGGTATTGAAGTCATTCATGAACATGGCACTATTTGCCAAACCAAACACCCCTAAGGACTAATGCCTCAAAAAGTGTGATGGAAACTTCTGTCACAATGGATCATCTTTAAAAGTGAGGGGCAGAGGAACTGTGGCCCCTCCCTTGACTCTCACTAAAATCAGTGAGAGCCCAAATTGAATTTATGCACTTGTATATACCCTGATTCTAATAATTGTTTTTGCAGCAGTCCCTTGGCTCTCTTTAATGCTTCAACATGAGACAGATAGAGCCTAACTAAATAATTGGCTCTATCTTTTCCTTTTCCCTTTTCTGTTTTTTTCCTGGGTTTTTTTTGGTTGTTTTTTTTTTTATTTTGCAGATATGGTTGACAGAATTTGCCCTGCCAAAGGAAATGTAGAAAGAAGCAAGTAAACAAGTTGTTGCTGAAGCTTGTATTAATCATTCTAGTAAGCTGTGGCGTAGCTGAAGACTCATGTGTTCTGGTTTATAATTACAAAAAAATGAAAATAGCAGGTTACATATTAATGCTTAGAAATCACAAACTTTACTTGCCAAGGAATTATACAATATTTTAAATGAATGAACAGAAGAGTGTACATCAGGCTCTAGGCTCAAGTGGCCATTGCACGAGCTGGGTTAAACCTGAGATGTTCCCAAGACAGCAGACCTTTATCCTTCTTTAGGATAATGATCAAGCAAATGTTTAAGAATCTTCCTAATGAGGTCATGAGTAAAATGTGATGTATTATTAGACACACAAATGAACTCTTATTAAAATAATAGAAAAATCCTGATCTATAAAATGCATGGTGTATTAAATCCAGTTTGACCTGAAGCCATGTGTTGAATACCATTATTAGGATCTGTCCTTAATAAAAAGCTTTCCATTTCGTTAGTAAAATTTGAGACTCTTTCTAATTTTGAGCAAAGTTTTTTCCATGCTTGAAGAGCTGGTGTGCCCCACATCAGGTGTCCCATGCTGTGTGATAAAGGAGCATTCTCATCCTCTACATCCAGGCCCTAGGTCTGGATTCAGAAGAAAGGCAAAGCTGCCACAGGCTCTCTGTTTTCTTACCAGCCAAATATACAGGCTGAGAATCTGTCAGCTCAGTGCTTTGGCAGCTGACACTCCAGCTGATCCATCCACGTCATGGGAAGGTCACTTAAATTGCTCTCAGTTTATTTCAAAAGCTCTCAACCCTTTTGTGCAGACATTGGATTGAGGAGTAATGACCACTCAAAACCAAAGAAAGTAAAGCAGCTGCTGCCATCTGAAAAAAAATGCTGTGAGGACAAAGCAGCTCACTCGTGCCAGCCACACAGTTAGAACAATTTTTCCTGCTATTGAGAAATTGGTGAGATGTTAAGCTCACTGGGACAGCACTGAGATCTTCCCTTGCCTAAGTTACATCTTTATTTAGGCACACACCATTCTGGCCACAGAGTGATAGAAATATTTTGATTTGGTTTTTGCTAATGCATAATGAGTAGCTAAAATGGAGGCAATATTAATGAACATATTCTGTTCTTGTAAATCAAGAGTGCCCCTGAGCGAGTAGTGTGTGTTCAGCTCTGGGAACCCAGCTCAAGAAAGATATCATCAAAATACATGTGGGATTTTGAAATAGACACTAATTAGGAAATGGAAAATATAATCCAAACAAAGATGGAAAAGAGTGGGACCATTTTCCTTTAGGGTGATAAAACTTAATCAATGATATTTGTATTTGGAACCACTTTTATAGTCAGTGATGGAAAAAGGAATGTGATGAACACTTGCTGACCCTTTCCTTCTTAGCAAAAGAATACACAAATTTTAAAGCTTGGAAAGAAAACTCTTGTGGCATATCATCAAGCTGCAAGTGCTACAAGACAGCAGTGATGCCAAAATTTAAGTAAATTAAAGAATACAATTTTTTACTTTTAACTGCCACTCTGAATTCATGTCCAGACAGAGACATAAAGTGAAACTTTGACAGACTAAAAGGCTTCCCACGTCTGCATATTAAACAGCCTGTAATTACTAAGGGCTGGGAAGAGGCTGTGGATGAAATGACTTTCTTCTGCAAGCATTCCTGTATCACTACCAAACACTGGACAAGAGCTGCAAAAAACCCTTCAGGTGAAACAACATATATTATGAATAATGTCTTTTTGTAGCTATTTTGCAAGAAGTTTATAGAAATGTGAAGAAATACTGTAACAGAATAAAAGACACTTCACTAGTTATTATAAATTTTCTCCCTTTGGGATGTACATAAAAACCATTTAGAAAGTTATCTTGATATAAAAATCTTGAAAGATTGTTCTTTCCTCATAAAAAGCCATTTATTTTGATGTCTCACAAACTGGGGTTTTGTGTGAGTATATAATACATATAGGAACAATTACAGTTTAACCATTTGCTAATGGTTATATGAAGAGAGCATCATATCATATTCCCATGATTGCTTAAAGCAAACTGCAGCAGCTTTGGCTGCAGCACAATTTTCATTAAATCACTCAGCTGCACTGTCCTGACTTGTAATTGTCAATCCCACTTGGTTTTTTTCATAGACTCTTATTCCAAAATTAAAATGTCTAACAATTCCTTTTGCATTTATTACAGTAATTTTGTAACTGGGTCAAAAGAACACTTTACTTGAGCAGCTGAGTAAGCTCTAAATGAGCAGTGTCACACTGAGCTCTAGCTGGTGAGGTGGGCAAGAGCTCCCCTTGAGCACAAGGGTGCCTCGGAAAGGAAAACAATTAATGGCTGGATTAATTAATTAATCAATGGATGTCAGTGGCTTATTTATGAAGCCACCTTACAAGGCAGAGAGCACGATGTAAATCTGTGCCATGGCATCTTTTCCTCCCTGACTATGAGAGAAGCAAGATGAAAGCTAAACCAGGGTGTTTTGTTTTGGCACATTTGTGGAGAAGAGGTGCATCTGGTAACATTTCTGACTTCACCTGCTCACTCAGGGTGGTGGCTGTTGGATTCAGTGAATGGCAGGGAGCACTGATTGAACTGATGAAAGCCAGTTTGGCTTCTCCTCCCTTCATGCAGGGCAGAAACCTGAGGCTGACACTGTTTGCTGTTGTCAGTGTGAGCCTGCAGGGGTACATTGATGGCAGGCCCAAGGGAAAAGGAGCCACTCCTGAGCTCTCATTTTCCAGCAGCCAGCACCCGTGGCTTATACACTGGAGTAAAGCTTAATGTAGCTCCAGACTGAAAGAAATTACACCAAAAACCTTTTATTCTAGAAATGTTTTTAATTTCACTTGCATATTTTAACAGAAATACAATATGCTAGCAGCAAGATATGAAGATTTCTGTTCTAACATTTCACAATACATTAGTGTCCAAATTTCCATTTTTCTATTAAGGCAGTTTGCATTAATTAGAAATCAACTCTGAATACTATGACAGTATTTTCAAATACGTACAAGCCACCATAAAATAACTATTACTATTATTACCATGGGAAAAAACCCACAGTTCTAGTAAAAATGTAAGCATTTGAAGGTAATGCCTTTAAAACCACAGAAAGTACCATCTACCATTCCAACACCAGGTGAACAGCTGAAGACATTAGGTAAATATAAAAAGTTAATAAGTTAAGGCTTTGTTCAGTCAATATTTCAGAAGTTCATGTTCTGTGAAATTTATATTCAAGTTTGAACTAGCAATTAATTTCAAGTTGTACTTCCTAAAAGAATAGTTCAGGCTGACTTCTGTCTCCCCCACTTCAAGACTGCATCAGATCACTCAATTCTGGCTTTAAGCAGCATTAATTAATGCCAGCAGAGAACAAGCAGGTACAGTTTCCAGAGCAGGCCTGACCCATTCCTCAGAGAAGTCTCCAGTGCCACGTGTGGTTCAGCAGGTGCCACCAGCGTCCTCCCTGAGCTGCACTGGATCACTGGAGCCATTCACCCTGGCAGAAGTGGTTTTCAATGGACCTCCCAGGCAGGGGACAGCATTCCAGCTGGCCTACACAAATGTGAACCAGGGGAATGGGACACAAGGGCTGGGAGCAGCCACAGGTCCTCCAAGCCTCATGCCAGCAGCAATCTGCCAAATGACTTCTGGGTTCTGATCCCTGATATTTTGAGCCATGCAATGAAAGGATCCTCATTGAATGCAGCTGCTAAGATGGTGGAGCATTACATTCTCCTGTGTTTCCTGGGAGCCTGCAGGTTTTACTGGTTAAACCAACTTGCTTCACAGAAGATGCAAAGGCACCAGTGGCAACACAGAACAGGGCAGGGGAAAGAAGGCAAAGTAACAACAAACACTAAAACCTGAATCAACTCTTTCTTCATAACAGGGATTATGTAGTTCTGAAGCAGATGAACAGAATAATGAATGCCCTTGTTTGTTTAGTGGTGGTCACTGCAGTATCATACTGGCCCACATGAGCCTAATTTAAGGATAGATAGAAAATATCAACACAGCTTCATGGAGAATAGGTCTTGAGCAACAGGTTGCATTTTACTCTTAGATATGTTAAGCATGGCTTGCAAAGGCACCTGCACTGAGGTGTTACCCACAAGAACCCTGGGTAACTTTCTGAAAAAAAGATGAACACGTAATTTTCTTTAAAATAGCATAATAATAATGTCAAGATACAGTATTAATAGAGATTCAGCAAGAAATTTAGCTGTTTGCCATCTTACTGGAAGTTTTAAAAGCTCTGGGATAAAAGGGACAGAAATTCAATGGCCTGCCTGTTTGCTTTCCCCACCCCCTACCCATGTCACTGATGTAAGAAAACCTTATCACCTCTCTCTACAAACCATACCTTGCATTCAATTTTAAAAATCAATGATCTGGAATAAACTGTAAAAATCACTTGCAATAAATTTGCAAAGGACATGCAGACTGCTGGAGTGGTAAAGAATGAGGACAGGTCACTTACACAGAGCAACATGGATCACTTCAGGAGCAGTATTTTAATGCTGGTAAAATACTATCTGTATTTCCAAGAATATATAAGGCAAGATAATAAGAGGATGATGTACCACATTCTTGAGAAAGACTCTGAAGAGGAATTGGCCCATAACAGTCAGCATCCAAGGCAATGCTTCCACAAAAAAAAAAAAAAAAAAAAAAAAAAAAAAAAAAAAAAAGATAATGCAATTTTTGAGAAGAGAGAGGGAGATATTCATCAGAGCAAGAGCATCACATTCTGGCTCTGTACAGTCCTGATGGATCACTATTGACATGTGGCATCTAATGCAGATGTCACCCTTACAAATACTTCTGTACATGAGAAATCCAGGGAACGTGAAGATTAATTAGGCTTGGAGTCTTGGATAACATCCACTGCCATAGGAAAGTTAAGGAATTCACTCTCATCAGAGAAAAGGTTAAAAGGGACATAATCATGATTTATAACTACACACAGGCAATTAGAAAAGCTGATACTACAGAGATCAATATAAGCAATCAAATGCATAAAAAGACCAAAATAACTTAAGGTGGAGCTAGAAATGCAAATAGAAAATCAAGTGAAGAATGTACCTGGGGTAATTAAGTATTGCAACAGGAGGTATGAGTGAATTCTCATCACTTGAAGCCTTCAAATTAATATTAAATGCCTTGTTAAAATACCTATGTTCAGTTCAAAACAAAGCCACTGAATTTAATAGAGAAACAGCTTGTTGAAATTCAATGGTCTGTTGAATGTAAAAATAAATCCTCATTATGGTGCCTTCTATCCTTATATATTTATGAGATTTTTTAAAAATACAGCTACAAAATTAAAGGGGGTTTCAAGAAAAGGTGTTTTTTTCTTTCTGAGCACAGAAACATTTAAGGCTAGATTTAAAGCTAAATAAACTGCAGCTGCATTTTGGAAAATATTCTTCTCCCCCTCCCAATTTTTCCCATTTCTTGTTCAGAGTTGCACAGTCCACTTAGTTGACTGTCTGATTTACATAATCATGTAGTTTTTCTTCAGTTTTTCTGTTCCTATTTATAAGCCATTCACAAACCATCCACTTAAGTAACAGCATGATTTATTGTAAGAATGATTATGGTTGTTTCAGAGGGAAAATGGAACGTGATTAAATGAAGAATGAACAAGGACATTCTAGAACAAAGGGCTCTAATCCTGCAAAAGGATTTGTAAATGAAACCTGCCTCTCAACCCCATCCCAAATGAACTACTGAGGGAATTCAGCAGATACCTTTACAACTGTGGATCCAAGAGCTTAGCTGAAGACAAAAAATTAAATAAAATAAAACCACCAACCAACCATGCCCACAGTATCTTATGGAGAAATGGTAAAGCTCCCAGAGCCATCCACATTTTGGGGGAAAAATGATCAATAATGAACTGTATGTATACAGTCACTGATACGACCCTCTCAGCACAGGTCTGAGCACCAAGTCTCCAGAGGGAGAACTGCAAGCAGACCTTTGCCCTTGGATAAGTTGCAGCATCTGAGACAAATGCATCAGCCAAGGAAATGGCTGGGTATTCAGCTGTGGATCCAAGAGAACACAGCTCTTTCTTATGTAGTAGATGCTTTGTAGGTGCCACAGGAGCCCTAACAACCCGTGCTTCCTATAGAAGTGAAACAGGAGTGAACAGGCTGATGAAAGAATCTCAGAGTTCAGTACCTCCACCTGAAGTGCTTATTCTGTGCTACTGCAGAAGGAACAAGTGGTGCAAAGCCCTGTTTGTTACCAGTATCACTGCCTGCTTACAAAGCAGCTCCCCAGCAGGAACAGCTGAGAGGCTCCACAAAGGAGAGCTGTGGTACAGACCCACGTTTGGCAGGAAAAACAACCCTAGGATGAGCACATACCCAAGCAACTGCTTTTGAATGCTTGTCTTAGCCCAAAATAAACCAGCAGTGATGGATCATATCCTTGCTCAAAGACAGATAATTCTGGTCCATTCCAATTGCACATGAACCAGCAGGAACTTGGGAAATCCCACACTAAATTGAGGGAACTGCCTCAGAAATGTGTATGGAGTTACAGAGCCATTCAGAACAGCACAAAAGCTTTTCATACTCGATTACCATATAGGCAGTGTTTCCTAAACAGCAAGGGATGGAGAGGATGCAGCAAGCATGGTGCCCAAGAAAATCAGCTTTGCAAGATCTGTGCTGAATCTGTGTGAATTCCCACTTGAGTATTCTGAGGAGCTGTGGATGGGCTAAGCTGAGGGACTGGTAGGAGGCACTGGGACATCCCTGCTGTGGGGACAGCTGAGCTTACCCTGAACACTGTGGTTTTTTCAAGAGGAAAGTACTGAACTATTGTTTTCAGAAATAGCACCGTTACTCCAGACAGAGAACCACCCCCCCATTCTAGTGCAATTATTCAGATAGAGCACTAATGACTACAGCTGAGACTGCAGCTAGCAGTAATGCCCTGGCTCACAGGAAACACTTGAGCTAAATGCTAAAATCTACTTTTAATGAAGGGTATTAGGAGAAGGCTGAGAAACTTTAAATTCCAAAGACTTCTCTAAGCTAAATATGATGCCTATGGATGCAACCAGGACCTGGGGTCTAGTATTTCTGTGATGCCTTTATGTCTAGGGGTTGGGACTGGTTTGGTTTCAGACTTGCTCTTGCTCAGCAGAGAAGCAGGATTCCCCAGGCCAGCTAAACCGCTTTGCCCACAAAGGCCAATTTTGCGAGGGGGAGCAATGGGGGTTTGCAGCTGCTGCATCTTCGTAGCTAACACTGACCCAAAGGAGGAGCTGCTGGCAGGTGTGTGGTCAGGCTTCCCCCAGTTCTCCTTGCCCAGCTGCTCTGTGTTCACCTGGGCCTCTGCACTGTAGGGTGATTTATCAGAGGGCGGAGGTGGAGCTCTTCTTTTCTTTCCTCTGCTGTCACTGGGACTGGTAGCATCTCTTTTGGGGTCCAGATGCGTGTTTTTGTGAACAGTCATCTCATGAGCTCCATCAAAGAGTGACGCCCACAGGGCAGACGCAGGCTCTTTCTGCTGGCCAAGAAGGAACTCACCATCGCTCTCTTCAATTTTCCTATGGATGATATCAGCTAAGCCCTCAGGTTTCACTGGAGAATCAATGCCTGTAATTTTAAGGGACAGCAATTAACCCAGATTAAAACACCACCAATGATTTTGCTTCTATCTATTTTCTTATTACTACTCAGAATACAAACCTGTATTAACTGTCTCACTAAGTCTGAACTAGGAGTATTAATGGATGAAATGGAAAATGTTACATATGCTATCCAAGAGAGAACTGAGGTGACAGGAGGGAGTTATTTTTGTGACAGCTGGCATTGAGGCAGCAGGGTAGGCACTGATATTTCTTTCCAAGTAAAAGAAAAATAAGGTACTACAGGGAAGCCTGTATGTATTAGTTATTAAATAGATTTTGTTGTATAATGCTTTGAAAATTTTGTTTCACAGGAGGCCCATGAAAGTCTGACTAAACAGTCCTGTGCTGCCAGCCTGTAGAAAATGGGACATCTTTACATATATCCTTTTTCTCTATGTGCCTCAGGACTGCCTTGCTCCATTTCTTATTCTTCTTACTGAGTTTTCCATGTATACTGCAGTAGTACCAGCCTCAAACAGCAGCAGTACCTGATTTTCAATAGAGTCACAGAACAGTGTGGGTTAGAAAAGGTCACCAGGTCCAACTGTTATCCCTGCCAAGTGCACCACCAACCCATGTCCCTAAGCAGCACATCCGCACATCTGTCTTCCAAATACCTCCAAAATGGTGTCCCCACCACTGCAGCCCGTGCCTCTGCTTGATAACCCTTTCTGGGAAGAAATTCTTCCTAATATCCAATCTAAACCTCCCCTGGGGCAGCTGGAGGTTGTTTCCTCTTGTCCTGTCACTCCTGCTCCAATCTCCTTCCAGGTACTTGTACAGAGCCATGAGGTTCCCCTGGAGCCTCCTTTTCCTCAGGCTGAACAGCCCCAGCTCCCTCAGGCCCTCCTCATCTCCTGTGTGCTCCAGACCCTTCCCCAGCTCCATTGCCCTTCTCTGGACACACTCCAGCCCCTCAATGTCGTTCTTGCAGTGAGGGGCCCAGAGCTGAGCACAGGATTTGAGGTGACTCACCAGTGCTGGGTACAGGGTGCTACAAAAACTGTATATAATCCAGGAAAAAATGGTGTGTTAAGAGTGAAATGGAGTTTGTGTTCTGCTCCTCACTGAGGTCCATGTGTATCAGTGAAATTATGCTACCATGTTACCTTTGGAAAGCTTCTGTGTGGTTCATTTACTGCATTTCTGCTCTGCATTCCCAGCTTAGATAAAACCTGACTGTTCAGTGCTCTGATGCATGGTAACTCAGTGACCCACACGGCATTCTGAGCATCATCACAGCTCCATCCCAAGCAGTCAGGCATTTTGAGTTGTACAGTGTTTCTCAGTCAATACTGCATGGGATCCAGTAAAACCAAGTGACCTACTTTTCCTAGTCTGTAAATATTATTTCTGTAACAAAACTATTTAAAAAATCCTGCTGCATACCATTTTTCTCTGCAAAAATACAGGTCCCAGATATGCTCTAGCTAGATTTTCCAAGCATATTTTTCAACATCATTGCCAAAGACCAAAAAATTAGGTAAGTTATGCTGGGTGAGCCTTCAAATAGCTGTAAGAACGGCAGATTAATTTCATGCAATTGGTTTGCAAACTGGACTATTTTACCTTTACATTTCCTGAGCTGTATACCACTCCTAGCATGAGTGTTTATTTCTAGTGACAGCTGTTTTGAGTCAGGGTAGACTACAGATTTTTTAGCTCAAGGTATAAAAATGTATTCATTATTTGCACTATTACAAATTCAGATTTAATATCAACTCCTTGGTATGCAGTTATGTTGCTCTTTCATTGTCTGAATTGTCCTTGAAAAACTCAATGTTTCACCACCACCACCAGAAGCCATCTGAATTCAGACAATGTTGTTTCTGTTACTCTGCAACTTGAAAAGGCAAATCCCACTTACTCATATCATGGTAGACGGAGGTCGCTTCCTTTGTCAAGAACAAAGGTGGTTTCCGTGGTGACATAATCTCAATTTTCATAAGTTCCTCACAACAATGCTTCCACTGGCCTGAGAGAGAAAAGAGAACAATGACTGGAACTTAAACACATCAGCCTGGAAAAAAAAATGGAAGTTATTAGGTTGTGTCAGGAAACTATCTCCAAAGTAATACTAAACAGTGAGAATTTACTTTTGTTTAGCAGGAATGCTCAGGATACATTTGTATTTTCATCCCTGTATTCATTCTCTTAGCACAAAGGTCGTAAGATCCTAGCTGGAATTTAAGCATCTCAGCATTACTGTCAGACTATGCTGCTTAAAGATCATAATTTGCCTTCAAATCCCCAAACAGTATAAATCCAAGGGGAAAAAAAGAAAATAAAATTAAGGTTTGGGAAGCTTCATCAAGTTATCAGGAACAACCTCCAATATCCTGCAAGCTGGATGTTATACAGCAATGTTACAATGTCATGGCAAAGGAACATTCTGTTTTTAATAGAGGATAACTTGCCTTTTATCCCTTAGCAGACAAGGAAATCTCTTTTTCTATTAATAGATTTTGACCTTAAGGAAAACAAGACACAGTAAAATTACTTTGTTCATACCAATCATTCCAAGTTTTCTGAGCACATTAATTTTAAGAGAATTTTAGAACCAGGGAAGAAAAAAGGCATTTAAATGCCAAGTGACCCATTTTTTTCTGAATCTAAAGAAAATGTCTCAAAAATCTGTGGGTAGTATTCTATCTATAATGAATAAGAAGTAGATCTTTTACCCTACTCTACAGATAATTTAAAGAGGATGCCCTAGTTTTTGCTTGGTGTGTTTCTTTAATTGATAGTGCCTTTTCTCATTGTAAATCAAAGTTAAAAATGACTGGAAATACAACTATGAGTTTCTACAGCCTCATTTCAATTATTTGATTGGTGTTGTCTCTGACTAAAGACTGATATTTCATTAATTGACCTGGTTTTGTTTTCTGACCTGATAAAAATGCCTATCAGGAAGCAACTCTACTTTGTCAATGGCAGCACAAAAGCTGACAGTCTCTACTCTCAGTAAATCTGTGAGTCAAGCAGAAAGCAGAGAAAAAAGACACAGGCAAATTAATCTATGTAGTTTTTATAATAAAGATTTGGTGATAAACAAGGAGCACAATACACAATTTCAACAATATTTCACACAATAAATGAGTTGCCTCTGCCATGTAAGATCAGGGCTGTTCCAGAGGTTTGCCAAAGGATCGGGGTAACCCTTTAACATCTGTTGCAAAGGCTGAGGTGCAGCTTTTACCAGAGCCAGGTAAGCAGTGTGTATTTGCCCAGCTGGATGGAGTGTGGCTGGGTGAGCATATTCCCATGTGATGAGAGCTGCCAAAACCTTTGAACTACAACAGAATCAAGCAATCCCTGTTATAACAAATTGCAATTTAATTCATCCATAACATTGCTAAGCAAGGAAACACCAAGTTTACTTGTGACTGCTTCCAAGAGCTGGCTGAATCCACATCCCAGCCAAGGCCCCACACGATTCCAGCATCCCCACCACCTGGCACTGAGGCTTCCACACCAAGGTCTGACACAGCAGCATCTCACCAAACCAGCACAGCACTGGTTGGGTGCCCAGGCAGAGGTGGACTCCTCCCACTGCAGTGGGAAGGAGGAAGAGATGCTGAGAATTTATCAGTCTTTAAGAACATTATCAAGAACACTGCTGTGAGAACAAGTTTTTTGAGATTGATGGACATACTCTGCCTCTGATTTCCTGCAAGAACACATGGACTTTGGTTTAGTCAAATATTTGCCTTCCAACGACTTCGACCACCACCCAGCATTATCCCAGAGAACACATTTCTTCTCGTTGCTGCAAACAAAGGCTAATGAGGCAATTGCAATTCGAATTGCCCAAAGATCCCTTTGATGTTACATAATGCCCCATTCGGAGGGCACAGTGCCAGCACTGCTCACTTACTCAGATCATAAAAGTGCTGCCAGAAAGCCTCCATCCACTGATGAAGCTCATCCCTACTGTCAGCAGCAAAACGTTGCGTCACCCCCTCTCCAGACACGGGGTTGATAACAGAGAAGTTATTGGCTCTTCTGCTGGAGTCCTTATCCACAGCTCGAATCCTGGTTTCCTAGGAACAACAGACTGTGCTGGTGACTTACTGCTTCACACTGCCATCAGCTCAGGGCCAGTGACAGCGTAAGGAAGGTAGAATTTGCTTTTTTTGTCTACTTCAGATTAATACTCAATGGAAAAAAAAGAACCAATGTCAGGAACTGATTATAAAATTGTTTTATCATAAAACTGTTAAAATAGCATAAAACATGAAAAATAAGGGAATAAAGCACAATTTCTACACTTCAGTCTGAATTACAGAATGTACTGTAATTCTGTGTTCCCCTTCTCTCTACCTTCACCAGCTCACCTCACAGTGCTCGCTCTTCTCCACAGCAGTTTAGTGAATAATCTACAATAACAGCAAGCAGCTCCTTTTCTCCAAACGATCCAGATGGACAAGCACATTATTACAGCCACCATTTACACCTGCTACTGCACTTCTGTGGGCCACTATTTACCCACTGCATTGCAAACTTGTATCCTTTTAATGTTCATCTTAGTGCAGCAGGACATTCAGGGTAATACAATAGTGCGGGAAAATTTAAAAAAACTTACCTAGGCCATCTTTAAAGGGGCACTTGTAGCAGTAACCCATACAGTTTTACTAGAATAAGATTTTGCTCTAATAGGAAAAAAAACATTTCCCATTTTAAAATAGACATTTTAGTTTTAACTTAATTAGGAAAAGCTACATAGAAATAATTAAATGTGTGTATATATATCCAAGAAGTATAACACAAGTCTAAAAAATCTCTTCAGCTAGAGTTAGAAAAGCTCTCATATTACACAGCAGTACCGTTAAGATTTTTCCTTCTGTTCAGGGACATGGTTCAATTGCTCTAGACTAGATACATTGGTATTTTCAGAGTATTTTCTTTCTTTGTTATGGCATTACTACAATTAAAAAAAAAAAACAAACAAACCACTTATCCCTAACTCAGTGATTTTTGTGCGTGTGAAAAATGCTAAAAGCTTTAAGTTTAGCCAAAACACAACTAAAAGAATTCCAGAAGGCAACTGGTCAACATTGCTGCTCCTCACAACATGATGAGCAAATTAAAACAACTAACATCACTTTATTTGGAGAAGTAAAGGAGAAGCCCTGGGAATGTCTTTGCACGTGCAGCTTGAGCTGACTGGAGAAGCAGCAGCCCACTACAGCACCGCTCCTCCGAGGGTTTCTGGCACAGCCAGGAGAGCAGAGTGGGCAGCAGGCAGCCCTGTGCCCAGCAGGACATGAGGACACCCAACCCCCAGCAGGAGCCTGCACTGCCCCCCCGGGCACTCCTGGCATGGGCAGTGCCAGGATTTGAAGGAGGCCAACAGTCACAGCCAGGGCTGTGTTCAAACATCTCCTGTCTGGATGCACAGGGAACCTGACCGCAAAGGTGGCTCCTCAAAATCAGGGAGGACAGAACAACCAGTTCCCTTCTACACAACTCAAGCAAATGTCAAACATCTGCTAAAGGCATTAACCATACACCTACAGAAATTAAGTTTACGCACGGGATCCCATGGGGATAAGCCTAGTTCCGATACTCAGAAAAACAAAAGTTACTCTACAGACCATTCCCCAGATTTTAAATGCATTACTGAAGTAACCATTTCAAATACCAACAACTGCTTGTAGCATATCTGATGGATATGTTCATTTAAATTCTTCTGTCTAAAAATAGGAGATGAAGTAATTCATCCATCAGTGCTCTATATCCCATTAACTCAGGTAACCATAGATACCAGCAAAAAATGAAATCAAATAGATTAACATTTGACAGGTAAGAACTTCAAGCACACCATACACACAAGTTTATTTAATGATGTTTGCTGCAGGTTTTATCCCACAACTGTGGTATTATTCAAAGGAGATGAATCCTCAAGCAACAATCTCTGTCTGATGCTTGAATATTTCAGCAGTCGTACGAGACGCCATTGCAGCAATGGGCTGATGAATTTGTCAGCCTTGGGTGAATTACACGACATGCCCAGTTCCACTTCATAAAAGCAAAACCCAAACCAACAAAAAGCTATTAAAAACAAAACAAGCAGAAAAACCACCCCAAAAAAAAACACAACAAAAAGTGTTTTAATTTACCATGTTGTAATAATATCTTTCCCAGTCTTATAAAAAAACTGAACCAACTCTGCTGTAGCAATTGTAAAGAGCAGAACAATCAGTGGATGGCAACAGGAAAACAATTGAATCTTGAACTCAAGTGACTCTTCTGGGGAGGCTGAAGCCAGATTTATATTCTTTATGCAAAAGATTGTTTCTTTGAAGATGGGGAAAGACTAAAAGGGAAAAATACATGGTATTTGTAAATACCAACTTTACTCTATATTTCCCCCCACAAATAAAATCTTTTTGCCTGATAATACCTCTCTGCAAAGCTTGTATTTTAAGCCAACAAGACGACACAGAGAGAACTTTTTTCCTGCTGAAGTACAACATTTTCCTGATAAGCCATTCCTGACACACTAAAAAGCACTGGTTATAAAGATCATTTTAAGACATCAAAACAAATTACAGTTCTTAAAAACACTGAATAGCCTAGAGACCAAGGTCTGTGTATCTATTTTAAGGTTAAACAAATCAAATCACATAGAGAAAACTCTCTTCATGTTTTTAGTACAAAAAAAAAATAAAACAAACTGAAATTCAGTACAACACTGGAAGCAAGTATAACCTGTACATGCATTGTAATATTAATAATTTCCATGAATTTTTTTTAATCAAGTAGGGAAAAATGGTTACATTTCAAATTATGGCTTTCAAACACATTTATGCAGAAGACCAAATTCAGTCTATCAGTTAATATTTTGTCCCTTCCTTGTTTTGTGAGCTTGTACTAATGTGACATCGTGCTGGCCACTGGCTGGTCAGTGTGACATGGATGAGCAATGTCAGGATGTCTGTGCCTTTGTTCTAGGGAGCAATGCAGCAGCTGAAAGCATGGAAAAGGAGAGAGCAATACATGACCAGCAAACATTTTGTGAAGCAACAGTGAGCCAATAAAGCAGCTTTCAAACTGCTCAATTTGAGCACGTGTGGGACAGGGATCTGGGTGCTCCACCTGCTTCCCCTGCCTGCATCCACAGCCTCTTTCAAGCAGCTGCAAGAGTAAACTGAGCAATGGGCCATGAGATACCAGACACTGGGAGGTATTTAACTAGTTTGTGCTTTTCCAGTGGATTTTCACAGCTATGAAGGCTTTTCCTAAGGCAGTCAGTGGGACAAAGTCCTTACCACAGAGAATACAGATATTTTCAGGGCTTATCTCATTTCCCTGTGCTGGAGTTCCCCAACACACAGAGTGAATATTGCTCATGCTGCTGGCTCCCTAAAAGTTCACATGGTCCAGAACTGACATCCACATTCCTTTGCTCCAGCCTAAGGGTGAACTCCCTGCTTCCCTAGAAATATGGATGGTTCCCTTGAAGTTACACTGCTGCAACCATCACCACATTTCCCACCAAAGCCCTGTACCTGGCCAGAACAGCTGCACTACCCAGGACTGTCATTCAGGGTAACTGATTTAGTGCCTCTGCCCGTGCTGCCCTGGCCAGCAGTGTCCCCATGAGCCCTCACTCCTCACCTGCTGCCCTCAGCCAGCAGCAGGGCACGGACAGAGCCCCAGGACTGCAGGGGCAAAACGTGCCAGGGAGGAAATCGTGGGACTGCAGCCATTTGAAGCAAGATCCCAGAACCCCTCAAGCTTCAGGCACCCATGGCACAAACAAAGTTTTATCATCTATGAACCAAACACAGCAGATTATGTATTCCAAACACTGAGCAAGTAACATGAACTGCTGGAACATGCACCAATTTAATAAGCTTTCACGTGTAGGCAAGGCCTTTATTTTTCATTTCAAATTAAAGAAAACTTGAAAAAAAATCAGGAACTGGCCTATAAAGGATATTTCTTCAAATTGGATTCCAGTAAATTTTCTTTGCTACAGAAAATATCATTTCTCTTTTCCTACTTAGTTGTGCAATATAATGTGTTATAATCACATTTAGCTGGAACAATAACAGTAGCACTTGCATAATAGGAACTGCAGAACCATTCTTGCTCAACAGCAGTAGCAGTGAAGTCATCTAAAGCTGAAGTAATGACTCTGCTGGTCTTAATGGCTTCTTCAAGTCTCAATTCAAAGGGAATTGGAAATACAGCTATTGGTGTGAACATTTTCCAGAGAATTTCTCATAAATCCAGATGATTTCATTACTTCTCAGAAAGTATCTTTAAATTACATGTAAAGGATCAACTTCACATTACAAATGAAAATGCCACATATGCAACCCAAAGAGATTTTAGTTAGAATGTCTAGAGTTGATGTTCAGTCTCAGCTTTCACTTTGAAATTGCTGTGTGAAATTTCTTTAACAACATGTAGCAGACAAGCCCATACGATTAGTCTGCTTCCATTTAATCCCTAAGAGAAATTTCATAACAAAGGAATCAGAAAACATCTGCAGGCATTAAGTTATTTTCAACAGAAACTGTTTAAGTAGTAAAGGATCCAAATATGTTTTCAATAGCATTTTTTTTTTTTATTTCCATTGAAGAAGGATTCACAGTCATTCTCCAGCAGCCTGGTATTTTTGTAAAATGATGTAAGACACAGAAATCATGTACCTTTTACAAATTAGCTTTAAGGACACCCTGCAAACATAAGGATAATCTCTCAGCAAAGGCTTATCAAGCTGGATTTTAGGTTCTAGGTGCATAGGTTACTCGAAGGAGCACAATGTCTTAGTACAATATGGTTACTTTAAAAGGAAAAGCAAGATCAGGATCTAGACTAAAATAGAGAACCCCAAGGAAAGACATGAGGCAGCCTGATAGATAATTTAAAAAAATACTCCTGTCATGTTTTAGATTTAGTCATTCTATAATTTATTAAAGTTTACCATTTCTTAACTGATACTGTGAACAGCTGGAAAACAGATTTGTGGCAGAGGCTGACTTAGTGAAATTGAAAGTGACTGAAGAAGTAAACCTACTTAAATATATATCACAGTATAAATATTTATTTAATGTAAATGTATGAACAGTTGGAAGAAAAAATAACACTAGAAGAACAGGTAATTTTATTTAAGGAATCAATTTAAATCTTAGCAATTAAGAAAACCATCCTAACACAAACAGCTCACATTGTTCCAACCCATTTAAATGTTTGGGTTCCATAGCAGTCCCAGTCTGAACAAGAATGCAGTCACCTCTGCAGGAGCCCTCAAGGCACCCAGAGCTGATTCTGCTGCTCTGGGAATCATTCTGTGTCACCCCGTGCCCCCATGGGACAGTGACCCTTGGTGCCTGCACCACAGCCAGCTGTTGAAAGCATCTGTTCCCTCTAATGCTTGCCATTCTGCAAGGTCCTTCCATAACATTACTCATTTAAATATTACTTCAGGTCAATTACTGCTTCTCTGGCCAAATAGTAAGCAACGTTTTAAAATTACATTTTAAACTCAGGTTTTTCAATCAGGGCATGAACAACAGCAATAATATCATCCTAGAGAACAGCATTTCCAAAGTTATTATGCTCTGGACAAAACCAGCATTAAGAAAAGCAGCTTATTTTAAGGCACTAAAATATTTTGAAAAATTTTCCATTTCTCCTTCTAATTAAGACTGTGGCCAAGTAACACTGAACAACAAAAAAGCTTTTGTTGGAATTCCACCTTGCTGAGGACAAAATTTGACCAAAGCATTGCTAGGGGATTGTAAGCAATACATTTCCAAAGGCTGTCTTATAGAGCTGTGATATAAAAGGTTATTACTTTTCCTATAGAAAACCACCCTTCTTTTTGCCTCTGTGCTAACCAGTCTAATGCAATAGAAGGAATTTACATCCACAGCTAAGGAATGTTATGCTCCTGCTGGGGGATTGCAAATTTCACTGAAGTACATCCCACCCTCATTCTACCTATAAAGCACTCTGCATACCAGCAGCTTAGAGCCCAAATGACTGCACATGTTTCTTAAACTAAAAAGAACATCCCCCAAAATAATAAAATAAAATTTAAACACCCCCCCGAAAAAAAAAAAAAAACCCAAAAAAAAACCCCAACAAAACAAACAAAAAATCCCCATACAACCAATTTTACCTTGTTGATGGAAACTGTCAATGCTGGCTCCACTTTAGCCTCAATTTCTTCTGGTGAGTAATAACAAAGGAGTTTGCCACCTCTCAGTACACAATACAGCCTCCTCCAGCTGGTCAGACCTCCTACCATTTGCTAAGGGGAAGAAGTAGTGAGAAATTGCCAAACATAAACCTAAAACACAACCAATATTGCAAGGAGCACACATACCAACCCTGAGTGATCAAACCTTAGCACACCAAATTCATTCCTACAACAAAGACTTTCTGTTACAGAACATTCCAATCACTGATATCTGAAATGTTAGCAGCACTTTAAATGTCTTCTGGTGTTTTACAGTTTTCACAGACTTGCCATGTGACACTAATAGTACAGACCTGCTGGTTAGCACAGAATGAAATCTAGATCTGGTGTCTAGTGTAAAAAAAGAAAGCACCTTTATTAGCTACAGCAATTGCACAATAATAGAAATAAAAAGAGTATTTCACTTTGGAAATACACAGTACATTCAACAAATGTCAAGCAAAGACATTTGTCTAGAATTTCCACTTCCTCAAATGAATTTTCTGAACAGCTTTCATAAAACCATCACAGTTTCACAATCAGTTTAAAGCCTGTAATTCAGCACTCCTGACAAATGACCCAGACCCTCTGGCCCTCCCCTATCACCTTCTCATTTGCCCAGTTGTGCAACAAACCAAAACAGAGAAGCGAAGTGAGTTCACATGAATCATTTCTGAAGGGAGGAGTTTAGATGTGGCTCTGTTCAGCAGCCTGAGTCACCATGCTGGGACAGAACTCTTGTGGCAGCACAGCAAGGGCTGTGTACAAGGACGAGAGCCACGGGATCACCAGGACTGATGCCATCAAGTACCACTGCAAACCAACTCTGAAATAAGAGTTTTACTTGATCTTTACTAACAGCCAAGGAAACCTTGATTTCTCCATGCTCAGCCACTGAAGGCACCTTTGTGAATGTGGCTGTGAGAGAGTTTCCCCCTTGCTCCAGGCAGAACAGGTAAAGAACAGCAGCTCTCCACACAGCACTTCAGGGAACAGCAAATGCTCTAACAGCTGACTCAGTGACAGCTTTTAACAGCCCAGGGTGCAAACACAGGCAAGGCCTCCTTACCTGCTGATTTAGGAATCCTGCCATCATATCCCTGGCCATGCAGGAGGGCTGCACAACTAAACGGCAGCACATGTTCCCATACAGGGGCAGCCAAAAAGAGGATTCCTCTGGGGGAAAGAAAAAGGCAAAAGAGACAAACACTCAGGTCTGAAAAACTGCCCTGAACATATAGTTTAGCTTTCTACAGCTGTTTTCACATTAAGATCCTGAGTCTAAATAAGCATTATTTTCATATTTTAGTAAGATTTAATCCTGTGGGATTAGATTAAAACTGATTTTTAGTCTTCAGGAAATGTTTTTTAATTGAAAAAATTAGTAAATTCCAAAATAGTTTCAAGGAAAAATGGCAATATTGCTCTGCAAAAAAGAGTTGTTCTTACATAAAATGTGGCTCATTCCAGAGCTAGAAACTCTTTGAAAGGTAAGTGCCTGAGCCCATCCCATTGTGGCACACAGCTACATTCATACAAGAGCACTTTGCTTCAGGTTGCTTCAATAAGGAATTTGTATCTGCTTTTGCCTTCAGCACTAGAGGAGCATTTAGGGTTCCAAGGAGTTCCTAATGAATAGGAATCACTCAGCTCCACTGTGCAATAGCCTTTCTCCTCTGTAATTAGAAGTAGGTAATGCAATGTTCCACTAATGTGACTGTCTTTGGTCAAGGTTTGGAAATGCTTGTACTGAACCAAATATCCAGGTATGTCCTTCCTCACCAGACTAAATTATGTAAATTAATGTCAGAAAAAGGAACTTCAAGAAGAAAGTTATAAAGTACTAATAAAGAAAGGATTACAAATATCAAAGATACTCAGAATTATTCATCCAACACTTCAAGAAAAAAATGCCCCATAAATCTTCAAATCTGTTCTTATTCAGAATTACTGAAATGTAAAGAAGGAAATTCCCTCTGAGGTCAAGTTTACCCCAGTAAATGATTTAAATTCCCAGAAGCAACAGTGAGAGTCCCATGCCTCAAGTTAACAATTGGAGGATGGCTTTTGGGAGGGGCTGTCCTTGCAGAAAATAATGGACAAAGTACCAAAAAGTGAAAACACCACCATCAGCTGCAGCATAAGCAGTCCCACAGTGCCAGCATCCAGGCTGGCTGCTCCCAACTCGTGCTGCCCCCAAGCTGAAGGACAGCAGCCAGCACAGACTGCAAGCACACACACTCTTCCATCCTGTGTTAAATCTGGGCCTCAAACAATCTCACCAAAATGAAGCAATTTTTCTTTTTCCTTCTGACTACAGAGAAACAAGCTGTTCTTCATTCTGATACCCTTCCTTGGTTGTGAGGAAGGGGAAATAATTTGTATATAACTCCAACTCACATAAGATGGAGATGCAAATGACAGAAGAAACTCCCAAAAGAATTAAATTTTCATCTGGACTTGAAATTTTACTCAACTTATAGTTTATTCAGCTGTGTACAGATGCCTGGTTTAGAGCCGTTAAATATTTTATTAAAGTTGTTCTATATTGAGTATCAAGAAAAATAATCTCTTTAAGCTCTTTAGTTTACAAGACTTTAATGCAAAATGTTACTGGTTTTTTATTTCCTTAAATTGATACCATATGTACTTACTATTTCCTGTAATGGTAAGGTTGTGGGTCCTGAAATTGTCCTCAGCACTTTCCAGCCCCAGAGTGGTGTATGCCAGCAAACTGAACTTTGCTCCACTAAATGTGAAAGAAAAGGCATGTTTAGGACATTGCTGCTTTGTGTGGCTCAGGCAGTCATTAAAGGGAGTCCAGACACACCTGAGAGACCAATTTGGGTACAAGGACACAGCAAGGGGCAGGGCAGGAGCTGGCAGTGACCACAGACGGACACCTCCAACCTCTCCCCAGCCAACTGCTGTGTCTGTGGCTCTCCCTGTAAACCCTGCTCCACATTCTGTCCTGTCCTTCCCAGACCTCATCTCCTGCCCCCGGGTGCACCTCCAGTTCCAGGCCAATGCCATCCCTCCTTCCAACCCTTTCTGCTGCCTCTCTCTGGCACCTGCAGGCCAGGACCCCTCTCATGTGGTCCCTGCCTCCAGCTGGGCTTGTGCTTCCTGAAGGGGCAGCAGCAGCCAAACAGGCCCACAGGCTGTGCCATCCAAACCCTGCACCCTCTGCATGCTGGGAGCACCTCTCTCCTCCAGGCACACACCAAGGAACTTTCAATAGGAGTTTACAGCTCTTATTTCTAGGCCTAAAGCAATTAGGTTTGGTAATAGGTTCCAAAATTCCTAAAGTTAATAGAACAACTGATGACCAACTTTATCTGAAAATACAGGTTAAAAATTAAAAGGCATTATAATGCTTCTCCATGTTGCTCTGCTCTTTGCTTTGCCTATGCAGACTACACTTTATAAACCAGTGGTTTATACATGTATTTTTTATATAATCCAATAGATTGATGATTCACAGGCAGAAATCTGTACAGACATCCTATGGTCAGTTTTGTAGCAGAAAGGTTTTCTTTTCACTTACTGGACTTAGAGGTTTCAGAATCTTTTATCTTAGTTTTGCATTCTGCCTAGGGGAAAAAAGTATCACTCTTACAATTCAGCACAGTGCAATTGTGGAATGCAGTTCTTGGAATAAACTGGTATAAATTTAGTACTTTTAACCTTTTCTCTAAAATACTCATTGGACCAAGTAACAGATTTATAGTCCAGCAGTGCAGTAGGAATTCCACCTGGCTAATGGCAGTTAGAACAAAGTTCACAAGAAAACAAACCCCTCCAAATCACTAACTACTCTCCCCAACAGGATCTAGCACAAGATCCTTAAAATAACTTCAGCAGAACACAAGAAAGCTTAGTGGTGTAAAAGCTGAGAGGACACCAGTGAACTAAGATCATCGAGAACAGTTTTCCATCTTAGTATTGCTCAAATTTTATTTTTCTTACTAGCACAGGGGGAACACAGAGTTGTCAGACCTTTGGCTGTGCAGATAAATAAGGAGAGTGTCTACCTCCCCCTAGCCCTAAGGACAGAGGAGGAGGAAAAGTAGGAAGTTGGTCGGAGGGGAGGTGTGTTGTTACATATCTGTCTCCAGGGAACAAAGAGAAAATTAAATACAATAAAACATGCTGGGTGAAAAACCACTGCTATGAAGCACTTCAAGAGGGAAATCTGAACAAAGACCCATCAGCATTTGTGTATATCCCCTGCTAAACTGTTCCTTAACAAAAGATCCTTCACTGATTATGCTTGACCGAGCAGTTGAGCAATGCATTACCATTCTATTTAAAGTGTACCAAAAAGTTCAGTTTCTTCTCACAGATAAAACTGCTGTGCTGATTCTAAAGTTACTTATTTTTTCTAAAGCATGACTAATTACCACAACAACGTTGCCAAAAAAAATAGCTACTTCACTTTTAAAATATGCTCCACAGTAACATTTTCATTCTAAAATACAAGTCATTCCTTTCAGGCAGCTGCAATATAATTTAGGAAAGTTTTATCTACAGATATTTTTCAGATTTAACTGGCTAATCAGGATTGTTGACTGTGTTTTTCCTTTGCATTTCAGAGAATTAGCTAACTGCCTTAAATGGCAGTTTCTTTGTTTAACAAAGAATAATCTGCCTGCTGCATCTCATTCAGTACTTTGCATATCTGGAGTATTTTTCCATGTAACAACTTCATTAAAAAAACCCAAGCAGCTCATCCCCACAACATGCCTGTGGCAAGGGCTCATTGTTAAATCTGTTTACTGATCAAGAGACAGAGGCACCCAAGTTTGCACACAGACCTGGGTGTGGGAAGGTGTAACTGTAACACTCTATCCATGTATGCTAATTAAGACATCTTCAATTCCAGAATCTATTCCTGAATATTAAACCCAATGTTAGCGATCCCAATCTCACTTCATTCTTTCAGTGTGAGTGAAGGAGTGAGTGGAAGACTTGTGAGGTGAAAAAAACTAAATTCAATATGCTCAATATTCAATCAGATCTTAAATAATAGAGGGTAAAACCAAATCTAACCTTCAGGTGCTAACAAGAACCCAACCATAAAGTGAGGCCACCAGATTAGACTGTGTACTTCAGCTCAACATCACTGGGGATGTGCCAGATCACACACAGGACAGGGAGGCTGCTGCACCTTCAGCCCAGTGGGGGACAAAACATCAAAAACAAGCAGGGCCTGCACAGCCAGGTCTGCAAACCAGCAAACAGCACTTGAGGGACACTCTCCAGTGATTTATCCAAAGGGCAACCGGATTACACTGCAATTTAATAGCAAAACTGCACTAAAAATTTTTTTTCTTCTATGAAAAATATAAAAAGAAAAAAAAATACATTAGAATTGAAAACCTAAGCAAGCAAAAATTGTATAGAAACTAAATGAGGGACAATTAAGAGAGAATATCAGTATACTTCAAACTAACTAACTTAAGCAACCAATCAAGCCCTTTGTCACTAAGCTTTTTCAAGAAGTTCCAAGTCTGAGAGTTTCCTCACTAACCAGAGAGATTTCTAAGCCAAGAAGTTTGAAACAGAGGGATCACAGAGTTTTTGGGAAATGGAGAATTTCACTCATGTGTGCACTGGAAAGAAAAAGGCTTGTACAAATGAAATCTACAGAGAAAAGGTGTTCGCATAATAGAGCAAGTTCACTTTTTTGTTGCAGTTTAATTTCCCCTGCTGGACTGGTAAAACTCTCTGGGAATACTTGAAAGATCTCTTGTAATCTTGCAGTCTTTTCCCTTTTATAAGGGCTACATACCAAGGTCTAACTAATATAAATCCTTGGGGAAACCTATAAAAAAATTGACAACTTATTTTCTGCCTATAAGAACCCATTTCTTTCCAAACAACTATTTTAATCACCCAGCAAGGCCATCATTTAACACTTCATTGTTCATTTAATTGTGTTAAGAAAGTAATAGCCACTGTGAGATGATTATCTAGAGTAGAAACAACAAACTTCCAAGATGGAGGGAAGGAAAATTTAAATTGAGAAAGAAAAAGCAAAACCCAGGGGAGGAGGCAGCTGTTTAAATTGCCTACTGGTGCTTTTCCTGAAAAGACAGGCAATCCATGCTGCAGCAGGGAAGGCAGTGGTTGCATCTGATCCAAACTGTGTCTCATGGCTCAGCTGAAGCACGGCCACCTGACATGATGCACATTGAAAAATGCATTGTCATTAGGGGGAATCCACTGGAAAGGCAGTGATAAAATTTGTTTTGCTCTCTGGATAAGATGTCTTGGGTGTCTATTTTTGAGTCAAACAGAAAAATCAGTTTACAGTTATATCAGGTCAACAAAGATAGAATATGCTTGAATGTTTCCTTTTAAAATCCCAGCAAATAAATATATGAAACTAGACTAAGACTAAACACCTAGCAAGAATTAAGCATTGATTCTTTACTGTCAGTTTCCAAAAAAAAAAAGGAATTCCTTGAAAAAAATTTATTTCTAAAAAAATATAAATCAATAAAAAACTGATGCTATTAATATTTGCAAATTCAGTATTTGGCCTGCTTAAATCCCAATGAAATTGAAGTAGCTGGAAAATATTAGTAGGCAGTTAATTTTTAAAAGGAAACAGGTAAATTATTGAGAAAAGCACTTATGCCTATGAACACTGAAAATCAGTAAGTCATTTTAAAATGTCCTGTGCTAAAGTCAATTCAGAAATCTCTTTCTAAGTAGCCATAAAGTGCCTTTGGCAGTGCAGAGTTTCAGTGGAATTAGGGCAGAGGGTACAGGAGTGAGTTCTCCTGCCTACATGCACAACTTTTGCTATTTCACACACCTTGGAACTTTTACACTGATCTACCTGTCAAGTATGAGCAACGCTGGCTGGGTGCAGAAAGAGTATGGGGGAGGAAATAAACAGGGAAGGGGCAAGGAGAAGAGGTGGATGGACAGAGTCACACACAGACTGTACAAGCTCAGCTTCCCCTAGAGATCAAGCTAAGAATATTATTTTGATAATTAGCAGCTGGCTGGCTGTGGAGCACACAGATAAAGGCTGCTTGTGTGTTTCAAGATCAGAACCAGGCCCCAAGGCTCAGCGACATGGTTGGAATTCACACCTACTTTCTCATTTCCTATTTAAAATGTAAATTTTTTTTTCACTTGGGCAAGTAGAGAAAAAAACCAGTTTCTTGGCAGTTTGCCAAAAATTCACAATTATATTTGGCCTATTTCTATTTTAAAAGCTACAAAACCAGAACATCAATATATGTGGCTTACTGGATGACTGGGTCAGCAGGCAAGAGGGGTTCAGTGCTGTCTTCTTGCAGTGCAGCTTTGAGTTTCTTCCCTGTAGCTTTGCTGAGGGATGTTTTAAGTTTCTTTGCCAGTTTCTTAGGAGTGTTTGTTATACATAAAGACTCCTCTGTACAGCAGCTATACACTTCAACCTTCACCTGGAAATCTGGGCTTGCTTCATCACTGAAGTGGGGGAGGAGAAAATTTCAGAGCATTTGTTAACAAACTGTGTGTGGAGCCAAGGAAAGCTGCTGCTACTTTATAGATTAAATAAGATATTTCTAATCAAGGGAAGCAATGCCAGACCATTCAGGCACAGATACACATTAATATGGAATTAAGGACTAGAGCACACAGTAGTAACTTGGCACTGGGGTCATGAGATGGTAATTGCAGCATAAACAATTACAAACAGGAAATTCAACATTTAGGTTAAAAATGGAAAAAACACCCACGTTATGGAAATACACAGGCAAGACATTCAAACACACTTAAATCTGCCCTCTACTGTTACACAAAAATCACATGATTGGAAACCTATCCCTGCCTATGGTCCTAAGTCAGACTGAACTGTTTCAAAGACATCCTAGCTGCACCTCATCCCCTTCAAATTACTGAAAAAACTGCTATCTAATAAAATCTGTCCTTTCCAGCTTAACTACCTACTGCTGCATCCTCTGGCCCACAACCTTTCTCAGTTTTCAGTTTTACTGATTCTCTTGCTCTCAAGCTTAGTCATCAAGCCAGAAGCCTAACCTCATCTTTCAGATCCAAATCATGTCACTACACACATGCCATAATGAAATCATTCCAAAAGCTTTTCTATCAAGTCTCTTTATGCCTTGTGGGATACAAGGCAAGTTAGGGTGCCTTTTCTGCTTTTGTTGCAGTGCTTCACTGAAAATTATAATGGTTAAGTCTCATAATTTTAAGAAGCAGATTTAAATCTTTATCCCTACTCTTAACTTGAATGGGTGTTTAAGAGAGTTTTAAATTTGATTTAAATTCAGTTTTCAGGATCTTGATTTAAAGTTTTTGGTAGTTCTGGTTTTTCAGTCAGTCTTCCTCAGAAAACAGGCTCTAAATTGTTGATATAAAAGGCAGAGAGTGGAGTCAAGCTCTGGTAGGTGTAACAGACATGAGGAAAGAGACTGTACCCTGCTGGACAGATAACATTTACACCTAGAATGTCATAATGCTTTCAGGTTTTAGCAATAATTTAATGTTGTCCCTGAGATGTAATTTTATCTCTTTATATAAAGAAAAATGCTTCAGCAGGGCAAAAATGAAAAGAAGTAGAGATCAACTGGCACATCTCCAACCAGCATCATCTTGTACACAAAACCAGCCTTCCAGAGATGGGGATCCTCCACCCACTAAAATGAACAGAGCCTCTACTGATTCCTTTGCCCACAGCAAAACCTAGTGGACCTCAGCCAATCTTATTCATAATCACATCCACCTGCAAAAGAAAACAGCAATATTTGTGCTTCATTCAACAGAAGTAAGTGATACTCACAATATGGTGACATTTTCAAAACAGATATCTGTGATTGCCTCATCCACAAGAGTCAGCTCAGTATCCAGAACCTGAGCTCCCATGCTGAACAAACAGAACACGGCGCAGCGCTGCGATTCTGGGCAGGGCACAGAGAACCTGCATCAGCCACAGGGCACGGCACAGAACCAACACTGCCAGGAAACAACCACCCAAAACTCACTCACACCTCTAAGGAACTGCCCTCAGATTCTCCCCACCACAAATTTTCATCATAGGATTTTATGATAATTAACCTGTATAGGTAGAACAATATACACAAAGGGGAAAAAATGCCTACCTCTATTAGGAAGGAAAAAAAAAGTTGAGTAATCTGGTATAGTGTCTGCTAGTAACTTCAAAAACATTAGTACAAATGTAATTTTGTTTAGTAAAATTGATTTTACACAAAAAAAATAACATTTGATCCAAAGTCTGTATCATTTTATGAATGTGCTACATAGGATTAGGCTATTTTGCCATGCTTTGCATCTCTGACCCTATTGAAAATCAAAGTGAAATCAATGCCAGGTGACAGCTGGAACAGATTTAGGATTAATCTCCATGACACAGCAAAATGCATGTACTTGAAGGCTATCCAATAATACCCTCAACACCAACAGTCAAGTTTCATTTAAATTTCTCATTGGAAACAGCTCCAATGTACTCTCTCAAGTGCAGACAAGACATAGAACAATGTGTTTAATCACAAGTTTCTCAGTTAACCATTTAATACATTCTTCTGTTGCTTCCTCTGGAATTCTTCCTCGGGTGGACTCTCTAGAGTAGGGTTTGAACACAGAACCACAGGACTTTGAACTAACTCCTCTAGCTACAACCAGCAACTTCAAATTACAATCATTTACACAACAGAGTAAAATACAGACCTAATGAAAGGTCAGAAAAGGGCTTGAAATGAGTATGAACTTCCTCATTCAGTTTAAATTTACAGGCATAAGCATTGCTTATCAGAGTAATTAATTACATCTTACATACTTTCTTTTTTGCTGAAGTGGTCAGAGCCTTTCCACATTAACGGTATTCGAATATCTAAAGGGGGGAGAAGGAAGGGAGATTAAGTTATAGTCAATATTGTGGATCTGTGATCAAAACAAGTTACACAAAGTGTGTTGTTGCTTTTTCTGATGTTCTGGTGGTAACAGGGCCTTCCACCCAAAGAACAGCATAACTATTCCAAGATTATTATCCACATCAAAAGAAAATGCAATCATTAGTTGAACTTGAAGCGTCATTCCTGTTTAGAAATTATGCTGGAATAAAGAATATTTTAAATCTCCTTTGAAAGTACCTGCAATAGCATTTCAGAGAAGCTGTGTAACATAGTTCTCAGAGGTGTTCTCTGAGCCCATTATTATGCATAGATGTAAACCAAAATCCTGCTTGCCTGGTGCTGAAAACCACTCATCCCACTGCAAGAGGAAAACCTTCCTGTTTTAATGAAAAGACTGGGATACTTATACTGCCAACACTTCAGTCTTGTTTTGCTAACCACAGAGAAAATACCACTTGCAATCACATTCCCAGTGAGAATTGTCTCAGTCAGCAAAAAGAGTTTAGAAATCTTTTTTCTTTTAACACAAAAATATCCTTCTACTTCAGAACCACAGCAGAGAGGCAATTACAAAGCCATTATTTTAAATCATGCCTGTCATTTTAATATTAGGAAAGTATTTTCTTCACTAAATTTTCCCATTTATCTACTAAACTCAACATAGTACTAAGTGACATTTTCTTCCAGCTTAGAGGACTCAGGTGAAGACATAATGTTTTTTATTAGTCCCCTGTTAAAAGACAAATGCTGTGAGGGCTTTATAAATCCAAGCCTGATTTCTGAAGTACAAGGGTGCTGTTTAAAAGGATATGCAATATATTAAGTGACACATGATGGCAGCAGTGAACAGCATGAACTCAGCTGTCTTGTGACAGAAGTCTTCAATATTGTTATAAAGAAGCATTGCTGACTCCAGTGTTGTCTTCATATGAGAATGATGGAAAAATTCACATTCATTATGCTAAGATGCACAATGGTACCAGTTATTTTGGCATCAGATTGTCATGTATTCCTACAGGGGTTTACCCACAAAATTTAAGTGAAATCACATTTAGTCACTCTGTCTCAGAAGGTAACTGAAAAATTCAAATTTCAGTTAATTTTTATTATGAGACATCTTATTATAAAAGCTATTTCAATATTGAAACTTTCAAATTCATCTATTTTTAAGTGTTCACGAAAACGAAAAAACTTTCAAGTGAACTACCAGCATACAGCTTTAGACTTCTAACTTCCTAAAAATCAATACATCACCATGATCTGAAACTGCCTTTCACTTCTAAAGATGCATTTGCATAGCAAGCATTTCTAAAAATAGGGGGTTTTACACAAAGAGAAGTAGTTTCATTAAAATCAGTACAGAAGTCTCTCAAACTTTTAAAAGATATATATATTCATCTTTGTCAGAGACAAAGCACAGAACATTTCTTTCCTAAAATACAAAGGTCTCAAATCTACATTCATGTGTGAAAACAGTTACAAACAAAAGCTTCCTCTATCTTCAATCATAGCAAACTCTGAATGACAATTTTAATGCCCTTGTTAGCAATTAGAGCACTAGATTAAGGATTACTTCTGTGTGCCACTTTCAATATATGGCTGGCTGAAAAATTTACACCTTGGTCAGAAAATCATCAGGGTATAGACAATCAATCCTGGAACAAGTTTAACATGATACTTGTAAATCAGTTTTCAATTCATTCTTGGACTGAAGGAGCTGTCATTTATCAAAAACAAAGATCAATTTTCACACACCTTAATTTCAGTTACCATTAGCTGTAAATCTGTGTGGATGCAAACTGGATACATTCAAATACTACAATTAATCAAATTTAAACCCAATGATCCCTTTATAAAATTACTTTAAATTATGATCATGCTTTTTCATCAACATTTGATGTATTGTCTTCTGACAAAAAAAATCAATTGGTACAATAACATAAATGACATAATTTATTCAAAAATATGGGGGATAAGTAAAAATGATAGAAGTGTGAAAAGCTGTGGATTAAGGAATGCACTTCCCACACAGTACCTGACATAGCTGCTTTCTGTAGGAGCATATTCCCCAGCAGTCCTGCACAGCTCTTCCCAAACTTCTGCACTTGGTCACGACTGCCCTACTTTTTTGGTAGCCATCATCTGGCATGCACTAACTATGTGACACACTAATAAATTTATAAGTGGATGGATTGCTGAGGGTAGAAAATCAGGAGGTGACCTACAGAAAGAATAAACCAGCAGAGGCCAAGAACAACATTTAGGCTTCCCTGCTGTAAACTGGACCTGGCCAGGCTTCCTGACACCAGTATGTGAATAGGGGGAGGCATGGCAGCGTCCAGCACCCCCAGGCTGGGCTGCACAGAGAGGCAGTTTGGGCTTCCTCCCCTTCTCCCTGATCTCTGCCACACTTCTGAGGCAGAACCTTCAGTTTTGAGAGCCCCTGTGTTGGTAACAGTGCAGAATCATTAACAGACAGCACCAAATACAAAGTGGTGTATTTCACCCACTATGGTCTTATTCAAAGAAACTAGCTAGATCTTTCATATCCTAAGCAAGTTTTCCATACTCTGTTTTAAGAAAACAGAGTTCTTAAAACATTCTGATTTTCTAAAGATAGAAAGCAGAAGTGTATTATATGACCCTAAAGTCTTCAGTGCAGATAGCTCTCCACATTTGAAGAAAGGTGCAACCACAGCACAGACAGGCAAACAGATGCTTTCATCCAACTGCCATAAGGAGGAAAGACAGATACACATTCTGCAAACAGCTGTGCTGGCAAAAACATTATTGAACCATGTGCTCATCACTCTTCTCCTACTAGGAGTTACCTTGCTTAAAGATCTACCAAAATATGCAGAATTAACTGAAACAGTTTCAGCAGTGAGCTGTTCTACACTATTTTGTTCTTAATGCAGCAGGTCAGGGAGCACAAACAGGTGTGTCAGCAAAGCTGGCAGAACAGCCACAGGACTGCTGAATGTAGTAACATCCACTACTGTCACAGGCAAACAAACCAATCAATCCACAGTGCTGAAGTTTGAGAAGAGGCTAGAAAACAGCCCATGAGGAATGGCTGTTCAATGTTGTTACTAGCCTGCATTGAAGCCATAGCACTACACCTTTGCTGTAGTAATGCATTGCCTAAATAACATTTGCATACTAGTTATGATTCTGCTCTTAATTTGTTAGACATCCCTGTACTATCACTTCAAAGTCTGCTGCTGTGGGGAGAAACAAAGTTTTCAGCTCACTCACACTAGTTTAGCTTTGAAATGCATTCAGTGTTTAGTGGCAAACAGCAAAGAAGTATTTTCCTCTGTGCAATGCCCTGTGAGTAAAATGGAAATAGAGGGTAGGACCTTCAACAGCCCATGTGTAACTTAAGCACAAGTCCCCTTGTGGCATTAGAGGATTGATACCTCTGAACCACATACACACTTGAAAAATACCATCTTTTCTGTATAGTTTGTATTAGAAGACACTGTCCAGCTAATTAGCTTCTGTAATTAAGTGACTCCCCGGCCTCTTACCTGATATAGCAACCCTTGCTCTGCATGCCGTCCGGTCTTTTGTCCCATTTTCTGAAGACCTCCAGAAAGAAGAAAAGAAAAAAGATATTTAGATCTGTGCATTTAGATATCTAAAACTCAACCCTTTAAACATTAAGAAGTGTCAGGATTTTCATATTAAAGCTCATTTCAAATGCTTTTCTTTAAAGTTAATTTTGGTATCTCTGGTTTAAGATATGAGTCATTAATTTCTTAAGCATAATCTGGGAGGAAGGTACACCACCATTTTTTAAAATTCCTTAGAAGACTTTACTCTGAAGTAAAGTCACACACACATCTTCCTTGTCTTTTCCAGCTGCAACAGGATCTAATACATTATCAATTTTTGCCTTCTGTATGTGTCAATGAGGATGCAACTTAATTTATTGGTTCTGTTATTGTTTAAAGAATTGCCTCCTCCTCTATTAATAAAATGAAAATTTCTAGCTGCTAGCAGCATCATGACTTCCAGAGGCAGTTAGAATATCATCAGAACTCACAGATGACAAATCCTAGAATTTTCTCTCTGCAATAATTAAGCCTTAAACAAATTCCAGTCTGAAGCAAATACCAAAAGAAAAAGAGCTCCAAATGGACTATCAAATACCAAAGATATAATTTAAATGATAAAGAAATAACTCTATAGCATGCATCTCCTCTAATGACCTCCACGGGCATCTCAATAGTCCTGAAGACAGAAACCCAAGCAATGCATGGCAGTCACACAGCAAGCACACCATGCAACTGTTCAGATACATGTCCAGTGTCCCTGCCTGGTCTGGACATGTGCCACCACCATTCTGTGCTCACTGACAAACACAAGGAGTTGAGTAAATCAGCACATAGACACACTTGATATTATTCCATCACTAAAAACATATATAAAAGATAAGTCACTGAAAAACTCATTATGTTATTAGAAAAAGCAATACAAATGCAGTAATTACAGAATACCACATGTATCATATGCCAGTTTTCAAAAGCAGCTTCAGAATAGTGGACAGAAAACACTGCTCTTTCCTCCAACATATTTCTCCTATAAGGGAACATTTCTCAGACTGAAAAGTAGTGGAACTGCTCCTACAGACACAATGAACTGGAGCCAAGCATGTACTCACAGAGTTCGTATTTACACTAAACTGCAATATAATATTCCAATAAATTACTAACCTGAGAGCAACAGTGTCTCTGCACCACGATTCTCAGCATTGCACCCCAAATAAACTCCATTTAGACCAAAATTTTGTAACATCATTCAAATAAAACACACATACTTTAGCTTCATCAGGAGTTATAAAGTGAGAATATTTTCAGCTACTTTTCTTCCCATTGAGCGTTACATTTATCACTTCGCTGTAGTTAGCATAAGCGGCCAGCAGAGGGTACCAATTAACCGTGATGGGGCCGTTATTAAAGGACCCTTGATAACCATAGAAAGCATGAAAAATACAAATAGCTGTGTTCTGTCTTGGATAGCTTTGTTTTGACTTGGCTAGCCACCTTTTTGTATGCTAACAACAATCAAGAAAATATGTCCATTTGTGTTACTTGATACTAAATTAATGTCAAAACTAAAATCTACCCAGGAAAATATGACTTGTATTTCATTTTCTAAAGCAAAGAGAAGATAATGGAATTATTTCATAACATAATGCTTTAAGGCAGAAGTAATTTATGTTTAGGAGATAAGGAAGGATTTCAATCCACATTCCTAGACAGACTGTGAGTGAGTGCCTGCTGGGAATTTGAGCTGTTACTCACTGCTGCTGCCCCGGGGCCTGCAGCTGTGCCCTGTAGGCCCGGATGCGAGCGTTGCACACCAGCAGGTTCTTCACAGCGCGCAGGAGCTGCTCCCGCTGCGTGCTCACTGCCAGCAGCCTGCAGATCCCCTCCCGCATGCGGAGCTCAAAGTTCATCTTCTCTTGGGTGTCACAGTCCTAGAGATGCAAAAAAACCCAAAGGATTAGCTAAAAATTGACTAAGAGTGCTCTCAATTTTTTACATCCTCTGCAGCTGGGATAGAGAACTCTAGGTTTTAATTATGCACAGCAATTGCAATGGTTACTGAATGCAGAATGGTGGTTCTCTCTTCAGGAATAAATGAGTAAAACATGGGACAAAACAGATTTACTATATCCATTATACATGCAAATTCCAATCCAAGATTAACTCACTGTACCATCTGAAAGTTACTAAAATTTTATGTGCCTCCATGTGTCATTCATAGAATAATAACATATGGTCCTAGAGAGGGTTAACTGAACAAAGCCTATAAATTAACAACTCACTTTTAACAGTGACCTCTACTAAAATAAATTTTAAACTGAAGAAAATGTCTGAAATATTTTAAATCAGAAATTCAATCTCACCACTTCTTCGACTGTCTTTAAAAAAGTAAAGAGAATCTGTTTTTTTCAGTTATGGTTGATATGAAATTCAGGTAACAGCAAAAGGGAAAAAAAAAAAGGAGACTGATCCCAATACTCAACTGCATCAGGCCCTGAACTGAAAACAGCTGTGGTGGCTTCAAGACTATGCAGGCATCATGTCAGGCACACTTTTCATTGAAACTATGAAGTAAACTAAACATGGCTGGCAAGTCACTGGAATTCACCATCACTGTATTTTGAAGGAATGGGGGTTTTTAAGGTTTTACAAAAACTGCTGAGAAGTCAACTTTTTCCTGCTACTTTCACAGAAAAAAATTATAAATCTGCATTATTCCTCACTTGCAACTTCAAAAAGGTCAATCTACAGCAGGCCAGGAAATAATGAAGGTGAAGGACCACAGAGTGCTGTCTCCCAAAGGCCACTAGATGCCACTGATGGCTGACAGACATGACCTCGTGTTGTGGCTGTCCCTGGCCAACCCGAGTATTTATTTCTGACACGTGAAGAACAGAGTGAGTAACAGAATGTTGTCATGGTATTGCAGGGTTGCATTGCAAATACTTTGCAGGCCGGTGAAGAGCAACGCTTTCCCATTACTAAACAAGAGTGCCTCCACTACCTCTGGAATTAACAAGTTCATGGTTGGTTGGTGGTAAATGGCTCCCAAAGCTCACATCAGAGATAGAGAAGTTCTGCTGGTACTCTCTACAGCTGCTATATGAAAGCCTGGGACCCCGTATGGCACCACAGACTATCCCATTTTTAACCCTCACAGGTTTGCTTTTTAAAGTTTCAATCACAGCCAGAAGGAGATAAAGCAGGGCAACAACATCTCTGCATTCTCAGCACCTGCATCTTTATTCACACTTTTTCTTAGGACTCATCCCAGAAAAGAAAACCAAAAAAAAAAAAAAAAGAGGAGAGCAGTAAATAGCTTTCATCCATCTTCTTTTCTTCTGAGTCAAATTTTACACGGCTATGAAAACCTAAGCAAGGCCCACACCTGTCCCTAAGAAATAATTACTTATTCTCTGAACCTAAACTAATAAATCAGCTGCTACAAAGCTCCAAAGAATGAGATCCTACTTCCCCATAATAATTCCCAAGACAGCAGGCCTCAGCACTGCCCTGGCTCCTCTCCACATCTATCACCTGTTACAGAACTACAGTGAGGAAATAAACATTGCTATTTGGGGCATCTGCATGTACCCATACTGGCTTTCAAGAACTGCACAATGCATTCAGTCCACACTACATCTCAGCCAGGTTCACATAAAATATTCTGGACTAGCAGTAGGTGGCTGTTGGATAGATAGATAAGATAGCTTAAATAACCACACTATGTAAATCTCATCTGAATGAAGGATTTAGCAGCCTGATTTGGGAATGTATAAAGTTCTTTGTGCCTACCAAAAGAGATGGGTCAGCTTTTTTTCCCCCCTCATTCTGTCTAAAACTACAGGCACACCATCTGGACTCGGAGGAATGACACAGCACTGTATGTCCACATGCTGTCTACTAGCACACCGTTCCCTTGTGAGGGCCATCCTTCCCCCCCAACGGCAGCACAACCCAGACCAGAGCATTCACAGCTGCGGGATTTTCAGCCCCACACTCAGGAGCTGCCTCAGCAACGCTTCTAAAAAGTGTCTTTGTATTCCCCACATAAGTATACTCAGTATAAGAAATGTCTAGTATTAAAAAGTCACAAAACAAACAAAAATACCAACAGCTGAAAAAAATTATACGGATGCTGCTGAAGGTAGAAATTTTACTTCATTTAATTAGTAACTTCATCACAGGCTTTCAGATTCTTATTCCAAGGTACACTTCTGATTTACTGCCACAGTGGTTTACATCTAAACCCTACAAGTCTAAACCCCGTAAGTATAGTATATCTTTTTAAAGTAAGCAAGTAGCCAGGCAGTGGGTACTCTCCTAAAACAGGGGCAATACAGTCAAGACACCAGCTTGGGCATTTTGCAGGTAGACAAAACAAACATTTGTTTTGTCTAAAAAACAGAGAAAGAGCATTTGCTGCAATTGAAAACCACAGATTCACAGACACTCCCGAGCTCAAGTTATTCGGGTTTTTAAGCAACTCGAAGTGTAAGAAAACCCCTCGTGAATCGGAAAACCAAGGAAGATTAAAGAGGTGCAAGGAAGCAGCTCCGAGAGCCTGCAGAGAGGAGGGTGAGCGGGGGGCCCAGCTCGGCCCGGCCCAGAGCAGCCGCTCTGCCGCGTCCCCCCTCAGGCGAGCCCCCTCAGCTCCCACGGGGCGCGGGCAGCCCGCGGCCCCCACAGACCCGAGCTCGGAGACAGCGCAGCTCCCGCCCCCCGGGCACCGCCCGCCACACCGCCCCCGCGGCACCCGAGAGTGTGGCCCGGGTCGGGTCTGCCCTGCCCTGGCGGCCCCGGCACTCACCGGCCCCGCGGCGCCCGGCCCGCCGGGCTGCTGCCGCCTCATCATCCTCGTCCTCCTCGGCGGCGCCGCCGTTCAAACCTCCCGCCCCACAACGGCCGCGGCCGCCCCGCCCCCGGGCCCAGCAGCGCCCCGCGGCACAGCGGCCGGCCGGGCTCGCTGGGAAAGCTGCAGGGCTGCCGACTGCAGCGATAACCCCCTCGTGTTTAGCCACAACAGCCAGTGCCAGAAATAAAGGCCAGGACATTGCCTATATATGTACAATGCCTATATACAGTGCCTATATATGCCTTGGTTTCTTCCTTCCCTTTTAATTTACTTTCCTAAAACAGGCTGGTGCCGCCTCTTTCTGATGAGTGCCCTTAGGGTGCTGCTCACGGCAGCAACCACTGCTGCCCCAAAGCATGCCATGTATTTTTAACCCTGTTCTTGGGTTCCTGCAGTTCATCTAATTATGCATCTTTAATATGATAGTACTTCAATAGCTGCACTAGTAGCACGTGTTGCTAAAAGTATACTGTTATATACTGAGTAAAAGTGCATTAATTATTCACTAGATTGACTGGAGAGGAATGGGAGTAACATCTCTCTTCTGCTGCCAGTTTTGCAGCTCTGTTTGTCTTCAGCAGATGAGACAAATGAGCCAAATAGTGTCTCCCATCCATTCCTCATCCCTGATTTCTTGGCTTTCCTCTCTGAATTCCTCCTTGACAGGTGATGGTCAGAAGCACAGATCCTCATTGCTTTGCACAGGGTTGTCAACATTTGTGGGAAGTAAAATGTGCTGGAATGAGTGAGATATACAGTGTTGCTAACAGCTTTCTACAGAAGACAGAAGTCTCCAGGCTAACATATGCTTATTTAAAATATAAGAAAATGCAGTTAGGAAGGGAAAATTTTAAAAGCCTTACTGCTTCATTGGGAAGCAGTAGGTGGTCAGCAGTTCAGCTGGACCCCTGACATTTACAACTGGGGCACAAACACAGTGGGCTAGCCTTAGAGGAAAATCATGAACTTCTGGACCAAAACTATGTATTCCTTGGGGCAAGGCAGGGGACAGGGAGCTCTGCTTCACTCCAGAGTGCTCATTTCACCTGGAGGCAGAGATGGCAGAGGCAGCTGTTCTGGAGTTCCTGTCTCCATCTTGGGCCATGTTTCTTAGGGCAAGGAGAGGCATTAAAATATTCATTAAATACCTTCATGCCATCGTGAAATCGTCTACATACCACTGGCAGGGCACCTGCCACAACTGGGAAGCCCTACCCTGTTGCATATAGGCAAAACCTTACAAAATAAGGAAGGGCCTTGTTACCCTTGTAAAATCATGGCTCAGGCCTGTTACTTCAGCTGAACAGAAAAAGACTATGGGAAAGTGACTCAGCTGAATTAGAGGCAGAAAAACAAATTATATAACCATTATGTGTTCATATTGTGGTTTATGGTTGTTGGTTACATTTGTTGCGCTTAATTAGAATGTAACCGATAAAGGGCTAACTGCTTTAAAAGGCCTGGTTTTTGCAATGAAGGGCTCTCTTGCACCTGCCTGGGGAGTCTGCATTGCTCTGCTTCGTTACACCACCCCAGGTTATATATCTTTAGGTGCTGTGACTTTTCCAAAAAGTCTTTGTCCAGTTCATTCAGAGGAGAAATCCCATCACGGAGCCAAAAGGCTTTTGCTTAATCAAGGTATGATACTTAGAGCTGCATATGGACAGCCAGTATAGCTAAGAGTGAGCTTAAGGGAGGTTTAAAGAGAAGTCTCCACCCAATCCTGGTGCTTCATGCACCCAGGATAAGCCCTGGGCTCCTGTCTCTGCTGCAGAGTTCAGGATTTTGGATACAGCAAAAGCAATCCACCAAATGAGGGGAGAACATGAGATAACAGATCAGTGCCCTTTTGCTTTACAGTATGGCATGTCTCTTAAAGTGGGGTCTGGCCTCTCCTGAATCACTCAGGGATGGGATTTGAGCCTCAAAAATCTACGGGGCATTCTAGGCTACAGAAGTAAACTAGAAACAATAAGATGTCATGGAGTGGAATTGAGTCAAACAGGTGAAAGTCTCAGGTTGACTGAACCATATTATCACTGAATCACTGCTTGACCCAAGTTGATCCATAAAGCCTTGATTGAATGGCTGAAACTCTTTGATGAGTTTGATGTAAACTGTGGGAGCAGATGGAAATTATAACCTTACCACAGAGATAAACAAATAAGGAATTAATTACTGTAACTCATCCCTTCACCAACTCACCAAATAGTGCCCTAACACAGAAAATTGAAACAACCTGTGAAAAAGACACAGACACACTTCCTATCCAGCATCATCCCAAGCAGTTTGGGTTAGACTCTAGAACAAACCCACTGGTTCAATCTCTGCCTCCAAGACCCTAGAGAACAGCTCTCAGGTACACACCTGCAGGGTTTGTCTAAAGCCAGGATGACTACATGGAAACAATCAAAATCACTGCAAAAGGACAAGTTATGCCCCAAATTATTTCAGGCAATCAGCAACTCTAAAACCATTTTGCTAGTGGTGTAGACAGCTCCCAGGAATCTGTGGCAGTTGTCCAAGAATTTTAGATGCTAATTAGCTTGGTTTTACAGTACAGTCTGTTCAGCAAATCTGAGTCTTAATAAAGTCCCAAAATGTGACTGCTAGTAGCATAAAGAGCCCGTGCCTGCAGCCCTTACATGCTCCTACAGACACTGACTTGAGCTGGAGCCCTTAAACCAGTGGCAGTTAAATGTGTAGGACTCAGCCCTAAGCAACATGAGTGGTGTCCTCTCAAGCTCAGTGCATACCTGCTCTTCAGCTGGTTCAAATGTGCAATTTTCCACTACATTAGGAACATGTTCTGCAAAGTCTGGCTTCTCACATTCTTGCACCTGTTTCTGTTTTGGTCCTCCATTGCATTCACTTTCTAGAGATGTTAGGTTTTTTCAATATAAAAATCAGGCCTCATAATTCAGTAGATCTAATTCATGCTTAATTAAAAAATTAAACATTTCACCACACTTCTAGTATTAGCTTTTAAAGGAACATGAGACTGAGGCTTTAAAAGGCATTTCTACAGGTTTAGAATGAGGTGAGATGTTCTTTCCACACAATGTCTAGCTCCAACAAAGCTGTTCTGCTGCTGTTACAGCACATAAACTAACTTGAAAAGAAGAAGGCTTTATACCATCTAGATTATCCAGAGATTTGGGATTCAACTAGTAACTAACTACTCTGCTTGCTCCCTAACTGAAGTGTAAATGCAGCAGACAGCAACAAAAAAGGGAAGCATTGTAATCATGTTTTTTTCACCAGACAAACCTCCAGTGAATGGCAGAGAAACCCAAAGGCACAACCTACAAAACAAGGAAAATCCTGCACAGTCACTGCTGCTAGTGCAGAGAAGTCAGAAAGAGGTAGGGTGAATTAAACAGAGGATCTATATCCTGCCTTCTGGGGTTTCTTAAGTGAAACATTTTTTTCAGATGAATCACACCATCCTTTTATTTGGCATTTGATTTGCATTGCAAAGCATTTGGCTTCCTTCTAGTATTAGGGAAACTGGATAGCAGAGAAAAGATCATTGTCTATCTAAATCACTGTTCTGCTCAAGTGTTAGATCAGCATATTATTTTAAATGTTAGGCCCATCATTTTGGTTTAGCAGGTACAAAATGTCTACACCTACTCTTGACAGCACTGCAGTATTTTTCTTAATTTCTTAGTTCCCACAGCTTGCTACACCTACTCCTTGAATTCAGAGTGTGCCAGTAGAAATGCATTCAATTCCTCTTCAGATTTATCCTAAATAGAAATCTATGAAGATTTGTACTGGACACGTGGGAAAGAATTGCAAAGGCTTTTTATAACTGACTACTTATTTAAACTGAAGAGCAAACTGTTCCCATTGATTGCCACTGGCTTTGATTGCCATGGTGTGTGACCACTATAGATGGGTGGAATGGGCAGGGACTGGAGTTTAGGGTGTTTACCTGGCCACTTACTGGAGCTCAGTGACTCATTTCTTCATTTCAGCCTGCTGAGGTCAGTTGAAAGTCTCTCCATCTCTTAGCTGGGCAGAAAGGCAACATGGAGTCCTACAAAACAAAAATATGGGTAACTACCTTATTGTAATGCACTTCAGGCTCAGTTTTGATTGGTTGAGATGAAAATTAATCACCTGTCTGACAATGAGCTAAAGCTTAACCCTATCATGTTGAAAGTTATGGTAAGAGAAAACTTTATAGGCTCTTTCTTAGCTGAGCAGTGTGAAATAGGTTCCCTCTCTAAGGTAGTCATGGACCCAGTTGTTGAAGATGTCATCCTCTACCATGCAGGTGCCCAAGCCAGCTAGGATGTATCACCCTTATCTTCCTGCCATAATTAGACAGAGCAGCCAGAACAGCTGAGAATAAACTCTTGCTATTTCAGGTGTTCTCAGATTAATTTTATCCTGAGAGCTTCTTCATCTTCTGCTCAAGTTTTTTTTTAAACATTCTGCAGCTCTCCTCCAACTGCTATAATGCTCCCAATGGCACCAGGATCACATTCTGTATGATGCCATCAACTAAACATTGATACCAAGGTGCTTCAATAAACTATTTTGTTGATCATTTCATGTTCCTGTAGAATTTCTAAAAGAAACTGTAAAGGTTGAGAATGTTCAAGGAATTATTTTTCCTTTACCCAGAGGCCAGAAACTGACTCCTCTCAGTATTTCTGATGTCAATCCTATATTGAAATGCCTTTAGATTAAATTAATGTAGTCTTTTTGAATCACCATGAGAGATAAATGTACTCAAAATACATTTTATAACAGAAATAGTAAGTTAAATAAAATCCATCCTCATATTAATTCAGAAAACAGTTCCTGAGATCAAACCTGAAAACAATCAAACTAAACATTGCATGACTTAAAACTGCAATTTGATCATCCTCTAAATCCTAAAGTTGCCCAGACCCAGGACAGTGGATGAGTGACTAACCAAGGTACACCAGTCACATGTATTCTGCTTGGGAGACCAGGGACATTGGTTTTGAAGCCAATTCACATGTTGTTCCCACACAGGCAGAGATTCAAGCCCATCAGAAGTATCCTGTTGGACAAGGCTCCTCCGAGGTGGCTGAGAGCTTCACTAGAAGCCTTTCTGCAGCTGAGAAGACAATGTGGACACACAGGATCTAACAAGGCACAAATTTTGCAGCCTTTCCCTAAGTTTAGAAATCTACATGGTCTGTCTTTTCTATTCCACTTTTTATCTTTACAGCAGTTGAAAGAATGAGGTCATCTTTAATTCCTTTCAAAATCAAAGGTGATCAAAATTGGCTGCTTGACTCCATTGCTTATAGAGGGACATTTATACACACAGAAACGGTGACACAAAAATAACACTGCTGCTTAAACCCAGAGAGGTCCTTTTGGCTCCATATTATGGGGAGATTCCATACAAGGAGGGTATCCTGGAGATTCTACACTTCCTTACCATGCCTTTTACCAGGATTCCTCTGTTGGTTACAGAGTCCTGGTTTGATTTCTTGGGTATTTACTGCAGGTAGCATTTGGTGTATAAAATACCCATCTGAGGCAGCTGCATCAAATGTTTGCTAGGCAGTGTGCTGGTGAATTCAGTTTGTGTCATGGGACAATCTAACTGGGCACTCTGTGTGCTGGTTCCAGGTTAGGCCTGTTAGGATTTTTCTCAATTGATCTTGCAGAGACAAGGGAGAAATCACAGGATCATTTAATGGATTGCCACTTTGAACCTGAAAAGGTGATTACATGCACTGAGAATATAAAAAAATCTAACAGTAAATTCCTACATGAGAAAATAATGCCAGAAAATCATCTTCCTTTTGAGAGACAGAGGATTCCACCTATTGCTGTGAGAGCAGGTGTAAACCCACTTCTGATAGCAGCCACCCAGGTAAAAGGAGCAATTCTCCAGATAGCTCTTGGGACTGGCTTTCTTTTCTTTTCCTGAAGGTAGATGCAGGCCAAGTATTTACAGATGGACCCTGTTTTTCCCAAACAATGCAGAATGTCTCTGCAGAACACAATACTTGGAAACAATCTCCATCTGAAGTGAGTTTGTAGTTTGGTCTGATTTTTCCAAGTACTGGAAGATAGGTATCCAGGGAGAGAAAAGCAGCAAAGCAATGTGCTCTGAGACCAAGCAACTTCAGCTGCCCTCTGTGCAGCCACCTGCACTCCAGTTCCCCCTGCACTGCAGCAGAAGTAAATAGTGACTCACCCTTACCACTGCACATCTTGAGGTGACAGCTGGCACAATAACTGAGGCACAGTAGCCCAGCATAAATTAACTTTGCATTTCACACACTATTTGGATTGTTTGGATCCAGTCTCAGGGAGGATATTCAAAGGAGCACGGACAGGGATCTGTACTTCCTGCAAACTCTCACTTTACCATAAGAAATGTTTCTCATTCATATAAGATTGGTTTTTCTCAGTAATTTTCCCAGTCACACTTGGGGCTACAACCATCTGCAGCTACTTAGTTTTTCCTGCCTTGCCACAAAGCTGCAGTTTTTCTGCATTTTTCTGCCCTGAGTTGGGTTCCAGCTGCATAAATGGGCATTTGTCACGCAGATCAGGCCAAGAAAGAGTGAGCCAAAGCAAGAAATATTAACGTAAATATTATTTTATGAAAATAGAACAGAAAAAAAGTCTTATTACTTTCAATATATTTATTGATATGTGCAACATAATAACGATTTCTAGCTGGAAATTTCTATCAGAGGTTTTAAGCCTCTGGTCCTTAAGGAAAATCTGGCTTGCAAATTATGTCCTGTTTCTTACAGAAATAGATACTGAATAAATATTGAACAGTTCATCCACTCAAGGGCTTAGATTAAAAAAATACATCCATAGGAATAAAAGGATTGAAGTTTTTAGAACTGCCAGATAATGTTTCTATTCTCAGCATCCCTAGTTGCTGTGCCTCCACCCCACTTCTCCCTAAATCCAGTCACCTCCTCTGGCCCTCAGAGTGCAATACCACTGTGGAATAACTTGCCTCCTTGAAACCTCAGAAGAGCCATAATGCAACAAGAAGTACTTGTCACATCACAGCCAATACTGGCACCCCAGCAGGGATGTCAGCCCAGAGCCAGACCACATCTTTTATACAGGTGATGCTTTTTTGTGGAATCACTGGGGTGCTGGGTGGCAATTGTCCATCCACATGTAGGAGGGACTGGGATATCATTCCAAGGTGCAGAAGGATCCAGGGGCAGAAGTTTGCTGCAAAGAACACTCCATGGCTGAGCTGATGGGCAGCACACCCTCTCTTCAAGCTTACCTCAGCTGCACTGAAGGAAACCAGCCCAGCTAATTTTTTTCCCCTACTCCAGCTCCCCTCAAAGTCAAACCATGGGGAGGGGATGAAACTGGGCTATGTATGTGTTCTCCTCAATGTGAGATGGAAACACTTCTTGCTAATAATATTTTTTGCCTAACAAGATGACCCATTTTTACTCATCATTATGGAAAATCAGGGGTTGAGTAGCAAATATGAGTAGCTACATTTTACCTGAGGTTGGTTTGTCAGACATTTCTATCATCCCTCTAACCATTTCACAGCCTGTTAAATGAGCTGAGACAACACTTCATGTCACTGTTAGAATTTTAAATTAAAATTATGGTAACAATAAATAGCACCTCATGTTTTTACAGACAATTTCATCTAGAAGAATAAAAATAACTAGTTCTGCCTGGATGCATGCATGACTTGCACACATGCACATGTTTACTTTCTTATCTAAAAAATCAATTTGAGTTCTAGGAAGCTATTTCTAGCACTTGATTCTAACTGTGTGTTTGTACAGTGTCATCAAAAAGCAATCAGGATGTTTAAAGAAAAACCAACAAACAGCAAGTGCATTTTATAACAGGTTCTTTAAGAAGTGAATGCAGATCCAGAGGGATCCAAATCTGGTACAGAGGGACACCTGTTCAAGATAATCCCCAAATACTTTTTTGCTAACAGTGTTTGTTCACTAAGTCTGTTTTAACCAACAAGTTAAAATCTCTTCTCTCTTTTATTCCTTCTCTGTTCAGGAATGTCTTCCCTGTCCATAAACAATCTCTGCATTATATAGGTATGTATAATATAATGCCTTATCTGCTTACATGGACAAGGCATTATGTTTTGTGAGAGAAAACACCAGCAAAAGCAAGCCACTACCTAAAAGGAAGACCCTTTTTTCTTAGTTTAGTTCATAGTGTGGACAATCACAACAAAGTCTTATTTTTTTGAAAATACCCCTACTCTGCCATACAGCAGAAGTGTATTAACTTCCATCTTTAGCAGAAGCTCCAGGAGGGAGCTTTGAAAGATGCAAGTGAACTGTTGCTCCTCATCTGCCCTTTGCCTAAAGTCTCTCTCCCTAAGTCCATCTCTCTCACACTTCTGTGAGGGACAGGCTCTTTCACACACACACGTGGCTACACAGACAAGAACACACTCTTGCTGAATGGATTTAAACAGCCACTTGGCACCACCAGGCACTGAAGCACCCAGAACTTCACTGGCAGCTTTCATGCAGGCAGTACACACATTACTAATCTCAACAGGTTTTTCTCATTACCACCTTAGTCACACAATTTTTTAGGCATTCCTTTCAAATTATCTTAAGACATGACATTGCTAGGTTGGTGGAGAACTTCTTAGACAATTTTCGACGTAATAAGTTTCATACATCTTTGGCACCATAATGGATTGTTACCTTACTGTAAAACCTTCATACCTTCTCTGGGAGTCCTCGTGGGCAGCTCCTCACAACGCTGACTCCTTTTGTCCTTCTTCTGCATGACCACCTGACCCTTACTGTCCCTCATGGGAAATACTCACCCCTGCTGTCCCTTGCTCAACTGCCTGACCCTTACTGTCCCTCATGGGAAATACTCACCCCTACTGTCCCTTACACAACCACCTGACCCTTCCTCTTCCCAGCACATTCTCCAACTCCCCTCTAGAGCAGCTAACTCACCCTTCTCTAACACCCATCCTTATTGGACACAGCTGTGCCCTATTAAAGGTAAGCCTTAATTGGACACAGCTGTGGCCTATTAAAGGCAGGCCTGTTCCTAATCCTTGGTAATTAGTACAGCTGCAACTCCTCAGGGGTGAGATTGCCTTCAGCACCATCTCTTACTCTTCCTACAATCCATTATATGCCACCAAGTGTACTTTACTGGCAGTCATCTCAATAGCTGGCTAGAAAGTCATCCATGGCAAACAACTTCTCCAGGCTATGCCTCTGAGGCATCAGATTTTTGTAAGGAATGAATCATTCTCTTGTTACTTACTAATGGTTTCACCTCTGAGCATTTCTAAACTAAATTTAGTGATCTAACCAAATAGCCTGAGTTGGGATAAAATGTTTCAAAGAGACTCTAATCACACGTAGCACTGAAGCTTTCATTAAAGCCTTGGAGAGAAACTGCTTGGGGAATTTTGCATGCTGGGAAGGCTCACCTGAGTTTAGCATAGGCATGAATCAGTACGGAGACAGAACCAAGCCCCATTTGGATGAGATCTGTTTGGGCTCTGTTCCTGCTCTTTGTGGGAGGATCCTTGGCTGCAAATTATATAAAGTTAGCAGCCATCTGGGGGCAAAAAAAATTGAGGAAAAGATAGAAAACACCATGGCCCAGTACATTTTTCTTCTTTGGTGAACACATGTTCTTTCAGTTCCCAGCCTCAGATGGAGCAAGAAGTGTCTGGTTACACAGCCTTCAAGACCTACTGCCTGAGAGATAGATGTGGATGTGAAAACCTCTGTTTTCAGGAATTTTTTACATATTGACTCTTACCTATCTTTCAAATTGTAAATATATCTATGTTTCACTGTACATGTGGCAGTAGCAGGAGCACAGTATTTCCCAAGGACTGTGCCTTTTATTTATCCAATTTTTCCAAGGATATGTATCTGTTACATTTTCTAGAGCACAGCTTGTTTATTTGTTTGCTACCTGCATACATATCTTTAGTTCACTGCACTTTTTAGCTCCTGTGAATAAGAACATGTCATTGACTTCAGAGCCTTCTTTTGAGAAGAAGCTCCTTTGTGCATAAAACTATTTGACAGAACCTTCTTGCATGCTCACAGGCAGGGCCTTCAAAATTGTATTAAAGACAGTCCAGCGCCTTGCTCTGAACACTGCAGATTTAGCAACTGCAAAGGGTAGCATTCATTAAAACAACAGAATTTAAATAGTCCCTCGAAGAACAAACTCACCTCAGCTTGCACTACACAAGACATTGCTTTAACACAGACCATTTGGCACAAAATACCTGATGTAAATAGAGGCCCATTTCTGCAGCAAGACACTGCCTAACACTTCCATAGTGAGTACCATTTAGAGAAGAGCAGGGCTGCACCAAGAGACAAACAATTGCCTTGCTTTCATGCTCAGGTGATTTTCACCCCATCTAACAGATATCTGTCCTTGTCACATGCAATCTGCTGCAGAAGAGGCAAAGGACTCCGGAAGAGCTGTGCATCCTGTGCAGAAAAATATCATTTTTCCTTCCCAGTTTGAGCATTGCTTGGCTGCAATCTGAAAACTGCATGTTAGCAGCAAAGCTAAAACACTGGAGAAAACCAGGCTCTTTCATCTCACTGCCATGTAGGAACTGATGAGTGCTCTGTACTTTTCTTCTAAGTTTGTCCCTTTCCTGTAGATTGTGTCTTCTCTTTATCATATAGAAAGGCTGTTGGCTTAAGTGAGCCCCTCTCCAGTAACTTAGAAAGCCTCATTCATCCCCCCCATTCAGAGTCCTACCCAGCAGAAGCCTCCAGCCTCAGTCATTCTCCCAGGACAGCAATAGCTGATCCCCCAGACCTTTACAATGCAAACATCAAAGTGCTCACATGAATATCAGAAAAAAAAGGAAAGAGTGTGAAGGAATAGAATTGTCCCTAAGCACCCAATAAAATCAATATACTTTCAGATGACATTAAAGACACAAGTCTGAACTGTCTTCTGTGTCCCTGTGTGATACTTGGGATGCAGGTACCCTGAGCAGAAGGGAATTTAAGATATGGAATCATTTAATATATGGCATCAATGTGAAAAGCTGAAGAGCCAAATTTTCTCAGGGAATAGAAATTACTACACTCAAGCTACAGAAAAGTTTGTAGCATTCTACTAAGTTTTGTCAGTATTCTTCTGAATCCAAGCTAAGGTTTCCCTGTTGGTTTGAATTTATTACCATTGTGTAATAGTAAACAGAGAATAAAATACCTTTTATTGCCCAAACTGACATTTTATTCCCTTCCTCCTGTTTTGGTTTTCCTCCTTTTGAAAGAACTGCTGTGTACTGTATGCTTCACAGTTTGGATATTTTTCAGTATACTCTTCCTTTGTGTTCCTTCTGAGTTATTGCATTATCATATGTAGGTAAGTGGCCCAAATGTAGTGGTCCTTAAAAATCATATTAAGTTAAGATTGTTGATATGTGACAGCAAATACCAAGCAGCCCATGCCAGCAGGAACCAGAAGCAACATAGCAAATTCTCAGTGGCACCTAAGTCCCTGGCTATAAGAACTGACATGAATTTGGGATTTTACTTAAGAAAATTAAATAATTCCAAGTTATATTAGTATGGATACTACATAGGAAATGTAATGGTAATTTCTTCATGATTTAAAAATTCTTATCTGAATACAGAAAATGCCTAAAGGACATTTGAAATTGAATTGTAATTTGAAATGAAATTGAATTTGAGTTGAAAGGGCCATAAATACCTTCCGAGGTTCTGTCTTTCCAATGCTTCATTCCAACAAGCACTCGGCCATTGTTCTGCTAATTGAAACTTCAGTGGGCACATGATTTTGCAAAAACCTATCATCATTCATATTGATATTTTAATTTGCAGAAAGACCAGTGATGGAAGAACTGTGAGCTTTGTGCCATTGATTTGTTTATATGGCCAGATGTTGTGTGGAAACTTCTTTGCTTGTGCTGTCCCTTCTGGTTGACCCCAAATCCATTTTGGATTATGTGATAGCATTACCTGGCCAGAACATGGGAACAAGCAACGTTTCCAAATAAACTAAAACTGAAACGGGATGAGCTCTGGATTCTTCTCTTCCATTACTTGGGCTTTACTATCAGCCATGTTAGAAAGTGCTCCCCCCAGAAATATCTTAGCTTCAATCATAGATTACCATCTGCAATGTATTTTGATCTTAAAGCTACGGAATCCTCATCCTGACAGTCCCAGGGCTGTAGACGGAGGTGTTGCTACACTGTGGCTGCTCACATGAGGAGCAGGAGTTAAATGGCTTTGTTAAAAGGCTCCAGTTTATTTTCATTAATGTTACAACTCAGAGTTTAGACTTCTGACCTCTGAAGAAGAGGCACTGGAAACTCAGTATGTTCTTCTTCCCTTTCAAAATAAGCACAGTAAAGAGTCACTTGGCTGGAAGGTAAATCCCCCCAGCTTTTCCTCTCAAGAGCTGATAGTTATATTTTCTTTATCCTCCTAACTAACTGAAGTCACTTTTTTGGAAGGAAAATCAAAATGGCTGAAGTTGCAGCCATATCTCCTGCTGACACTCCTCCCCACAGCCCATCTTCTCCTGTCTCTGGGAAAATATGCTCACAGCCATTTAACATCTGAAAACTCTCACCATGTATGGACTAAATGGTGCAAATCAACCCATAAGAGAACCCTTTAGTCTCTATTTTCCCATAAGAGCATGCAACAGTATGGGTAGAGAAGAGGAAAGATCAACAACTTTCCAGAGTCAGCTCCAGCCAGGGGTTTCCTATCAGGACAATAATGAGTTTGGAGAGCCTGAAGGAAGGCTGGAAGCTGACTGCAAACCAGACAGGATAAGCTGCTGCAGGACCAAGGGCAGTCTTGCAGCTTGGTGCCTCTCTTGATGCTGTGGCAACTCATTTGAAAACACAGACTTGACTTCACGTATGATTTCAAAAGATGGAAGACTGATTCAGATTGGAGTGCCCCTCAAAAGGAGGAGAAGGCAACAACTAACCAGCACCAAGAGTCACAAACTCAACACATACATTCATGTTCTCCTCCCTCCTGTTCACTCTCCCTGCAAGCAGTGCCATTCAATCAGTATGCTAAAATGCAAAAGCCTCCTTCCTACTGCGTGGGTATGAGTGCCAGTGGCAGCAAAATGAACATTGTTGTATCTTTGATGATTCCTGAATATATCTGCATGTAAAGGTAATATGAATCCTCATCTAAGGCACCACTGCCACATGAATCACTCAAATACTTCTTTCAAGTTTCTAAGGTCTTTCCTTAGATTTTACTAGTCACTTCTTACTTCCTCTCAATAAACAGGAAGACAGCAAGTATTAAGTGCAGGTAAGTTTCAGCTGCTCAAGTTGTGTGCATCTGTAGTTCACACTCAAGCACTGAGAAAAACACAGCATTCCCAGCATACAAATTAAGTGAGCTGAATAGGCACACCTATTTCGGGCACAGCTTTACAGAATGAGGGGACTGAGCCAAACTCCCAATCCCATCTGTATGCAGTGGCAACGGATGTGCAGCTGTGGGTTTTTATGGAACCATATATAGTTCAGGCAAACTTCCCCAAAAGTAATTCCATGCAAATTCATGTCTCCTATAAACGGGCTAGATCATGCAATGAAGACCTGTGTGGGGAGCGTGGGTGTGAAGAGGAGAGACAAAAATTTCTGACACACCTTTTCAAAGCAAACCAGCACACAAACAAGGAAATCAGAGGCTGCTGAATGTAGCCAAAGTCATCACAGTGAATCCAGTTCTACACCACATAAAAAAGGCTCCCACAAACATGTCAGCATTGAAGGGCAAGTGAAAACAAAACTGGCTCACCTATGTTCCTCATTTAGAATAAGAAAAATAAAACATCATAAGATAAACAAGTACAGTAACTTGTAAAAAGAAAACCAGTTTTATAATATTCCTTTTTCTGTCTACCTTCAGTAAAGTGGAATCATCAGCTTTAAGGAAGCTTTAACCTATTTTAAGGTCAGATGGGACCCTGTAAAACAGCTGCAGACTACAACCTGAAAAAAGGCTGAATACTTTTAATATTCCACCTCCCTTGCAGCACCAAACAGGTTGGTACATGCTGTTTTCATTTAAATAACTTTTATCCTTCTGGAAATTATACTGCAAAGTGTTTAAAAAGATCTTGAAAGAGAGTGATGTATACAAATAAACAGGATAATGCCTCCCCAGCAGTTGGCAGAATTTCACAGTCCTACATCATGACTGTGTCAATTTGGGCTTTGTCTAAGTGATAGGGGTAGATTCTACCCACTCCAGATTTAAATCAGAGAGGATAAAGCTCAGACATTTAATGGCTGATGCACATTCTCTGCACAGTTACTGTGTATTAAAGGGAGTCTGTTCCTATCCAAATGTTGAGAGAATGACTGAACTGGACATCTAAATGGCAGCATCAGGAATTGAAAACTGAAGACATGAGGAGCGGGATCCCAATCCAGCAAAACAAATACCTGGAGCGCAAGTAAACCCTGAGAAATCTTGAAAGAAGAATTTCTGGGGCTAAATGGTTGCCTGATTTCAGATCTAATGGGCCAAAACCATGTAGCTTAGGCTGCAGAACAATGGGCTCCTTCAAAGTCATCAACATTTTCTGTGCCTTAAGACCATGTTCCTTTTTATTACTGTCAGCTGCAGAGGGCAGGTGGGTGTCACCTCTTCTAAATGTGGATGAAGCTTCAGGTAGCATCCCATCATGCTGAGCTCACCATCTTGTAGAGTATTCTTTTGCACCATGGAGCATCAGCACCGAGTACCTGTGACATGGAGGAGCTAGGAAGGCAATGGGCACAACAGAGACAGATTGGACAGTAGAGGGCAACAGCCAAGAAAGTGGGAAACAAAATATGGTTATATCCTGTGAGTGTTGGCCTCCTACAAAGAAAAAATGAGGAGTCCCAAGTCTGGCAGCAAACATTGTTCAAAGCTATTCCCTCCTGACCTCCTTTCTAGGCTTTGGTACTGCTTGATGACAAGAGAAGGGCAAATCACCACATTTAGGCAAGGTAATAAAGGACAACCAACTCATGCAAAATGCTGCAGCCTGGATGGTAGCCCACACACTTCAGAGATTAGCTGAAGCTCTGAAAAGCAATTTGAGTAACTTCCTTTGATGTACCATCTGGTGAATAATTTACTGGGAATGTCTTAATCACATCAAAGGTATCTATCAATGTGCTCAGATTTCTCAGTGTTTAAGACTCTGCCTGTATATTGTGCTCAAGGAACAGACATAATAGTACAGAATTAAACTTTACTGCAGTACTCCCACAGTAATAAAAAAAAAAAATCTGCAGCATATTACCAGTATGGCCTCAAGGACTAGGTTTAGGAAGAGCAATATTTCACTGCTACCTCAAAAAGGCTGCTACTCTACAATCAGCCTTGCTCATGTTTCCAAAAATTTATAAAATAGACACTCATCTGTGGCATAAAAAATGTTAAGAAGCACATCTCCCTATTCAGAGGGCTTATTGGCAGGGTTCTCTAACATCAATCACATGGGTTTAGACCCAGAATAGATTTAGACTAGATCTAAGGAAGAAATTTTGTGCAACTAGAGCAGTGAAACACTGGGACAGGTTTCAAGAGATGTTGTGGATGCCCCATCCTTGGAAACATTCAAGGTCACATTGGACAGGGCTCTGAGCAACCTGATCTAGTTGAAGATATTTCTGCTTATTGCAGGAGGATTGGACTAGAAGGCCTTTGAAGGTCAACCCAAACCGTTCTATGTGTCTATGACATGCATTTGTCATACTCCAAATGGGAGTACTGCAATTACTGTTTCCCCTCTCTAAATACTGAGACTAAATTGCTAAATTGGGGTCATATTAAAAAAACCCCTAAGTGAACAAACTAAAAACCCTACAAAACTTAGTGGCTATTAAATATCCAGAAAGCCCCGAATACCCCTGAAAGCCAAAGCCAGATTATACTTATTTGCATGTGCCAGTCCTGTCTTGATGCTTAGGTGCTTTATATTGCGTTGTCCTTCAGCATCACCCTAGCACACCCCGCGCAGCTCACTCACTGCTTTGCTGTGCTGACAGGACCCCGCAAAGCCCCGCGAACGCCCCCGGCCAGGTGCTCACGGCAGGCGGGTCCGGAGGAGGTCGCTCCGGCGAGGGGAGCGACTCCGGCCCCGGGATCGCGCCCCCGTGGGCTGCTGACACCCACCCACCCACCGACGCCCGCCCGCAGCACCCCCCGCCGGGCATCCCCGCCCCTCCGCATCCCCGCCGCTCCCCGCTCCGCATCCCCGCGTCCCCGCCGCTCCCCGCTCCGCATCCTCGCCCCGCCCGCCCCGCCCCGCGGGCTGATTTACGGCTCTGCTGAAAACGCCGCCCCGCTGCCGCCACTAGCAACAAGTCGGGTGAGTGCGGCGACCTTGCGGGCGGCCGAGGCCCGCGCCGAGCCGGTGCCCGGCGCCGCTCCGCTCCGGCAAGGCCCGGGCGGCGGCCGAGGCGAGCGGAGCCGCGCCGAGCGAGCGCAGCCGGCGGGGCCGTGCGGCCGGAGCGCCGCGCCGGGTGGGCGCGTCCCCGGGCGGAGATGGCGCGGTACCCCTGAGGAATCGCCGGGAAAGTTTCCCAAGTTTCCCGTGGGGCGCGGACGCGGGCCGTTCCCTCCGGCGAGGAATGCAACAGACAGCCCGGGATGAAGGCGGGCACCCCTGGCCGGAGCCGCTCGGCGGCGTCAGCCTCCCCTTCCGCTGCCCGCGATGCGGCGACCACACCAGGTTCCGGAGCCTGTCCTCGCTGCGGGTGCACCTGGAGTACAGCCACAGCTTCCAGGAGAGCAGCCTCCTGGCCAGGAGCAGCCTGTTCTCCCCGCTGAAGGACGCGGAGCCGGTGTCTCCGCCGGAGCCCGCAGCGCAGGGCAGCCCGGGCAGCCCCGGCGGCGTTGCCGCGCAGCCCGGGGGGCCCTACCTGAACTTGGGCGGCGCGTCCTGCGGGAGCGGCAAGGGCGAGCAGCCGCGGGAGCTGGCGGCCGAGCGGCCCGGCTCCTTCCTGGCCAACTATGTGTCGGCCGAGTCTCCCAGCGAGCTTTCCAAACCCGGCCTCTCGGCCGCTGATTCCAAAGCCTCCTTCGAGGCACACGTCAGAGAAAAGTTTAACAGGATGGTAGAGGCCGTGGACAAAACGATCGAGAAGCGGATCGACAAGCTTACCAAAGAGCTGTCCCAGAAGACGGCGGAGCTGCTGGAGGTGCGGGCAGCGTTCGTGCAGCTGTCCCAGAAGAAGCAGGAGGTGCAGCGGCGAGAGCGGGCCCTGAGCAGGCAGGTGGATGTGGCGGTGGAGATGATCGCAGCCTTGAAGCAGCGGCTCAGCGAGTCCGAGGAGGAGCTTCACCGCAAAGAGGAGTAAGTGGGGAGGCGAGTGCCGATGGCTTGGCGAGGGCTGGCCAGCTCCTGCGTGAGTGACAGCCCTTGGGGGAGAAGAGAGGGAATGGCTCAGTTGCTTGCTGATTGTGAAAGGGCCTGGAGCTCACCGCTTCAGATCACTATATTGCTGGAGTTATAGCCATGTGACCGTGTCCCCTGAAAGGCAGTGGACAGCTCCCCGAGCAGGTGGCTTTCACGCCTGGCTCCCCAGTGACTAACAGGGCAGTGGACAGTTCCCTGAGCAGGTGGCTTTCAGCTTGGCTCCCCAGTGACTAACTTCTACACTTTCTAATGCCTGTGTTGTGCCTCTGGTTTCATGGGGATAGGGACAAGTAGAAGCTCTCATCAACATGTAATGTGATTTACACTGCCACCTTTAAAGCATTGTCTTTTTAAGAAGAGATGGGTGGATAAGTCTGGATGAAGTGTGCAAGAATACCTAATAGCACCTTTTCCCTTAAGCCTTCTCACCATGGTCAGCCTGTGGAGTGCACAGTCTCCTGTGCATCAATGAAGCTTTACTGGTGACAGTGCTGAAAAGGCCATGTCCCAGTAGTTCATGTCCAGTGTTTTAGATGGACACAGAACTGTGGAACAGGAATCACTTATATGGGATTGGGAAGCAGATGCCAGAGTTCTGACTAACCTAAGCCATCTAAAAATACATTCATGATGCATCCATTAAAAATGTAGTGATAGCTGATATATAATTTATACATGAACTACTTAGTTTATTCAGCACTTGCTGAAACCTTTCAGGCTTTTCAGAGCAACACAACTTATTTTAGAGAAATAGAAATAAAGAGCCTTGGTAATGGTATGCCTCTAAACCAATTCATCAGCTTACAAAAAGAAGATGAGAAGTGGTAGTTGCCATGACACTGATCTTACAAGAAATAAGGAAGGTGGTGTAGGAGTTCAGTGTAGGAAGTTTGGAGGGCTTTCATCATTCCTTCCTGTAGTCTAAGGACAAGAAAGAAAAGATGAGGATCAGTAGGAGCCATCTATCTTGAAGCAGAGCTAGAGATTTTCCAGAAGAGAGGATACATAAAAGTGGTGGGATTTGAGCCTCTCAGATCTTTGAAGGGATATTCAACAGAGCCTCTGATTTTAAAGTATGAGGTGATCCTCATGGAGGAGAAGACTGAAAGACTTAAGGTGAAGCTGAATAGTGTAACTGAGGCAGATTTGAAAATATGCTGGAGGGAAGCCATGCAGATAACATAGTTTCAAGCAGTTTTGGTATTCCCATCTAGCCAGACTGCCCTCCTGGGCTCTTTCACAGTAAGTCATCCTATTTCCTCTAGAAAAGTATTTTAGAGCAGGAGGGATTGCTCTGTGAAGATTCTTCTTCCCTCTGCAGACCACCAGGAGACCTCAGGTAAGCAGCTGTCTTAGGCTAGATGCAGAATTTCAGATATCTCAAGTTTAGTGGCATGAATCTTACCCCAAACTAAAGGCAGATTGTGTTTTTAAAAATCAAGTCTAGGATCTCAAAAGGAAAAAAAATGACTGTTGGGAGAAAGAAACCATTCAGTGGGACAAACCCAAAGTTCTGCAGTGCTGCAGAAGAAGAAAAGACCTTGTGGGAAAAGAGGAAAGGGGCAGTTGAGTCATCTGGGTAGAAAGAATGGGTATGATGTGGGAGGATGGCACAGGACACTGATCTTTGGAAAGAAAAAGACAGCTCAAGTTGTGATTTTTAACTGTATTAGGAAAAGGAACAAGGAAGAGGCCACATGCTCTTTGGCAGATTATTTACCAACAGCACTGTCAGGCTGGTGTTCTGAGGCCAGAAGAGACTGAACACAGAAAGAGAAGTGGGAAAACATTGTCCTTCACACTAGGACATTGCCAGGCTCAGGAAAGGGGCAGGAGCTCAGATCTCTGCTGTTAGAATTCTTGTCTTGAAAGGAGGAGAGTGAATGCATAAACAAATGATGAGGTAGCTCCTAAGTTGATGTTACAGGGAAGGCTGAAGGTTACTTGGCTAGAAACATGAACCAAAAGAGCAGCTGCACAAGAGACTTCACGGAGTACTCACAGAATACTTCACAGAGTGTTGCTCTTTAGGGTTTTGCTTCCACTTTCAACAAAAAGCCTTGAAAGCAAGTGCAGCAATAGGAATGAGAGAACAGCTCTTACACAGCAGTGTGTTAACTTCTGCAGGTAAATGTGTAATGCATGGCAGTGGGTAGGGATGCAAGAACAGCAGCCCTGAGTACCAGGGGGGAAGAGGGCAGTCAGAATTTGTTATTGCCTGTGTCTGTGCCCATTCCCACAGCATTGCCTCCGAGGTTTCTCTGAGGACACTGGGAGGGTAGGCAGTGTGGAAGAACAGGTTGAATTCGCTTAGGAAAAACTGGAAGTGTGTTGGGTTTTTTTCTCATTTAGATGATTCCTTCATTTCCCATCTTGGGGGATAACAAGGCATAGTGCCATAGAAAAATGCACTGGTTGTCTTTCCAATTGAAAGGTCATTGTATAATTAGCAAATTGAGAAGGAAGGTAGGTATAAAAAATGCTCTGTAAGAGCAGGACTGGTAGTTCTAGAGCAGCTTTTCAGAGCTGATTCTCTAAAATGCCTGGGACAGTTAGCTTTACTCCAGCAGCAGGGAGGCACTGGGTGATGTGCTCTAGTAGAGAAAAAGTTCCTGACTTTGGTAGCAACAGTGACACTTGTCTGGCTTCCTCATAGGCTGTTGGTAAACTCTGAGACCTGCCTGTACATTCAATCCTTTTTGTGTTCAAAACTTACTTGGTGTGCTGAGAAGACATTGTCCTTCAAAAATTAGGATCTCAGCTTTGGCTTTGATTTCTGGAAGAGATCCAGATGATTAGAAAGCCAAACAAGACTGCATAATGGAAATTGCAGAAGCAGTTCTCACTGCAGATTGTGGAAAGTCAGAGGCATCCCTTAGGGACTGCTTTGATACTTGCTGACCTTCAGAAATAAATGCTTTCATCAGTTTCTTTGGATTTTTTTTTCCATAAGCAATCTTGTGAATATGGATAACTTTTTCCTAAAATTAGCATTGGTATTGAGCTAGTGTAGCTGAAAATCTTTTCCTCTTAGCAGCAGAAAAAAGAAAACACCTTCCCTGAAACATCTGAATGTTGGTTTAGACCATCAGCTGGAACAGGGCTGCCTATTTGAAGCACGGGATGAGGATTATTTCTTTAGACTTGTCAGTTGATTATTTTTTGTTTGTTTTAAATAAGGCCTTTAGCAGTCCAACAAAGACAGCAATGAAGTGAAGATACCATTTTAGTTAAATTTTCTTTGTTCCCTTACAAAAACGGTAGTGCCAATATGCATGCAGGTATGTGCTGATACTGGTGTGAGGCCCTCGTGGAGGTGAACTCTGATGAGGGGTAGGACAGCTGACTGTAGGAGGTACAACTGACTATATTAATGCATAGCTGAAATAGTATTACTCTAAGCACAGAGCTGCTGAACAAAGGAATTATTTAATTAGAAAATGTGCCCTGAAAGGGATTATTCCATGTTTGATGAAGGAGAATGCAACTCACAGTGAGCGCTGTGATCTTAAAGATAACACAGAAGCATGCCCAAAGGGCATAAGACTTTGTTGAATAAGATACCAAGAAAACCATTGAAACAAAAACCAGCTATGAACTTAACTGCTAGAGGACACTGAGAGGCTTGTTTCTGGATGTAATGTAAGAAAATTGAAACTGGCAGAGTTTGATTTTCAGTAAGTTTGAACAGGGTAAGAAGGGATGGTCTTTGGCTGGAATCTACCTTCAGTGGTAAATTTAAACAGCTTCACTTTGTCTCCTAATCACAGAGTAAGATCATTAATGTTGTACCTTGCCATATCTCTAACAGTCATTTCTCTAACCAGTCTAATGCATTTGTTTTGAGACTGGCCATGCCTCTGCTTTGACATAGCCTGGAATGCAAGGATTAATTCAGAATAGCTGTTGTGGGCAGTAGTTATTCTTGCCAGTGGCTTCACCTTAAGTTTGCAATTAATGAAATTATCTGTGCAGATAACATCTTGACAATGGCATTAAGATCTGGCTTTTAGACATCACTGCAATTTGTGCTTTAAAACAGCTTTCCCTCAAAAAGGGGTTTCAATTATACCACAAAACAGTTTCGATTTGCTTTAAGCACAGTACAACTACAATTACACATTGTTCTACCACCCTCAGTTTTAGGTAATCCTGCTCCCTCTTTCCTGTTTCCTTTCATCTTCCTACTCAAGAGATTACTCCCCCCCATGCAGCTGCACAGGTTTAAGCCTAGCATGACTGTCCCACAGAATGGCTCTGTGAAATAAAGCTTAAAATCCTCAGTGTCACTCAGTAAATTCAGGGCTCTGTCTAGAGCACAGCCCACTGAATGGGTACAATAACTTTCTGAGGGAGGAGGTGTGAATCTCTTAAATCAAATGTGCTTTTAGTGATGTGGTAATGTGAAACCACAACCTAATGAATAACAGCAGCCTTCAGGCAAAAACACCAGTTGGGTGATGGATAAGGTCAGTGGCATTAATACTTAATGAATATACATATTAAATATTTTGAGAAGTAAATCACTTTGCTACTTACTGTGATAGGAATTTTCCCACCTTCAGGTAAAACAATGGTTTGGTTTTCTATTGATTTTAGACAGTTATGCTAAATGTGATTCTCCAAAGTGATGTGATATTGGATGCAAAACCTGCATGGAGCCTTGTGCTTATCTCCACCTCCAGAGCAGCTGCAGGTGTCAGTGTGGCTGTGCACAGTCCTGGGGCCAGTGCTATGCATCCGTGGGAGGGCTTGCTTGCAATGTGAGAACTCATTAGCCCTTCTTGTCAGGTGTTAAGGAGCTGGGGCTGTCCCACCCTCTGCTTTTAGTCAGTGCATGTCACTCTTAGCTGCTGAAAGTCATAAAAACACTGAGCATCTCCCAGGATCCCTGTGCTGCCAACTGCTCCAGTAAACAAGAACTGCAGCTCGCTCATCCTAAAGGAGCGCTGAATAATCCAGTGGTAAAGGCACAAGAATAAATGTCACATACTCAGCCTATGATTTATAACTTTATTTACCACATCTCAAGTTGTTTCATGGTAACAGCCTCCATAAAGAAGTTTTTTGGGCTAGGCTGCAGTTGGGATGCAAAATGCCAAACTACTTAAGTCTAGTTAACTGTAACAGGTGAACTGCCTGGCAGAGTGAAATTAAAATAAAAGCTTTGGCAGCAAGCCTTACTTACAGTGAGTTCCTCTCCCTCCACTTGTTTTTTCAGCTGAACACCTCTGAGGTGCTTGCTGTACTACAGTAAATTTCCCCTGGACTCCTCTGGCTCTCAAAGAACTCCTTTCTGACACTCTGGCAGTACAGGCATCTCCTGCTCCTCTTGGACACCTCCCAGGCTGCATCCCCCTTGTCTTTCCCTCTCACTTGTCTCATCCTGCTGCTGGCAGCTCAATACAATCCCTGCTCTCCAGGCAGCAGGAGCAATTCCCTCTTCCTAAAGGTTTCATCTGAATGAGCATCCCCCAGGACAAAGCAAGAAATCCAGTTTTCTCCCTGCTGCCCAGTCACAGCCCTGTAAATATTCTGCATACACTATACCTTAGTGTTGGAATAGTAAACTGTGAAGAGATGAAATTATAGAAATGTAAGAGATCTAGGGTGCATTGAGCATCATCTACACACTCAGAACATACAGTATCAGGAGCTGTTTCTCACCCCTGTAAGCAAGTGCCAGGGTGCAGAGCTGGGGGAAGGGGGCCGGAGTCTGCTGGGCAGAGGAGCAGAGCAGTAGAGAGATGATGCTGAGAGCAGAAGAGCTCTCAGGGGGAGTTAATAACTCCATGGAACCTTTCCTCAGTATAACAGAAATGCTCCAGATGTAGAATAGTCAGTGCAGGGTAGCAGAGACCTCTTGTTAGAAGGGCAACACCTCAGGTGTGAGCCACTTTAACAAAGTTGCTCCTGTTTCAGGTGAATGCTGCTCACAAGGCTGTGCTGTCAGGACACAGAGCCCAGTGGGCCCATGCTGCTGTGCTCTGGTTTATGCCCCTACCACGTGGGCCCCACAATATTCATGGCTTCAGCTTCCCCCTGACTTCATGAAGAGCAGTGTCAGACTTCTGTGAACACCCATCTTTCCACAAGCATGAGAGTAGAGAGTGAAAGACAAGAATCCTGTCATATAATCCTCAAAAATTTGGCAGAGGTCTGGAGAAATAAATTGAAAGTACAATAAAGAATATAAGCAAAAAAAAATCATCACAGATATCCAGAAATAAAATTGAAGGGAAAGGGTCCTCATTATGGTTAAGAAAAAGTCTGGGCAAACTACAAGAGACAAGAAGGGCAATTAGACAGATAAACAGCAGCTGCAGGAAGCTACAGGAGTTCTTTGAATCATTTCCCTATTGTTCACAGTGGGAGGAGGCTAAAAATTCTTCTGGGAACTCCCTTCAGGTAACCAAGGCATAGCTGGGCAAGGAGTGAGCTCTCTGAGGAAGAAATATTGGAGCAAGTAGAGAGACTTATTAGCAGTCACTCCTTAGGGCTTGATCTTGTTCTTCTGAGAGATGAGAATGAATTAGAAACAAAGAAAGTAGCTGAACTAACAGAATTGCTGCTTATCAGTGCAAGGTGTGTGACAGAGCCCTGCTGTGTGGGTGTGTTCTGGCTCCTGGCTTTCCAAAGGGAATTTACAGAGTGCATTTCAGCCCAAAGGAAAACGTTTAGATTAAAGTTATTAAAGGTAGGTACATAGGCTGTACAAAGGCAGCTAAACAGAGAGAAGTTATGGGTATGCTACTATTGCTGCCAATAGCAGTTCTTAAAAATAATGGCATGTAGGATGCCAAGTTATCTTTAGTCTAGAAAGCAAGGACAATACTAGGGAGTTTATTGACATTATGAGTCTCTTCTCCTCCTGACAGTTATCTAGATCTTACGGAAAAAACTCTGCTCCCCCCTGGTCTCCTTATGGTATATTAATGAGACATTTGTAGGAAAGGAAAATCCCTTCGTGATTATTTGTGCCATAGAACAGGCAACTAATGAATTCTTGCTAATTACCTTTGCTGAGATAATTACAAATGTTAACATTCTTGAAACTATCATTCTTTTAAAAAAATGCCAGCTTCTCATGTTTGTGGCCTCCTGCTGCAGCCAAACTCAGAAGCTGACTGAGTCCCTGGGAGGGACATGCTCATGGTGTCCCAGGCTGGCAGCTCCCCACTCTCCCACCTTCCCACTGGCGGGTCAGCAGCCTGCCAGGCTGTGCACAGCTCTTCCTTACCCAAAAGGAGAGGGATTTGGAGCCAACCTGCTCAGTTGCTGTCCTCTTGAGCTCCCTGTCCCCTGTAAAAGAGGACCCTGATGAAACAGCAAGGACTTCAGTTGCTCCTACATTCACCCAAAAGTATATGAACTGACTAATGAAGTGAAGTTAATCATAAGTTATGAAGTCAAAGAAGTTACAGTGTGGTGACAATAAACCCTTAAAATGTACTTTAATGAGTGTAGATTGGCTTCTCCCTAAGCATTCCCTAGTGGCTCTCTAGTATCAGGTTGTTCTGGGCAAGCTAATAATCACTAAACTGTTCAGAGCCTTGAAATGAAATGGATTAGCTGAGTTTAACAAACAAGTTACCTCTCTGTTTCTTAAGCCAGATTTTATGGGTGAGTTAGTATAAACTATTACTCATCCACATTCTTCATCCAAACAATACATGCTTGTTTTTACCTGATTCCTGCCATTAGATCAGCCATGCAAACAGAACTCTGCTGGAGTATGCAGCAGGCAGGCACAGCCTGAATCCTAGGTGGTGAATTTCCAGGGCTGACCACTCATGCCTGACTCTTAGCACAAAGCAGCTCACTGTTGAAACAACTATACTCCATTAAACCAATTAACTGCAACTATGCTGAGTTAAAACAACAAAATGCAGAGAAACTTTGGATTTGTTATAAACAATCTAAGCTTTGAAAGGTTATTTCTGCCACAAACTGTTTCATAGTTTCTACTTAAAATGCTTTTTCCTCAGGCAATGTATTTCTACTGAGCAATCATGCCCTTTCTCATTTGGCAAGTTCCATCAACTCCCACCCTTTTTGTACAAAGCGAAAATTATCATGGCTTCCCTGGCAGAGTAAGAAATATTTATCCAGGCATTTATTAAACAGGGAACTGCTACATGTTCAGATTTGTCCTCTCTTGTAATACGTGCTTCAATCTACAACCAAACTTCTTCCACCAAAATAATCCTTTGACATGGGAGGTCCAGGTGGTGTCCTGATTACTGATAGTAAGTATGCAGAGAACTTAGAAATGAGCAGTGGCTCAGCTGAGAGCTTTCACAGTCACTGGTGCTCTCTGTTTCTTCCAGTTGGGTTACCGGACAGGACACCAAGACACATTCCTAAACTCCTTACCTAAAACTTGTTCTTCCCACACATGTGCTCCCTGCTCTATAATCTGTAGATTATCTGTTAATCTCCCATGCTCCCTCTGCCTCCAGGTCATAACACCACACTTGGACATTCTTGTAGTAATGCAGTCAAAATTAAATTCAATGGCCACAGAAGTTCTTTTGAGTTAGAAACCACCCCAACAGCAACATTAAGTGACCATTGTTAGATTGTGATGAAATGAAAAGATCAATTTGGGAGTTCATCTGTTTCTCTTCACATTTCAGAGCTAATATTCTCTAATAGTTGAATAAAAAAAGAGAAAGAAGATACAGCTGTCTCCAGATACTTTGAGATGTGATGCTTAATCATATTTCTGCCCTGTGGGCCACTAAAGACTAATTCCAAGAGACCAAATGAAATGAAAAAACCTCACCCCAAACCCACTGCCCATGAACCTAAATTCAGCATTCAGGGTTCCAGATCTTCACTTTGTCCACAAAAAAGTTGAAATCTTTTGACAGTGGTGGAGGACAGTAATTAGCCACTCCATGACAAACTGGAGAAGCACCAGTAATTTTTGACATCGGTGAGACCAGTGAGCTGCTGTTATCTAAACGTGGCCTCCTTGCAATGTTTCCATCTTGCAGAGAAGTTGTTACTTTCAACCACTTCCTGGAAGAAGCAGCAGAAAAAGAAGTGCGGGGGAAAGCCAGGCTGCAGCACTTCATCGAGAACCTGTTGCAGCGCGTGGATCTGGCAGAGAGGCAGCTGGAATATTACCAAAGCCAGCAGATGGTGTGCAACCACACTGACATCAGCGAGCACGTGGTAAGCCAGCACTGCCCTTCCCTTTGCCAGAGTTGGGTTATGGGTGGGCTTGGTGGCTCAGGCTAAGCACTGCTGCAGGCAGATGTGCATTTGTGAAAGCAGCAACAGCCAAAGACGATAAAGGGAGAGCAGAGAGTAATGAAATGTTTGATAGTTATTTAAAATTTTTCCAGCTTTGGCTATTGCTGCTGTTGCCTTTGCCATGAACACTTTTTTAAAAGTGACTTGGCAGTCTTTTTGGGAAGCCTGAAGATTTTCAGGAAAGACATAGATCCCTATAGGTGACACATCAGCTTGCTGGCAAATCATCTTGCCTCTGCTAGTTTACCTATCATGGTACTCTTAGAAATGGTGAATGGATTCCCACAGGCCTGTATCCCATGGATTAGAAATCCAAGAACATTACTTTTTAAAATACATTATTTCTCTTAAAGCCCTCATTTTTAATACCTAAACTCAGTATTTTAATGCATTACATGTAAATGCATTAAATGTAAATGCATTACATTTATATGCCAAGTTTTAGGCACAGGACTTGAAGGAACATTTCAGTTTAATTGAATACCCCATGCTGCCTGTGCTTAGTAGTTGCTCACCCTGGCATGTGAGAAGAAGGCATTTGATGATGCCCAGCACTGAACAGGTATGCAGTGGTGGAAAGGAAATGTTCCCAGAGCTTTAGGTAAGATGAGCTGAAATGCAGTGCAGGCATCTCAGACAGTATCTGTGAGAAGATTATGGGGCACTGTACAGATGGGCCTCAATATTAAATCACCTCTCTTGCTCTGGATGTGTTTATCATAATGTTAATATGATAATATTAAAATATTAAAAAAATGCCAGGCTCAGCACTGTCCCTTGGGGAGGGCTCTGATTTTTAAGGTACCTGCCCTGCTTTCTGGGTGACTTCAGCATTGCTCTAAGGCCATCCATCCAAATATTGACCATCCTGACCTTCAGGAGGTACAGGAAAGTCCACCATGAGATGGCTCCAGACACCAACCAAGACAGATGACAAGCCAAGTCAGGCTGGGCAAAAATCCATCTGCAAAGTGTGGACAATACCAGGGACAGAAGGAACATTTACAAGAACATAATCATTTTCAGATGCCAAATCTGACTTACTTGTCTCAGTGACTTCATTAAATGATATTCAAAGGCTCAGTGTAGCAGCTCTGATGAGAGCGCAATACAAAGAACCTATTTAGTACCAAAAAAAAATCAATTTAAGCTGAGCTGGCATTAAACACCTCCTTTTCTGACCCCAACCAAAAGAGGGACTAGACAAAGTGTTTCCACACTGTGAACCAAACTGCTGAAAAAATGAAGTCATGCAAATTTGGCCTGGCATTGAAGCTATGCTGTCCTTAGCTGGTCTCAGGATTTGCAGCAGGGGGAGAGAAATGTTTGTGTCCTCACCCTCCACCCTTCAGTGCAAGTCTGGCAGAGCCAAGGGCTTGTAGCTGGAGTTTCCTAGCCACTTGTGTAAAGGAAATGTATCACTGAAAAATTAAAGGATCTGAGAGAAAGTTAATTTCATACAGCTTATTCAGCCACTGGCCTTTATTAATTATCTCGAACACAATAATTACTTCTCATTGTATCCATATTGTTTAATCTAATGAGAAAGATCTCTGTTCAGCCCACACTTCTTTAGCAATTTACTTTGATTATAGTTACAATAAAAATAATGGGGAAAATCCAACCACTAGCAACTCACACATTATGAATTTTAAAACCATGTTCATAAGATGGAAGAGTAATAATCTGTAAAAGAGGTGACTTTTTTGGTTTGTTCCCTGAATGTTCTAGTTCAACATGTGAGAATGGAAATACAATTTTAAAGATTGTGTATATTTTATCCTTGTACTTTCATTACTTGAAAATGTAATAATAATAACCTGGCTTTGTTTTCATTGCAGTTTACAGACATTTCATTAAATAAGAAACCCAGATGCCTGTATGTATATCTCCTTTTTTTTTAACTTAAATGCAATAAGTTGACGTGCTTGCATTTCTGTTTTTACATTTTACCTTATAGGTTGGGACCTGCATATGGTCTCTATTTATGTCATGTAATTGAGGAAAACCAGATTTCTGCTGAAACTAAACTAAAATCAGATATTCTCTAAAGAAAATAAAGAATGCTAATTTTCTGTTAAACAAATTACTCCTTCCTGCTGACTATAATAGCCTATTGCAAAGCTGCAGGAGTTGAATCTCTTTGTCTCACACAAATGAAGTTGAAAATACCTTTAACATTCTGTAGGCAGGAGAGAGACAGTTGTCATTTCCTAACTGGCAGTAACAATCATATCACCAAACAAGTGCCCTGACCAAGCATGGGCACTGACAATCTCAGGTTACTCAAGCAGCTGTCCTGGGAGCAGCAGAACTAATTGGGGTTGGTCTCCCATGTCTTTGTGACTTGGTCATGAGTCCCAGCAGGTGGTTTGGAGCACCAGGTGCTGCTTGGCCAAGTGGCAGCCAGCACTGCTCCCCTCTTCAGGGCAGCCTTTCCTTGTGGGGACACAAGTTCAGCACTTTTTCCCATTGCATCCCCACGAGTCCTTCTCCATAACACAACAGATTAGGAATATGTGTGAGGAGAAGTTCAGACTCTCTGCAGTCACTTATGTTGCAGAGCTGCTGCTTTCAGTGAAAAAGCATTTCCTCATCTGGAGCTGGCAGCTTTGCATTTCACATGCATCTTCCTCCATCTTGGGTACTTTCTTACCCTGACTGTGAACTGGGGACAGACATCCATCTTCTCTACCATACAGTTCAATTTAAGTACAGTTTAGCCCCTTTAGGTAGCCCCTGAGATCATATTGACCTTGACCTTCTGGTTTTAGTAGCTTCATTCAGTGCAGCAGGGGACTGCCTAACATCACCTACAATAATGCCTGTGTATGCCTTGGGAATAAATGATGTTGCTTCTTCACTATAACAACATCTGAGACAAACAGAAAGCTGCATCTTTAAACAACAACTGAGTAATGGACTGGAAAAAACAATTCCCAAGAATTGATGGTAAACTGGAGTGGCCACTCCAATTTACACAGGTCATTCCTAAACCCCAGCAAGTGGTCAGAGCCCAGGCCTGCACGGGCCAGGATGACACAAGCTGCAAGCTCCAGCTTGGACCTGCACAGCATTTCACCCCCTAAACCTCCCCTAGTGAAATATGCTTAGCAAAGCTGCCAAGCAGGTAATGCAGTTACATAGGTCAGGCTTAGTTCCTACAATGACAGGTGGCCCTCACTGCCTTGTACCAACAAATACAGACTTCCATGACACACTTCTCATTTTCCTAGAGAGCAGGAGGGTTTACACTGTACACACATGAGTAACCACAGCTTTTCCCACAACTGGCTTTGTCAAGCATGCAATATGATTTAACTCCTAGAAGAAATAATACTACACATACATGGTTTTCAGAAATAACAGGCTATGGAAAATAGCCCTGTGGGATCCCTTAAGAGATCAGCTTGTACATCAGCACATCTGTTCTTCAGTCACAGGAGCTGGGTAGACATGAGCTGGTGCCTTACATTCATAGTTCTGCTGTTACACTAATGTATCTGCTGTAAAACATTTCAAGATCATGTTAAAAGGGACTATAATGATCTTAGCTAAACTGTGGAACTGCAGTTTTGATGTAATATTTCAGAGTGCATGGTTCAGCCTTTGCACCACTGGGCACTTAGCTGTCACTCCACCTGAGCTCACCAATTTCTGCAAATCTTGCTGGGTTTGAGCCAACACAGAGACAACAAAGAATTCAGCTTACTTTGGCCTTTAAGCTTTCATACCCTTCTTCCCACCAGTTTTTGTATTCCCCTTTCTTCTTCTCCTGTTTCAAATCAAAGCCTAAAAGGGAAGCTGAAGTTTCCCTGGATGTGTGGTCAGCACAAAGGCAGAGCATGGAGTTTCCTGAGCTATTGGCCATTTGTAGCAGCAGCTCCCTGGGGCCTGGGTGCAGTCCAGGGCAGCCCTGACATTGCACAAAGAAGTCCCTACAGTTCCTGCACCTTCTTTCTACTCTTACTGGTGCTGTGTGGTCTTCCAAAGACCAAGGGATGTTCATTCTTTGCAAAATGTGAACATGTGCATCTTTAAAGTCCCTGCAGATCACCAAGTATAGACCTCAGTAAGGTCTCAGCCCTCCAAAATCAGCAGAGTGCTGATCAGAATCAAAGTGCAGAGGAACACACATGAAGAGTGCACCAGTAACACACCTAAGGGTTGTTTTAGTAAGGAATGCTTTTGTATACTAAGGAATGTAATTAATCTTACAACTCTGTTTTTAACATGCAGCCTCATTCTGTAAAACAAGACTGTTTTTGTTTTTAAAAATGTAAGAGTTTGGGATATTTTGGGGACCTGTCAGTTTGCAAGACTGAATAACAATTATTAATAATCACTATTATTAATTTCAGGAGCCGAGGAAGTCAACACACTTCATACAACATCCCTGATGCAAAGCCTCATTCCTTTCAAAAAGGAAGGATCTTGTTGAAAAAAGCAAAGGATGAAAAAGCCAGCTTGCAGCCAGTGAAATGCTTCTATGAACCTGTTGATTGCCCAAGAGAAATATGGAGAGCACAAAAGAAGGGTGAGCCAGTCTGCTCTGCCAGGAAAGTGAGTGCAAAATCAAAGATGGGTAAGAAGGCCAAGCCACTATAGGAACGGTGAGCAGTGTACAGCAGCACGGGAACTTGGCTTCAACACAGCAAATATTGAATGAAGTTAATCATCCTACTTTTTTCCTATCCATCTGGCCATGCCAAAACATATCAGATATAATATATAGAAATATATACATATGGAAGTTTTATATTATTTAGTTATGCCATTCCCTCTTTGGGCGCTATAAAAGAAGTGACATTTTATTCAGTTTACATGGAGGTTTTTCTATTTATTCCTGTATTTATTTATTTATTTAGTCATTTATAGAGCTTATTTTAAATGACTGCAGTTATCTTGCTGGGCAGTACTGTGGCTGTATGTTTAATTATTTTAGTGGCAGCATGCTCTAACCAACTGGTAAATTATTTTCCATCTGTGTTATTCCTGAAGCTCAGAGGAATCCATTTAATCGGCACCAAAATACTCAATCTTCCAGCTTAGGTAGGTGTGAGATCAGTGACTAACAGACATACCCAGATGCAAAAGGCCTACTCAAAGTCCCTTGAAGGCTGTTTGCAGCACTAGATTGCTACCCTGGGTTTCTGGCTATAAGCACTTTTCCATCTTTTATTAAATACATCAAACTCCTTGATCCTGCTGGCAGCCATGTTATCTCTTTGGTCCAAGTTTGGGCTCCTCTGAGGTGTCCCGCAGCAAGGAATCCAGGAGCTGCCACGACACTCACAGGCCAGACTGGGCCAGAGGAGGAGTTTCAGTGCCAATGCCAGCAGCAGGAGATCGGCTGTGGTGCAGCAAGTACAGGCTCAAGCAGTGTGGCACTGCCTGCCATTGTGTTCAATGTCTGTGCTTGGTCCCAGGCATGAGAGGCCCAAATAACCATGATTATAACCCAAATCCTTGACATTTTTATCTCTGAAGAATCTTTACAGGGCTGAGAGATCACTGACTTTGAACTAAGAACCCAAGTGCAAGGCAGTTGGAGATGACTGCAGAACACAAATGTGTGTGTTTACACTGGTTTGTGCCAATTAAAAGGATCCTTATTTATTAGAGAATTTATTTATCAAGATGACTTTTTTGTGTGTACAGTATTTTGGTGACATGAATCCTCATGCCATGTTTACAGATATAAACATCCTGATGATGTTACTGATGAGATTTGTTTTCTCAAGAAAGAGAAAGGATAGATGACACAGGTCTATGTGATTTATTTTTTAAATGCTCATAACAGATGTAAATTGTTTTTGTGGAAGGTGATTTTTACAGTATGTGTACAAAGATTTGTGAAAAATGTTTTTCATTTTTTATAACTGTGTCTGTAAGCAGAACTGAGTATAAAAAGACAGTGTATCACTATGATTACTGCTGCAATAAGCACCTGAGTTGCAATATTTTTAAAGCAGAAGATGACCAATCAGTCAGCTAGGATCAGGTAACTACAGATGTCATACATTTGTCAGTGTACAGAGCTCCCAGAAAGTAGCAGAGAGAAGAAAGAGTATTATTCCTCACTTTTATTTTAAATAGTGTATATGGAACAATCAGATGTATGTTTAAAAGTTTCTCAACACTGTTTCAGTAGAAAGTCACAGTGTAAAACCAATTCAGGTATTTAGGTTGTAATGATATTTCAATATTTATTTAACTATGTCACAAGGCCACACTTGGCTTCATGCTAGGCATTGTGTGTGGTGAAAAGGAATTGTTCATTGTGTTGCATGGGCTTGGGTCAGATTGTGTGTTACAACAACTTTTATAGGCAAGCTAAAATCGAACCAGTTTTTTCTATTACTTCCCACATCCTTCCACAAACCTGAAAAAAAGGACCCTCTTTGAAGATAACAAAGGTGAACATTAGAAAGATAATAAAGTAAATATATATTAATTCATTTCTTTAGCCACTTTACACTGAAAGAATATTTTTATTTTTAAATGCCTATCTACTCTGTTAGTCACCAAAGTTAAGTGCAACTACTATTTCACAAATGAGATGTTTATTTTATTATTTATCATGCCAAAATCTTGACTGTAAGTTTTCCTTTTGGGAGAGGAAGAGGAAAAGAGTAAGAGAAGTTGCATGTTTTTAAACTTTTCAAAGCCTAATTTACACTTACTTGCTAAACAAATGCCAGTTTAGTTAATTAGAAAGAAATTGGATTGTACTGTAATCCCAGATCAAAGTTTTTAGAATATAAACATTCTAATAATAAAGATATATTTCTCAGTTACTGTGTCATTTAACTTTGTCAAATACATAGTTTCTCCCAAAAGCCTCTGAAGCAGCACAGAAGAAGCCAAGCAGCAGCAGCTTGGACTTTGCTTTATCCCTGAGATGAAGCATGGCAGTGAGGTGGGGCTGTGACCCTTCCCAGCAATGAACCTGCAGGCAGCTGCTCCATCTTGCCTGCTCAGCTCACAGGTGTCACCTGCTGCTCTCCTACTGCAATGCTGCTTAAAATCGTTCTGTGGTGACCCACAGGGTCAGATAACCTGCCCAAAGCAGAGGCAGGGGAACAGAGGGAAGGGTCAGGCACATGAAGGGCAGAGGGGCTCGCAGGGAATGGCACTAATGATGGCTGCTCACACACTGCATGCTGCAGAGCCATCATTTCATCAGCTTAGACATGGAAAAAAGGGCTTTTCCCATGGGGAACCAGGGTCCTGTCTCATTAACAGAGACAATGTTTGACAAGAACAGGCACCTGCACCAGGCTGAGTGTAACCAGCTTCAGCTTGTGAGGACTTCTGTAGTCAGGAAATGTCAATTTTATAATATTTTTTAAATCTGAAAATGTTCTAACAAAGTTGACCACTCACCTTTGAAAATCAATTTGAAACAGTGTTACCGTGTTTTGCCCTTTGAGACACTTTGAAGGCTCCTTGATAGGTTGTATGCTGACATCAAAGTGAATTTCATTAGGACCTGGATGCCTCGTTCCCATATAAATTTTTAAAATCCCACCTCATTTATTACTAAAAATAGCTCAGAGCAGTGTATGCACTGGCTGGCCCTTTACAGGTGAGCTTTCTGCTTGAAACAAAATGTTCTGACAGACATATGACATTATAGGCCAGGAAAACAAGAGACTAATTGAAACACAGACCTTTAATTAGAGCTATACATAGAAAAACCCAATCACTTTGAGATGCTCCTGCCAGTTGAAGAGAGAGCATGTTTCCAGAACACTTAATGACATCTGATCCCTCCCCCCAGCTCTGACTCAGTAGTAACAACAGCCTCCCCCTATCCGGAGAAGATCTGAACACATTTTTTGTTTCAAGGAGAGTTCTGCAAATATTCAATGGGATACTCATATTCAAAGAGATGGCCACCATTTAGGGCAGGTACTAGGTCAAACAAATCATCACTTCTATCATCCCTAATAATCCTTCCAATGCCACTGCCTCTTTCAAGCTACTTGAGCAAAATCCAGCTCTTCTCTCTTGTTATTTTGCGTCATCAGATAGTTGCCTCTATTTGTTCTTACCTCAGCCTAATGCTGATTGTTTCCATACATCCTGTCTGAAGTGGCTGGAGTGGACTATTTTGTGCTCTCTGCAGTGAGCCTGGGCATTATTTTTTATTGTTTTTTAGAAAAATTAATCCCAGAAGTGATTTTACTACATGAAGCTCTTAAAAATAGATCCTGCTGCAACACAAACAAAATGTCCTTTCCCATTTTGTTGCTAATGCCACCCTCTATCTAGCCATGCTTTTTTATTCTGATCTCTTGAATTTTCTTTTGTACATCTCTCTGTAAGGAGGAGAAACAAGCAACATAAATTAAATGCAGTCATTGGTTTGACAAGCTTTTCTCCTCACCCTACCTCAGTCCTAGCATCTCACACTGCAAGCAGGTAAAAGTTGTCTTGAATTTTTCATAAAATCATGGGAACAAGTATATACAACAGATTTTGAGTTCATTATTATGTTATGGAAGAGGCTCTTCTGAGCTGAGAGGGAAAGAGGCAGAGAGATACTCCACTTCTTAGAGAAGTCACTTTCAAAGATAAATGTGACAGGTTGGAGGAATTGAGTGTGTGCCGGTGTGAGATGAGGGAGAGCCAGAGCCACATATAAGGCAGAGTGAAAGGATGGGGCCCTCATTACTGCCTGCTGTTTCTTAGGGGTTTTGACCTACAGAACATCAGCATAGGTTCAGCCTGACACATTCAGTGCTCAAATCATGCGTTACACATGTTTTGCAGCCCAATTACTAATTCAAAGTAGTAGACTTTAGCACTAGGGTTTCCAAGAAATTCCCCAAACTCTGTTTGTAGTATTTGTTCAAGCCATACACATTTGCCTTACAGTGGGAACCTGTGCCCGTGGGTGCTTGTCAGCAGTGAGGGAATTCTGTGTGCTCCCCGGCCTTGCTGTCCCCTGTCTCAGCTCAGTGACCGATGGCAGCTGCCTGGGTGCTGGCAGTTCTGCTGGACTCTCAGCCATTCCCACAGCAGTGCTTTCCTTTACAGAACTTGGCTGATCTTTTTGTCTGCTTCCCTACCCTAGTTCCCTCCTTCTTTCTACCAGCTCAGTCTTTTTAACATGAAAGAAGTCTCATGCAGCAGGTGTGTTCCCTGAACTTCAGCTTGCTCATAAGTCACTGCATGGCACCAGAGACACTTGCAGAATGCTTTCTGTGGCAGCCCGTGGGCAGCTGCTGCCCTAAGGTGGCACATTCCCACTTGCTGTGCCGGCTTTGCGCTGCCCGGGGACGAGGCTGCCTGTCGCCAGCCCTGCTCCTCGTGCCTGTCCTCCTCATGGGCTGACTAAAGGTCAGAGGGGACATCTGAGAGGACATCTGCAGCCCATCACCCCTCAGCTGGACACCGAGGGTGACCTTGGCTCAGTGTGCTACACTTCAGAAGGATTGTCACAACAAATGTTACACACATGGTCTTGCCCTTTGTTGAAGTACAGACCCCTGCTCCTGAAGGGACTTCTTATCTCCCTCCAGCCAGCACTGAGTGGGGCACTTGTGTAAGAGAGGGGAGGCTGAATATTGGTCATATGAACAACATACATACGTGCTCAGGTGTGCACACTAGGAGACGGTCAAGAAAACAACCAAAAGAAGGCTGGTTTTGCTCTGATTTTACTTCAAGTTAATATTCTATCACTATTAGAAAGAAACTCCAAAACTTTTCAAATTAAAACTACCAACAAGCTAGTCCAGAAATTGCATATGTACCTTTCCCTGAAAATCACTTCTGGCATCACAGAACATATTCGTCTACAGAAAATTTCCAGAAAATTTTCCTCTTGCAGGAAATAGTAGGCTCTGAAGATACTTCTAAATTTTTTTTCTCATGGGGAAGAAAAATAGCAGGCAGGAAAACTGGAGTATTTTATCATGAACCATCATCACCCCAAACCCACAAGGTTCACACTAAGAAGTGCACACAGCAGAGCCTGTAATTATTTCTCTGTCAGCCTGCCTTGCCTACCAACCCTTCTGAGATCCAGGCTATAGAGGTGACCTCCTAAATATGGCATGGCTTAATTATCCCACCCTCTCAAGCTTTGTGCAGGCACCTGTTTAGGAGGAGCACGTGGAAGTCACTGGTTTTGCATGCTGCCAGGGCTTGAATGCCGTGGTGTGTGCCAGGCTATGCTGGGGCCACCCCCGGGCAGAAGCCCTTGGTGGGGTTTAACCTTAGGAACCAGGGGATGGAGGAGGCATCACCCAAGCCTGGCAACGGCAGGTGAAGCAAATGGGATTTATGGGAGCTGAACCCATTTCTGTGACGAGGGCCACAACTCTCCTGTGCCTACCAGTGTGGCTGTGCACTTCCCAAGCCAGCCTAGGTTCCCCACCAACCCTGGGAAGATCTGGGGTAAAGGACTGTTGGTATCTTATTGCAAAGCTCCCATCCCTTCTCAGTGATTTGTCACGGCCAGCTCCTCACAGCACTGACTCCTTCTCAGCACAGCCAACAAACCCCACCTCTCTCCTCACCCAGCTAACCCACTCTTTTGTAGCACTCATCTTATTGGACACAGCTGTGGCCTGTTAAGGGCAGGCCTGTTCCTAATCTCGGGTGATGAGTGCAGCTGCAACTCCTCAGGTGTGAAACAACCTTCTGCAAAATTTTCTTAGATTCTATCCCTCCACAATGGACAGCATGGGGGTAAGCTGAAAAACCCTTTTGCACACAGCAGCTTTAAAACAGGGTTTAAAAGGCACAGAGGGACCATCTCAAAGGACAGTTTTTGAGCACACACAAGCTCATCCTACCCTTCTCTGATCCCCCAGAGGCAGAGGAGTATTTCAGCAATGCTGGGAGCCAACTAGCTCAGTGATAGGGCAGAGCAAGACTGCTCTGCCAGCAAACACCTTGCCAATGTACCTCTTAAGGGCATTAAACATTTTATCCATTAGGAAATAATGAAATTAAAAGAATAATTACAACTAAATGAAGGAGCCATAACTCCATTGTCAGTTATTTAATTGCCACAGGGAGCACACTGAGCTGTCAGGGACTAGTTTTATTGTAGTCCCTTTCTAAAGAAAATGTTGTTGCCAGACATTATCCAGATTTCAGCTGTAGACTCCACTCCAAGGGAGCAGCTGAGTGCAACAAGCAGAAGACAAAATCCTGAGTCCAAGTGAACGAGGAAGAACATTTGCCAGGGGACAGACATAAGTTTAAGATTGCAGAAGCATGGGCGGGGAGAATGAAGATTAAAATGCAACTGAGACAGTTGAAGCAGACATAGCCAAGAAAGGACCAGGACAGCAATATAGTTTCTATTCCCATTTATTCTTTTAGTGGCCTTCAGTAAATTCTTAGTTTTGCTAACCACCTTTTAATGAGGAAGGGGAGGTACCCTTACTACCTCAGTACCACATATTGCACCACCTGTGTTTTCTAGGGTAAACCACTAAATTACTTAGAAGAACCAGATTATCTCTTATTTTGGGGACAGGGGTTTCTATTCCTGTAAGCAGATGAAAACCTACACCACAGATGCCAATCTCCATGGATTTCAGGACTGGGGCTGTGAATCTGAGTATGTAAGTCTGGGTGATGTCAAGGGTCAGTTCACTTCCTGAGCAAAATGTAAATCAAACACTTCCATTTCCACTGTGTACACACTCGAGGTGTTCAGGAGACAACAAGTATGAGTCAGCTTAGATGTCAGTTTGCAGTGGGCAGAAGTGATACTCTGCACAGGAGAAATTCTTGCATACTTATAAAAGCTATAGTTAGAAAAGGTGGTGTGAGTCCAGGATAAGACCTGCAAATGAGTACCCTTTTAGAAAATTCGGGTTTAGGCAAAAACAGCTTTGCAAGAGACACGTAAACTGGCAGATGAATCCAGGCTTTTTGCCACTAGGTGGTGATGGCTGACAATGAATGTGTGCAGGATGCTCTCAGGCCCTCTCTCGCCCCAGCGGGGCGGCTCACATGCCCTCACTATTCCCGTCCCCCTCGGGGCAGTGTGTACTCCACTGGAACACGCCCTGCTGCTACCAGAGACGGGCAGCTCCATGTAACCTCAGCCTAAGGTACTCGTTAATTAGAGGACTTGACTAAATACGTGGAAGCGTCATTTAATTATCTGGCAATGGTGAACAAAGGGGAGTCCAAGAAATGACATGCTACAGGTGCTCACTCGCAATGGGACGCTAGCAACGAAGGTAGTATCAGTAGTCAAACCAATTTCAAAATCACACTAACTGAACATAAATGATCAAAATTTGTTTTTCTGATAGACTAAAATTTGTTTTTCTGACACAATCCACCCCAGTTCCCGGGCAAAAAAGCGGGGTTGTCGGAGCAGTGCCTGAAGGCAGCGGTGCCGGGCAGGCTGTTCCGTGCAGGGACTTCAGCACAACACGGAGACAAAAGCCTTGCTGCCAGCAGAGGCCAAGCGCGCCTCTCCAGCGCTGTCCCGGTGGCACCGCGCAGGAGCTGCCCACCCACAAGCCCCGGCTGTGGGACAGCCGTGCAGCCCCCGTGGTGCAGGGCCATACCCACACAATGCCACAGCAGCCCCTGTGGTGCACGGCCATACCCGCACAATGCCACAGCAGCCCCTGTGGTGCAGGGCCATACCTGCACAATGCCACAGCAGCCCCCGTGGTGCAGGGCCATACCCTGCCATGCCACAGCAGCCCCTGGGGTGCAGGGCCATACCCACACAATGCCACAGCAGCTCCATGTCCCTTCCTCAGCCCATCCCCCTCCCCGGTTCAGCAGCTACTGCCCTGCCTATTAAGCACATGGTACTCTGCTTCTTCATAACCCTAATTAAGGGGCTTTATTCTTATTATAGAAATTAAGTCTACTTGAAACAAAATAGCAATTTTCTGTTATAAAATGATGACTTTCTGAAAGACAGAAGATGACTAATGCACTCAGCAGCAGCTAATGACTGCGTGCCAAAAGGTCCTTTGCTTTTAGGGAGCACCAATCTGCTCCTTGCTGCTCTGCCATGGCCCACGTGTCAGAATCTACTGAATCCACCCCAGCCAGACCAGGTACCCCTGAAAAGGGGGCTCACAAGGAGCCACCCCCTCCACAGGGAGATGCCTGCATCCCACAGCCTGCCCTGCAGCAAGGGGCTTTGCTGCCAGGGCAGAAGGCCATGGGATGAAGGCCATCACATCACACATGGGTGAGAACCACAGCAGGGGATGTTCCCTGCAGCCCCATGCCTGGTGAGCCCCAGGGGGATACAAAATGACCAAATCTATGGTGAAGCTCACCTTGGAGAGGTATTAACACTGAATTCAATGTACCCATTGTAGCTTTCACTATTACACTGATCAGTTCAACATGTACCAGCCTGACAATCAACTGTCTCCTGCCCTGGGGAAGGTCTTGGGGGGAGTTATGGTTGCAAATACATATTTTAAAGGGTTTTTTTTCCCCCTAAACAACATCAGATGACCTTAAAAAATATTTTAGTCCATCTGGCATAGCTCCTCTTTCACTCCAGAGATTACTCCAATTCTTTTTTGATTGTTTCAAGGGCAACTATGCCTTTCTGCACTTGAGCCACCAGTGCCCAAGGAGGGAGACAGGCCTGCCTGGCTGAATTCACCAGTCACCCACGAGTAGTGGGTGACACACTGGTAGAAAAGCAGTATTTGCCACTCTCAGAGCAATCCACATGCAGAAATTTGTTTTTATGAAACATTAGTCATTTTAGATAACAACAAATTGGTACAAATCCCATATTCACATAAATTACCAGCTTTGAATAGTTGACCCACTTTATAGCTAATGTTGGCACAAAATCTTGCCTCTGAAATTTGAGGCAGATTGCTTTCAGTTTGGTCAACTTGGAAAGAAAGAAATGAAAAATATGTTAATACAGGGCTCAGAATGAGGGCTTTTCATTTGAACTGAAACTGTCTAAATCTTGCAGCAATATAGGGACTAAATATCTTCTGCAAGTGTCCTGTTTAGATTATCTGCATTAGGTTTCCATTGCAGATAAATTCTGGTGACAGACACAGCTCCAACCTATCATTTGAGTGCTGTTTTACAAGTGTGGCAAATGCTGCTCTCCCTGTGTGCTGGTTTTGCACAGCCTGGTTTTCAGTAGCAGAGGGGCAACAGAGGTGGCTCCTGTGAGAAGCTGCTGGAAGCTTCCACCACACCCAGCAGAGCCAATCCTTGATGGCTCTGAAGATGGACAGGCTGCTGGCCAAAGCTGGGCCAATTACAAATGATGGTAACACCTCTGTGATGACATATTTAAGAAGAAAATCAAAACAAAGTCATAGAGTTTTTCTTTTAGTCATAGAAGAGGAGGAGGTGAGAGCATGTGAAGGAAACGACATGGAGACACCAAGGTCAGTGGGGAAGGAGGGGCAGGAGGTGCTCCAGGTGCCAGAGCTGAGATTGCTCTGCAGGCCGTGGTGATGCCCATGGTGAAGCAGCTGCACCCCTGCAGCCCATGGGGATCCGCGGGGGATGCAGAGATCCACCCTCAGCCAATGGGGATCCACGGGGGATGCAGAGATCCACCCTCAGCCCATGGGGATCCGCGGGGGATGCAGAGATCCACCCTCAGCCCATGGGGATCCATGGGGGATGCAGAGATCCACCCTCAGCCCATGGGGATCCACGGGGGATGCAGAGATCCACCCTCAGCCCATGGGGATCCACCCTCAGCCCATGGGGATCCACCCTCAGCCCATGGGGATCCACGGGGGGTGCAGAGATCCACCCTCAGCCCATGGGGGAGGTGGCCACACCAGAGTGGGTGGATGCTGGAGGAGGCTGTGATCCAGTGGGACCTGGAGCAGAGAGAGGCCCCTGCTCCCAGGCTGGAGCAGCCTGTCCTTGGAGGGCTGCACCCCATGGAACAGTGACCCACGCCACAGCAGATTTGGGGGCACTGTCTGCCCGTGGGTGGGACACACATTGCAGCAGTGTTGGGGGGACTGCTGCTCCCAAGAGTGGATCCGTGCTGGAGAAGATCACTGAGAACTGTGTCCCATGGGAGGGACCCCAGGGTCTCACAGGGAAGGACTCCTCTCCCTGAGCAGCAGCAGAAAATCTCGGTGATGAACTGACCAAAACCCCAGACTCTGCCTCCTGTGCTGTCCGTGGAAGGAGGGAGGGGCTGGGGGGGAGAGGTGTCTTAAGGGCTTATTTTATTTCTCATTATCCTCCTTTGATTCTGTTAGCAATAAAATTGACTTTGCAACTTAAGTTGCACCTCTTTTGCCCTTGAAGTATTTTCTCCCGGTCCTTATCTCACTCATGAAGTGTTTGTTAATTTTTTTCCCTCTCCTTTGCCCAGCTGTGGCAGAGGAGGGTGAGTGAGTGACACTGGTGGGTGCCTGGCACTGGGCCAGTGTCAAACCACAACACCCTGCTAGCATACTCCCAATGCAGAGTTTCAGAGCTCCACAAAGGGACTGCATGGGCAGTGCACCCATTTCTGAAGATTGCATTTAAGTACAAAAGGTAACCACTTCATGCCTGGATATACCTACTTATGTATCCATGATCTAGTGGGTTGTATCCCTGCCCATGACAGGGGAGTTGCAACTAGATGATCTCTAGGGTGCCTTACAACCAAAACCCTTCTATGACTCACACTTCTTGCACCTAAAACACAAAAGTGTTTCTCATGTGTATTAACCTGCCATATCTCTAGGACCACAAGCCTCTGCAGCTGTTGTAGAGTCACATGGGGTGTCCTTCACCTTCAAAGAGCCACAGCAAACTTGACTATTGCTGGCTTTTCCTTGTAGGATTTGAAAATGGGTCCATAAGTTTTGGATGTAAACCCTGTTTAAATACATGATTTCTTAATGAAAATATCGGCTAATGGCGAAGTTAAGCCATATTCTAGGGATGTTATAAACGAATCAGAACAGTAGATCTGTATCAGAAATTGGCCAAAAATTCAGCTGAGCATCTGAACATAGTCTAAGCCAACACCAGCTTGCACTAGAAAATGAAACTCAGTCTTCTGGAGACCAAACTCTAGTCCATCACCCAATCCTTCTCCTAAAGGGTACCAAGATCCATCATTGTGTCTTCCCCTCTCCCCTCCAACTTCAGTGAAACATGCCATGAAATCGCAAGCTGTCAGCAAACTTTTACCTTCTCTCTTGTGCTGAAGATTCAGTTCAAACCTCAATGCAAACTTTTAATCAGCAAAAACATTCATGCAGTATGTAGAAAATCTTTTCTTTTTAATAACACACAGAAAGAGGCCTGAGAGCAAAGCCATTGATTCACTATAACAGAACAGCATGTCTGGTTTACAAGTGTGAAATTTCTTGTTGGTAAAGATTTGAGGTGATAAGCAGACAACTCCCAGGTAACCAGAAAGGAGAACTACACACAAAAGGTAGGTCTAATATTCAGAATACCTGCACACATTAACAATGTAATCCTGCCACTAATCATAGCTTGTAATGAACTGTGGCAATAGGGTTCTTGGAAATTGGATGGACTCACATAGCTTGTTATTTTAAATAAATACCATAATTGGTATGAAATCCCAGCAACTAAAGTATGAAAAACAGTATGAACTACCAGTCTTTTATGGGACAGAAAGAATTATCATAGCTATCCAAAGGCTAGTTTGGCTTTCATATGCTTATATTTGAATTTTACATCCTCTTGCCTCCAACTCTTTGTAAAATGTAGAGGTTTTGTTAGTAGTGTTTCAGCTAACTGCAGGTATTCTAGGCTTAGCTTGTGTAGAATGGAAAGAAATTTTAGCCTTTTGCTTAAAAGGAGAGAAAAATTATATTTATATTGATAAAAGGAGAACAAGGTGAGGAAGCATGTATAAGCAAGAGCATTATGAAAATCTTAATATCAGATTCTAGAGGAGAGAATTGCAGATATTTCTCTTCTTATGATAGAAGATTCTTATGAATTTTCCTGATCCAGCAGGGAAAATTCAAGTGATCTCAAAGCCCCAAGGAGGGTCTGCAGGAGCCACTCCTGGCACACAGGCAAGCCAATATCCTACAGGCATGGGTGCTTACAGAGCCACAGTACTTCAAGAGGTACAAGAAGGCTCCTGTGTTATGGCAGTGTCCTGACTGCTTCTCCTGACTGCACACCTGATGCCCCAAAGGAGAAGCAGGGAGTGTCAGGAAACCTGGCTCCTGCCACCCTCTGACAGGTCATCACCATTCTCTGTTTCACTTCCTCCACTCACAAAATCAGAATAACAACTTCTCCTTTCAGCCCTTTTGATGGCACTTGCTACAATTACATTATCATTGCAGGATATTAGATAAGCTTCATTATTCTGTGGTGGAGTGTCCAGATGAGCAATTTGTCCATTTTACAGACAAACTGAGATATTGAGATGCTAGCAGAGTAAATTGCCATAAGAATGGTAAAAATAGATGATTCACTTTTGTTTTTCTCTCTTAGCAGCTACCAAATGCTCATGGGAGTACAGAGGGCCCATCCTAAGAGCTGCCTTAAATGTTGTGTGTGCTCACTCATCTTAAAGAAACTTATGATACTTCTCTGTTGAACACTGTGTGCATTTTCAACTTCTAAAACTGACACCAACTCCAGGGCTTCCCAGAGCCCTGCCAGCAGCTGGCAGTGAGCTGGCTGCTCCCACCGCCAAAGAGGATTAGTGCCCAATAATGCTGACTGGAGGTAGGAAAGCTAATGCTATTTCCAGACATACTGGTATAAAAGCAGAGCGAGTAATGCTGTCTACAAAAGACAGTGCAATGGCATAAAGGGATTGCAGCTGGAGAGTATCAGGCTCAGAGGAACTGATGGCATGGTTTTTTTTCAAGGACATACATGTTCAGAAACTAATAGAAACGTTAAATTTGCTATAAAGATTTCCAATGGAAAAGTAACATTACTTACTATAAGCCTAGCTCATGTAAATAATGTAAGTAGGACACATTTAAATTTGTTTGATAGTTACCCCAAAAAGTTATTTACAATCTGTAAGGTGATATGCCCTTAAGCATTATGGTAGCATGTGATTTCATTAGCAGCAAAACAGGCAAAATTAACAGCCAGGCAAAATATCTTCTTGCCCCCACCAACAAAAGTTATCCTAACTCCTCATACTAGAATAGCTGCAGTAGGAAAAGACCTCTAAGGGGTTTGTTTGGATTTTGCTGGTTCTTTTTGTTTTCAGAGAACAGGAGACATTTCCCATTTCTACTTCAGGCAACCAGAGCCCAGCTGCACAAGCCTTCCAAAGAGTGAGGAGATCTGGCAGGACTCCGAGAGCTGCAGCACTCCCAGGGTTCTGAACAGGTCACCCCAGCTCCCCTAGGATGTTCAGGCCCCAGAGCGTTGTCCTGACCCACAGAAGGAGGGATGAGGCTGAGATACCATTTCAGAGGCAGCAGCTGATGGGTCAGCATCTAGAATCATCTGGACCACATTCTCCCTCAGCTTTTTTTCTGGAGCTTTTCAAGGAAAACTCTTTCTGAATTTACTAAGATTTAATTGCCCTTCTTTGAACTGCTCCAAGATAAGAACTTGTCTCCAGCATGCCCTGACCAGATGGGAAATGTTACATCCCTGGTCAAGTTCTTCTCTGACCTTCATCCTTCCCTAGGTCAGGATGGGACACCCATAGAGATGCTGACTGTGAGTGAGATGGGACTGCACACGCTGCCACTAGGTTACAAATCCAGGCTGTTTGCCAGACACAGCTGACAGGAGCTGCTCTATGGGCTGGGATTGCAGGGACAGGACTCCGGTTTTGCCCTGGCTGTGCTTTTACTGAGGAGGCAGCCATCCTCTGGTAGGCCAGATTCTGGGACAAAGCAGAACTGAGTGCCACTCTGGATCTGAAGAGGCTGTTGACTTGCTTGTAGACCAGCAAATGATTTGGTGGTATTTCACAGTGACCCTTCCCTATGGGTAAACTAAACCTAAATATTTTATTTTTTCAGTTTCTTCTCACTGATCAATGATGGACTCAATCAAGCACATGACAGATTCTGTCACAGCAGGGCAGAGTACCTGATGCTGAATCTCATCCAAACCTCACAGTGCAGCCTCACAGGCCTGCCATGAATGTGCTGATCCCAACACCCTGAGCGACTACCAGGAGGACAGAGTGTGGGATGTGAAACTTTGTCTTCCTTCCCAGACCCCCCTAAATACTTTCAGTATCAGGAAATTAATAAAAATGAGTAGAATAAAGGAATACACAAAGGACTACAAATATCCCCTTTGTTGTATCTGATTTGGACCTGGAGTGTTTCCCAGCTTCAGTCTAGCCACTTGATAATCTGAAGTGGGGAATGCTACATAAATTACTCATTATTCCCACCAGATGAGCTGTCAAAGACTGCGGAAACCAGTTCATGTTCACCTCACCTCTCTCTGCTGTTACTTTCCACTCTGCAAAGCTCTGTTGCTGAACAGTTTTGTCTCAAGACAATAAAAAAGACAAAGAGAGAAGGAAAGAAATAAAGAAACCCCCTCACAAGCGTCCTGTAAGTGTACTTTGAACAAAAATCCAGAAGGATACAATGAAACCCAAAGCAATTGTTCTTCCTCGAGCTCATCATTATGCCCCACAGCTGTCAAGCAGCCTTCACAGCCTCTGCCTGCCTGGGGTTATCACCAATAGAAACACAGGTATGCAGCCCAAAGACTCCAGGAAAAACACAGATTGAGCTCCCCTCTTTTCAGAGGTGATCCCTGGGAAATGCAAAGGCAGCTCTGGGGCACAGTTTGTGCATTTCTTGAGTTGCAGCGACTTGTAGTTATTTTCACAGCAAATCTCAATGTCATAGTATTGCATAAATACAGAGTCCTACTGCTTTGCTGCAGCTTCTGCTCATCACATCTAGAAACTCCAGCCTCCAGGCCACTCAGCCCAGAACTTGGCACCACAACTAAAATAACACCTCATCTTGATTTTTCTAAATTAGTCATTATTATTAAATGTTTCCAACCAGTTGCCAGAACCTATGTTTCTGCCTGACTCTCATCCCTAAGGTTTCCTGTTTGTTTTTGCTTCCACACTGCAGACAGCACAAGTGGCAGAGCACTGTTACTCTTGAAAAAGATGTTTTTACATATGGGCCTGCCCCAAACACCTGGAAGTACTTGCAGGCCTGGAAAGGCAAGTCCAGATGCTGGGTGGCCAAATGTCATTTCAAGTTAACAAATGCTTCCTGCCATTGCTTTTGGGCCAGACAGGAGTGAACCATCCCTAGGGCTAAGAGAGACTAAAAAATTCAAACCCAGGATGAAATCTAGAACCTCAAGTCTCTCTTGCAATATCCTGATGTTTCTGGCACACTGCTGGCTGGGACATCTTGGCACAAGCTGCTGCTGGTTTGCTGTGCTGCACAACACCAGGCAACACTTCAATTCCTCTGCAACTGCAGCACAGTTTTGTGTATTAATGTCTGGTGCCATGTGTTCCAGGCCCTGCAGCAAAGGGCATTCAGCACAGTCAGGAACCACAGCAGCTCCCTGCAGCTGGGAGGCAAGGAGACTCTAAGGACTCAGGGAAAAGCCTGGAGGCCAGGGGTTCAACCCAGCACTAAATCCCTCAGGGCAGTGGCAGTAACACCCAAGCCAGGAGAGGGCCCTGTATCTCCCTGTCTCACCAGCACAGTCCTTGTAAAACCACTGGGTGGATGGCTGGAGCTGCACCACTCTCTTTTTCTCAGTATAGATGTGGCAGCCAAATGTTGGACATCAGTTTGCTTTTACTCCACCATGATCTGGCTGGATGTATGACAGCTCCAAACTATGCAGGATCAAAGAAAAAGTGTTGGAAAGGCCCCACAGAGATCATTTGCTCCAGTCCCTCATCCTCAAGGCAGGATCAATTTTCCCCTCATCATTTTTGGCAGACAGAAAATTAGAGAAAGAAACCAAATTTCAGGGAACTGGGATTCAGCTATAGCTACAGAAAGATAGTCTGGACAGGAATAAGGCTGAATATACTTATTCTAAAAAACCATGCCACAAAGATAGTGTCAGGAACTTGACTATTCTTTTCTAAAATAAACAAATCTGGAAGCTTTAAAATCCAGGCTTTGGGTTGAGAATTATTTTGTAATCTTTAGTCACCTACATAGTCAACCAATGCAGAAATGCATCATATCACATCCTAATAAACACTATGCAAATATTTTTGCAATCGAATGCTAATGATATCAAATATTATTAATATGCCATTTGACACACTATTGTAAAAATTACATTTAACTATGTATTAACTGGAGTTGTAACAAATGATGTATTTAGCTAATTGTATGCAATTAAATTAGAATTAAAAACGGGATGTTTCATAATCTTCTTTGCTTTTCACTAAAAATCTAAGCAGGGAATTCAATAAATGAAAGCTGCTGGAAAATCATGTGAAACATCAAGCACTGGAGATTAATATAACACAAGGCATCATATGTTGCTCATCTAAGTTTATTGAAAACCACACCAAGTCTAAATCTTTGCACACTTCATACTGAGCTAAACTTAACCTCTATTTTTTTCCTGATTCTTCATTCTATCCATTATATCCCCCAGACTTAGATCTGTTGCATCATTATATCCAGAAATGAAAATAAAATAATTGTTTTTAAATCATGCCTCCCTATAGCATGCATGTGGGCTCCTTGCACATGTGTCAATAACTGGTAACACATATGAGCAAAAATACAGGAGTTACAAACAGCAGCAGGGTTTGTTTTAGGAGTTTGCTCTTTGCTTCCCAGTTAACTGCTTACACATTTGTGTAAATAATAAATGTCTGGATGTGCTCAGGCTTTCAGAGAGAAAGACTGGGAACTCACCCTGTGGCCCATCCTTTTTTGGACTTAGTTATTTCAAGGATTTCTCTGCAGGCATTGATCCAAGTACAGGCAACTGTCCTTACAGTACTTATAACTCAGTAAAAAGGACTTGTGCATACAAATGTGGCCACTAGTGATGTAAATGAACAATTTACTTGCACATGTAAACGAAAGACAAGAGCAGTTGCTTGTGCAGCACCATTGTATTAATTTTCTCATTGTTCTGGGCAGCACACAGACCCCTCTGAATGCAGGGTGCACACCTGACCCTACTTGTGGAGGCTGACCTTTGCATTCACCCATCTCTCTCCCTCTCTCTCAGGCAGCCCTGCCCTGGCTCCTGCTGCAGTCACAAGTGCAATCATGCCCACTATAAAGGAAGCTGGATCAGCTCTACCCACCACACATTTCAGATTGCATAGTTTCAGCTTAAAGCTTTGGCAACGCATCAGGACTTCTCTCCTAATGACTCTAGCTAACTTTAGCTGCTGCTTCTACTATTTCATGGAAGCATCCGTATCAGTGGAAAGCTCTGGACACATTTTAACTTTTGTATGGGCATCATTCTTTCCATCTGCAGAGATGGAAAGGTCTGCAGAGCTCCACAGTCTGCCTGCAGCCAGGGATTTCTCCTCAGACCCAAGGAGCAGCAGAGACAAGTGAGCTGCTTTGTCTGCTCAGAAATCCTTATTTGCAGCAAACTGATTCCTTTTTCCATGTCTGTGCTTGCTGCCTGCCAGAGGAAGGGGTGTTACAGGGACATGAGAGGGGCAGGCATTTGCACAGCAGGAACCTGCAGAGGTTCCTTGCTATCCCTGAGCCAAGGCAGCAGGCTCAGGCCTCTGTGCATGGGAACACCCAGTGCCAAGAAATGAATGAATAAGCACAGAGACCAATGTTCTGGCAGGTTTTGTCCCACACTGCAGGGAAAGCTTGAGGACCCCTCATTTTAACTCCCTGTTATTTATTTAGACATGAGGGATCTCCACCTGCTTTTAGATGCTCATAGCCAGACTGTTTTAATTCCTAGCCCAGTGGGCATATCAGATAGTGAAAGTTGTAAGATCAGATATCCTGTCTAAACAGAGGAACTGCTTTCATGCACCACTGCAGCTATCACCCAGGACCTGCTGGAGCTGGGGAAAGCTTCCATTTGCCCTGCTGGTGTTGGCAGGGGTTCCAGCTCCAGCATTTCCTGCCATCCCCCGCCTCACTGGCATGTTCTTCAACACCCTTCCACCCAACAGTGGCAACTCAATGAAGCACTGCCACAATTTAAATAGTTATTTGCATTTCATTAACAATGACAACATTTATTTTAATACAGTTAAATCAGAGTAGCATTTAATTTAATTTTAACAAGATAGTTATTAAGCTAACCAAATATCAATTGATTGCTGAAGAGACCACATTGTGAAACAAATAAGTTGAGAAATAAATCTTGTTGCCAGGCCATTAATGTAAAATCACATAAATAATAAACGTCTAATTAGGTTTTCTCTAATGAAGAGCTCCAACTGTTCACTGACATTCTCTGGGATGGCTGGGGCCTTCCCAGGTTGGCTCTTAGAGAAGAGGAGCCTGATCCAAGCACCCAGAGCTGTACAGACAGACCCAGGCTGGGCAGCTGCCTTTAAGGAGAAGCTCAGCCTCCCCATGTGCTGCCTTGCTCTGCACCCTCTGGGCACTGGCTGCTCAGAGACCCAAAGCACCTCACTCAGGTGAGGGTGGGAATCCAAAAGTCAGGCAGCAGGGATAGCAGGGATCCCAAAGTGGAAATCCAAAAGTCAGGAAGAACCAGGGGTTGCTCCTGTCAATCCCATGGGGCTGCAGGGTGTGGGGTCATTCCCCCAATGAGTGCCACATCTTAACATTGTCCTCAGCATGAACAGTTTACCAGGTTTCCCTGCAAATTAGTCTGCATCTGGAACACCAAAAATGGGTCACTTACAGGAGACACAAACATCTCCTTTTCAAGCATTGCTAAGGACTTGTAATTTTCATCCATCTGTATGTGTGGATATCACTTTCAAGGGGGTTGTTTGTTTGCTTATTTAAACACAGATCTCTTAGGGAGATCTTTTTCTGACCATCTGCTCTGTCCAGCTGTACAAAACAGGCCAAAAGATCTCATTCAGGCAATTGTGAATCAAGTCTGCAAGTTCTGCTTGAAGCATATCAAAGTACCTGCAGGCTTGATTTAAATCCTTGAAGGGACAGAAAATCCACCAAAAATCCACAAAAAATTACTCTAATGGTTAAAATCTACCCACTGTGAAAAATGTACACCTTTATTGAGCTGGAATTTGTCTAGTTTTAATGTTTATTCACTGCCTCTTCCCATGCCTTCTTTTGCCAGCAACAGCAATCCCTCAGCCTCTGCCTCACAGAAGCTGAAGCAGAGCCTGCCATCAAGAGAGGGCAGGGGCTCTTCTCTCTAGCAGCATGATTTTTGGAGGGAAACCAGAGCAATTTCAAGGAAAAAAGGGTCAGAAAGCCAATTCACTAAAATGCAAGTGAGTTACAGCATAATTTTCCTTTTTAAAAAATAACAATAACTCACAGCTCACATACCCCTTCCCCTTAACAATTACACGAAAATAAGACTGACTACACTGAGCCCATGCCCCAGATAACCCACACAAGCTGCACTGCACCCAGAATTTCTCATACAGGGACATAACCTCTCTTGCAAGTGGGTCACTGGAGGAGAGATAGTTGTGCTCTGTTTGGTTCAGTTTATGGATCACCAATGTGCATATAAATTCCAGTGAGGGCCCAGTGAGAAGCTGCTGTCTCTGGTAGAGCTGTTGGAGCCTCCTAAGAGCTCCTCTGCCTGCATCACATTGGGAAGGTGGCACCAAAGGAGCACCACCTCCCATGGATGGCACTGGCAGCAAGGAATGAGGGGTGAGAGGGGCCATGGGGAAGCTTGGAGCCATGCACATGTATCCCCTTGCTCCTTCCAGCTCCCAGGGGAGCTTGTCTGGGTGAGCTGTGATCCCAAGTAAACCATGGGGGATTAGTGACACCCATTAGACAGCGTGGGCCTGCACACCTGAGCTCCTGCAGTGAAGGCAGCTGCAGTTCACACTGAGAGCTGAGACCACTCTTCTACTGCTGTGAGACCTGTCCAGGGATCAGACACGGGTACAGACCCATTCTGCACAATTCTGCTGTGCCATTCTGAGGCAATGAAGCCAGCAGAGTCCATGACAACAGTGTCCTCTCTCCACATGGTGTCCAGCTCCAATCCCAACCCTCTCCACTGTCTCTGCCCACCTCACTTGTTCACACACGGGGAGCAGGCCTTGTGCAGAGGCTGTGACAACACAGCACACAGAGCCCTAATTACAATAAAAGCAGCAATGTGGATTTGTCAGTGTTACATTACACAGATCAGAAGCTGTGATTTTTAAGAAGGAAGCAGGTGTTTTGGAATATGATCTATTTTTCCAGGAGGTTAAGATAAGTAGTTTTCAGCTAATTGTTTTGTGCCAAACCAAGCAAATCATCTCAAAAGTGACCTAGTCAGCTTGGAAGACTCTCAAGAGTTTATACCAAATTTTACACTGGACATTGAACATGGAGCAGGATGAGTGGTGGCAGCAAGGGATCTAACCTGCTTCAGCTGAATTGCTGACACCAGGGCTACAGCTTTTAGCCAGCTGCAAGGTAACCATGCTTTGTCTTGCATCCTTCCATTGCTATTTTCCAAACAAGTAACTTTAGACATCTGGGAAGAAAACCGAAAACTGACCAAAAAAACCCCAGTAATTGAACAAAAACCAGAAAATATGAGGGGCCTTAGACTATATAAGCTGTTGGAGACTGACTGAAATAGCCAAGGCATGGCTATCCCTTGGACATCAGAAAGAGAGCTCCCATGGTTTTGTCTTTTTAAAATATGTTATCACAGAGGCATTATCAGCTTTTCTAATTGGTTAGCATTGTGCCTGTTTTCAGAGCCAGCCAGCAATTAATTTTGCTAGGCACAGAGGAAGCTTTTAGCAGCTCCTCACAAAAATCTCTTGGTGGCTGGCTTCTTCCCTCCTCATCAAAAATCAAGCTATGCAAAAACCAGCACAGTAATCCCTTCCTATCTGCTCCACCTCACTTGCATGTGCTCCTCTGCCACCTGAGCAGCACCATTGCCTGTTTATTACCCAGGAGCAATGTGCCAGGCAGGGTCTCACAGGAAGCACGAGGGCTTGACTGCTCTCCCTCCATCTCTGGAGCAGGCCCACCTCATCCCCCAGCCCCTGGGAGCACAGCAGCCATCACCAAGGGAAAGGGAAGATCCTGCTCCATCCACATCCCCTTGGGAGGCATCACACCCTGCCCTGGTACACATCAGCAGGCAAGGACAGTTTTGGGAGCAATCATTGCTTGCTTAGCTGCATAAAATGCTATCAATAACCACAATACCATCTAGTAATTGATTATTAACTCCATCAGCTGAGGGAGCTACATCATGACTTAGGAATTACCTTCTTTCCTGCAAAGATCTTCCCCCAGACAGGACTCACTAAAACCTGCTCAGCCCAGCACATCAGTTTCCAGGTAGAAATTAAAAAAAAAAAAAAGAGAGAGTAAAGCAAAGCACAGCAAGCATGCAACAACAGTGTTGTGAGCTCAGATGATGTTAAATGAATTAATTCGATTCATTCTCAAATTTAATTGGCAAGATTTAGTGGTTCACATTAAAAGCATGAATAACTATTTTGTTCTGTGAATGACTATAGTTTAGTGACTCCATGTCAGTGTATTTTGCCCAGGGTAAAACTTGCTATATGAATTATTCACTGCTGGGTGAATGAAATGAACGGGGTCATGCTCATAGACAGGATGCCAGCTGTGGTTATTTGACATGACGGGGCACACTCGATGCTGACAAAGGACAATAGTTAATTTACAATGTGGTACTGGGGCTCAGTCATTCTCCTTAAGATCTTTATAGAAAGCATGGCACTTTTTGTCATGTACTCCACATTAAGATGGATTCCATGTGCCAAAAAACACTGAAGCATAGCTCACTTTTAAAAATGTTCAGTAGTTTAAAGGCAAAAAAAAAATAATCTACCTTCCTGTCTTGTTTGGCTGAAACATTGCTCCAAAGAAAATGTGTTTAAGAGCAACTTAAAAACAAATGAAGGAACACATCTATATATCACTGGAACATCTTGTCATAGATGCAGTAGTTGATAACTCTTAGGAACCTCTCCCTGATAGGAAAGGATCTGGAAGCCTCTCACACAATGAGGTCTCAGACTGGGAATAATAGAGCTTTTACCTAAGCTTTTACTTCCAAAGCCAAGAGAGAGAACACACTGGACAAAGTTTCTGCACTAAAGTATTTACAGGGAGCAATCAGAGTAGGACATTTCCCAGTCTTCTTAAAAACCTGTTGCTTTAATACAAGATATTTGTAATCTGTAAAGACTGATTCAGTGCAATTCAGCTTGATCTGACAAATGGGCCACAAAAGTTTACTTATGCATACTAATGATACATTCATCTTCACTTTACACTTCTCAGCTGCCTGCTTATTGCAAACATCTGTGTTGCTGAAATGACTGGCATTACAATTCATTTATATGGTTTAAAACTAGTGATGGAGAGGGGAGGGGCTGTGAATGGGCTGAATTGATGTCCTGGTGTGTATGAAAATAACTTCATTGGTAACTTCCAAACCACCAGCATGGCACAAACCTTGTGTGCACAAGCACTGCATTGATAATTGCATTGATAATACCTATTTAGTATTTAGAAAAAAGGCTAAAGGAAAGATAACTAAAAGGCAGCTTTGATTTTCCCTCCACGTCACACACTCCTTACCATACAGTTGAGGCAGAGGTTGCTGTTTCGTAGGCCAGCAGCTCCGTGGCCATTCATCACCAGTAAAGCAGCTCAGTTCTTAATGCCATCCCTAATTCGAGTGTTTTCTTGCCTTATGCAAGAAAAATGGTACACTTTCAAACTATGGTGTGCTGGAGACTGTGCCTACCTCTGAAATGAACCTGCTTGGATTTGCTTTGTTTTCATCCCTCCTGATGCTAGATGATTTGGCACAAATCCTGCCTAAAACATAGTTCTCACATGGTTAAGAGTAATGGGATATTTCTCCTTGTGATGGAGAAAATTATAGTAATGAGATAGATCTGGGAGCCAAGGATAACTATCAGGTATTTGCTTTTAGACCAGATGGCACTTCTGCTTTGTAGTGCATGTGAAGTATTCAATTTCTGCACTCATATTTCTTAGGCATTTGTCTTCCCATGGAGATCCTGGATACAGGTTAGTATACTAAAAAGGCTCTCAAGTGGTCTTCAGAGTCTTTCTGTTCTTGGACATCCAGGTATTATCATTATTTGACTGCCTCTAATTATGCCATGGCATTGGGTACTCTTCATAGTCACATGAAACATCTCAGAGACCCTCTAGCTAGGCTGACAGGTGGGTGTGAGCAGCTAAAGCCTTTGCCATAAACCACTCCATATCTAAGTTTGTTAAACTGGTTCATGGCTGGTTTGGTTGATTGTTTTGGTGTATCTCAGTATTTACAGTGAAATTAGCAGGTCTGTGTACTCATGTATTCGTTCACATTCATTCAAGCTAGGAGAAGGTGAGAAATCAATTTTGAATATGGTGTATGATCCATCTCTCAGTGCCCAAGTGCTAGTCTGGCACAGCATTCACAGTAACATGTACTGAGAACATGCACCACAAGCTAAGCAGTATAAAATAATCTCCAAAGTCTTACAAAAGCTTCTCACCACACAATTCTCTGTCTCAAAAAATCAATGGCCCTGAACCCCTCTGCCAGGCATTTCATTTCATTTCAATTGTTGCTAAAAGTTCAGTACCAAACTATGGCCCCATGTCTGCAGAAAGGAGCAGTGGCTTGAGCCCCAGAGCACCATGCTGCTCACTGCTCACTGACAGACCTGCCTCAGAGCTGCCTCCTGCCAGTGGAGCCCCACTCCTCTTTGCTGTTTCTTTACTAACACTGCATAAATCACCGAGAAACTTGGATAAACTTGGCAAGTGCAAATCCCAAGAGCTGCCCAAGTGGGTTTGTGTTTTCACATGAGGGCACAGTGGAGATTGCTTTTGCACATTGTGGGTCAGCTCATAGACAGGGGAGAGCTGAGTAGCCACAGAAGCTACTCCAACAATTTCTTCCTTGTACTTCTGCTCCAGAGGCACTGATAGCCTTCTCTCAGGCTGGATCTGGACCTGGGGCCATCTCAATTGCACACTTGCATTTGATATGACTGCATTATACTAGCATATACCATTGTTAACTAAAACTACAAGAATAGAGAAATAAATGCATTGTTAGGAAAAGTGAGAGTTCATTTTGCAGATACTGATTTCAGCAACCTTAAACATACCCACTCAGCCTAGCACATCACCCGGCACATGGAGCTCACTGGCTCAGATGTGAGTTACAGTATTTCACTTGCCATTTCCTCACACGCTCTCCTCTCTGGGCACAGGCATGGAAGAGAGAGGAATAGCATTTCCCACCCTCTGGCAGGCACAGGAGCAGCAGGGTGGGTGCCTGACTGTGTGCAGTGCCCCACAGGGAGAGGCAGGGCAAGAGGCACCACAAGGACTGCAGGGCACCTGCCACAGCCACAGCAGCAGCTCTGCTGCCAGTGGGGCTGGCTCCAGCCTGGGGAAAAGGCACATCAGGTGCTCCCTCCAGCACTTATTCATCTGCAGGGATAAGGAGGGCAAGGGGGAATAAGGAAGAAAGAAAAACAGCCAAGTAAGAACGAAAAGTAACCAAAACCAAATGCAAAGTAAAAACCTAGCCCACTTCCCTGATTAATTTTGGTCACTGCACTCACCAAAAAAAGGCTGGATGGGACAGCAAAGCAGAGCATGCAACTGTGCTCAGAGGACACATGAATGAAATCCTGTCTCACTGCCACCTTCTTGGAGGATTGCTCTGCAGACATGGCCCACTTCTCAAACAGCTAACAAAGGCTGCACATTGCTGCAGTTATGCAATGGCACAACCAGAGGGTGCACAGGGAGAATTTGCTCCTCTTCAGCCCCTTCAAAAAGAGTCTGTGCTACTCTGAAGCCTACAATAGAGAAGTTATTAACTTGAGCTATGCTTTCCAGCCCCTGCTATGTTCTTTTAAGGACTGACTGCTGCAGCCTGAAGAATAATTCCTAATACTTCTCTCTTGCTGTAAGTTCTGAATGTTTATTTTTCGTAGACATCTGACCAATTTCAGGTAATTTCACGTCTGGAATGTCTACATAAGTAGGTGTGTGGGACTATCACAAGGCAAAAAACCCATTGTTACAGGAATTGCTTCTTAATGCTGAGGACTTTTCATGGAGAAGATTTGCGCCTTAGTGTATGTGTGCTATTGACAAAGATTTACTGCATTCAACAGACCTGCATTTTGTTAGTTTGTTACAATTTCTATCAGAATTATAATTTGTCATACACAGAAAATACCTTTCTTGGGGAAAAATGAGAGCTACAAAGCTTTTCACTGCTTTCTTTGTTGTCCTTCTTGTTTCAGGTACATTACCAATGAATGGTATCCCACAACAAATTACAAAGATTGCAGTAATTGAATATGTTAAATGTTGGTGATGCAGTGAGCCTCTGGATTGCTAAACAGAAATTCCACAGCACCATCCCAAAGCAGAAGCACTCTGAGCTATGCCATTCCTTGCTGCTTCCAACTCCTACTGATGCTGATAACTATCTACCTTCAAAGCACAGCTGGATGAAATGTAAAGAAAAAGCTAAAATAGTGCACCTTACCATCCATGCATACTCAGGTGCCAGTCAGTTAAAGGCCCTCTGGGAACAGAAAGTCACAGCTATTCTCCTCTTTCACAGCCATTGCTGGGATGGGATATTTTGAAAACACGCATGTAAAGTACATCCTGTCACTTGGGGTTTTTTTCAACATATTACCAAGGAACACTGCCCTTCCCATGCCTGGCTACATCTGGTCTGTGCAGATAGAGAACAACAATCACTGCAATAGCACCAGGCACCAGTGTGGGATCAGATGAGATCTTCCCAAGTTTCCAATGGGCTGGGAAGTTCCTCTAAGTAATAAAGGACTGAATATCTGCCATGTCCTGTTTTATTCAATGGAGAGCTCACAGGATGACTGAATTAAAAACACAATACTCTGAGAATTCCTCCTCTTTGGTCCCTGTGTGACATTTACCTTTTAACTATCCCAATGCCCACACCCCAAGGGAAAGATCCTGGGCTAAGCAGCAGACTTATACCTGGCTTTGGGCACTGTGTTCCTCAAGCAATCCACAACAGCAGACTTTGACTTTAGCTGCTAGAAAAGCACTCCAAAACATGCTACTGCACATCCACATCCCAGCACTGTCTCTTTGGTTTGGACAAATGGCCCCCAAGGTCTGGGCTGCAATTTTATATGTCCTACACCTGCTTCTTTTTTTACTGTGAAAGTAATCATTGTGCTCTGCTGCTTAATAACAGAGGTGCCAAAGCAAAGGTCCTGGGGCTGAAGCCATGTGGATGCACATAACACACACATACCTGGTTATTCCTGTCACCCAGATCTTGTGATCCACTTGTCTTTATAAAAGATGAGAGGACTGGGAGAGCAGACTCTTACATCACAAATGTCTTGATTTTACTTCCTGGTCCCCAAGAATCACAGGCCCCTTGGACAGCCATCACCCCCTCCCACTGTGCATCTGCCTAGAGCACTAATGCCAAAACAAACACGGTAGATACAGAGGCACTTCTTGGATTATTATAGAGCCTGTTTTAACAGATGACTTATGTCTATGGAGTAATGTATGTGGGAAACAGAGATACACATCACACTTTCAGGAAGCTCAGAAAACTGTGATGCTTCTAGGAATACAAATGACCTAGGTTTGAGTACATAGCAGAATTTCTATTATCACCCTGTTTAGAAAATCCTTGTGCCTGGATTTCAGTTCAGCTTTTCTACTAAGTACCATTTAAATGGTTAACTGAAAAAATGTTCAATTTCCTTCATGAATGTGGATGTTCCCTGGTATCTGTTGTACAGATGCACAGGATTGCAGAGGATTTTGTTTACATACACAATGGAAAGTTTGTTGTTGTTCACATACACAGCAAACATTGCAGCAATATTTCAGCTGTAAACACCAGTTGGTGAAGTTGTGCATCAGTCACTCAGTATGGTCTTTGGATGCAATGGTTTTGTTTAAGAACTTAAAATCTCTCTCAGGAAAATCTATTTCCATTATTTTATATTTAACAGTAAGTGATCAGCTGTAGAAGGGACATTTACAAGTGTGAAAGCAAATGAAAGTGTGGGGGAGGAAGAAGGAGAGAAAATGATGAGTGCTTTACTTGAAGATCTCAGCAAAATATTGTTTGTTACTCGACAGGATTCTCACAATAAAATTATTCAAAGAGAAGGGACACATCAGGGAGGACAGGGACAGAGCTGTGATCACAGGAGCAGAGCTCAAAGACAGTGTGGATTCAGACTATTCAGAAATATCACAGCATGGGCTCTTCTAAAGATCATGGTCTATTTTTCAACTGACACCCACACATCAAAATACTGCCTGTGTTTGGTGAAATCTAATAATCTAGTTATTTCCACTTGTAACTATTGGAGTGCAGAAGCTGAAATAATATTTGGTTACACGAGTGTTGGTTATCTCTATACAAGTCCTACCCCATTCTTGCCAATTTTAAAGTAAAATTTGAGGTCTGAAACTATGGATGGATACATTAAACTCCACTGCTCCTTATATCCATAGGTGGAGATCAACTGCACTGAAAAGCTACTGAAATAGAAGAGCAAGTCTCTGGAAAAGCCTGAAAGGGAAAAAAACAGCCAGTGATGTTTTCTAAAATAAAGGAGGGATGCAACATAAGTTTGAATGTCACATGGGCTGAGACTTGCAGAAGGTAGGGAAAAGTATTCTCCTGAGGACATATTTTTGGAACTGCTGTGGGAAATCTCTCTGCAGGCAGATCTTGCTGTGGGGGAAGCTCACACCCTGCCGTGAGGGAGGACTGGCCCATTTGGAGCTTAGGATAAACACTTGGCAGGAAAGCAAGCTCCATCAAGGATCTGTATCAGGACTGGGCATGTCAGTCCTGCAAAGATTAACACATATGCTAAGCTTTCTGCACATGAATGTTCCCACTCTAATTCATGGGTGTAAACATATGCGTGTGCGTGGAATCGGGACCTCAGTGCCTTTCTTCTCCAGATCACGTGGAAGTTTTTCTGACTGTAAACGTGCAGGAAGGGTTTTCAGCAGAGCTAAACAGCTTCTGCTACAGGCCAGAGTGTTTTGATACCAGCACATAGTCAGAAATATGATTGGTCCATATGGCTTATTGTCACAGGATTCCCTCAACAAAAGTGCCCCTGATAACTAGAAATTATTTTATTTTTTTAATTTAATTTTTTGATTGCTACTAAACTTGTTTCTCATCTGCTTAAATGTACCTTTATATAATGGAAATTTCCTTCATCTAAATTCAATTACACATTAGCTTGTGGCATATGGTAACCATGTAAAACTTATCTGAATAATTATTTATTTTATTACAGTTTTTGCCAAATTACTTAAGATTGTTCACACTTTCAAGGGAATTTTTGCTTACATATTCCTTACTAAGCCCAGTTCACTAAAGATTTTATCAGATCTGTATCACTATCAGTGTTCATGTCGAGGGAATTTAGGACATTTTTTATCAGTGGATAAAAAATTGGTATTCTTCCAATTGTGACAATAAGTTACCCAATCACATTTTGTTATAGCCCACTTGATGTGCTGATGACCTGATGAACCTGAATTTTGAAGCAAAATTATCAAATCAGATGTGGTCAGAGCAGTCAGTTCTTCAAGTACTGACAGTCTTGATATTCAGACCAAATATTTTTTTGGTTCATGAACAACTTTCCTTTATAGAAGAATAATTTGTGTGCTATCTGACCAATGTGCTGTTAGCAATCATGAGCAGGAAAGCTGCTTGATGTACAGCAGCAATTAGTATTTCTGGGTCTTAGCTGACAGCCTTAACCAAGAGCATTTCTCCTACACTGGGAAACTGAGGTCTCTACACAATTACTGCTGCCTTTTTACAGGCCAGGATTGGCGGGGGAACAACTTTGAGGATTGGATTCTACAGACAATTTGGTTGAATCATGAGTAAATCAAAAGGAAAGATGAAAAGAATTCCTGGGCAAGTATTTATAAACCCATGGGACCGAATGACAAGCATCAGAGATTGCTAACAGAGCTAGCAGAGGGAAGTGTGATACCTTCAGCAGTGATTTTTGAAAGTTCATGGAGAACAGATGAGGTGCCAGAGGATTTCAGAGCCACAAAATACAGCACTCAATTGAGTTATAAAAAGGGGCATCCAGGAATTTACTAAGCAATTCATTTAACTTCAATAGCAAGTAAACTATGTAAGGAGTCATAAAGGAGCCATTATGAAATCTTACAGCGACCCAGAATAATAAATAATTGGGTGGGAAAGGGCTTTAAGAGGTCATCTAGTAATCTCATCAAAAATCTTGTAAGAGTCAACATTCAGAAAAATACAGTACTTAGATATGCACATTTCTACACATCCGAGGAGAGAATTCAGCCTTGGCCTGGGGAGGGGGAGCATTCTTTCAGCAGAGCCCATTTCAAATGGAGGGCTTCCTTGCCTTTTCTGCACAGCTCTTGGTCTCACTATTGAGTGAAAAATCCTCTGAGGTGACAGGAGAAATTACAGCAGCTGGCACAGAAAAGAAAAGCTGTTAAAGTTGATGATCCTCTTTTTCAAATTAATATTCCCTGGACAGAGAGCCAAGGAACAGATTAACTGGGGGCGAACTGTGATAACACAAGCAGCCAATGCCACGATGGAGGGCTGTGGGGGAAGAGTGTTCTGGGGAAGGGAGGTTGTAAAAGAAACCCTCTCCTGCCCAAACCCATAGAGCAACAGAGAGGTCAGCCTGCCTTTGGAGAAGCAAAATTCCATGCTGCCTTTGCAGCCAGCACCAGGGGAAAGAACTGTGGTGCCTCCAAAATTCCCACCTGAGCTGAGGCAGGTGAGAGGAGCTCACATCCATGCCCATCCAAGGTTGTCAATCCCTTACTTTCCCTGTTCTAACAACACCCCTGAGTGGCCAAGCAAGGGGAGCTCTGCCATGACTGGGGACAAGGACAAAAGATTGGTTTTTTACAGCTTGAAAGGCTCTTTAACCTTTAACTGGAAGGGTTTAAAACCTTCCTTTCAACCCATGCTTGTGTGAGCTTTTATATAGTCCCTGCAATGTTACACGGTAATAATATTTGGGTTTCAAGTATTGTACTGAGTTTTGCAGAATAGTTCAGGAGATCCACAGAAATACTGGATGGCACATAAGATTAGGAGATAAAGATGGGGACTCTGGTGCTCAGTCTAAAATGCTGATTTGCAGCCTGACCTTGACATAAAACCACTAACCCTGAAAAACCAAAGTGCCAGTGCAGTACAAGAAATTTACCTCTTAGGTGAAATTCTTTGCTTGTGCTCACATACAGCTGCTCACCAAAGCCAACCAACCAACCAGCATGAATACTGACTGAAGTAGCAACCTGTGACTGCAAAACCTATCTATGATGTTGCCCAGCCAAGTACATGTGTATTTTTCCCCTTAAATGCAGAATGGCACAAGGTCATTTTGAAAGGATTGAGGAAAAAAAACAGAAGTTTACTTGGCATTAGATGTAGATAGTAATAATCAAAAGCAATAATCACACCATGTGAGGAAATTGAATACAGACAAACTGCAATGCTAAATGAGAGAGGAGCACCAATTATGCACAACAGAGTTCCTATTATATGGCATTCTGATTACCTTAAATTATATTTTTAAAGATACCCATTTTTATTTTTACTTCTAAAACAGGAAGTTCTTGTCAAGTATTGACGTCAGCTAGCCTCATCAATTGTTCCTGTAATAGCTCAACCACCACTACAGCCACAAATGCTATGAAAGAGCTAAGTACTCCCTGCACAAAGGGGATTTGGTTTGGGCATTGCCACAGCGAGCGTGCGTGCCTAGTCTTTTACAGGGTAGTAATTGATATTGATTTTTTTGTGGCAGAGGTTCCCTCCTGCTATGCACTGGTCTTTATTTAAAAAAAAGAAAAGAAAAAAAGTTCAAGACATGATGATCCATCTTGAAAATAAATCTAATTTTTTTTTCTTCTTTAGAAAATGCAGTGAATTCAGTATTCATTAGATGTGCTGGACTGACTCCATGGCAGACCTCCAGCACGGCCTGCAGGAGAACAAGTCTCCATGTGGGACTGCCTGCACCTCTTGACTGTGCTTTTGGGGTGATCCTTTGGGGCAGCACAGCAGCACCACAGGGACTTCTCTGGCACAAGGGCCCCCAGCACTCAGAGGCCATGCAACAAGAGTACCATGACCCACTGCAACCTGGGTCAGAGAATGCCAGCTCTGAGAGCCACCAGCTGGCAGTGTGGCTGCCACTTCCACGTCCCAGTCACATCCAACCCCTGCTGTGTCTCGACCTGTACCCCCCATTATTTCCTGTTTGCCTTTCCTTTATGTTTATGACCCCTATTATTACTGAGTCTGTATCCTTCTCTCTCACAGGAATCCTGGGTTGCACTATTTATTTATCATTGCTCTTGCTTTGGCTTTAAAAGACATCCACAGCTTGGGGATGGGAGGGAAATGGAGTGGGGGGAGTGGACGCTACCATGAGTGCCTGGTAATGGCTCAGTGGAAAACTTCAAGCTGTGCCAGGCTAAACAAGGAAGGCCAGGAGAGCTTCAGAGGCCTACCAAGTCTAAGGAAGTACTTAAACTCCCTGGGAAGACAAGGGAAATCTACTGAAAACACTGAAATGACACTTTGGTTTCCTTCCTGTTTATCACATGAACCCACTGGGGTTTTACTTCCAGGTGTGAAGAAGGTTTTTACTAACAGGAAGTTTCACTTGGCACCACAGGAGGGCTGGAGGATACTGGCAACTGCTCAGAGTCTCACATGGCATCAGTGCCAAGGCCTTGTGGCATCATGCAGCCCAGGAGCTTCCCAAAGCCACACAGAGCCACTTCTGACTGTGCACCTGAACCCTTGGATTCATTGACTCCTCCTCTGCACCTCAAGAAGGGTTGCACATTCACCAGGACATCTTCACTGGCCACAGATTTCAAGTGCCCTTGGATGCAGTTTTAGTTTAGGTACCAGGTTCTTTTATGACAAGTACCTTTCACAAACATGAACATACCTGCTTCAGCTAACTGCTGCACCTACACAGAGACTTCAGATGGCAGCTGGCATCTGCCCAAGCCTTATGGATAAAAACAAATGTTTTTGAAGACACATGGAAATGTGCTCTCCCATAAAATGTCCAGCACCTCTTGCTGCAGTCTGAACTAAAAATACTACAAGTACAGTTCAGGCTTTTGTCATTCCCACTGCCCACGGGAGCAGGATGTGCAGAGGCAGAGGATCAGAGGATATAAAAAGTTCATTCAGGAGCCTGTCTTCTTTACATTCTTAAAGTGACCTCAAACACTCTAAGCTTCCCTTTCAGTTTTGACTGGGAAGTTTGGCTTTCTCCTGACCCTCTGCTAGCTGGTGGGAAGCAGCAGACAGAGCCCAGGCCATCACTTTGATGCTGCTTTCCTGTGACACTGACAGCTCCCCCAGTTCCCATGGCCACAAATCGGCCATGCCTCCCCATTCCTGCCCAGCACAGCCGAGCATCCCTACAGCATCCATGTCCCAAACTCAGCAGCAGGGCTGAGTAGCTCTTACCCACCTTTACTCGAGCAAGGCCAGCACAAAATGGGCTCCCAGCTGCACCTAATATTGCTGGCACCAATATTAATTTTGTCCCACAACAAAGAGCAGAATTACTGATAAACTAATTCAAGCTCTTCTAAAAAGTCTATAAAGTAAGATTAAATATTTCTTCTTTCTAACTTTTTCTCAATCTAAGATTAAAAGCATTTCTTTCTGAAACCTGAAATCTTCCTGATAACCCTAAAGTTTTAACCTGAGGGGTGGTATGATTTGGAATGAGATGGTGACCATGTATATAAGATGAAGTAGATACAGAGGTTTCATTTCCTACAAATTAATTCTCTACAAGCTGTGTAAACTTTCCTTCATATAAACAAAGTTTTTACAGACAAAGATGTTAGGGTTTTCCCCCTTTCAATTATTTAGAGAAAAAACAGAAATGCAATTTTACTGTCTAGGCACTTCAACCCATACCAGCAGATTGAGTTGCTCTGGTTGCCTTCCACAGAGCACTTCCTCATGCTTCTGACTATGAAACAAATGTAAATAAACTTGCAAAGAAACAACTTTGTGCAGCTGGATATTACTAAGTAGTTTCAAGTTTCTACAGTGAATTGACAACAATTTGTATTTAATTTGTATTTACTGCCTCCCCCCTGCCAGATACAAGTTTCATGATCTCTCACTACAAAGGGGCAACATACAAGAAAGCACAACTGCCATGGCAATACCAGGCTGTCATCTTCACTCCTACCACTTTTCCATGCCCCAACTTCAGGGAGGCTCCAAAATTCAGCTCTAAAAATGCACTAAACAGTCATTCTGCAAAAGAGGGAGTATTCCACATTATCAAATTTAGTGGCCCAGCTCTGTCCCAGCTGGATGTAGAGGTAATGGAGGGGGAGCTGCCAATTTGCTTTGCTCTAACTCTTGCACTACAGATCCTGTGTGAGGAGAGAGGAGCTGTCCCTCCTCAGAGAGCTAAGGGCCCCCACAATTTGGAGAAGGAGCATGACAGAGAACAGAGGCAATTCAACCCCCTGAGGGCTTGGGATACCATTCCTTGGAGGAACAGGGAGCACCCTGAAGTCTCTGTGGTGATGGAGAGATGGTGGCTTGCCTGAGGACACAGAGAAGTGGGCTGGAGGCTGTAATGCAGGAGGCACCAGACTCAAAAACAAGACAGGGGAAGGACCTACCCTCCAAGGAGATGAAAAGAGCCTTCTTTTAACCTGAGAATTTTTCTTCTTCAAAAAGTCACACTGGTAGAGCTTGTTTTCTGAGAAAACATGGAGCACAGAGTCCCTGGGAGACTCCTCATGTGTGCACTTTCAGGAAACACTGCAGGTCTACCAGAGGGCTTGATTCACAGGCCATTAGATGTGGTTTTGCCAAACAGACAAACAATTCATTGTGGACAAATACAAAGTACAACCAGAAAACAGCATCATCCTTTAAAAATATTCTAGAGCACTTAATTCCATCTAATATTCAAGTGTCCAGAAGACCAATTAGAAATGCTATTTGCTGGTTTTTTGTTTTCCTTCATGGTATTAATCTAAACTAGTACATTGCATATCATTTAAGAGGAAGAGTGTTTTCATACATCTGAAAAATATTTTTGTTTCATTAATGCCCCATGTCTAAAAATAAACCCAGCACATTCAGAATGAATGCTCACGATATATTTGCCTACCCTTCAAAAAAATCCCCATGCCAGAAGACACAATTTCCTAGAGAAACAATGGACACCTTCTCTAAATGATGCTGTTTAGGAAATAAAGCAGAAGAAAAGAGTCACTTGTGCTCAGAGTTTCCCACAGGGGTTAACCTCTACCTTCAGGCATTTTGCTCACCCCTATGGGGAGCATTCATGCTGTGTTGCCCAGGGCTGAGCACTTGGGCTCAGGCACCAGGAGCAGCAGGAGCTGCTGAGAGCCCCAGCTTTGCCTGCAGTACCTGCAAAAGATCACTGGGAGCAGTGACTGCCTTGCTCTGCCTCATTCTGGAGTACTTCAGGATTAATTCTGGAGGGCAAAATTTCAGAACAGCAACTTCTAGAGGAGCTATATTGCATGGAGAATAAAATAACATGGGAACATGCTGCCACTGCAACCACCTGTACTTCAGTCAAAAACCTCATTGGACAGTATTGCTTTAAACCTGTTCTCCATCTATTTATGGTGGTTCTTGGTCACACATAAGAGGCTCACATGAAGGCAGGGCTACACCTCCTTCTGTGTCACTTCTGTCTCCAGCCACTGCTTCTCAGGACAGATACAATCTACTGCTGAGATAACTGTCCCAAACTCTGCTTTTTTCTTTTTTCTTTTTCATTATCTCTCCCCAGTGACTGTAATACCTGTTCTCACAGTACCAGTGGTCTGACTTTCCAGTGTTGACTGGAAAAAAAAGTACCAGCAGTGAGAATAGGTGCTTTAATTCTGCTGCTCCTTAACTTAATAAAGTCAAATATGTAACAGAATCTGATTTTTCACTTTTCTTTATTAGGTACTTTATCATTTGGGCTTCATTGTCCAACCTGATTTTTTACTAGAAGATAGAGCAAATACAGGCTCAAACAGTATTCACTGTGATTCACTGTAAAACTCCAGCCCAGCAAAAGAGCTGTGCTGGCAGTACCATGGCTAACAAACATAATTTATGTGTGACACCTGGGGACAGCAGTGACCACAGGCCTGTGCTTCCCTCTCTCCTGCTCCTCCCCAAACCTCCCTGAAGTGGCACTGAATCCAAACTGGGGAGAAACCACCACAGGGTCTGCCCCAGAGGGCAGGGAGGCAGCCATGGGGCCAAACGCAATCCAGACCAAAGGGGAGCCAAAGGCAAGGAAAGGAAGAGCATGGTAACCCTTGGGGAAACCAGGAGAGAAAAAGGAAAGAAAGCCTCTCTCAACAGCTGCAGAGAGGTTTTGCCAGACCAAGAGAGAAGCCAGGCAACTGCACAGCTGCTCTGTAAATCACTGCCCAGAATGCTGCATGGTTCTGACTGGCTGGGGTGCAGCATCAGGCTGGCTCCTTAGCCAGTCCAGCAGGCTCAGGCTGTTTCCAAGTGGGGTGAAGGCCACCAGGCCACCTTGGGACCCCAGTGTCCTGCAGGAGCCCCACCTGGCAGCCCTGCCTGGAGGTGCTTACATCACAGCATTCTGCCAGCCACCAGGCCCAGACAGGAGGAAAGGCAGCCACTGGCCACTGGCCAGCACATCTTGCACTGCCTTAAATGCTCTGTTCTGACTACATCTCCTGTTTGCTATGAAACAAATCTAGTGGAGGAAATGAACAGGATTTTGCTGTTAAAAGTATTGTGTCAGGTACATTAACAGTTCTACCATACGTGTTACTCAGCTCTTCAGAGAGTGCTTGGGTTTCATTTCTGCTGTAATTTTATCAGCATCTTGCTCAAGCCTCTCCTTGGTTTCCTGCTACTTAATTTATTTTCCTTTGCAGTCATATATTGAGCCATCTACAGTGCTCTGCTGGCTGCCAAACCTCTGGAAACACATCACACCAAAGTGTTGTAGTGAGTCACCTATGGCTCTTGTTTGCAGTTTTTACTCATGTAGCAAATACTAACTCTGTGTTTAGGACTTATTACTCCAATGATTGCCTTTTTTCAGCTTAGCAGTTGCTGAGCACAGATAGTGAAAATGAAGACTTCTGTGGCAGAATAGCAGTCATTTGTCAGGTTTTAACAAAATCTCTGACACAGAGGTGGCTCACAGAAAGAGAAGAGCTATTGTCTAGTTATTAGTACAATAAAGGTGAATATAAACCCAGCTGCCATCCTGGAAGCAGCAAGTCATTAAGGGGGTGCTGCAGCAAGCAGGATCAGTTCAGCTCCCCAAGCATCAGTGCTGAGGTGAATGCCATTCACCCTATTCATCTGTGCCATTACTTATTCTGTGTCATTTATTGGTGGAATATGTGAATTTGACAGCTATCTGTGGATGACAAGGAGCAAACAGGTATATCAAGTATCAGGAGCCATACATGCTAAGTGTAGATGATTTAAATAACTTGGAGATTTTATAAGAACAATGAGATAAGAACTTCAGTGGGAGGGGGCAGAAAAGGCCAGGCTATAGCTGGGGCAGACATGGCAGAGGATGGGTTATTCAGGCTCACTCCTATGGAACAGGACTGGAAGGAGGAGGCTGGCCACCCACAAGTGCTGTCACACTGTTGCAGATACACTAACCTCAAGACCCTGATTCTTCATTGGAGCTGGGGGTATGCTAAGTCAAGGAAAGTAGAATTTTACAGCTTTAGGGAGGAGGTAGTGCAGCCCAGAGCCACGTAGCCTGGCTAGTGCTGCTGCTGCTCACAGGGAAGAAGGAGAGGTGTACTTGGGATGATCTGTTATCTTCCCTTACCCACAGCCACTGGTACATGTGCCCTGGTTCCATCTCACAAGGCAGCTGCACTCTGGCTCTCGACAGCACTAGCACTGGCAAAGTGGGCAGTGAAGCCATTGCTCTTTAGCTTGGGCATTTCTCTGTATTTGCCGGCGTGCAGAAGCAGGCAGAAACACTCTCCTCTTTGGCACAGAGAAAGGCAGCAGGCAGAGAGCTTCCCTCCACCATGGGTGTGCTAGGAAAAATACTTGTCAATGTGTAGCCTCCCAGCACCTCACCTGTCTTCCAGCCTCCAGCCTCAGCACACGCTATCGGTGTGAAAGCCCATACACAGCAGGAAAGGCTGCAAGGGGAAGGGAAAGCATTTTGTTTGCTTCCAGACTTTAAACAGCTTTTTTCTGGGATAATGCCAGGATCCCTGGAGGATGAACTCCTGTCAATGAACTCCAAAAATTCAGAACAACTTTTAAACAGTTTAAGCTTGGGGGCCAAAACTGGCTACCCCAAAAATTAATATTCAGCCTTGAAAATACACACCTAAAATGATCTTGGCTTAAGTTGGAGGTTCTGTCAGAAGTAAATCACAAGCAACTTCTGTTAAAATGCTTTGAGAGTACTGGGTGTTGCAACTGAAAGGCAGCTCCCAGGAGCCAGAACTGTGACACAAAACCAGCCATCTTACAGAAACTGGGGAGAGATATTAAAAGTTGATGCTCCAGGGAGCCAGCAGATGTTAAATCGAGTAATTAGTTTAGTCTGAAATGGGAGAGCCCTGTCATCAGAGGGCTCCTGTCCCGTGAGGAAAGGACAGACATTGGCCTGATGAGGTGTCTGAAAAAATGCTTTTCATCAGGAGACAGCACATGAGAATTAAAGAACAGTTGACAATATCACTCAGGAAAGAAGGTCATCTCTAACTGGACTCACAACTGCTTACAGGGAAAAAAATCACTTCATAGGAAAGAGATAAATGTGCTCTCAGTTGAAACTAATGTAAGAGGCCCAGCCTGAGGTTTTATAAAGGATGTGAACCCAAATGACAAGCAAGGAAAGAGGGGATATATAGAGGAATAGATATACAGACCTCTGGGGCCTGAGGAAGGAAGGTGAACAGCATTGGCAGGCTGGTGGCTGGGACCAGGAGCCACTGCTGCCTCCACACAGCCCTGCCCAGAGCGCAGGCAGGCACAGCCACCTCTGCCAGACAGCTGGTGCTGCAAAAAGCTACTGCTGCACCTCAGTCCTGTCCACGAGGTGGGATTCACCCCCTGCATTAACCTGTGCCATACAGAGCCCACGGGGAGGGAGGATGGGAAAACTCCTGGGGTTCTGCTCCAAAAGGCGTGTGGGAAAACATCTGGGAATAGACTCTGTGGGCTCCTGAGGGCCAATTCACAGTAACAAAAGATCTCAAGAGGATCTTTGCAAAAAAATGAAGAGCCCTTCCCCCCTCAATTCTGGTAGTTTCCAGATGGGAAACTGAAATGAAACTTTTTAAAAATGTTCAGAAACCTTTTGAACCTCATTAGTTTTCATTTCATATGGCTCTGCACAAAGAAGTTTATAAACCTGCAGCTCTTTTAGATGAAATGATGTAACGTTCAGATTATATCAATCAGAGCGGGGAGGGGAGCATTCATCTCAGTAATATTTTAACAAAAGAAGTAATTTTGTGCAGTCTTTACAATGCTTTCTTATTTCAGGGGTCATGGGAGCTGCATAACACCAGGTCTTCACAGTCTCAGAAACCAAATTACCTAATTTTGAGGAAACAATACCTGCATGCAATTAAGCTCTTAACTTTACTCATGTGAGTAGTTTGAATTGGTGCATGGAGAATACTTGCAGGCTTTCAAGTCCACATGTGTAAGTTTTGGCAGGGCTTGGTTTTTAACCATGTTAATTTTGAAGCCTTGCTTTCTTTCTTTTTTCAGCAGCAAGCCTAGAAAAACTACATATATGCTATCAACTTTAAAAATCCTGTAAAATCATTTTTGGAGACTTCAAGGAAATCAAAGGAAATGTGATAAAATTAAAATGCTCCCACTTAAATAAAATTTTATTTCCCTTCCAGTAACATACAATATTTAACTAAGATTTTTAATATATTCAGTAAAATATGAGCATATTATTAACCTCCTCAGAACGACACCATTTACTGTAAAGTCATTACCATTCTGTTCACTCATGTCTGGCCTCTTTGTTTCAAGTCTGTTTTCCCAGCTTACAGTATCAGGTCAACAGACTCTAACATAAATGAGTAATGTGTCTGGAATTTTTCCTTGCAATACCAAACCTCAGACCAAGCTCAGGCAGAAGGGCCATGCTGTGAAAAGGATGGGAAGCAGCTTCAGCTGTACCTCTTCTCCACAACCTCCCTCCTGTCCCACTTTTCCTAGCAAGAGGCTCCTACCTAGGCTGCTGTCTGTCCCTGACTTCATTTCCTTCTCTCACAGCTCTCAGAGACAGCATCTGGATTTTTGGAAGTCCAAACCCACCCTTTCTCAGGGTCTAGTAGATAAAAAACAATTCTGAGCTTCCCATGGCCAGTGCTCAAAAGCTGCAACAGTGACCTCAGAAGTCCAGAAACTTGTTTCTGTAAGGTGGGACAGTCAAGGGGGATCTACTCAGTTAACAAAGTATTTGTGGTCATTTCTGAGGTGCTGCCCACAGTTAACTCAGTGAAGTGAGGGGATGCCCTGCTTCTTGCAGTCTGTCCCCAGTCAGTGGGGCCTTGTTAACAGTGCTGAAGGTGTCACACAAGAGAAGGATGTCAGTCTTTCCTAAGTGCTTTAAACTTCTAAAGGTTTCAGGTCTAGGGGAAGCTGGATGTCCTTCTGAAACAATCTGTCAGTAAATCGAGTCTTTTATACAGATATTAGAAAATAAAAACCAAGTTGTGTGAAAAATGTCAGTTCTATTTTTGTCAACTAAAATATAACAGGAAATTGTATGCCTAACATATGTGGAGAACTGCAAAACCAAACCACAGATAAGTAACCACTATTATTAAGAATGGTAAACACAGTTGCAGAGGTGAAATGGATTATGCTGCTGGATGTTTCCTTTAATATGAATTCCAGCTACAGACTTGCTTTGCATATGAAGGGTAATAGAAGGTTCTTAAAGCAACTTAAGGAAACAGAATTGAATTCTTACAAATAGTTATGTATTTATCCAGTGCCTTAATACACTGATGGGAAAACATATGTATTGTAGTAAACAAACTAAACAAACTGTTCCTGAATACACTAATTTCAGAAACACACCAATAGCTCTGATAGGAAGAACTTGAATATTAATGTCATACAAACCAAAAAAAGGAAAAGAAAAACCAATGTGAGTGGCTAAGCTCCAAGCTGTTCTGAATGATGTCCAGAATCCAGATGAACCAAAGCCTGCCCCCCCAAATCTGAATCATAAGTGCAGATCTCCTCTGGGATGCCCTGGAAAGCCCCATGCAGAAAGCACAGCTGCACCAAGGCTTGAGGCAGTGGAGCACTCTGCAAAGTGTGCCTGGATGCTGCTGCCCCAGGAGGGTGGGACACAGGGGGCTCTGAGAATATGGGCCTGGCCCCCTCTGTCAGCAGGGAGTCTGAAAACACTGTTGCAAATATTTTTATTTATCAAAACAAGAGGGTGTTCTGAAATCTTCTGTTTGTTCTTTGAAAGCACTCATTTTCCTAAAGAAACAGCCAACTTCTTTCTGTAGCTCTGAGGCTCAGGGCTAAATATCTTCCATACTAACTTTTTTCCCCAACTGGTGTAGTTACTCCAGCAGCTAAAACTCCTCTTTCTAGTCACTAGTACAGCCAACATCAAGAGAGGTACTGTGTGGAACAAATCATACACCTGAGAGAGGCAAGCCACTCAACCCTTTCACTGTCTCTTTTAAATTAAAAGCAAATACTATTCACACCTATAAGTTCAATCAACCTAATGCTCCAAATGAAGGAGTCCCACTGTTGGAACCTCTGCCAAAAAGGCACAGTATGACATGAACCAACAGAGATGAATTTTTTTAAGATCTTCAATTTCCTATGCAAAGAAACACTTTGAATTTTAGGAAAAACAGTGTTTCAGGCAGAATCCTTAAGGGTGAATGAAGACAGCACATGCCAAAAGCAATTTATGAGGATTTTTCCTCTAAATTCTTACTGCTGTATCCATCACACAGGGAGGGAGTGATGCTGAGTGCTCGGGGTGCACAGGCAACAACCACAAGCAGGAATTGGCTGTGTTTTTCACAGACAGCCCTGAGTATTTTCTGCTTTGGAATTAACTCATATTCAAAGTGTTGATAGGACAAAAGAATTCAGCAGGGAGAAATCAGAGCACCCAGCAACCCAGACAGTCCCCAGCTCAGGGTGCTGCCAAGTCCACAGGCACTCGTGTATGATGAGGACCCTCTCCCCAAAACACATCCTGGGGAAGGCTCCCAACATACTTAAAGTTCAGGGCTATGAATATAATTTCTTTTCAGACTGGTAATTTGTGACTCACAGGCAGGTATCTATTTTTAGGGATGGCTTCAGCAAGCTACAAATGGAAGCAGAACAGACTGTGGCCTCTGGCCACTTCTACAGCCCAGCTCCTGACATGAGTCCGGAAGCTTTGGCCAGTGCAAGTCGGGCACAAACTGTAAGTGTTCAGAATTGTAAATACATGTTTTAACCTGAGGGTCCCCCATCACACAGGTTATTTTGAATTACAGAAGAAATACCATGGTTTTGCACTGTTTTCCTTCTCCCTGCCTGCTGAAACACAAGTTGGAAGCCTGTCCAAAACCACTCCGTCACCGTGTCTTCCAGCACGAACTGTCTGATATGCTCTGAGTCAGCTACATCTGAGGAGCCACAGCTGGCCTGGCAGCAAGCCAAAGACTTTTCCCTTCAGTTGGGTTGCACAATGTGATCTAAATACCCGGTCCCATCTAATTTGTTTCCTTCTGGGGCTTAAGGAAACTGTCTTTCACTTTGCGAGGTCTCAAGTTAGGGAAACATCATAAGGTCAGTGTCCAAAACCAATTCAGACAGCAATACAAATAAACATTGATTGGAAAAAGAGACACAGTCGGGGGAAAAAAAAAAGGAACAAACTTTTGTGACTAGACTATCACTTTCCTTCACATCATGCTCTGGAATTTAAGTTTCATCTGTTTCTATGAAAAATATGAACGAAGCAATGTATAACCAAGGAATGAATTCTTACTTGATTGTGTGTCCTGGCTTTGGCTGGGGCTAAACCACAGAACTGTGTAAGCTTTTCCTTCTTGGGAATTTTTCAAGACAGTATTTGTCAATTTTAGTAAAATTGGGTTAAAATTTTTTTTTTGAGTGATGCTGAATCACTAAAATTCTTTAAGGTGAAGATTGCCAAGATGCTTGGAAGTCAGCTGTGGCAGAGACTGCATTAAGAAGCAGCCCAATATATATTTTTTCACTATCTTTATTTTTACTTCATCCTCACAGACAACATATCTTTGAAAAAGCCAGCATATTTCACTAATTTCTATTTTACAACTTTAAAAAGCAGTAGCGTGATCTAAAAATGAAATTTGATTATCTAGTGCCACAGAATTTTGAAAATAAATCATCTCTACTCAAGAGATACTGAAATATTAAAGATGCTAAATTAATTTTCTTCTTGGCTCAAATTTTGAGGCAAAAGGAGTTTTTTTAAGCATGCATGTATACTTTTCTAGTATTCTATCCATATTCTAGACATGACTTGCATTTTGGCTGACAACATATAAATTATTTTTAGTTGCAAATTATATTAGAAAGAGAGAATCTATTATGTGATTCTCATAATGGAACAAAAACTGTGCATTGTTTTAAATGGTGCTTGCAAATATCTCTGAATTGTCACCCAAATAAGGGGTAGAAGACAAAAAAAATGTCTGGCTGTGCCACACACATCCCCTAAGGGATACGTGCACCTTCCCCAAGGGGCAGAAACTCCCATCCACCTAAACAAGCACAAAGAAATATCAGCCTGCTGCCATCACACCTTGTAGCCCAAACACAAGCAAGAGCCAGGGGAGTGTGCAAGACTGGTGCACAACATCAGCGTTTCTCAAGATTTTCAGGAGTCTCCTGACCCCTTGGGTCTTGCCCAGTCCAAGCTGCTCCATGCCTGGGTGGGGGAGCAGATGCTGGAGTCACACCCAGGGTCCCACCAAAGGCACTGTGCACACTGTCCCTGGGCAGCACCCCAGGACATGGGGCAGTTCCTCTCTGCTCCCCTGCAGAGCACCTCAGTGACCACCATCTAAATTACCTCTTTGGGTATTTCATGCCATTTTTCAAGAGGCCCTTTGGAAATTGTTAATCAATGGACAGATTTTTTTTCCCCTAAAACTGGTGTCAGTGGTGTGAGGAGCACGGCCCTACCAAGGAGAGGTGCTCTGATGGCACTGAGCTCAAGTAGCACCCTCTGTGATGCACTTCTGATGCAAGATGGACACCACTGGAGCACACCTTCCTCCCCTTGAGCAGCCTGGTGATGACCCATGTGGAGTTGGCACCATGACTTTTTAAAGACCGCCTTTAGTCATAAGCCTGGTGAAGCCCAGGCTGGTGCAACACAGAGGCTTCCTGCCTGTGCTGCTCTGCTACCTGAATCAGAAGTTCTCACATTGGCTGCCCTCACAGAAGCTGCCACCATCCTCTTTCTCCAAGATTATGACTACACCCCAGCTTCCATCCAACACAGATCTCCCACTGGTAACCAGAAAGTTCAGAAGGGCTAACAGAAATTATATTACCAGCATTTTCAAAATCTAGCAAATTCCACACCAGGGTGGAGGATTAGTTTCAGTCTGACTGGTCCCCTTATTTATTTGTTTAAGGACTACTCCAGCAGCAAGCAGGGAAGAATTCCATTCCCATGTAGGAGTATGATGCCAAGTTCCTCTGACTTGCAGCAAGACTCACCAACATTTCCTGGCTCCCTCCATCCTGAAATGCCAGCAAGAAGCCTATTGTATACCTCACAGCAAACAGCAAGATCTTTCATATAGCAAAGGAATAATTTAACTATGGGAAATAAATTCACCTTCTCATTGAAAATTCTACTTTGAGTAAGGCCAGCTGAATGTATTTCCACATAAACTGGTGATAAATGGAGAGGAGGAACATGTAAGGAGAAGTGCCAATTTGCCTGTGCCCAAATCAAAGCAGTTGCTACTTGAAAGCATTAGGGCAGCAGCATACACAGAAGCACATTGTTCAAATGGAGTTCCTATTGCAAAAATAAAAGCTTGCACGTGGCGAAAATGAGGTAGAAAATCTTACATTCTCTTCTTCATTAACACAGTGGGACAGCAATATCAGAGGCAGGTCTGTTCACACAGAACTGCTCATTCCTGTTGTATGGTATAGCAGAGAACAGAAATCAGGTTTAAAAGTGAATATACACCAGGTTTCTTTTCACCCAGGCTGGGTCCTATGGCCATAATTTATTACTGTGGATAATACATATTGTTCAATAGCACTGTATAAACTTTTCTCATGGATTTTAACTCTTGCAGAGGTACAATATGATTTCTAGAGGTCAAGTCCTCAGAATAAGAGTCAGGGCTGAGAAGCAGAATGTTCAGTGTAGGGCTGCACCCACATGCAGCAGCCTGGCTCATGCTCCCAGGGCTCCCTAACATCCCCAGGCTGCACTGAAAGGATGTGTGGGTGCTGCCAGACCTTCCCACCCCAACAGCAGAAATAAGGCAAGAAAGAGTTTTTAGGTGGCTCCTGAAGACATCTCCAGGATTGCAGGCGTTTAAAACCTTAGCATGCAAAGGCTCCAACTAGGAGCAGCTGCTGCAATCCATGGAGATGACTCCAGTGATCTCACTGGTCTCAGTAACCTGTCTCAAGGGTTGACCCACTTGTTTCTCTCTGGATGAATAACTTTTCAGACAGCTCATCTAACACAAATCCATCCTGTCTATGCATAAAAGTCTACAATTGACCAATTTATAAAAATAGCAAAAATTAACAAGTCCAGTGATACACCTTACAAATAACCAATTGCACTGACTGTGGTGTTTCCTCAGTCACCCATTTGTGCCAAAGATGTGATTACTACAGCGAGCAAACACCAACTTTGTAGATGCTGCCATGCCCAGGCTCATTTCAAACTATTTTCCTTACAATAAAATCCTTTTCGTTCTTTGTTCCTTTCTTAAATTGTTTTTTCTTTACACAGGAAAAAAGATACAATATTCTTTGAATGAATCAAAGGATATTGTTTCTATAACCTATGTGCACTCACCATGGAGGGGCTGGAGTGCTTCACCTAAGAGCCCTTTTGCTGGGTGTCTTTGGGGGTTATTTGTCGCTGTTGTTGCAGACCAGTGCCATGAATCAGGTCTTAAGGTAGCATAAAGGAAATTGTTGCCAAATTGGCTAGTCCTTACACCAGCACTAGAACAGAATCTGATTCCAAACTTTTAAAGAAAATTCATGGATACTGGAGACACTGCCCTGGATTGCTACGTGCCAGGACTGGACTGATTTGATGCAGCGGGATGCTGTCAGCCACTGTCAGCCAGCTCCTGCCCTGGCTGAGATCTGTTACTGCTCTCAACAGGAACTGAACTGGACTCTTCACTCTCTCCATCACATTTTGGCTGAATAAAGAATTTTTCAATCAGGGTGGGATGGGAAAATTAAGAGTTTTTTAGGAATGGCATATCCTGAATTTCCAAAAGCTGTCTAGGTCAGCCCAGAGTCTAGCCAGCTGGTGCACTCATCCCCAGTATTTACACTGACAGTGGAAACATGCCTGGAACACCTGCAAACAATTCCATCTGTGACCCTCTCACAGCAAGGCCCTGCAATGCAGGATACTGCCATTCACACTGCACATTGCAGCATCTACTGCTCACTTCCCATGGAAAACATCCACACTAAACTTATTTCATTATAGCTAATTGGCACCCAATTGAATTCTTTTAAAAGGTGTGCTTTGCAATATCTGTCATCTCAAAGCTTCCCTTACCATGAGGAAACATCTGTCTTCTCTGTGGGTTGAATGTAAAGGCTTTCTGCTTCCACATTATATATGTATAGCAGAGAGTGGCAGAGCAGAGTAAAACAAGGGCTCAGAATTGTAGTGTGCTCTGCTATTGAGCAGCCTGGCAGTTCCAGTTCTGAGGCCTCCCACCCATACCCATATTTTTTCCCCACCACCCCCATCCATCCAAAAGCATCCCCTAAGCCATTGTCCACTTTCAGTACAGCATTTGTCCAAACCAAAGTTCCACCTCAAGTCTTACACACACACTGAGTCCTCTGCCTCCTCCCTTATTCCTGACCTAGAGCTGTGTCACCAACCCTCACTTGATCTCAGTACAGCCCAGCTTTCAATGTCAAGACTTGCTCCTGCCCAGGGCTAGGAAGGTCACACCTTGCCATGGTGCTCACAAGTGGAGTTTCAGGTAGGAACAATCAATTCTCACAACCACACTACCCTGAAAAAGGCCCTGCATATCACATCATTCACCCAACTAAGCAAAAACCACCAAGAACCAGGCCTGACATCCATCTGTGATCTCTACTTCCCTCCTCTACCACTTTAGTTCTGCAAGGCAAGGAAAATATTGCCATTTCTTGCTTCCTTCAGTAAGAGTAGATCCTGGACTGACATGGAAAAGAATTGCTGTCACCTCAAAATAACCCTGGCACAGGGAGCATACAGAAAGGTGGTTTAGAAGCAGAAACATTAAGAGGAAAACAGAAACCAGCAACCTAGCTGGTGTGACAGAAGGCATGAAATGCCAAGTCTCTTCATATTTACAGACTCAAGGAGCTTCTGGGCTTAATCATATGCTTCAGTAAGAAAAAGAAATAAAATAAATAAATAACAGAGTCATCAATCTATAACCCTTGAGACTTAAGGAAAAAATGACTGGACCACAACAGTCAAGCCACACAGTAGTTTCTTTAGCCTTATATTAGGATCTTTCCTTCCTTCTCTCACATACAGACTTTTTAAGTAACATTTTCAATCTAAATTCTTGCACACAAAGTCTGAAACATGAGCAGATAAAAATACATGGAGTTGAACAGTACAACAGCCCTGGACTTCGGCTGAGCCAGCAATCAGGCACCTTACATTTTGCTGTGTTCCTTGATGGGCTGTGAATAGACACTCATACAAGTCTTATTTGTTGTCCTTCCTGATACAGGCTTGAGTAATGAAAAGAGAAACAGCATATAAAACAGCTCTGGCTACTCTGATGGCTGAATTGAAAAGTTTTCCTCCAAGGAATATGTTAATTGAGAAAGCAGGTTAGAAAAAAGTGGCAAGAAATACGACTGTAATCTCTCTGAGACTAGAAAATGTATTCCATTGACTAATAAGTAACAGGAAGAAACTTTACACTTCCATTTACACTTGCATTTCCAGTTATGTAGTTACAGAAGAAATTGTTAAGAGGGATTTTTATTTGTGAACTGTCAAATGAGAAGACAGAAAACAGAAGAATATAGAGGTTGAACCTAAGGATAAAATACAGATAGCGCTCAGGAAAAGATGCCAGCTTGCAAATGGCAGAAGGAGAGACCAAGATCACAGCTCACTGTCCTCTGCCACCTGATGGGAGTCTGCTGAAAATTGTTATTCCCTTTTGAGGACACTTTGTGATGTTACCAGCAAACCAGCATGGTTGTGAAACAGCAGTGAGCAAGAGAGCTGTGTAACACTCAGGTCACACCTGCTGGAGTCATCCTTTAGCCTTAAGTTTTCTGAACTGTCCCCTGAGTCTTTGCAGGGACCTGGACCACTGCTCATAATTATCCAAATTATACAAATCTCCTCATAAAACTACACTCATCTTACCAAAATATCCCTGTAGCAAGGAGTAAGCGTCCCAGCAAAGCAGTTCCTTCTGGTACTAAAATAGCAAAATACAAAACCACAAAATCCAACAAAAACCATTTGTTTAACTGAGGAAAAATACTGTCATGAGTGCCTGGGAGTCTGAGTTGTGCTCAGGGCTTATTGGAGCTCCAGCTGCTCCCAGTGAGTTATCCACCAAAACTCCAGGGGAAACAGTGGGAAACTCACAGCAGTGGGCCAGCAGTGTACAGTGTGACACAGAGGCAGAGGGGTGGGCTGGATCATTCAAGCCCAGCTTGTGTGTTCAGTGTGAATATCTTACATGAACTACAAGCCACAGTTTCCCTAAGTCTGGCAGGAAAAGGGGAAACAGGAAAAAGCTAGCTTGTAATTCATTTTTAAAAGAAGTTGTGGTAATTTCATGCAATAGATTGAAAGGAATAAATGTCAGAGTTTCACATGTCTGCAGAGTGAAAGCTGGTTTCTATACTGCCAGTTTGAATCAAAACATGTACTTAGTTTTGGTATTAGTGGAAAGAAAACTGATCTGTCACTCAGTAGATTATTGTGGTGTTTTACTATTGATATTGGGATTTTACATGCCAGTGCTGGACTGTTCAGGTCCTGCTGCTCATCAAGCTTGGGCTTTTGGATGCATTAAGAGGGAGCTGCTGAGTCCTGACCATTTCCAGCCATTCCTTGCCAAAATAAACGGCAGCAAGATCAATATTGCTTGGCTTGACACTCATGAGCTATGTTCAGGCTGTATTTTGCTGTTTGGGCTTGGGATTGAGGATAGAAAAACACAAACAGGTAGAAGAAAAGTGACCACAGCCTTTCAAGGCACCACAAGCCAGGAGGCAAGACAGATGAGACTGTCAGTATCTTGGACAGCAGGTTTGGACTTTAAAACTTTTTAGAGTGCTTGCAGAAGTGCTCTGGGAGGGGGGAAAATTCAATAGAGAAAATTGAAAGATGCTTCTGTCAGACAGGAAGAGTCAGTTCACAGCTAAGGGAGGAAAATAACCTGTCCAGGCAGCAGCAGTGCAGAGAAGGACCTGGAGGTGGATGGGTCACCAGGGAAACCAGGAGTCAGCTGCACCATGGTGTTACAGACTCAAACACAGCACTGGCATGGACAGACTGAGCTAGAAGCCTCCAGTGCTCCTGAAGTCACACATCCAGTGCACACAGCCCTGCTCCCAGGTCCCATCTCCCTCATGCCTGCTTCCAGGACTAGGCACTGCACCTGACAAAATATGAGAATGACTGGAAAGAATACAGGGAACAAGAAAAACGTTGGGACAGTTTTCTGGCCTTTCAATCAAGGAAAAGAAGGAAGATGATGAGATTATTTCTCTTAAGAAACAGAAACTGGGGAACTCATGAAAACAGTTACGCATATATAAAGTTTGTAGCTTGGAAGAAAGAATCTACTTTCTAATGGCCATAATATTCAGAAGAGTGTAGGAAGTGATGAGTTTATTGCACAGCTGAGAAGATGTGGTTCAGGCATGAGAAAACCCTCTGAAAGGTGAAGGGGGAGAAGAACAGCTAGAGCCTGCATTGGAAAAATGTAAAGTTTCTAGCATCCAGGAAAAGCATCCTTCAGAACTGACAGGTAGTGCTGATCCTGCCTTTGGCCAAGAGCTTTTACAGGTCTGCCAACCTCCACAACAACACAGGCATGGTCTTTCCTGGCCTCTGGTGAGCCATGCCACTCTGGAATGTTATACTCACAGAAACAGGGAATCCACTGGAACTCTGCAGAGAGTTCCAGCACATACTGGGAACACCAAACTTCCTTTTATGAGGAGAATAATATACAGAACAAGGGCATAAAAACTCAAGGACAGGAAATAGTGCCCTTACTGGCAAAAGTAGCATTTGCCTGCATGGTCAGCCGACAAGTTTTTACAGCAAGTTGTCATCTAATTCCATCCAGTACTGTAAATTGGAGTTGCTTGTTTAGCAACCACAACAGCTTATCTCCTACGAGGATGGCATAATCATGGAGGACATGCAGCAGCTGGAAACAGCCCTGAGACAGATGGGGCTGTGCTCACCCTCTCCCCATGAAGACACACAATTAACAGAGACTGCACACCTATGGCCAGAGAGAAACTTTAAAACTATCTTCTGTCAAGAGACTAAACTTCCTTCTAAAAATATTTTCTAGGCATAGCAAAAATACACATGCATTACTTTTATAAAGTTGCCACACCACAACTAGACATGTAAATAAAAACTACTTGCCTTATATTGGTGAAATGCTCCACAAAAAGTGGGAGACCTGCTGCTGTTTGAGAAGGAAAAGGAAAGGAGAGTCCAGTTTTTGTTGGCATTCCAGTCATTTGGAGCCTTTTTGGATCTTGGCCTTCAAACACCAAGCCCTCCTTCCACTTTTGGTAGGACATGTACACTAGGAGCAGAAGCCAGCAGAGACTCAGCATCAGCAGCAGCCCCAGGAGACAGCTCTTGGCTCTCAGAGCAGCCTTTTCTCTGCACACCTGCCCAGCATTTACCAGGGACAGGCATTCCCAGCACAGACTTTCACAGCAGCACAAGGCTCCTACTTTGGTTTGGATCTAAAGGCGTTTACACCTTTTAAATCTCACCTGAGCTTGCACTTGCCAAAAGAATAAACACAGCATTGTCTTCATTCAGTTTTTAGTTGTGAAGCACTTAGTTCAGAATTGTTTGCATAATGATTTAGCAAGAGGTAAATGTCAGCAGCAAGAGAAATACTGAACACATTAAACACATGTATTATTGTCTTGCACAGAGACATTTACCTTGATAAAATTCTGTGTTGTGTTGAACAAAAAAGAGCTGAATCACAACCTCTTACAGTGTTATCTTCTACACAGTTCCCTAAACAGTTTGTTTTCCTACAGTGTGAGCTGTGAGAAAGCTAGAAATGGTTGAATCACTATTCTGCACTCATGTGGGTTGAAAGCAGGACAGTGAGTGACACTGGTGACTGACAGCAGTCAGCACACCTGGATCCACTGCTGGGCATCAGCTTTAGTGACCATCTGCCCCTGTGTGTTAGACCAGTGCCCCTCCTTACACGGGCAACCTGTTACACCCTCTACACATCAGAGTAGTCTACATGTCACAAGAAATTATTTAGAGAGTACCACAAGACATGGATATCCACAACACTTGGCCTTTTGTGTCACTATAAGAGATATAGACTTTCATTAAAAAAAACCAAAACAAACAACAAAAACCAACCAAAGAAAAAACCAAAACCAACCAAAAAACCCTCCAGCGTGTCACCAAGACAGCAAGGAGGTGTAGTCTGCAGCAATGGGCATGGTTGGTCCACTGTTTTTGTTAGCTCCATTTGGCCTTTAGAAATCGTTCTGTCTGCAGTATGTGTGGTCTCAACCCTTTTCTAAAAAAGCATAAATGCTTTGTATTTGCAAAATGAAAAAGCACTAACATAACAAAGCTGTGTTAATATTAGAAGGAGTTGTGCATCATTGGTTCACATTGAATGGATATCAGCATTATGTTCACTAGTGCTAGGATACCATGGTGATGGGCCCTGAAGAATTACCAAAAATAGATTAAATGCATGTGGCAAGTGATAATAAGCACAAAATGTTTTCCATACAGTAAAAATGCCTCAGAAAAGCAGAATAACACATTCTATAAATCAGCTCAAAGAATCAACAATGTCCAGGCAGAACACTTGGGTATCTGAATGCACAGTCAGAGCTGAACTCCTAAGCCCAAAATTGCCAAGAAACCAAATTTGGCAATAGTGTCTGCACCTAGAGAAATTCAGACCAAGGAGACTGGCACAGAATCTGCTGTTGCTAGCAAAAATGTATGAAAGGAGCTGAAAGGTTTGTATTTAAAGTAAGAGACATTAATCACTGGGTAACACCTACCACAGTGACTGCGTCTTCCCAAGCTGTTGGAGTCTCATCCCTTTTTGGATTGAGTCAATCAAAATATTAAAAATGTCATTCTTTGAAGCTGTTCTGAGCCAGGCTGCTTGTTCGCTGCTGTATAAAACAAATCACTCGAAAGCGTCTCCCTGACGCTGCCCACTGATTCAGCAGGGTGCTCACACACAGAACTGAAGACACGTGCGAGCACCAAAGCTCTTGTGTGGCAATGACAGCGCACAGTGCACCCCACTTTCTCATTAACAACCACTGTGCTGCATTACCACTAAGTGGGTGACATCAAAGGGACGAGAAATGTCTGAGATGGCACCGCTACTTGCTCACAGCTGTCAGCAGCACTTGGCTCAAACCACCCCTCGTGGAGAAATATGCACAGCAAAGCCATTTGTTTATGAAAACAACAGCTACCTAAAGCCATATTGAAAATTCATTAACTGGGATGATCTACCAAGGAGACTCACTGTAGTAGACACATATAAATATTTAGGTTGCTGCTCCAGATGTTAAGCTACCCTCAACTCAAAGTGACAAGACTTTCTGAAGAAAAATTCTCTATGCTTTAGAGCTTAGAAGGGCTCCCACCAAAGGCAGCAGGTACCAGAAAGCAACTGGGAAGGAATATCCCACTGCATAGCAACATACCGAAGGTATTTAGGGGAAAGCACATGCTGGAAGGAAAGATACCAAAGGTAGGCATTTGAGAAAGAACATGACACAAATTTCCAAGGCTTTGAAACACTGGAGTTAATGAAAAATCCTCAGTGCCCATCAGCCAGTGCAGATCTTTCAAGTGAGACAACAGCAGCAGAGTCCTCCCAAGCTTGGCAGGATTTTTCAACATGCAGGGGCAACAGAGATATCTAATTGCAAAGTCTGTTACTAGGTGACACACCAAGTCCTGACAAACTATAATGGGTGGTATTTTGATATCTCAGTCTATGCAGCAAACTGCGCAAAAAAATCCACTTTCACCAATTCCACCCTCTGTTTTTTCGATGACTGAGACAGGGCCCCCAGAATATATATGCCAAGAGAAATCCTCTGGAGACCAGAAGGTAAAGGATTCAAAACTTCAGAGTCCTTATATTTTCTGTAGGAAGTGAAGAAACATGAGAAGTGCTAAGAAATTATCATAGAATCATTTATGTGGGAAAATACTTTAAGACCACTGAGTCCAGCCATTAGTCCATGCCTGCCAAGCCCACCACTAAAACATGTCCCTAAGCACCACATTTACAAATCTTTTAAATAGCTCCAGGGATTGCAACTCCCTCATTTCCCTGGGTAGCCTGTTCCAGTTCCTTGGGAATAAATTTTTCATAATACCTGATCTAAACCTTCCTGGCACAACTTGAGGCCATTTCCTCTTATCCTATTGCTCGTTGTTTGGCAGAAGTGACACACACACTCCCAGACACACCCACCCTGGCTCCAATCTCCTTCCAGGTACTTGTAGAGAGCCATGAGGTTCCCCTTGAGCCTCCTTTTCCTCAGGCTGAACAGCCCCAGCTCCCTCAGGCCCTCCTCATCTCCTGTGTGCTCCAGACCCTTCCCCAGCTCCATTGCCCTTCTCTGGACACACTCCAGCCCCTCAATGTCTTTCTTGCAGTGAGGGGCCCAGAGCTGAGCACAGGATTTGAGGTGACTCACCAGTGCTGGGTACAGGGGGTCAATCAGTGCCCTGGTCCTGCTGGCCACACTGCTTCTGATACAAGCCAGGATGCCATTGTCCTTCTTGGCCACCTTGGCACACTCTGGCTCGTGTTGAGCTGCTGGCAACCAGCACACCCAGGCCCTTTCCCGTGGGGACACTCAGCAGCCACTCTTCCCCCAGCCTGTAACAAGGCATGGGGTTGTTGTGACCTTAGGGCAAGACCGAGTTCTTCACCCTGCTAAGCCTCACACAACTGACCTCAGGACCATCAATCCAGGCTGCTCAGACCTCTGTGAAGAACCTTTCTACCCTCAAGCACATCAACACTCCCATCCAACTTGGTGTCATCTGCAAACTCACTGAGTGTCCTTGATTGCCTCATCCAGATCACTAATAAAGATTCTTCCTCCAAAATTATTTCCATCTCCTGCTACAGGACAAGAGACTGAAGGATGTGTAGAAAAATCAAAACCCTCCCAATATCCAGGGAATCATTTGGGAAATCAATTTTTCTTGGTAAAAATGTGATTTATATGTGTTCTTGGAGCATGAAAAGATTGGAAGTATAAGCATCTCCACTCTCCATGCTAGACAGACCTTTGCTTAAGCACTTCAGCTCTTAGCCAGAAGAAACAGGTTTTACTTGCTTTTAAAGCAATTTAAACCCAAAATTTGATTGAGATAATGCAGCAAAGCTTCTGTAGGGTTTATAGATCCCACTTGGTCCTGAGCATATGGTGTCTCTCTCACCAGCTTTCAGATCTCAAAGACAGCAAGTAAGAGGAGCAATACCAGTGTGAGATCTTAGACCCTGTGGCCACCAGAGAGCTTCTGAGTCTGGACTGCTTCTGCAAGGCTCAAAGGACCCCTACAAGAGCAAAGGCCCACTGTGACAGAGCCTTACTGGGGAAAAAGTGCAGTCTGGATACCTTTGAGCCTGGACCATGCTACAGAAACTCCTGGGTGACCTCTAAAACCAGTTTCACCATCACTTGATAGTATAAGAATGAAGGAAGGATCTATAGCAGCAATAAAGATTATACCAGAAATATATGTACTTTATTAAAGACAAAAAATGAGCAAAGGCATAGATTTGTCTGTTCACCTCCATTTCAGCTATAATAAAAACCACAGAATAAAGTACAAAACACTGGTTGATGTAGCACCCACTTACAAGTATTTGTCTCCAAGTTACCTTTGTGTGCTGCCAGGCTAAAGGTCTGGTCCCAGAATCAATGGTTTTGTAAAACAGCAGGTGCAATGTCAAGTGCAAGCACCCAACACGTGAGAGAAACATCCTCAGAGCAGCTTAAGGGGCCGTGCCAAGCAACTGGAATTCCAAAAGACCAGAAGTCATGGAAAGACATTGGATAGATGGTAACCATAGCACAGAGCTACAGAAACACACAGACACCTTCCTGATAAGATCTGAAAGGGATGTCTGACTTCTGCTTTATAATTCCACAGTGCTTGGGCCTAATATGCTCCATGCAGTGCTTGAGAAAGCAGACCTGTCACTTTCCTGATCACAAAATACTGTTCTGAAACGACAGGACTCATTTCACTTTCTCATTACCTTCAGGAATATAAAAGATTTCACATGCAAATGATGGTGTTAAATATGAGAATTGAATTCGGAGACAGTAATACAAGGAAAAAAATTTCTGAAATCAGCATGGTACTCACTACTTAGCAAACCCAAAATTTCAAGCTAGGTAAAGGAGAGCTTTGCAGTAGAGAACTTAGATGACTAAATTGGCTGTTATTTATCAGCCAGACTTGATATGCTCACTTTCAGTATCTGATGTCTCTGGGAGCTCTCGAGGACTCTCCCTTGACTGGTCTATCTGTATATAGATTTGAGAGGCTTCAGGGTCTTGATAAATTGTTCCTTATTAAAAGGAAGGACCTACACTGACAGGACTTGGTTTTGAAGAAGTACCTGGAAAAGAGGAGCTATCAAGCAAAAGGCTTGCAAGGGTAATTCTGCTACCAACTTTCCAGAAGCAGCCTCTCTGTTGTGCAGAGCAACTTAACCACGACCTAAACTTTCAGAAGGTTTCTATTCCTTCGAGCATACCAGATCCCTCAACACTTCGAGATCCAAAAGTAAGGAACCCTCTGAGGCAGAGCTACTGTTTGTTCAAGCAGGAGATAAAATATCATCCTTTGGGCATTACTGTCCTGGTCCTTCTCCAGCTGAACAAACCATGTACTTCTCATGCAGGTGAGGAGAGTCTCCAGCCGGGAAGGGTGGGCGGTGCTCCGGGGGAGCCGCCGGGCTGGCGAGGCTGGGCAGGAGCTGCCGGCGGCTCCCCCGGCCGCGGGGCCGAGAGAGGGCGCTGCAGCCTCAGGCAGCGGCGGGGCCGGCGCTCCGCTGAATGATGCCCGTCTGAAAGGTGCCCGGGGCCGGGCAGGTGCGCTCACAGCTCCGGCTGACAGCCCTCTGGAAATCCCAGCCATGGGAAACGGGAAGACGGGAAGTATTTTTTTTTTTTTTTTTTTTTTTTTTTTTTTTAGTATGTACACAAGCGTCTTTCAGGGCTTTGAAGGGCTGAATTCTCTGAATTCTCATAGGAAATTGCACATATTGGAAAAAAGGAAAAGAAAAGGATAAAACAACATTGAAGATACATAGGACAAGAAAGTAAAAAAGAAAAGCAATTCTCAAAGCAGTCGTTCACCATGTGTTTATATCTAGTCTGGAGACGTTGAGAACAGCTTCAAACAATTCTGTTGCTTAACACACACTCCTAGAGGAGAGCTGCTGGCCAGCTCTGCCTGCTCACAGCCTCTCCCTTCAGCCACGAGCAATCCGAGAAGGCACCAACAGCCACAACAGCTCAGGGACATCACACCCCAAACAGCAACGTGAACATCCATATGGAAACAAGGAAGATGCCCCAGAAGTAGAGATTTCATAAAAGAATCACCTTTTCTGTTGTGTTGGCCTCTTCATTTTCAAATAAAGCAAATCCAACTAGTTTATATTTCATAGCACTGAAAACATTCCTTGTTCCTCATCTAAGAACTTATTCTAGACTTCCCTTGAGCACAGCTAAAAAGCAATTGAATGGAGTCCTTCAAGCTTAAGAGAAGTCTGGCCCCTGTGCAGATATCACTTGTTCTTGTATTTCCACATGAAAAGCAGTTTGTTCTGCTCTGCTGTCTATTTTGCCATTAGGTGTTCTCCTGAACACAGGTCACAAAAGGCATGAATACACCTCATATTGGCAAATACTGCACAACTGATCTGAGGGCCAATTTCAGTATCCTAGAATAATTCTTTCTACATTTTTTTTCCCCACAAACATCCTCAGATCACAGCCTAAACAAAATATTGTGATGACTTCCAAGTAATTTTGACTTGAAATACATTGCTGATGTGATGTCCAGAGCTGGGTCAGTTTTACAACTCCATTTCAAAAAAAAATAAATTCAAGGTTAATTAATTATGTAATTAATCAAGCTTCTGTCCACAAAACAGAACATGCTGAACAAAAATTACAGACTGATGTTGAATGCTCCCCAAGGTGAACCCTCAGTACCTGCAGTCTCACTCATCTTCTGATTCTCCAGACCAAGACATAAAAGACCTAGGCTGGTTCCAGATTAGGCATAGTGCAGAGTTTAGTTCAGTAGAACCATGAACTTTACTAAATGTTATATGTCCCACTGGAAAAGTGGAGGGCTGTCTCAGTGGATTGTCCCCTCACATTTTTGTCTGACACACATTTCTAACTCATTGTGTACATGAGCATGAGGACTCCCAGAAACAGAGGCTGCAAGAGCATGGTCATCTGACAGCTGTCAGTAGATTCAAACACTGAGCTCCAATTTGGCCTCAGCTCTACACCTCATCTACCAGGGCAGTATTCGGGGTCTCTACAGCAAGTAACAGATAAGCTGCACATCTGAAATCATTCATGAGCTTCACATGTCCTGAAGAGGTCCCCTCAGAGAAATAACAACCTACTCCATGTACCAGAAGCTTCTACTGAGCTCAGATTCTTTCCCAGCCTGGGGCCTGCTGTGCTGAGACAGAAATTGAAAGGATCATACAAAGCTGAAGGTAGCCTTGAGCAGACTAAAATACCTTCCACTTAATTTTGGCCTCTATCTGTTGTCAGCCTCCCAGATTCACACCTCCTGAATACATGCAGCAGAGCCATGATTATTACTGCAAGGCTTCAGAAGCAAGGTAAGTTTTCCAGTAAAGATGGCTCCTAATTCATATCCTAAACAAGAGTTAAGTTCAGCAGGAAAGAAACTACACAACTCAAAGGATTAAATAATTTTGCAGTCTAGAAGGTTGGCTCAGGACCATCACTTGCAAATTCAAAGGACTTGTTAAATGTGGAAGTTCCCAGGGATTAGAGCTCTCCAGAAGAGAAGATGAAGAGTCAGTACTGGAAAATCTGGGAGTTAAATAGATGTTAGTACATCAGGACTCTGGAGTCTTCTCCTTCATTTTGACAAGTAGGTAATTTTGCTCTGCTGTCCAGACCAAAAGGCTACATGGGGTCAGAAGGCACAGTGAGGACTACACAGTCAGGACAATTCCTTCAGTAGTGGGGGTCAAGGACCATCCCTTTGGTGTGATGGAACACCCTCCCTGCTCCTAGCTGCCCCAGCCCTGAGCCAGTGCTTTCTCCTGAGCCAGCCACCTCCAGACTGAAGGCTGCAGCAGCAGGAGGATTTCACTGCAAGCTCCAGGGAAGATCTCAGGGCTTGCTGACAACTGTCAGGTGTAATCATCAACTACTGCTTCTTAGCCTTGAGGCAGGGCAATCTTGGGATAGCAAGGCCAGGGGGCAGAATTCAGAGCATTTCCACACAAGTGGGCATTGCCATTGCCTTACTCCATTATCACTCATTATCTCAGCTATGGAGGACCCAAAGACAAAGGTCAGGTTGCTCCTGATCTTCCAGCCAACTTTTATTCCAACCTGATTCATAGACCATTTCCAGTCCAGACTATACAAAACTCAATCAATCTCTGCTGGTAGCAGAGTTTCTTACAGCAGTGCAGGCTCAGCAAGATAACTGCAGAGGAAGGGAGGATGTTAAGAGGTTTGATCTGGACTAGAAAAGCATCACTGAGGGGAAAAAACCAGGGGAATGATCTCAGTATTTCCCAGGCATTATCATCAGGCATAGATGCTACCAGTAGGAATGAAAAGGAAAGTAAGATTTGGTCCAGGACATGTATGAAAAGGAAAACCAATGGATAAGAGGACTGAAAGGAACAGAAAATGCAGGAGAAGGTTGTTTAGGGAAAAAAAAAAATTAAAGGAGGGGGCAGTGCAAGAGGAAGGGCAAAAACCAGGACTATATCTGTCACTTGCCTCTCCCCGCCCACTCTGAGAAGCTTCAAAAGAGATCTGGAAATAGAGAGGAAAAAAAACGACAGTCAGATATTACTGTTCCAGCCACTGAGTCATGGCAGGAAACTACTGATACTGTAAACTAAGTTCTGTAAGGTCAGAGACTATTTGAGTTTTGTCAAGGCTCACTGTAAGAGGAACAAATATTTAGTGGTGAACATTTGCCCCTTTCATAACTCCTGGGGTTACCACAGAACTATTTCATGAAGCATATTTGAAAAAATCTGCCTTTATTTTATCATTTCACACAAATGCACACATTTCTTTTCTTTCTCTCCTCCTGGATCTTTGATTGTATTGCAACAGATGCTTATTAAGAAAAGGATGTGGAGAAAGTAGAAAAAGCCACCAGTCTTTGGTGTGCTACTGAGTGCTTGGTCTACTCCAACTCTTATAATTGCTGTGCCACAGAGAAATCATTTTACTATGACCTTCTTATCCTTTCTTCAAATTATCACTGACAGTTGTCAACACATTTGCGGCATTTTTAGACACTGTCTACATCAGCCCAGTACATGTACTGGGTGGAATTGCTTCTACTGGAATGGCACAGCCATCCTCATTCCCACAGAAATACAACAAAAAAAAAAAAAAGCTGGAACTTGCTGTTGTGCAGAGGGCTCAGCAGACTCCTCCCAGCCCTCTAGGAAAGCACCCTTACACTCCTTGCACTGCCCAGACATGTTTAGGTGTTTTGGATTTCCCACCAAGAGCTGAACAAGTAGTGCACACATCCATGCCATCCAGGCAAATTACACTTTTCAATTGACAAGCCCATTTGGAAAGGTAAGATGCCACCTAGGCCCAAGGTGCTGAAGAAAATAAAGCAGCAGACACAGGATTCAGAGATAACTGGGGAAGGAACAGTACAGTATAGGACATGGATTCTTGGGTAACTGTTATCTGTGTTACTTGTTAATTAAAGCTTTTAATGACCAAGTTTTGCTTCTGTTGCCTAGGCATACACACCACAGCTTTGCTGCCACCCATCACAGTGAACACAGCCAGGAGCTCTTGTCCCACTTCAGAGGTTAAGGCATTATGGGATGTTTGTGCATCTGCTACAGAAACCTACTGTGCAACCACTAAGCAACTTTCCAACTCAGTCATCTAAAGCTAATTGCTTCCATAAGTCCTGAGGGTCTCTCCAGCCCATTTGAGTCACTGTACCAAGCCTGAACCAGATCTGGTCAAGCACAGCTCAGCAGAAAGACATGTTGTCAAGAACAGCCCTGTGGTAGCAATGCCTGCCAAATCAAGGAAGTCAGTCACACCAGGGAAAGACACTGGTGACACTGGAAACTTGTCCCACTCTTCTTCCTCCAAGGAAACAGACCAAAACAGAACTTTACCTAGTGAGGCTGGAGGCGTTCAAGCCAGTGATACATGGAACAAAGGATGCATGAAAGTTGCAGAACAGCTTCCTGCACAATCTTCTTAGGAACTGGGAAGTCGTGGCTGGAGGCAATAGACCTCATGGCAGGCTACAGGAAAGCACAAACACAGGCACCTACTGAAGGGCCCTGAGTGTGGAACCCCTCCACCTTTTCCTGACAGTAGCTTTAAAGGCTGATTAATAGCTTTGCTCTTTTAACTAATAAAAGAATTTGGGATGTTACAGAAACTAGCCAGATTCTATCTATGGTGCATCACCATAACATATAACATGCCTGAACCTCAAAACCTTCCTCTCAGAGATTACTGGCCAAAAAGAAAATCTATTCCCTTTTGTTTGGGCTTACAGGTACTGGTAAACTTGATGACATGACAATGATTTCCAGCAGGGGAGCAATATTTGTCTCAGTTTCCATGCCAAAAACAGCCATGGAAAAGGGCCAATAATACAATGACTAAGCATCAGAGGGTGGAGACTAATTAGCAACAGGTCAGGAGCAGGCAGTGGTCTCTGGAAGAAGGTGCTTTCATCAACAGAGCACAATTTTACTCATCACCAGAGGTTTCCATGAAACAAATGCTACAGCTGCCTCAAACTGTCCAAAATCTTTAGTGGTTTTTTATTTGATTATTTGAAAAGTAGTGCCTCTGTTTGGGACCTTCTCTATTCTTTTGTTCCAGTATCCATTTAATCCTGGTAGAGTGGGACCCCATCCAACAACCAAAACCTCACTGTACAGCACTTATCAGGCAGTGCCTCTCCATCAGCCTTATCAGTTCACTGCAAGCAGATAAAAATATTAAGATTATGAGGACAGAATCATCCTTTCACTCAATCAGTGTAGATACACTACAAGGTTGTTTCAGCAGTTGCTCTTTTCAAGACATGCTATTCTCCTCTGTGATTTCAAGCAAGCAATGGACTCACAGCACATGACTTTTCAGTGGTACAAAACTACTATAAAAACATTTTTTATCCAGTTAGTTATCACATTATCCCATCAGCAAGGTGGATTTTATTCCTGTTTTAACAAACCTGCCATCATTTTGGGTTTATCTCAAAGGTATACTGTGAATACACTGAAAGATAATTCTGGTCCAACAAATTATTTAGTTGTTTTTTCCAGGAATATATTGGGAAATGATGGCAAAACTAAGATTTGAATCTGGGTCTCCTAGTGCGTCTACTATTCCTAGTGGACTCACTGGATTGCCTCCTAGTAAGTTATTTCTTCTAAAAAAAATCTATTGCTTACTTAAGGAAGCTTAAATGCTCAAAAGCCCCAAAATTGATTTGTTTGTTTTTTAACTAAATCAGCAAGTGCATTTTTCAGGAGTTGATGTAAGCCCATTCATATTGAGAAAGGCCTTGATAATTAGCATTTATCTTTAGCTAAGCAGAGCTGAAGGATGGCACTGACATGAATTTTAAAGTCCCCATTCCTCAGGAAGTAGAGTGTGGCTCTTCCTGCCATTCTCAGCTTGGCTGGAACTGCAGGAAAGCCAGTCAGGCTGCCCCATTAACCACGAGAATCTGGGCTGTGTGCCAAGCACCCATCTCCCTGCTGGCACAGGTGCCTCCCTGATCTCACAAAGGCTGGAACACTGCAGGATTTCCCTTCTGAAATAACAGAGACTACCTATGCTCAAAAAAATACAACAAACATGGGCAAATGCATGCCCTATAAAATATTCTGAAGGCTTATAACAATCACTTTGTTGTTTGGTGACCAGGAGTTTGTCAAGCAAAGGTGACTGACACCACCCACTCACCCCAGCTGAGGTCTGAACCAAGCCATCAGTATGACACAGTGACAAGGCCCTCTGGCTCTCTCTTGCCTTGCTGGTCTGTCAGTGCATACCTGTAATGCAGCAGGAATCCTGGCATCCCAAAAATCCTCCTCTCCTAGGCAACAAACTGATTGACCATCTCAATCATTTCTTTGGGTTTTTTTCATTCATTCTAATAACTGGCAGTTGCATCTACCAGGTTCTCTATTTCTGCAGCTAATGATTTTTTCAAGCAGATAAAGGGATTTAGGAACTTAAACCTCCCTGCAGCAGCACATGGGCAAATTTTTACCAAAATCAGCCAGGCTAGAAAAGGCACATTAAGCACTTGCTCTGACACAGCACTTGTTCTGTCACAGTCTGGATGACACATCTGGGTGCTCACACAAGATGAGAAGGTGTGTGGCAATCTGTGGCAGGATGAAAATAGAGATGAGTGGGGACAGATGCCTTGATTTATTTTGAAAACACCACCCATGGTCAGTTAAACTTGTTTCCTGGGCAGCCTGGCCATGCATGGAGCAGCCCACCGTGTCACACTGCTCTGCAGCCTGGAAGGATGCGCCAGCAATAGCACCTGAGAGCAGTGGCACAAGCAGAAGGCAGCGGTCCCATCCACAGGACATGCCCTACCAAGGCAGCTCTTGTCCCTCTCCTGAGAGGGCACAACTGGTGAGAAGTACCTAAGATGAGATGTCCATGCTGCATTGCCAGACCTGCGTCCTTCAGAGAGGCCTGACAGAATTCACAAATGTCCCCACTGGTGGCCTCAGCCTCTTGTTTGGTGTATAAAATCTTCCAGCCCAACTCCTGAACATCACCTCAGATGGAGGAGAACACATCCCCCAGTCTCAAAGCTCATTCCACTCCTGTGACAGCTGCAGAAGTTACTATGGAGAAAAACAGCTCAGTATGAGAAAGTACTGCAGAAAATCTCTCTCTACAGTTTATCATTAAAAACAAGGAGGAATGCAAGAGGCCAAGCTGCTTTCTTGGGTGTCTCAGTGGCCTCCTACAGCCCACCACTGCTGCAGCCCCTGTGCCTCCAAACTGCTCACTGATCTTTGCTGGATATCTCTAGGAGCCTCCAACCAATGGGTACAGCTGACTTACACAGATATATTTCAGTTATGTATAAAAAGCCAAATTCATTACACATTGAAGCATGGCAGTTTTAACCTAACACTTTTAGGCTTTCCCCTACTTCTGCTGGCAAGACCACTGTATTTTCTCATACATGTGAGGAAGCTTTCCCAAATAGTATCACAGGGAAAAACACCCTATGTACATCATTCTCTGTAGGATGCCCAAATCACCAAGCTTGCAGTGAGTGATGCAGTAGCTGGGGAGTAGCTGAGAGGATTGAGCCTGTGCCTGCTCAGTGGGAGGCATGAGGATCTCCTCAAGGCACCAGCAGATGGCTGGGAGCTGAAGGTATCTCCCTGGTGACACCCACAGGAAACAGCTGGCACAAACCTGGGCTGAGGGACACTGCCTCTCAAGTTGTCCAAGACATTTTGGCCACTTCTGGGCATCTACAAGGTCTTCTCTGGGCTGAGATCATGGCACAGGGCACTTGGGAGGCCACTGCTCCTCTACAGCAATAGCTGAAGTTCAGACACCTCAAATGGCACTAGTCCTCTACATTTACACACTTGAATCATTCCTCTGCAAAACAAACTAAAAAGCACTGGAAGAGCAGGTAACCACAAGAACTCAAGTTATAGCTCTCCTGTCTGCATTGTGAAAATGAGACTTTAGGGTTCAATATGTGATTTTCGTGATCTGATAACAATTAACAGAAAAATACCAACATAAAGGGCAGTGACACATCCTCACTGCACTGTTTACAAATGTCATGGTCATATGAGATAGTAGTCAAACAAATCAGCAAACTAAAAATAAACCCCATAGGATATGTTGATAAATATTTGTTTCAAAACAGTATAGCTTTTTACATGACTAATGTGATTTAATGTGATTTCAGACTGAGAAGAAAACAACCAAAGCTGATTGCTTGCTAACTGTGTTTGGAGGAGCGACACAGGTAACAAACTACCATCAACTCTGGCATTTTATTCTCCTGGTAGGAAATGTGATTAGGTAGCTCAGTAAACACCATTATTGCTTTTAACACACCAGTGAGGACTGGTGCAGGATGCAACTAGAAGGCCACAGGTACCATCTTGGAAGAGGAGCAGCCATTTGCATGCAGGAGGGTTTATCCTTCACATCTGTGTGGGCTGGTTTCATGCACCAGCCAACACAGCCTGTATCACAGAGAGGTTAGAAAATGTCTGCCTGGACCTTTAAGACAATTTTATTCCCAGTTAGATCACCATCAAACCCTTTTCACAATAGCATCTGCCACTGAACCACTGCTAATTAGTCAGTCTCTGCTCAGCGAGGGAGGGAGGAAGACGTGACAGCAAAGATGAAATTATTTTTAAAAGCGGCCCCAAAAGCCCCGATAAGGATTGCAGCAGTTTATGACCAACACCAGGCTTGTCACAGGGCAGGGAGAGGGAATTTGCCTATCACTGCCTGTTGCAATCACAGCGGAAATGTCTCTCTCTTCTTCCTTCCTCTCCACCCTTGTTCAGAGAGTTAAGGTAAGATGGGAAACAGCTGCAGCTTCTAGGACATCCCATCTGGGGAGCCAGGACAGCGCTGGCAATGCCCCTTCACTGTGCTCTATAAGCCTCAGCTGCTTTAATGCTTTCTCCATTGATTACCACTTTTCTCTCACTATTGTGAGCAGCATGAAGAAAATTCATGGAAGATCTTGGACAGTTTGGATGTGGCACAGTAGGGGCCACACAACAGACAGTGCTGTCAGGGGATTTACTGAAGCAAATAGCTCTGTTGTGCTGGGGGAGAGAGAGAATTGGGAGAAGTGTCTTGACTTAGGAACAGGGATTCATAGCTCAGTGAAAGTCTGTGGAATGACTATTCTAACACTTACAAGTTTTCATTCTGCACATCACAATTTCCAAGTGAAAAAGTAGGGCACTTCCAGGGATAAGTTTACTAGGCTGAAAGGTAAACTCCTGAGTCCCAGGAGTGCAAGTGTTCATTAAGCTCTTTGATCTCACAGATATGGACAGATAGAGCCTGACCACCTAAGCACAAAAGCAGTTTTATTGGAATTCCTTGTCCATCATTCTCCCAAGAATATGGAGAGGGAGAGGGGATTGCACAGCTGAGTATTTCTGTAGTTCCTTGGTGAGGACAGAAGTATACAGTCCGCAAGGCTTGGAGAAAGATCTTTGAAAAGAGAAAGTGTTATGTTTCAAATAAGACACCCATCTTCTCCGGGGTGATGTACTGGCAGTACCTTAAAGTAATGTGCTGCTCTGATGGTTTCTTGAAGACAGGAAAGCCTAGTAAGGGGGTGGCAGATTGTGCACCTCCTCTCTTCTGCCTTTTTCCAAGCCAAGCAGGGCTCACAGCACTGGAAGGGACTGCTGCCTGTACAGTAATCCCCACACTATGGTAGCCTCCTCCAAAGAGCATGATGCAGGCTACATGCCCACTAAAGCATCTGCCCACTCCTGATTCCACAGGGAATAGCAGCACTAAGGATACTGCTCCAAAACCAATTCTCATTCTATCACAGACTGCAGTGACAGCAGCATTGTGTCCACCCTCCCAAACGCACTCAGCTCAGCAGTTTACCAAACACACTAGGAAGGGCTAACAAGAAGACAGTACCAACACTGACAGGCTGAATTTTAGCAAAGTTAAGAAGCAGGTTATAGAGAGAAAATGAAATATTCTAAAGCACATATTTGTTGTACTGTCCTGTTATGCATCGGCCTAAGTTGTGCTGGTAATCAGCAAATTTTCTCTGCAATTCTCTACTTTCATGAAACTGAACCTATTTCTGGTGAAAAATAACGTATATACCCCAACACTGTGTACATCATTCATACAGAAGAGCAGAGTATTCAGTGCAGTGGGAAAGTGTCATCTTTCAAATGCTGCAAAACCCATAAACAGACAAAAGTTACATTCAGTTGCTAAGTATAAAGAAATACGCATAAAAAGGAGACTTCCTACCAAGATGGCTGAAAGCTCAAACAAAAGGAAGAAGGAAAGGACAGTATGATGTCCCCTTGTGTCCTGCTATTTTTTATTATTATGGAGTGCTCTACTTACACAGAGTGTGCAATAAGTACATGCTTGTATAGTAAGGTTGAGTCAACCAAAATCATCAGCAGAAAACCTATGGAAAATGATATTTTTTCCAAGTGCTTTCAGTATTTATACAATTTCAGAAATTAACACTGGTGAAGCATTATCTCAAGAAACACTTTAACATTTGTGTTGTGTTTGTGTAGGGCATTGCTGAAAGCTCACGGACCTTCTGAAACCTACCATAGTGTAAATGTCTGCTCCAGCCAGGTTCCATTTCTCTGCAGAGGAAACTAAATCAAAAACTTAGCACTCTATAAAGAAAGGAATATGATAATCACCAGGTGGAAATTCATAATAGTTGAGAATCTAAGACATCTTCCTTCTTTTCCAAGACATCTTTAATCCTGACCAGTCAGAGAGGACAGAGAAATATATATGGTCTAAATTGTCAACCAATCAATACACCAGATAAAAAAAGTCAACCTCTTCTCCCCCTCATTTATTTCCCCCCAAGCCTCTTCTGTAATCTCTTCCTTTCCACACACCTCAACAATGTGAAAACCACAGGCTTTCCCATACTCCTGGATTAGTTGGGTTTTGTAATGGCTGCTAGTGTGAAAATCCTTCATAATATTCTAACACAAACAAATACTTTTAGCCAGTCCCCTTTGGTACATATACTTATTTTCATAATGTAAATTTAAATAGTAATTTAAATAAACTACTAATCAGTAAGTTATTAATTAGTAGTTTAAATAAAAAATGTAAAAATCCTGAAAAAAGTGTTTCCTAGTAAGATGTTTAAAAGCTGATAGGAGCATGCAATTCATGTATCATGGTAATTTTTAATTACATTTTGTATGTGGTCATTTCAGACATGCTAGAAACAGAGGAATTATCCAGTACATAACTTTGGCAAATATATTTACAAATATATTCCAGAGATGCTGTCAGAAGTTGACACTAAGAATAAAAGTTACCAGTTAAAGAAAGGCAGTAGATGCTAATCCTTGTGGTGGAAAAGCTATTTTCAAATGTGAACTTAACCACATCCTCTTTAGTATGTACTTATCAACATTCAATACACTCTTCCTGAATCTATACAAAGTCTGAGACAACAGTTCAGAAAAGCATATAAATATTCATTTAATATTTAAAAAAAAGGCTCCCTCTGAATACTAGCTATAATAATTAGACATTAAGACTCAAAGCCTATGTCCATGTTTGGGCCTGGGGCAGGTCTGTGCTCTCTCAGAGCTGCAAAGGCTGCAGGAGGACCAGCCTCTCTTTGGAACAACAAAGGGCAGGAGCTAATAATGCAAGGCCTTAGACTTCATGGGAAAGGAAAGAGAAGAGGAAGGCACACTGAGAACTTCTTTCAAGTCTGGCATCTGATAACTGTAACCCAGCTCCAATGCTTTCCTGAGTCCCTGTCCCACACCTGCTCATCCAGCCTCCCCATAGCTCCAAAAGAATCCATCGTGTCCTGGGAACTTGCAGAACACTTAGCCTATGGAAAGGACTGTATCTGAGCACAGCACAAAACTGAATTTACTTTCCAGCACTCAACATGAAGAACAAACAACATAAGGAATAAATTGGTTCCAAACTTTTGGCTTTTCATAGTAACAGCTTAATTTCTGAGCTTACCTGTAGCTGCCACATAGCTTGGAGTTTACTGCAGATCCAGAACTGTCTTGCCATTTTCATCACAGAAGTAACAGGTAGGAGTGTTGCTCTCTTCTTTCTGGGAAGTAAATGAAAGACACAGGTGGTTTGTGGGTATTTATTTAACCCACATTCCAGTCATTTAACTAATGACCAGGGGAAGGAAGCAGGAAAAGGAGAAACAGAGCCATTTTTAACTCAGCTTAATGATCTCCAAGCCATCTGTCCACACCTTTGCATACACAGCAGCCATGTAAGTGTGCAATGCTGACAATAATGGTGGACAAATCAAGAGTCTATGCCTCTATGTGGGCAAACTCTTAAAGAACGGCCCTGCTAATCCCAAATAGTTTGTTGCACTACTGAAACACCTGATGCTCGTGACTATAATGACATAGAACACACCTGACCTAACTGGGATTCAGCCTTGGTAATAGGCCTTTATCATCAGCACAGCAGGATATAATAAAGCCTCCACAATTAAGTGAGCAACAAACCTATTTTGCTGCTTTTCTTTCTTTTAATAGTTTCTTTATGATGCCATAAGCACTGAAATTGGTGCTATTAACATTTATTATGCATGGTTTGGTTAAAGTTTAGAATTTTGCTGTGCTAGAAGCAACAAGCTTTATCCACTGAGGCTCCTATTTGGCTGCCACAGGCTGCAAGGCAGAGAGACACTAGGGTCTGCAAAGCCTAGCTCTGCGCCCCGAGGGGGGTGCTCAGTGTTCAGGAATCTCTCCAGGGAGTACCATGGTGTTCCCAAGGCAGAAATACCACCTGTTTTACCTATGTGCAAGTTTGGGGGTCCTTTTGCCCCCCTTCTTCAATCCAAAACCCCAGTTTGTGCTATTCTATCTCTGTTCAACCCCATAGCTCCTCAGTGAGGCCCCTGCAAAGAGAAGCATGAGGAGGGGGATTGCAAGTTTAGCCTCATCTCACAGCCTGCCTGACACAGGCACAGGGGCCAGCACCTCCCCAGCTCCTCCACAGGGCTGGGGAAAGGGGATGGCCAAAAGCACATTAAGGGAATTAATTTAGGTCTTGTTGAGACTTTAAAGTAAACACTTCCAGAAAGGAATGCAGGAGAGGGTCACAAATCTACACTGGCTGGCCTGTGCAGCCATGTCCACAAGGAAAAAGCTGCCCAGATGCACCCACATCATGATCCAAGGCATGAAGACAGCCCAGAGACACCCATGGCCTTCCCGCCATCACCTCAGCCCAGAGTCACCCACAGCCCTCCTGCCATCACCTCAGCCCAGAGGCACCCATGGCCCTCTGCCCATTGCCTCAGCCCACAGACACCCACAGCCCTCTGCCCATCACCTCAGCCCACAGACACCCACGGCCCTCTGCCCATTGCCTCAGCCCACAGACACCCACGGCCCTCCAGCCACTGTCTCAGCCCACAAACACTCTCAACCCTCCTGCCATCACCTCAGCCCAGAGACATCCATGGCCCTCCTGCCATCATCTCAGCCCAGAGACACCAACAGCCCTCCCGCCATCATCTCAGCCCAGAGACACCCAGAGACACCCACGGCCCTCTGGCCATCACCTTAGCCCACAGACACCCACACTCTACCTGCCATCACCTCAGCACACAGTCACTACAGCCCACCTGCCATTGCCTCAGCCTGGAGTCACCCACAGCCCACCTGCCTTCACTTCAGCCCACAGACACCCACAGCCCTCCTGCCGTAACCTCAGCCCAGAGACATCTACAGCCCTCCAGCCATCGCCTCAGCCCACAGACACCCACAGCCCTCCGGCCATCACCTCAGCCCACAGACACCCACAGCCCACCTGCCTTCACTTCAGCCCACAGACACCCACAGCCCACCTGCCGTCACTTCAGCCCACAGATACCCATGGCCCACCTGCTGTCACTTCAGCCCACAGACACCCACAGCCCACCTGCCTTCACTTCAGCCCACAGACACCCACAGCCCACCTGCCGTCACTTCAGCCCACAGATACCCATGGCCCACCTGCTGTCACTTCAGCCCACAGACACCCACAACCTTCCTCCAGTCATTGCCTCAGCCCCTCAGGACAGGAATGGCCTCCCCACAGCCCTCTGTACCAGCAGCCTCACCTGCTGGGGCGACCCAGACTGTCCCGGGAGAGAGCAGGAAAGGGGAGCCCTGTGGCTGTGGGGCGGGAGGCCCCGTGGCTGCCCACTATGGCACTGCCCTTGCACTGGAACCTGTGAAGTCAGAGAATTCCCACCAATGTAGAAATTACCTTCCCTGGGAGTGTCTGAGGGAACAAAACAGTCCATGAGGTTACTGGAAGAGAGCAACCCTGCCCACAGGTGATCCTGCTAGAAATGTCTCAACTCCAACTGGACACTAACAGTGATTTTTTTTAAAAAAATGGGATCTGCTGCTCTACATCTGGTAGGCTCCTCCTGGCTGCATGAGCAATTAGGAGACCTCAGGAAAAAAACAATTCTATCGAAGATGAACAGCTGCCCTTACACTGTGATGTGGTGTTTTTGCTGGTAGAGCCTGTGTGGTGCTGCAGGAAACAGTGGCAAGAAATGGGAACTGAAAGCCTTGGAGGAGCACTGAGAAGCCACCTTCTCCACAGCTGCTCCCTGTGGCCAAAACCTCCCAGTTAAGGCAACTAGTGGTGGACAGGGGTTGTGTGGGCAGGGACATGTGAGGACACTGGATCGAGCAGGGAACCAGGGCACCTCCCCTTGTCCATGGCCCCATGGGATGCCTCAGTCCATGCCTACATCCCACCCTCCCTGCTGGCACTGAGTCATCCCTCAGAGCATCCTCCCTTCAGACTATCAGAACCCAAGGCAATGGCCAGTTTTTCTTACTGACATTCCCATCCCTAAATACATTTTCACCATGGAGACCGTCTCCCTCATTCATCTCTCATCCCAGGAGACACAACTTTGAGGGACTCCAACTCCTGCTTGTTAGCTGAAGCCAAAAGGAATAACTATCAACTAAGAATAAATACTAATTAACCTGAATCTTTCATCATATCGTGATCTGAACCAGATGCTATCTCTAACTTTAGGCTGCTTTGAGATTCAACCTCTATCTGCAGCAGGCAAAAATAAGATTCCTTCTTTTGATAAAGTTAATTGTGGGCCTCAACAAGACACATTTCTTGGCAATACTGTGCTCTTATCTTTAAATGCTGTGAACTCACAAGGGTTTGAAAGGTCTTACATTTTGAGCGCTTCCCATATGAGTTTTGTGATTGAGAATTCAAGCCAGGAAACTTCCTATGTCATGCTGGAAAAAGAGGTGCAGTGAAGACAGCTTTAACATTGCACACAAGCACTGAATAGAAGCTGTCTCAGAACACTCAGGCAAAGGCTGCACAAGAGCACAGCTGAGATTTAGTCCCCCAGTGCAGGGGACAGTGGGGTGAAAGCCATATGCTATCTTCTGTTGAGCTGGTTGAAATCAATAATGGTTTATGTTGGTTTTAGTATCACAGAAAGAATAATAGAGCAGGGTGAAACCCAAAGATTTATCTGCCAATGACTATCAGCATTTTCAAAGCTGCTTTGTTTTGATTTTTTTCATTTGTTGGAAGTAGCTCCAATGTTTTCTAAACTACTGAAAACCACTGTTAAAAATTCCTGTAACAAAACTGTGTTTTTCATTATGACTGTTGGTACTTATGCAGACAACATACATAGAGAGAGGAAACGATACAAACCAGACTTACTGTAAAAGCCAAGACCTTTCATAAATGCAGCTGTGTTCCCTTGCAGAAAAATAGGTTATTTGGGGAAAAATATTTTTGGACTTCAAAAAACAGTGACAGGGATACCAAATAACTCTTGGCAAGAGCTGTGCAAAGCTGAACACTGCCCAGTTCCACCTCTCAGGCACCTTCTGTGCAACAGTCTATACTGGTAACTAGGATTAGCAATTTAATCTTCACACCACTTCAGTGTGGACATGTAATTTTCAACAAGCCTGTAGATGAAGTAATAAAATCAAGCCTCTACCATTTTGAGGTTGCATAAACAGTGTTTAAGTGGTTTAACAGTGGAGTTTGTACAGCATAAATGTCATTGCATATAGCAGCTCAGCAAGTCCAAAGATGTGTCCAGCAGTGCCATCTCCCCAGGTGTTGGCACACCTTCCCATCCACAGAGTCTCTGCTGCAGATCACCAAGGGCCTCTTGGTCTGTAAGACATTCATCTCACTTGTGAGGCCAGAATTACCCAATCCCTTGTTACATGGCACAAGGACACTGCTTCTGTGTCCTCTGAAATAGACCTTGCTTTCCAAGAAGAAAGCCCTCAAATTTATGCTAAAGGAACAAATGGCAGCTCCATCCATCCTCCAGGAGAACTGAAATAGCCAAAACCACTGAGAACTAAGTACTACTCTACCTTCTTCATGAGTCCCATCACCATCTATCTCCTCTCTGTGTCTTGCAAGTGGCTGTTTCCTATGGGAGTAAGGCACAAGTGAGCAGTGAGGATCACTGGAGGTAACCAGAAGTTACCTGATTCTTACCAAAACTGATGGGAATTACATAAACAATTTGTTTTTTGGGAACTCTGTCAAATTTAATGCCAAAATTGCACTTAAGTCTTCTATTTAGGTTACTGGCTGACTGTGAATCTCTAAATGTACATAGTCAAGTGGAAACACCAGCTAGAGTTTCTGCCACCTGAACAGTCCCAGGTGCCCAGGTGTATTTTAGGTACTGAAAACAACCTTTAAAACTTGAGTCAAGATCCCCTTCCTTGAACTGAAGGTTCATAATCTTTGATGAGTCCCATAACCAAATCTGCCATCATAACAAATGCACAGGCATCTCCTTTCCTGAATGTGGGTGGTTTTGATGCCTGCACTGGTTATAAGCAGCAATGTACTAAGGGAGTACAAAACCATGAAATTTAGGAAGATGAGTAATGTATGAAGTGTGGAGGCAGTGAGAGATGATCCTCATATTATGTGATTTTATTTAATAATGTATAAATAAGTATCAGCTTTCCCCAAACTGCCCCTCAGCCTAGCAATTACATGTTGGCTGATTTCTGGTTAGTGCTGTTCTTTTATAATAACAAACTGTTCCCAAAGCCTCACATACAGAGAATTAGACAATCAAAGCACTGTGTGCGATTTTCCACTTAATTCATTCAGTTAGTTGCAATTAAAACAATACAATTCAAGGCCTTGTGTGTTTCTCTGAAAAAATACAAAACTTTACTTGATACTATTAATATATACAACCTACAAGAAAGTGTTAACAAAGCCCCTTTGTTTTCACTGCTGTAGTAGAGTAATTTTCTTATCTTTTTCTGCAGATGCCCTGGCAGTCATCAATATTTCTTTCAGTTGCTGTTCTTCAAAAGGCACACACTTTTCATTCAACTGCACAGAAGAAAAAAAAAAAAAGGAATCCAGTGGGACAAAATCCCTTGGTGAGCAGATGCACTGTAGCTGCCTGGGAAGGAATCTAGGTGAAGGTGCAGGGCTTGCACAAAGGAAATGATCAAACCTATTTAGAAGGGAAGAGACACCATTTTATCAGCAGCTATCAAACTTCTGTTAGATTTTACCTAAACATTTCATATTTCTGGAAAAGCAGTGTTTGATGGCTACCAATCTCTGTTCACCCCCTTCGTATAAATGACATACCAAGTCTTAGCATGACTATGGAACCTTTCGGTTTTTTTTTTTGTTTTATGGTTCTTCACTAATGAAACCTAATGACAATCAACAATCTAATTAATATTATACCAGATTTGTGGGTGCAAGACAGAACAGAAGCTACACCTGGCTCCACAAGAAAGTGATAAGCCACTCTATTAGAGCTGCTGTGACTGTCTCCCATACCACCAAGCTCACATTATTTCCATCAGTCATGAACACAGAGTGTGCAGTGCTCAGAGAGCAGCAACATCTCTGCCTTCTGAGGATGCACTGTGTCTGTCCAAGTCTCACAGTGTTTCCAGAGCTTCTGTGAACAAGGTATACCTCCACACCATTCCTGGCAGAAGGCTATCCTCCTGATGTGCTGGTCTTGGGTATGTTAATTCAGTATTTCAGCAGTGGCTCTTGACAGAGGCTTGATTCAGCCTACTCCTGCAACAGAATAACAAAGCACTGATTTGGATCTTGTACTCTTAATTATTATTCCACCAACATAAATGAGCATTTCACTTAAGCTCAGTTCCTCAAGAAAGAACTATTGTCTGCTTTGATAAGATGGTATGAAATTTATCCAAACATTTATCGAACTATGTGAAATCTTATTGGAAGAATATGTTCTGAGATTTTGTGAATAAAGTCCCTCAGGATAAAGTAACCCCAAAATACGTATCAGAGCAGAGACTCCCAAAGTCTGGTCCAAAGGGAACTCACAGCTCATCTAGTGCTCACTTTTATTCTTTTCTTTCAGTACACAACAGCATTAAAAGGCCAGGACAAAATAAAGAACCAAAATCAGCATTTCTTTTCCAGAAAGGCACACCTCTGCCAATCCCAGTTCCAAGAAACACTGTCCAATATTTTCCTTCCCTCCAGTTACTGTCATTCTACAAAGGTGTTACACAGTGATGAATGATAAGGAAGGCAATTCACCAAACAAGGTACCTATTTCAAAGTTATTTTTATTAAAAGAAATGCTAATATCATACTCGTGGCATATGACTTTATGCTTGAAGAATTCTGCAATTTGCATATAATCTGGGTGAAAGAAATTTAGTTGAAAGACCATATTTCCAACTATTAATGAATGTTCCCAGAAAGTCTAACAAAAGAAAAAAAAAACCCAACACCTCTGCTTGGCACGTTTTTCCCAAATGTGCTTTCTTAGCTTAGGTTGCTTTCGTAGAGATAACACTGGCAGAGAGTAACTGTTCTTGTTCTGTAATAAACATACTTTTGATATGGCATTTCAGGGCAATTGGATTACTAAAAAAATTTTTATAAAGCAAAACTTATCATCAGTGTATATCAAGGATCATGTTATTACAATAAACTATATAAAGTAATGCACTGTCCATGAAATCAAGGAGATATTTCATATAACTTTAACATGCTGACATTATCGACTGACCTATAAATACCAATAACATTTTCATTATCATCTACATTTAAGCTTCTTAGAGCTTTCAAGTGCCCTTATTTCCAATACCCAAAACCATGCAATTCAATTCCAGCAAGTAACTCCAAAAATCACATCAAGGAAATTCTTTATTGGTTTCTCTCAATGACTTCCAGATTAAATCTTCTCTTCTATAATCACAGAAAAGGCTTCCTGTGAGTATCTAACCTAAAAACACATGGTTGAAGTTAGGTATTTTCAGTGCTGCAACAAAGGACCACGCAACCAGAAAATAGTTAATAACTCTCCTGATGATTCACATACTGAAATCAGTGCTGACTCTTAGTATCAGAAGAATGAAACTATCTTTAAGAACTAAAATAAGATTGTGGAGCACACAAAAGGAATAGGTTTGGATCTCAAAGTATCTACCTTTTACCTACTCACCTTTCAGACACTTGGGCTTCATTAAACTCCCAAGTGTCACTGCAAGAATGTGCACTACCAGTGCAGTGAGTGCATAAATGCCAGAATGCCAAGGTAGGGAAGAGGCAGACGTAAATCTGCTCACAGTAGTGTTCCAGATTGGTGCTAAAATAAGAGTTATGAGCTACATTCATTTCAAGTAAATATAAGATTATCTATACTCAGTTCAGGCCTTCTTTAGTCATCATCTGCTTGGGAAGAAATTATAGCTTTATAGAACAGCATTCATTTTTCTCAGGGACAGAAAGTAAAAGTGAACAAATTCTTGCCCTTCTCCAGTTCAGGCCAAGGAGAGATCCATGCACAAATCCCTGAGGGTGACATCTACCCAGCACAACATAGCTGCACTTAGCCATTCTGTAAGCTCCCAGATCAAAAGCAGTTGGCTCAAACCTCTGGAAAAAGAAAGGTTTCACATCAAAATATTCTTCCAAATAGAAGTTGAGTACACAAACTTACCACCTCTCCTTGTAACAAAAGCTTTCATTCATAATGTTTGCGGGAAGATAAGACCTTTACTACACCAGACAGCAAGAGAAACTTATAGTGCCCTTTTAGGCCTGCTCACCTTGAATAGTTCCAGTTATGAATGGACAAGTGTACTTCACACCTCCCAGAACAGGGAAACAACGAAGAGCAAAACAAATCCTGGAGTCCTCCACAAGCTCAGAATTTCCACCTAGCTTTCCATTCAAGATTTCTACCCTTGATTATTGATACTGAACTGTAGCATTACAGTCCCTGGGTGGGCAAGGATAGGTTGGATTCAAATCTACACAGGGACTCCCAGCCAGTGTCATTCAGCCCTAAATGCAGATGTATCATTGGCCAGAGAGCTGCATGGTGCTAAGACCTCAAGGAATCCCATTCCTAGGGAAATTTGAGTTCCTATAAAAGGTGTTTTGGGAATAAACTCAGGGCTGTTTGTCACAAGGACCATCGAATGCGTGTTGTCTCTGTCTCTGACAGGGACACGTTACACACCTCTCCACATTACACTAAACAAATCCATGGATGCACTGAATAGGAACAAATCAGCAGCAACTAATAAAATTAAACTGAGCTAGACATCATTGCTATATTGAACAAAACAGATTCTTCCCTCCACCAATAATGACCAGAGCAAACAGAAGTGCAAGAGCTGTGTGATGACAGACTTTCATCAGGGGAGGTAAACGGGCAGGCCTTGGCAGCTGTGTAAAGTCTGTGGTTTGGTCCTGGAGGCTGTGGCTTCAGCCCCAGGTCCCAATTCCTTACCACAAACCACTAGAGATCTCTGAGTAAATGCAGACCCAGCTCCTTCTCAGTGAGACACCAGAATAAACACTATCCATGCAAAAGGCCTGCAGCTGAAGCATCCTGCCATAGGCATGGCTCCTCAGCACAGCTGTGGGCTTGGCACAGCTGAGATCCTTCCAGCCTGACAACAGAAGGGAATGTCCTGAGCACCTTCCATCCCTGCAGCTGCCTCCCTTCTTGGACAGCCCCTCAGGAATGCATCTCAGCTGCTTTCTCTGAACCAGACACAGAGGACCACAGATTAATTAATGCTGCCTGTATCCCAGGAATATCCTGGGGACCTTAATCCAGCCCTTGGCCAGGCTCCACTAGGCACTTTCCATGCATCAGGCGAAAGGCAGGCTCTGTATGTCAGGGCTCCTCCAAGAAGAGGCTGTCCACCTGCAGAGCAGCAGCTTTTGAACCACTCCACAGTCTAAGCTGCCATTCCCAATATCCAAACATAGCCAGCTCAGCCTGGCAGTCTTTCTGAACCCTGGCAATGAGGCAAAGCTGCCTAGCAGTGGTCACAGCCATGCAGGCACTCCAGCTGACACAGGACACAGATGGTAGTCATGCATGGGGCAGCCCTTGCTTTGCATTTTGGTGCAGATGTACACAGAGAAAGGAGTGAGGGCAGAGCTGAGACACTGGGAAGCTCAGAGAGAAGGAGGGTATCTTACTTGAACTCACTCTAAAGCATATTACAAATCTGTTAAATCATTGTGGCTTACCCTATATTTCAGAGTAAATTAGTAACTTTTCAGAAGGAGTGAAGAAACTACCACTCCACTTTTAAATAATGAAAATGCTAAAAAACCTACACTTAACAGCTCTAAAACTGCAGCAAGTCACCCACCAACACCCACTCCTCTTGTCAGCAGGCTTTTTTCAGCTTTGCCTATTATTTGTGTCAAGTCAGAGATGTCTAATATTTGCTGTGCTTATCTGCCCAACTTTCAGCAGCCCCAAATGTTACAATATGTACCTGTGCCACTGACCTTTTTCCTCACAGCATTTTGATCTAAATAAGTAAAAACCACAGAGTTTCCAAAATCGTTTGGATTCACTGCTCTGAGTGCATAGCTGTAAAAAATCTGCTTTAAGATTAACATCCAATTTTATTCATGCCTGAGGCTTCACCACAGCATCTATTTTTGTAAGATTAACAGCAAGATCCCAGTTCTCCAGAAATGTAAAGAGTAACAGACAATTGTAAAAGGAAGATGATGTTTCCTAACCTGCCCTGCTCACATCCCAGAAGGTACATTTTCCTAGCTCTTTCCACATTGGGTGTAATTTCTATTTGCATTTTTGCACCCACAACATACACTATGTGTATTAGTCCTTCTACCTCATTAGCTGGAACGCAAACTGTGGGTGCCAAAAAATACTAACAGAAATCTCACATGTGCAAAGCATCCCCTGAAAGACAGCTTTTACACTGGAGGAGTTCAGAAACCGCCATCTTCCAGTACCTTGCACAAGAGCAGTTTGAATCATCTCTAACTTGAAAATAAAAGTGTAGAAAATGAGCACTTGATTTTTTGGCTAATCCATTTGAAATGAGCACACATAAAAGCATTTCTTTTTGGACATAGCAACCTGAGGACAAATTGAGGGTCATTTTTAACCTAAACATCAGAGGAGATGTTGCTTTAAATAGTGCCTTTGGTGTCTGTCAATTAGAGCTATTGCATTGCTGTCAACTTGCCTTCCTGCTTTAGTTCCAGCTTTGCTCCATCCTACACAGATCCGTACAAATCAATTGTCTCTTGCAAACATGCACTAACCACTGGAAAGTGAAATTAATAAAGTGTGAGAAAATCTGATTCATAAAGCTGACACTCCTGTGCCCAACAACTCTTCATATGGGCAGGCAAAGTGGTAAAAGATTATCAAATTGCAACTGTCATTCCTGACAAAATGCATCTCAATGCTGGCAGGAATTTTAGGTTTTAAGCTAAACCACCACCTCAAAGGGTTCCTCAGAGCCTGTCAATATCTGTACTTTGGATGGAAAGCTACCACTGAGCGCAGTGTGCCCAACATACAGAACCTGCCACAAAATGAAGTTCTTCATAAGAAAGCTCATCTCAGTCTTGGTTGGTAACAATAACAAGGAGACAAGATGAGACCATCAGTCTCAATTGTGAAGACAATGTTTTCCTCCCATATTATTCTGTCTGTCATGTTCCCTTCAGGTTCCAAAGGAATCCCTGTCTCATATATCATTATTTCCCACAAAGCTTGAAAGCCCTCAGGGGGGGTTTCTTCCTGCCCACTGTACCAGCCTTGAAGTCTGAGTACCTTCAGAACAGTGACAGAGGCCTCTGCCAGCAATAAAGGGGAACATCTGCATACCAATTAAACTGCTGAGCACTGAAGAGTAAAAAAAAGAGAAAAAAAAAAGAGGGGGAAAAGCCTTGAAAGTAAATCTGAGCCAAGTTCTAATTAATGCCCTAGGCCCCGATTCACCACAGCACTTAGGCATGTAGTTAACTTTAAGCATGTATTTAGTTCCATTGAAGTCAAAAGACAGCATCGAAGAGGCAAACTACATTAGCACAATTTAATACTCTTTGGGCTAATTAATCAGCCATAAAAATTTACTATGAGATCTGTATTCCTTATTTCCCTCACTGTGACATTTCCAGAGAAAAATACTTGGATGTGGCTGGAATAAGCAGGAAAAGCACTACTCCTTTGGCTGTCATGGGGTGCTTGGTCCTGCAGCTGTGAAGGCCAGTCCCTAAGAACAGCTGTAGGAGCAAAGCTCTCTCCACAACCCAGCCTACAGTCTGTATCTTCTACGTGGTTGCAGCTCACAGACACAAAAAGCACGGCCCTTGTCCTGAGGAGCAGTAATTGAAGAAACTAAAAGAACTGGCAAGAGATGAGCAAAGCCACCAGACTCACATCAGAGATATCTTTCCTTTTCTCTATAAAGAGGCATTTGCTCACTGCAGCACATCAGTGTCAGTTGTGGAGATGGCAAGGAAGGGCAGCAGACCGGGCTGGGTGAGCAAGGGAGGCTGAGAGCAGATGCAGGTCTGGAGAGAGAGCTGGTGAGGTTCCCAAGGCAGCACTGTCAGGCAGAGCTGGGCTGAGGGTTGGTGTCTAAGGGCTAAGCACACTGGAGTCTGGCCCAGCCCCAGTGTGGGCAAGGGCTAAATTCTCCTCAGTTTCAGTGCAGCAGAACTAAACCCTGTAAAAAAGAAGCCCAGAGTGCAATCTCCACTTAGCTGAATTGCCCCAGATATATCCAAACCCTCTTCTCCACTTGGTAAGTCCAGCATGGAAAATGGCTGCCACATTGCACCAACAACACGCAGGCTAGATGTGGCCTAAACTCCAAGGGCCAAATGTGACCAACATTTGAATCCTGTTGACTTCAGAAAATCATGTGTAACAACCAACCATTCTGTAAATCAGAATGCAAGGAGACAAGCTGGCTAATAAGTGTGTTCTTGCTAGGGATTTCTGCAAAAATGAAGCCTCAGAAGGTTTGCTGAGTATCATCAATGCTGTACATGGACCTATAAAAGCAAGAAAAACAAAAGCAGGGGACATAAACTCCTGGTTGACAATACTTCTTTATCTCCTCCATCATGAAAACAAAAAGAACAAAAACAACCCTCCAAAAATTAGAACAACATGAGAATAAAAGAAAGTACCAGCACAGCTTTTCAGATTAACTTTGAATTTCCTTGCTTTCATTGGTTTAAGAGCTCTATTGTTACTCCCTTGTTTTTTTTAATTGCAGATACTAAAAATTCTTTTATCTTTCTAAGTCTTTAGAGTATGTTATATAATTACATAATTAAGGCCTCTTTCAACTGGATATAATTTACTCTATAGTTTACAACAGCTGCACTACAGCCATTACATTTTATCATTTAAAAGCCTAATTAGAGGCTTCTTAATTAGTGGATCCTTCAGTCACTAGGCTGTGACTGTGTAAAATACACTCGGCAGCCATTGCATTTTCCAAATCTACATGAAATATTTGTGTGAAAACAGGGTGTGTACAAGTCCAGAAACAGTGCTTGTCCTTGCAGGCCAGCCCATCTGAGCATGCAGAGCTCCACACGACATCCCCATTCCCCTGTCTCAGTGCCTGGCTGCTCTCACACAGCCTTTCCCTCCTGGCTGTTGATAGGAGTGCCCGAAACAAGACCTCAGCCTCACTGAGCTGATGTGACTGTAGCCATGTTCAAACATGACCCAAAGAGAGGATGGGGCTGTGCCCACTGACCACGCAGGCCAGCTCTTTCACAGCTCACCAAAAGCCTTTTCCTGCAAACTCAGCTCCTCACTGCTGCTGCTCTCTCCCTCAGGAGCTCTGCTCCGTGCTGGATTCTGCACACCCTTCCTCTGTGCTGCCCAAGCTACTCATATCACTAGATGGAAGAAGAGGGGAACCAGCCTGTCATTTATAGCCACTGACACATAGTTCTCATTAATCACCACCAAACCAGCAGTCAGTCACTGAGATTCCAAGTGCAGTATTTGCCCAGAGAAACAACTGTAACTCCATCCTCCCCTCTGGGTAGCACAATGCCAGGGAACAACTGATAGAACTAAAGCAAATCTTAACAGGAATCACTCCCTAGAATGAGCCTTTCATGAACTGGGGGTTCACAAGATCCATTGCCCAGTGAGCGAAGAGCTCATCCAGACCATACTCTGGAGGACTTGTGGGGTTTTGTTCAGTTTTCCCTGGCTCATAACACAGCAGCTGTGTTACAATGGGTCAGATTTGGGGCCTGCCAGCATTTGGGAGTGTTCCTTTTAACAGCACAGTGACAAAACCACTGAGTTCTTGTTGTCTGCAGGATAATATAAATCAGCTATTGAAAAGCTGCATCATTAGTGCTATTGCTTTCCAGTGGTAGATGGCTGCAGTAATGGATTGGCCTCTCCATCTCATCCTCCCACTGGAAAGCGACATACACAGGACCGATCAATAACTTGATCTAAGTTACTTGTGGACATGTCAGGTGCAAATATCACCCTTTCTCAAAAGGCTTTAAAGACCAGGTGTTTTTGCAAAATTTAGGCCAGGCAACAAATTGGTTTGGATAAATTGTCATTATGGTGGAGAGCAACATAACCAGACCCACCCACATTGTTACACGTGAATGTTAAATAGACAGGAAGTAATTCTATTGTATGCATGTATTTCTTTGTGGGGTCAATAGCTCAAGATGTTTCATTTGAAAAGCATTTTCTGGAATAGCCATGTTGCCGAAGAGCCTGTTTGATAGGAAATAACTAGATTATTTCATCATGAAAATTGCCACTAATTTCTACAGCTGAAATCCTAAAATACTCCCAAAATCAATACCAAAATCCATGGTCATTATGAGGGCTGAATTTTATCCTGCTGTGTCACAACATATTACCCACTTAATGTAGTGTTGTCAAACCTGAAGTCAGTGAAACTCTACAGGACATGGCCTTGTTTCCCCATGGATCAGTAGAGAGGCTAGAGAGGGGTTTAAGGGCCTTCCCTACACAAAGATGGAATCACTTTGATGCCATTACTATGACTAAAGCATGCACGTGTGTTTCTATCCCTGATCCCACCTCTGCCACCTGCACACACACACACACACAGGGACTATGATAAAGTAGATAATAAAACAGGTCAGAGACATATCTCACAGTTATCATTTTACACAAGGAAGCAAATGCAAACTGAATCCTGGCTATACACTGAGTCCTGAATCTGTGGCACTAACATGAGAGCAGTCTTTTGGGGGGAGAAAACAAACATGGGCCAGAGCTTTCCAATAGGTGAGCTGCCATTTCTGAGAACCCTTGTGACAAGCTGCCCACAGATTTAACTGAGAACTTCACAGGGATATAATATTTTTTTGAGCTGACCTTCTTAGAAAATTTTGTACTCCAAACTTCTGGAAATCCTTGCACCTTAAATGAAACATTCTTTTAAACTGCTCCACATACAACACTTACATTCTGTGGCCTCCATGGTACTAATACCAACTTTCTTCAGTAAACTCAACAGCATCAGAAGTGATGTCATAGAAATTACTTCACCTGATTAATTTTGCATTGACTTCGGTGACCAGAGCAGGAGAGGAAAAAGAAGGTGATGGCTAGGTTCAGGTAGCCATAACCATAAAGCAGAGGAGAAGGCTGAAGACAGAGGAAGAAATAACATTGCATATAACATCATGCTTTGTACTCAATTTGCCTGTTGGTCCAAGCAAATGAACTTCCTTGTCTTCCCAGCAGGGCAGCCGTGCTGCACTCCGCCATGTAAAACCCTGGGAGAGCAGAGCACAGGACAGCCCGTGGCTTGGCAAGGCCAGGGACCCTCTGGAGCATGATGCCTGCACAGGACAGCTCACCAGCCCAGCTCCCTCAGCACCAGGGCACCACCATGAGGAATCCAAGCAGCTGCACTCAGCCCACAGCCATCCCAGCTACACAGGCTGGTGGCTGATGTGCTCCAGCCTCACCACTGCTGCCAGAACCCTTTGGGTTAGAAGAAAGAAATGGATCTCTCTGGCACTTGGGAGAGTCAAGAGATCCCTTTTTATGGGGGCAGGATTATGGATTATCACTTTGTGTAGATCTCTGCTCTTCTCCACTCCCACATCTTTTTTTTTTTTTTTTTTTTTTAATAAATGAAAACATACAAGAAAAGCTCAGTGTCTTCTTTCAAGACTTCTCTATTTCACTAACTTGTTCCAACCTCCGTCACAGCTCTTCCCTTGTCAGCAACTGTACCAGTGCGCTATACCCCTGCCCACGCACAAATGCACTGGGTGAAGGTATGAACTGGAATCTCTCCGTTAAAGGAACAAGCAGGCATCCCAGAGACTGACACAGCTGCTATTTGCATGTAAAAGAGGAAAAGAGGTGCATGACTGAGCCCAAATTAGCATGAGCAAAGCCTCCCACCGCATTTGCAAACTACAGCTTGCACAGTGGTGCTAATAGAGGTGCACGGCTCTCCTCACAAAGAAGGATTTCTACCTCAGCCGTAAGGAAACTTGTATAACAGTGGTCCAGAGAATTTAGCATGAACTTTTAAATCCCCATTTTTCTGAAATATACAGAGAAAAAAAGAAAAACAGTGGATGCAGGGTAGTGTGGATATACCGAGGTTTAATGTCATCCCCATTCCCAGCTTGATTCCTGAAGCTGACTACCCCAGAGATGTGTTTTGTAAGGCTTCCATCACTTCTGTACCCCTAGATTTCTGAATGTCCAGAAATATTTACAGCCCTCAGCGCACCTAAAAATGAAAACCAAAATAAGCAGGGCAAATGCAGATCTAATGCACCATTTCCATCTCCAGAAAAAGGAGAACCATTCATTTTCAATATCAGCTCTTTCAAAGGGATGCTCCTGGGATTAATTTATGTCTGCAAAGTCTTGCTGAAGACATACATTTCATAAACTATAACATTTCCAGATTTTAACATAGTCTTTGTCTCTCTGGCTGCTTACAGAGATATCTAAGCATCTGTGTCTGTGCCTGTACCTATTGAGTCAGAAAAAGAGGATTAGATGTCTCAATAGACTGTTAAAGAAGTGCAGTTTATTGGTCCCCCAAACCAAACTGTACTTTGAGGTCTGGCTGTAAAGAAGTTATAGACTCTTTTTACTTGATCCTCATACTTTCATAGAAGCTGTTGGAACAATTCAGTGCCTATTTCTGCAGTAGGTTTAGCTCATCTGAGAAACTAGAAATAACAGTAAATACAGATATTAATGGTAATAAAAATCAAAGCTAAGCCCTACATGAAGAGAAACAAATTCCAAAATGAAAAATTCGATTACACAGTACCTGTCTCCTGTCTTGACTTCCTCATTATACGTAGAAATTAACCCTGTCATTAAGTACTTTGATCAGGCTGTACATAAACAGCTTATAACGGCATGAAATCGACCACAGCAAGCAGCAAATGAACAAGTGGAGAAATACTGACATTTGGGGCTGCTGTCAGACATCAAGTGCTCCTACTCCCTCAGGGCCAAACTGCTAGAGTAAATGGGGTTACTCTGAGGATTAATTGTTCCCTCCTGGTTTGCACTACTTCCAGAAAGTTTCAGCAATAGTATCCAAGAGGCTATCATTTGGAGATCAGTAGTACTGTTTTGAGATCTCTGAGAGATTTATAAACTGGGCTTTGTCACTGCCCTTTAGGTTAAAATTTGGTATAGAAATTCTCAGCCCACAATTGACCTGAGGCAGTGTCCCACCTTTTTTAAGTGTTCAGAGGTCAAAAGAGGAAAAGCAGCATTTAAAGTATGAACAGTCACTACCATTTACCTACCCAGAATTAAGGCACAAAAGGAGAGGTGCCCATGGACAAACTGGTCCAAGCCTGCATTGCTCAGAAATGAGCATTTAACACACTCCAACTCCAAATATTTGTCACTGACATTTGGAGAATATCCATGTGCTAATGCCCATTATAAGCAAGACTTCTGGGCAATTGAGAGTTTTTTCTGCTTAGTTTGTTTGTTTGTCAGGATTTTGGAGCAGAAGCTGCTTTCTTCTGGGATGCATTTAAAGCAATGTAACTTTACTTAGTTGTGATCCTGTCTAAATTCCTTGCACACACAGAATGCTATGTCATCAGACATGGCCAGGCCAGCAGGGTTTCTCCCCAGCTGTGCCCTGGCTTGCCATCAGTCCCTTGCCATCTCTGGGCTTTTTCAAGCAGCTATGTTTCCTGCTGGCTCTATGCTCAGAGGACCCTCAGCATGGAGACAAGCAATGGAGTGTCCAGGTACAACATCTGCCCCTGAGCACTACATCAGACACTGCACTGAATTTCCAAAGTACAGCTCAGAGGCTCTCTGCTTTCCTAGGTTAGCTGTGATGGGGTTCTGGTGATTTACCAAGTACAGCAGGCACAGACATAAGGGAGGAATCCTAATCCAAGAGGGGCAAAGGCAGTTTTCCACTGTATTGAAGACGCCCCAGATTTCAGCTTTAACACCCTAACAAAAGCTTGGAAAAACAATAAGCAACCCCACAGATTATTTATTTCTGCATGTATTGCCAAATATATTGCAGAGCAGACATTTTATTACTCCTAAAAGCACCAAAGTCCAGTATTTCCTTCACTTATCACAATCCATTCCTTCATCCCATGGCTGCAACCAGCCCCAGGATGTTATTGCAATCCATTGTTCAACATGGCTATAACCACAGTTCAGACAAACTCAGCCATGGACCAAAACAGCTGAGCCAAAACAGCACAGGCACCATTGAGCTTCCAGAGTACTGCTCTCAACCTACAAAGCTGCATAGCTGTGCTATTCATGCCCCACATACCAGCTGGGTGCCCACAAAAACACTTCTTTCCAGAGCCCCAGGCTCAGGCACTTCCTTCTGTACAGGAAAGCAAAGAGTGCAACCATGCCACACCAACACAGCTATACACAAGATATCACAGTAAGACAGCGAGCAAGAGATGGAGTTATCTGAAGGCAGCATTTTTAATCCAGTTCTAACAAACCAGCCCAACTGCAGCACATGTCTAGTCCCTGGTAATAAAGCAAATAAGCCATTTATTTTGACTTGGCAATTCCTGTTCCAAATAATTTACTTAAATATTGCTGGGTATTTTGCCTACATTAAAAGTTGTAGTAAGTGTGTACCTAAAATTTCTAGCAAACCTAGAAGCACATAATCCAGGCTGCAAATGCACATTCTGTATATCAACCACCACAGCATTATCATTTGGTATTTTTACAGCATGCCAGCTTCCCTTCTAAAAACAATTCACTATTAATATAAATCTTATAGAACCAGCAGCATGCCAGGGATTTCTCACAGATCCTGTCCCTGAAGAATCCCCAGAATTCAGCAAGGTGATCAAACCTCATACGTCAAGTCTTCCAGTGATCACTGCCTTCAATTCACCTCTTCAGTGCTCTGGAGTTTGCTTCTGCTCCCACAGAGCATCCAGCCTTCCTGGTGAGCTGCAGGATGCAGAGCAGATTAAGGGCTCCACTCCTGAGTGAGCAAACCATTTTTAAGCATATCTTACCTGTAAGTGCACGTGTTGCTTTAGTAATCAATGGCATCAACGAAAAGTATAGTCAATCAAGTTGTTACACATCTGTCTGAATAGCTGATGCTATCAACTAGAAAAATCCCCTGGCGCAGCTTTGGAGCTGCTCTACAAAAACCCACAAGTAATGCACTTAGGCACTGAAATGTATCAGTCAGGAAGAGTATAAACAAGAGGAGCATGAGCAGCCACAGTGGCACTGCTTTTCAAAACACACTCAATGCTTGTGGGAAGGCAAGGCTGAGCCTTCTTTTAGGTTTAAAATTGAACCTGGGAAGGAAGGCAGCTGCTCAGGGTTGCACACGAGTCACAGAAGATATGTGAGAAGCTAGCCTACCTAAAATCTTTTGGAGGATGGTAAAAACCGTAGTCAAACTTTCATTAAAGGTTTGTTTACACTAAATCTTTGTTCCTGGTTTTACATGGGATTTAAAGCAGTGTGGTAGCTTTATTCTATCAGTAACAAATCCCAGGCAATGAGAACAGCACATATTGCCAAAGGCAGCTGGACAGTGTGGCCCCTGGGAGGTGAGCAGTGTAACCAGGGTGCTCAGCACCTGCTGTGGCTCTTGCAGCTAATGGCAATTGCTGGTACTCAGCACCACTGATGCTTGGTCTCCAGGAGAGGAATTTGTGATTTATCCTGAGCTTATTGATTACTGATGGAGACTGTCACAAAGACACATCCATGAAAGGAATTGAAGTTTTCAGCCCTTGTGCAGATGTGCAGGTGATGTTTGCATTCCAGGCACACATCTGAGAAGTCAGTATCACGACACACTTGCTGTGTGCTCATCAGGGAAAATCTCCTCAAAGAGCTGCAGTTAAGCTCAGTCACACAGGAGCAGAGCCTTGCTTTGGTGCCTCTCCAAGCCCTCCTGACAGTGGGCTGGGGCTTATGGTGGAAGAACACAGGCCTGTGAAAAAGCATGCTACATGCAATTGCCTTCAGGACATGATAAGTGTCAGGAAGGCAGTACACAAAGCATTTCCAGACTTGAACCAGAGAACAAAAGTGTGAAGCTCCTTAGTACAAGGTGTAACTCCATTTCATATCCACAGGCCCAGAGGTGCTGTCAGGTAAAGAGCATGAGTCATGGGTACCTACAAAATCCCTTCTCAGCAGTCTTTATCCATCACTGCCATTGCTCCTCTGCTAAACAGACAGAAAGTCATGGAGAAATATTTTGTCCACATTTTACCTGCACACACTTTCCAGAGACTTTAAAAGAAAGAAAACACAAAGGAAAACTTAAGGAAAACAGAAGGGGAAATATAACCACTTGCAGATGCCTGTCTCTGGGATAGAAGACCCCACTTCTTCATAAAAAGCATCATGGTGCACCTACCACAACTGCTTCTATTCAGAGCCATCTCTACTGAGGTGCCTACTCCAGATGCAGGAATCCTTTGGAAGCAGGCCCTGGCTGCCCTTCCATTTTCCCTGCAGCCTCTATCAGACCGTGTAACTTCTAAATGCTGGCTAGGAAAGACACACCACAGATTTCTTAACAAACTAAGACAATCCTGCCTTTGGAAGTCTCTTTATGCTCTTTTGATCCAAACAGATGTTATTGCTAGTAGCATGGAGTACCTCTTCAGTGACCATAAATGACAGTGACCTGTTGATTTTCCTGGATTAACAATTATTCATACCATCCAAAGATCCTGTATACCATCCAAACCACTGCTCTGCGTATTATGCAATCTCTTCCCCAACAAGGTCAGGTATCAGGACTGCAAGAACAGTCAATAGGAGTTGAGACAGTTTTAAACTGGGCATCTTGGCTTCCAAGTAGTAAAAAATATTTTGTGTAAAACTGCTCGGGCACTTGGTTCTCAAATAAGCAGCCTAGAAGAAATTAAGGACTTTTCTGATCTGAAATTGCTAGTGCTTTTTAAAAAAGCATTTTAAAAAGCTCCTCAGAAGTCACCTGACAAATTACTTAACCAAGATTTGGGGGGACTTATGGGAATGCTTTTCAAGTAGTTGGTGAAACAGAGGTGCTCATAATTTTTCGAGGAAATGTGTCAAAATTGATCAAATAATTGCAGGAGCAGAAGAATGCTGCAGCCAGGTTCCTTATTCATCTGTGCCCAAAGGTTGGACTCTTCCCTGGTATGAAGAAGGCACAAGCCATGGCTGACATCTCCCTGAACCTGAGACTGTCTTGAATCTCTCCCCCAAGTGCCTCTCTCTACAGCCTCTCCTCAGCCCATCTGTGTTTTCTTCCCTTCCCCACATATATAATTTAATTGAATTTGGTCAAATAGATATTTTCAACCACCTGTCAAATTTGGACTACATTAGTCAGGAAATCCAAGTTATACTGGAGGAAGGACACACCTGCACAGAGACCAGTTTTTAGTGGCTTGCTGACAAAATGTCCCTTCCCCAAACTGTTCAGTACCTGCACTGATGGAAGCCTGAGGAAGAGCTTCATTACACCCAACCAGTCCCAAGTGCTCTGGAGTGGGACCCCACAGAAAGGAGCACAGTCCTGGCAAATCCTGTGCCCTAGAGACTGCCTGAGCCTAGCCCAGCACTCCAGAGTAGCTGCATCCTCCAGAGGCAGATTCTCCAGGCTTCCTTTGAGGAACAAACACTCCTTGAATGGAGGCCCACCTCTCACTGCAACAATGGGCTGAAAGCAAGGCACAGGGCACTTTCACATGGACAAAGGTGGAGAAGGCAGTATGCAAAACCCACCTACCTGTGAGATTAAATCTTATTCAACAGGCCACTTACATCCTCCTGACAGTCACTCCTGACACACAGCCAGCACAGTAAATGAGATTTCAATGTGGGCAAGAAGGAGGCCAGGCACAAGTCTAGAAGTAAGGAGGTTTATTTCTTACTGAGGAGCCTGATAGCAGAAGTGCCACGGTCATCCTTTCTAATTTCAGGGACCTTTTAAATAAAGTTCCACTCCAGAAGCCAAGCATGAAAGGAGAGGAATGAAAACTCTTTGATAGATAAGATATTACAAGACACTGTCAGAAGCTTGCTAGGAGAATGAAGTAACACTCTGGATACTGTCATTGAAAACAATAATGAAAGAGTACACCATTTTCTTAACTGAACTACTATCAAATCTATGTTACTGCCACACAACATATTTTTTGTCCAAAAGTGCCAATTTCAAGCTATGACTATTGATCTCTATCTAACACTCAAAATTAACTGCACTGGTAAGGAAAAGTGGCACCAAATCGTTTGAGAACATCAAACAGTAAAAAGCCAATGGGGTCAAATCAAGGTCAGAATTTGATGAGTAGGGTGTCAGAAATTTAATCCATTTTGTCTAAGATAATGTATAGCGCCCGTATTGGGGCTTTTTTTCCCTTTCTTTTCTGTAAGTTTTTTATGCTAGCTTCTCTCAAAAATATCACAAAACCAGACCTCAACTTTTTTTTTATGAACTTTTTTTTCCATGACTGGAGAGAGAAAAGATTAAATGGACTGCAACACAGATGGCAATTATGCCTCTGTTTATTTCCTAATGAGTCACAAGATTATTTTTTGCCTTCTGCCACATCATTTCAGAATACAAGAAAATCTTATCTTGAAGGAGACTTGAGGAGACAAAATAACACTGTTAAAAGTTCCAGTCCAGCTGAAGTGTATTTAAGTGAGACTGAAGTGTATTTAAAAAAAACAACAAACAACCAAAAAAAAACAAGAAAAACCCCACCTCACAACTTTAACCACAAGTAAAGTCCCATTCACTTAAACTCAGAAGTGATGGGTAAATCTGTTCCACCAACTGGTGAATGTGGTGGCTATCAAGTTCATTAGTGGCCTCATGACAAAATATTCAACAGCTCTCATAGTGCCACGTTGCATGTACAACTCAGCATTTGGAGAAAGTGAATTCCCTCACTGTGCCTAGAGAAGGCTTCTCCTCTGCCCCCCACCACAGCCATCTGTGCCCTGTCACTGCTCCCCATATCCCCCCACCTGCCCCAGGTATTCCCCAGCCTTGGACAGCTGACAGAACCCATTTCCAGCCCAAAGCCAAGGCCAGAGAGCCCACCCTGGAGCACAGCTGGGAGCACACTGACCCAGCTGAAGCTTCAAACTTGGCTGGGGCCACTTGCTTTTGAAACCCAGGCTGAGTAACCAATTTGATAGTGGCAACACCGTCTGCTTCTCATATCACAGTCTAGTAATTAGCATGCTCTTGAAAAGAAGCTTCAGATATGCATTCAGCAGTTCAAACCCTTGTCTCTCACCTCTTCAAGAAATACCTAAACCACAGGGTTTTGGATAGGGGGACTCCCCTCTAAACCAAAATTCAGGCTTTGATCCTAAGAGGGCTGAATCCTCAGCCTAGTGATCAGGACACATGGCTGAAAGAGAAAGATCCTTTATCTGAGAACTTTTCATATGTTTTAGGCAGTAGCTGGGGGTGGATAATATGAATTTGGATCTTGTCAGGAAGAGACTGAGTGTGACCTCCCACCTCCTACCAGAATACAAAATATGCAAAAGAGGATCCATTTTAAAGGGAGAGCAAGACACACACTCCTTTCTGGAACAGCACTACCTCCGTGCTGGAACACACTTGCTTTCTGCAGTAGTAGGTAAAGACATCCCTACTCAGGAGATGGCTAGGGCTTCAGAAACACCCACATCCTCAGGACATTTCTATTCCCTGGCTCTAGAGGTTCCCCTTCAGTGTCTGGAGATTCCTGCTGCCTATGGTGAGCCTCAGGCTTATCTATCCCAAGGAAGTTCAAAGACAACACAACTGGTGTGGTAAAGACAGGGCACAGTTAGGTTGAATAATTTGTTACCTAAAAATGCTTCTGACAGATGGCAAGGCTGTTCTGGAACACTGTGAACATAACAGATTTTGGGACAGGGTGCTGAAGAGAACTGATTTTAGTGAAAAGTTGGATTTTTATCAAAATGACCTTTTCCACTCCAAGTGCCTGCTTTGCATAGAAAATTGCAAAGAAAACTCCAAAATTTGATAAGAAATTGAACATCCCAGTGACTTAACTGGAGTTCTGGTTTGGATGTCATTATCCCTCATGGCCCATTGGCTGCAACTGGGCTCCATGTCTAACATGCATGATCGCCAAATGTTCCCATGATGTATCACAACAGCACAAGAACAGAGAAAACCAACATTCTCATTAAAAAAAGCTCTGAGTTTAAGGAAGGGAATAGAACCATTTGCCCTGAACACTTGCAAATTCCTTAATCTGACATGGAAACCAGTTGCTTCTACCTTGCTTTCCCCCTCCACCCCCAAAAAACCTGCAATATTCACAGTCCATTCTAATTACCAAGGCATTTTCAGGCTGTATTCCTAAAGAAATGAGGCTTAGTTGTTGGCACTGTTCTCTTTTTATCTGTCCAATGGTCAGTTCTGTGCCCCTTCCCTTCCTGTCTCCTCAACGCCTTCAGAACCTACCCGACAGACAGGGAAGGGGGAAGGAGCTGTGAGTGCTGGGTGGGAAGAGCAGATATAAAAATCCTTAGTTCTGTTTTGATACTTTGCAACCACAGCACAGATCTACACAGCAGATCAGCAAGTCTCTGAGGTTTGAGAGGAAACACTGCCAAAAGATGGTATTTCTTTCCCCTTAAAAAAAAAAAAAAGTTGAAACAGTTTATTACTAGGTGTTGTAGCGCAGCGAAAGCTTTCAGTTTCAGTACTTGTGTGACGTATATACCAAGTGGAGAGGGATCTTACTAAAACCTTCCAGGATGAAAACCCTCACACTAGCCAGTCTAGACATTCTCCAGTAAATACAAAAGTAGGATTAGATGGTGCTGCTATTCTCACCTCAAATAAAAATGAATATAAATTAAATAATAGAAATTAATTAAAAGAAAAAATCCCAACTAAATTAGGTGAATATTAGCTAAAACAAAGTTTAGTTTGAGATGGTAAAATGCTGCAATATACCTTAATAAGGTAAATCCATTAAAATACCAATACTTTCTAGAGCATGTATTGAAGAACATTTCTGTCTTATGATTATGCAAAACTTTTTTGTAAGAAAGAACTTGATTTTCTAAATAAGAGTTGAAACCAACTCATTGTCTCCTATTTGTTACTTAGCTTTCTACATATCTAACTATTAAATTAAGAGCTTACTGAATTTTTAGTGTCTACTTTATCTCTTGGCTTACTTTAGACTTCTCTTCTAAAATGTTTCATTTAAATGAGATGAAAATTGTTGATTTCTGATACTTTACTACATATCTAGGAAACAGAAGCATGAGGAGAAACTTGATTTAAATTATACATATCCGTCTCTCCAAGAAAAGATTTTCTATTTGTGTTGGAATTAACTTTTTTTCCAATACCTGGTAATTCTCCTGGTTTCTACATACATATTCCACAGAAGAGGCAAAGGTTACTGGTGTATAGCATTACTTCTGTACCATGCTATATGTTTTCAATTAGGCACTCCCACAATGATTTCCATATCTAGCCACTTGCTCTTCTTATTTCTTGATAAGTGATGGCCTTATCAGGAAGACGGGGGCGAGTCTGTTACTGCTTTGAGTAAACAGCCTAAAGGTCATTTTAGATGTTGGCTTTGACACTCTTGGTTCAGTAGACACCCACCAAAGCTGTCACCAGTATGCTGAAGTTACCCTCAAGGAAAAACAGCCTTTCAGTGGGTCCTGTTTTCTCTTCAAAAGAAGAGACCACCAGTGGGCACTTAAGGATGAAATGAGGAAAATTCTGTCAAATTCCCCTCAAGGATACCTGACAGAGTCATTTGGTCTGAGGTCAGGATCCAAGTGCTGGAGGCCTTGCTGAGGTCAGCTGAGGTTAGGGGAAAGTCCTCGTGTGAATGGGGTCTCTGAGTCCCTGTGTGCCCCAATGGGTGCCACAGTTCCAGCCAGTGCTCAAGGACCTGTTAAAGGAGGGTTCCCCAAGAAGTAACAGCAGCAGAAGACATCCCAGCCACATGGGCACAAGTGACTTTAGCAGCTGTGGGGCTATGTACACTAGAATGAGAGGGGTAAAACCCATGGCTCACACGGCACCCCCACTTGGAGTGTCCACCTGTACAGCTGTCACACAGCCCACTGCCCTCCAACCCGGGCTTCTGCAAGTACCATTTCTCTCCTGCTGCACAAGACTGAGCAGTAGAACAGTAGAAGGCACAGCTTTGCTGAAATAGATGCATCCACTGCCAGAGCGTGTTGGCAGCACTCACCACCACTGTGCCTCCATCAGTAAAAGGTCGTTCCAACACTACACTCCTGGCCACCTTCTCCCACACACTCTTCAGCATGAAAGCAGGAAGAACCCAGCAGACAGATCTAAAGATACCAACATCCTGCAAAAGAAGAGTTGCATGACTAAAGCTAAGATCCAGAGCAAAGGCCAAAGCACCCACAGGGCTACAGCAATATGCCTTGTATTGACAACTCCACAGACTGAGTAACACATATTCCACAAGGGACACCACCACCCAAGGCAGAATCCAAAGTTCACTGCAGAATAACTCCTGAAGTTCTTTCAGGAAACTTCCCAAAACCAAAAGTAGCTTTCTTGTCAAAATTAGGTACTTCAGGCTCCTTGGCTCTCATTTTAGGTACCTGAAGATAAAGTATTTCAAAAGACTATGACACAGGCAACTCTCACTGGAGTCCCATGGAGGAGGTACTGTGGATTCAGGCCCGCAGGATGCTATTGTGGTACTGCCTGGTGCTTCACCTCTCTCCCCTCACACCAGCATGCAGACAGCTTATTAGAAAGGCATCTCAGACACTTCTTTTCTCCAGACTGTACACAGCACTTCCAGTAACTGAGGTACAGTGTCAAATCATTCATCCTGCTGGAACAAACCATCTGTGTCCACTTTACAAAAGTGGAAAGGTACAGCACAGTCCAACCCTCCTTGTCCAGCTAGACACAGGTCTGAGATTCTCCTTAAAAGTGAGGGGACAGGTTGTACTGATACATTACCTCCATTTTTCTGTAAAGAGAGGTAAATGCTAATATATATGCTGTTAAATTTCTATAGGAAGTGCACCTTGTATCATCTTTGTCTCACTTCTGTGCAGCTAAAAAAGAGAAGAGAGAAACTAGAACCATGATGAAGAGCTACAGAAGACAGCAAATATTTTGTGTGTTCTTCCAAGATGATGCTGTCTTTTCAGAGCCAGACACTCAGGTTACTGCATCTACCAGCCCTTTTTCTTCAAGACACACATGACAGTAGCTACCAGAACATCCTGTTCTTCTTTCCCACCATGCCTTTTGAAATCCAGCTGTAGCCATTGTGACCTCTGGCACTCTCCTCACAACCAACACGGGCTGTTCTGCTGCCCTTAGAGGTGAAACTTCCGGTTTTTAGAAGAGATTTTTAGAAGAGATTCCTAGCACTAGTCACTCTGAATGGCATTACTAATAGATAAAAGCTACTCAGGACACATCCCATTGCTCATTTTCCCTCCCTTCACTCCACAGCAAATAAGGCTTCAGAGCTCAAGGCTTCAGAGACCTCTGCAAAAGCAGTGAAGCCCAACTCCCAAAAAAGCCCTGTTTGATATTGTATAGGCACAGTCAGAGCTGCTTTCCCCAGACACAGGGCTCCATTTTCCAGTACATAATTTTCACTTTGTGCTAAACAGACAACAGAGTGTGAAAACTCCCTTTTTTTGGGTTTGACATTATCGTACAGACAAGAAAACCATCTGCAGTTTTCAGCTTCAGCTTTTGCTCCAAGTTGGGATCTTTCTGTTACTTTTCCCAGTACATTTTCAAGCCCAGACACTAATTCAGTCTACTCCCTACTTCAGCTGCTCTCCTACTCTGTGAGCAATGTCTGCTTTTTAGCACGATGCAGGAGCCACCAAACAGCACCTGAGTGGAGTGCTTACAATCCCAGGATGCCATAGCACAAAGCAGGCTCCTTGAATCCAGTACTTACCCAAAAAAAAGGGCATCAGCTTGGCAGCTGCACAGCCCAGCAGTGCTCACTCATGAAGGGTAGAACAGCACCGGTGGAACTTCACTGCAGTCCAATATCACAACCTGTCATATCTTCCTTGCTAAAGGAATCTGGGTAAGGAAAACACAAGCTGTATTTAAGCAATAATACCTTCTGGGAATGTCTAGCAACAAGTGCTCTGAGGAACAAGCTGTGCCTCTGGCCCTTACCCTCACTACTCAACATTCTCAGGCTGAGTTAAAATAGCTGAGTTAAAAGTCATAATTGCTATTCTCAACAGTGAAATACTTTTTTTTTTTAATGTACCTTTTAACATGCTGCAAAGTTAAACATGGCTTGCATGTTGCCATGGATATGATTTCACGTTTATAAGACTGGTCTTTCCTGGCAGCTAAATGCCAGCACGGGAACAAATAGCAGAACAGGGTTTTGTCTGGCATTTTTCTTTGTTTAGGATAGCAGCTAACTACTTTTCTTATTAACAAGCTTTTGATTTTACTGGAGTTTCTCTAGGAACAGAGTTCATCGCATTGGCATTAAACACATCACAACCAATCCTCCAGTCTGTGTGAGCAGGCCCTGACCTCTGTGGCACCACTCATGAGAATCAGGGTATAGGGTCAAGCCTGAGTATGTTTACACATCTGCCATGGCTGATATCAGACAGGATACAGTGCATGAAAACATCCTTTATCTCTGCTTGCTTCATCTCTCAACACAGAGAGCAGGGGTTGACCTAGAACTAACTTTTATTCAAAATAAAAACAATTCTGACTAAAATAAGGTACTGAAGTTAGGTTTTCATTTGAGGAGAGGAGCAGCTTCATTCCATAGGGTTCCAGGAAGAATGTCCAAAATGGAATTGCTAAATTTGTATCAACTTCAAATCAGCTGCATTCATGCAGAAAGGCTAATGGAGCAAGAATAAAACTGGCAGGAAGGTGTCACTAGTTCAGAATACCAAGTCCAAATGCCTCCTTCTCATCCACACCTAATGACTCGTGCCCACACCTGTTGCAAAGGCTGTGTGTACCTCTAGTCCTGCTGGATGACTTATGTGGCAAAAGTCACCTGGTCTTCAGTGGGACAACATTTCACCCCTCAGTGAATGAACCCAGGAATTATTTTGCCTGCTGTAGGATTGTATCAGCTCAGCTGCTATCGCTAGGAAATCTGAAAATAAGATGTAATTGCACAGACAAATCTGGGATTACACCATGTCCCTCCAAATCACGCAGCCAGTGTGTTTACCTCTGTCTGTGTGTTGCTGTCATGAAAAATCCTGTACCTATTTCAGTGTCAGAGATACATATCAGTCAAACCTGACTTCAGCTTTTGAAGTGGGTGGAGAGCAACACCGCCCCTCTCCTGTGCTGGAGCCTGCAACCAAACTGCATTTTACTCACAAACATATCTGTAGTTCTGCTGTGTTCTGACTTTTAAAAAAAAATCTCATTGGACAGACACCACCAGCAAGTTTCTCCACTCTGTGGAGTGTCTTCACAGCCCTCCCACATAGTGAAAATGACTCAGACTAAACTACTAAATTTAGAGCATTGGTATTCTATGTGTTACGCTGGTGTTCATACAAGTAATGCCTTAAACAGTAAATTTCTGAATTAAGCATTCAGGCATCTTTTCTGTGCTGCATTTGCCACTGAAACAGAACGGCAACGAAGGTGGGCTGAGGAGGAGGTTATTTGGATCATGATTTGGCTTGTGTTTTGGCTAGAGCTATATGGGAATTTGAATGAGGTTTGCTTGCACTTTTAGAAGTATCTAATGACCCAATATCATGCTGTTTGATCTCAAGTGATGAGATCGTGAAAGATTAGCTGCCCTTGGGAGATTCCCCTCGTCTAAGGCAAGAGACAGCAGGCTTTGACTCACAGCTGGGGAGGATTTCTCTTGGGATGAATAGTCCAAATCCCACTCCTCAGCATCCAACTCACCCATCTCTGTGATGTTCCTCTCCTGGAAGGATGGTTCATGAAGCAGCTGCTGAGTTGCAAATCCATGTAGTCAACTAGATCAGTACTTCTGTAACTCAATATAAAATACAGAGAACTATTGCAAGTTTTTTATTTGCAAATCAGAGCCTGCTTCATGAGCAACAATCATCTGTGTAGCAAGGACAAGGTAGTCTGGAAGAAACCTGTGATGGCCATGAAGTTCTGTGGCTATCACCAGCACGTCAGGGCTTTGCAAAGACATTGGCCATGTGGTCACCACCCAGAAAAAGGGACAGCAAGTCCCTGGCCCTACAAGGAACAGAAGAAGCAATGAGAAGGAGGGATGAGAAGAGGAAGGGGAGAAAAAGGAGTGCTAATGAATCTTGTCAGTTGAGGCACTCTTTCCTCTCTGTTTGCTTAAAGTCACCAACAAATCAGTGTGAGCCTGAAGTCAGGCCAGAGCCTGGCCAAGAGACCACACTCTCCTTTAATCTGGCCACACCACCTGCTGAAGCCAGTGAGAGTTTATGTGGGTATCTCAGGCAAGGACACAGAAGCAATGACTCATCTATTAATGGACTTTGGTTCTTTATCTGGTTGCCAGGTGCCTCCAGAAAGGCACAGCTTTCCTAAATATTTGTGGTTTTTGAAACTGCTGAATAATTTTTACAAATACAGTTCATGATCTGTTATCCAATTAAAACCATGCAATTGCTAGGAGCCACGTGAGCTGTTTACACTGCACATTTCTATCACATGCCCTTCCTTTGTTCCTCATCATTGGAGCACAACTCTTCAATAAAAACTATGTTCATGCAAAACCACTTTAACACTTTCACATAACCTGTTGTAGCTTCCAGGAATGCTTATACCATCTGATGCACAGTATTTCAACCTGGGAAGCTGGGCATTCTTGTCTGAAGCTCTGCAGAGCAGGTAAAGAATAATTATTTTCAGTAAAACCCACAACTTTTTCTTGCATGACCATCTGCCCTAAGGAAAATTTCCACAGTACAATGTCTATCCTTGTGCTGACCCCACCCAAGAAGCAGCAATCTTAAAGGACCCCAAAGTGCCCACTTAAGACAATCTTAAAAACCCATGCCTAGAAGCAACCTGGAGGGATTATTTAACCTCTTCCCTTGCTCTAAAACAGAATAAATAACTTAGACCATCTCTGAAAAACATTCATCACATTTTTTCTTGCAAAAATTCAGACATGAATATGCCACTTTTTCCATAAGTAAACTATGCCATGATTTCACTACTTGTGCAATTAGAGAACATTTTCCTAACACTTGAGCTGTGTTTCTTCCCTTTATCACCTCATATTTGTCCAACCAGGCAATTTTGACTGGATCAAATTACTCCATTTAATCCCCCAGATTTTGACTGGTAGCAGAGTCATAATGAAGGAAAGATGTTGAAAGTCAAGATCAAGAGCTATACCAAGAGCAGATTATCTATATATATGATATCTACTGCATACTAGTTGCCCTATAAACTGAGAAATCACATAAGTTAAATATTAATTACTCTTGGAAATTACATTTTAAAATAATTTTACAATTTAGGTCCATACAAACTGTCTGACAAATCTGTCCCACTATCTGTCCAGGAATCCAAATCTCTTTCTTGAGTGGATTCCCAACTTCATTAACACTTCCTTCTTTAGAATACTTAAAGGCGATTTGTGAAAAAGATAGGGACAAACCTTTTAGCAAAGCCTGTAGGATAAGACAAGGTGTGATGTTTTTAAACTAAAAGAAGTCAGAATTACACTGCATGTAAAGAAGTAATTTTTTACATTGAAGGTGGTGGAACAGTGATACAGGTTGTCCAGAGAGGTGGTGGATGCTCCATCCCTGGAACATTCAGGGTCAGGCTGGACTGGGCTCTGAGTGACCTGATTTAGTTGTAGACGTCTCTGCTCACTAAGGGGCCTTGCACTAGATGGCCTTTAAAAGTCCCTTTCAACCCAAACCATTCTGTGATGCTGTGAACAAGTAAATCTTCCTTGGTGAAATTCAGTTAAAGTATCTCCCTAATAACTCCTACCTTGTCAAAGAGAGTAGCCTCAATATATCCTACCATGGTGATACATAAAGGAGTTTTGTCATATTGCCTTTCCAAACAATATCCACATAAAGTGTGGATATTGCCACTAATAAATGCTTCCAAGAGTTGCTCAAAAGCATCTTTCCACTTGTCCCAGGCAGGTGGCTTAAATGAAATCCACCTGTCCAAGGGACTCTGCTCTTTCTATCCGCACCCAGACAAGTCTGTCCTTCATTATTCCACAACTTCAGGACAAGCATGGACAACACTTCTCCATTTCTCCAAGCCTGTCTGTACAGAATGAGCTCTATGAGTGCTCCAGTCCTGAGACTGATCCCAGCAAACTTCTAACATATCTATGAAATATTTAATTTGACTCTATTGCTGCAATGTCAGGTTCTTTTCCCATATTTGTAGTGATGTTACCTTTTTAACCTTCCAAAGATGCTGCTGTAATATTCACTCTTTTAAACCTTTGCACTGACTCTTTCAAACTGAGCATAAAGTCCCTTTCTCACTAGGCTGGTGAAGGCTGCACTGTGATAGAGCTCTATTTCTTCATCACCTGAGAGAAATTCACATCCCTGCCTTCAAAGTATGGCATTAGCAAGTGCCAAATATGTTATTTCCACACTTTTGATTTAAAAATGAAGTGTGGTTTGGTATTCCTGAATTGAAACACTTAATTTCTGTGAGCTGAACCAAAGCAAAATATTTTGATCTGACCCAGTTTGCCTTCAGTTTGTCTCATCTGTCCAAAGTGAGCCTCTCTGTCCAAGCTTTTTCCCATGATCCAGCACTAAAGTAGGTAAGAGGAGAACTTGCAACACACCCTTGGTTAGATAATGCAGAGATGGGAGTGGCTGTAAGAAATAATCAGGATACAAAGCTTCCTGTCCCAAAAATACCACAGCAGTTCACACAAATGGCTCAGATTCAATATTAAGTAACACACAGCAACCCAGCTCAACAAACTGTTTTGAAATGGATAAAACTGACTCAAAGCAAAGTATTTCAGTAGTACCCTCCTGGCAAGTCTTCCTTAAATTTCAATCTCACAGAATTTCTGCATAAAAGTCACTTGAACACCAAGTATTTTTTAACATAATATAATTAGCAACTGTAGAAATAGATCAGTCATCATGACTTGCTGCACAGGAAGATCAGAATACTGATTCATACATACTTTATATACATTGAATTGCTTCAGAAACCCAGTACTTTTACATCTTCTTCATACCATGACAGTTCAAATGGAGGTCTTTGCTCTGCAATGGTTTGCACATGATGAGAAGTGATGCTAATCATGAGAACCACCAGAAAATTCTTTTGAGCCAATTAAATGGCATCAGTCACAATGATATTAGTCATCCATTCCTCACTCTGAGGAGAAGGAACCAAAAATTGTCATTCATCCACTCCTGAAGCTGTGGAAGACATGAGGGAAGTGCACTATTTCCCATTCTTTTTGCAATCATTGTTACACAGAGTGACACGAGCTGCTATTTTCTGTTCCTTTTCTAGGAGAATGGTGGTTACTCTCTGTGCAGGTTACAAGAGAGACCTTCATCTCATTTAACTGTTTCATACTTCCTCTGCTCTTTCTTGATGATCCAAAAAGAAATGGGACCAGAAAACATTGCCATTAGCCTCAGCAGCTTGTAAGGGCAAGCTGGGTGAGATGTCACTGCTGGCCAACAGTGACAGAGGAGAGAGTTGTCACACCTGGTGCCATGACTCAGCACACCAGTGAGAATAACTAGAAAATCATGAGAAGTGGTAACCAACATGTAGAAAAGTGGACAACACTCAAGGAAAATCTTCCAAAAAGCTGATAGTGAAGCATCAGAAGATGCAAATTGCAGAGGGTTAAAGTGGAGGACTGTAAGAACAGAGTGAGGAATAACAAAAAGCCAGACTGCCCTGGAGCAGCCAGCCTAACAAACCACACTGCTGGGATCAGTAAGTGCCACTGATCTCAGGGACTTGTGAGCTGGGGGAGTCCAGGAGGAACTGATATGAGAAGAGGCTGATCAAACCCTATTTTTTCACAGCAGGATTGCTTGGGAATCCCAGAGATGCTGGTGTGGCAATCTATCACTTTCACCCCAGCCCTGGGACCAGACTGCCCTGCAGCCCTGGTGAGCACAGAGATCTCTGTATGTGATGTTGTGCCCATGTGAGAGACACCTTTGCAGCACTCAACAGCTACAAACACCTCCAAGGCACAGGCTGGCCAGCTCTGGAAATATCAACTCTTGAAATCCCTCCTACACTTCATTTTTGGAAGACAGAGATAGTGAAAATGAGGATGAAAAATCAGAAATATCAACCCTTCTAACAGAGGGGTAAATAGAGAAAGTTTATAGTAATATTCTTGAGAAGGCAAAGAAAGATCTGTGGCTCAGAAGTCAAGATGCATCTGGCACATCTGGAGAAACTCTGCCAAGGTTTTCATGGCATCTGGTCCTCTGGGATGACAGTTTGGCTCACTGCCCAGTTAGAATTTGCCCTTGAAGGATTGTGTGGGCTAGATCCTCACCTGGAGTAAACTGTGCTGCTGCTTTTTAGAAGCAGGATGATTTTGAGCAGGAGAGAGTTATGTCCCAGATCTCAGACTGGTAGGATGGTTTTCTCAGGGGAGCTACATCTGGCAGTTTCACAATGAAAGGAAATATTATCCATGCCATGAAACTTCAATTCAACAAATTACAAAATTACTTTACAAGTAGTCATGTTAACAGATGGTACCAAATCCAAGTACCAAAGATCACAATTACTTCTTCACATTTTGCATTTTGTCTTTTGTGTGTGTGTGTGCTTCAGCCCCAAAGAAACAGATTATGACTCAAGAAGTGGAGCTAATTAAATTATAACATACTAGAAGGAGATTTGGCTGTGTTGACATATCTAGAGTGTGGTACAGCAAGATATTCCTCTGTAAACACTGAGATACCTCCCCAGGATTTCTCATAATTATGAAATAATTCAGAGTATCTCCAGAAGAAGTCTCAGATTTGAATGCCAACCCTAAATCATGCCTGAATTAGATAAATCAGATAATCTAAGACCATATTTACATACCTATAAAAAGAAGATGAAGAAGGACAACTGGAATAGGTACTGCTCCCTGCAGTTGTTGCTAGGCCTCAGCTTTCTACATCCAGTTGCACTGAATCCAGATTCATTCTCTTCAAGAGACTAGGACTCTCTGATTTGTTTTTCACACTGTCCAGCAGAAATAACTTAATCACAGTGAAATAAGACTCACAGCAGCCCTTTTCTTCTCAGAGGAAGAGAGATCCTCCAGAAACTGAAAAGATACAACTTTAATTATATTCCAATGTGCAATTATAACAAATGCCTCTTTTGCCCCATGCTAACAACATAAAAGGTCTCTGAGGCGGCCCCTGCTTTGCTTGGTGAATGAATGAAGCAATGTTGATGTATCCCAGAGGGAAGGGAACAAACTTTCAGTGCAGAGCATCTTCACACCAGTACACTTCTCTCTCCTCCAGCCTCCACCTGACCTAGACATACTGCTGGCAAAAGACAACTAGGAGAGAGGCTTCTAATAGATGAACTCTACCAGCATCTTCTACAAGGCTTTAAGACACGTCCAACCTAGTTGTCTGTGCACATCCTGCCAGAATTCCAGCTGCCCCTGCAGAGTCAGCAGAAGGGAACATCTCTCTGTGTCTGATCACACAAGAGATGCTCACTGAAGACATGGCAAAGAGGAGCTCTGGGCATATGCAGTATGCTCAAGCATCTGCAGCAAATCGATCTGTCTGTGGGCAACAGATGCCTTTGCAGACATGCAGCACTCCAGGCTCTTTTTATGCTCATTTGCATTTAAATACTGCTAATTGGAACTCAAACTTCTACTTCCCTGGCTCTGAGCAAGCACACCCCTTTAGCCTAGAGTTAATGCCTAGGCTTAGCTAATTGTCCTGGCTCTCTCCAGCACCAACAGAGACAGGCAGTGCTGCTGGATGATTCACTCTCCTAAGCCCATAATGAATCACTCTGGCCACCTTCAGTGAACGGGAGACACACAGGAGTGCCCATTCTGTTGCTTAGAATTCAGACCTGGCCTGCAGACAGCTCAAGAAGGATAAGATACAGCCTACCTGAATGGCCTTGTCTTTTATGTACCTAGTGGTCAATAAAAAGGGAACTCGGACTATGGCTTCTTGACACAATAACCTTACAAAGGTATAACAAAAGCAATAATCCAAACACACCAGTATTAATTACAGTAACAAAGCAGCAGTTCCTGTAGAAGTCAGCAGCTGCTCCACATGAAACTCAAGTGTGCCACAGCCTGTGTGCAGATGTGTGTCACTCATCTGCCCAATATGAAGGCCAATGCTGTGTATGTTTTCAGTCAGAAAACAAATTAGGTGATTGATACAGTGTCTGGAAACCAGGTCATGAGATTCCTTCTGCATGATCCTGGTGTCCTGCATGAAACTTCCTGTGCAGACAAACACCTGTAACATCATGCTTTCACCACAGCTTTGATTTGGCTCCTGCAGTACTTTTAAACCTTCCAGAGAGAGTCTGCTTGGGCCCAAGCTGCACTTCTGGGCAAGTGGCAGGAAAGAACAAGGCTCTGCCAGTGAGAATGCAGATAGACTCTCCTGCTGGTTTCAGAGCTTCTGTGGGGCACACAGGCAGGACAGGCTGCCAGGCTTCTCTCAGCAAGAGCTGCATTGCCAGAAATGACCCAAGGGATCCACTACATCATACAGAAGCACAATATTTACATGCACAGGCCTTGTGCCCCAGTGTTCCCAGAGCAGCTGCCCTTTCTGCAGTGAGGGCTCTGCCATGCCCATGAGAGGGCTTCTCAAGGCCCATTGGAACAGGCCCAGGCACTGGATCAAGTCTGACCAGCTCTGGAACATCCAGCTGTGTGGTGTGACATGTCCCTTGATCTCCTGGAGGGAATGGGATTTTATGTATTTTCATTCTAAACATACAAAGCAGGTAGCTAGATTAAATACAGCACAGTCAGGCTCTGAAAAAAGTTCTTGTAGGTATGAAGGCTGCAAGTGACACACATCATTCTTCATTTAACACTTTGACTCGTGGACTGTTCTCCCTCTGAAAAACCCTAACTATTCCTTTCACATGGGAATTTTGACCAGGGCCATTGAGATGTCCTTACACATAGATTTGGCATAGAGACGGCAATGGCAGTGAGATATTGATCTGGCTGGGCACAGCTTGTACCTACCCTGTGGCTGAGGCAGAAGAGCAAATGTCTATGTCAGCTACACCTGGAAAGAAAAAGGGTTTCTGTTTGAGTCAGCACACAGCATCAGACAGCCAGGACCTGCCTGCTCCACTGGGCTCCTGATGCTGATGACAACATTCCTCATCAACCAGCTTTTGAAAGATCAGTCCCACTGAAATATATGCCACCAACTGAGATGTGCTTATTAGGCCATATAAACTGAATGCTTTGAGAGCACTACTTACAGCACTTTGTCCTGTACAAGTCCTTGTAGGATCCCACTTCCATGGCTTATAAACTAACCAGACTGTCTAGACCAAGTTGTGTATGTGCTGTGGATAGACACACCACAAAGCAAGAGTAGCAGGAGGACAGTTTCTCCCCTGCAAGTACATCATAAATAATACAAATCAGTCTATGAACGATGGGAGAGGACTATCAAGTGTATGCAACAGTCATGACTTACACCTACCAGAAATGTGTGCCAACACATCACATCAATTGACTTTCTTTTCACTTGGTCTGCATCTGACCTTGCCATGTTCATTCCAGTAATAGAACAACTTCAACCTCAAAGTTATCTTTCAAATAACATTTTTCAACTGATAACATGCTCCCACATTTAAATTAACCAAACTTTTTACTACACTTCAGTCTATTTTTTTATACAGGTTTAATGCCAGAATAGTTGGGAAAATTAAAGAGTACCTTTTTAACAAAAATATGTGGTTTAGGAATTGACAGCACGTGTCAAAGTCAACAACCAAGCAGCTCAGGCAATGCAAGGTAATGCATGTTTTCATTTCAATTATTGTTTTCTTAATTTAGCAATTAGGATTTTTGACTGCATTTAAAGAGGAAATCAGCAAAGCAATACTAAATTTTCTGTAGAAATTAAATAGAATAAAATAGAAATAAAATAACTCAGGTTACCACAGAAACAAATTTAAGCACACTGGTGCCACAAATCAAGTAATTAGGCAGAAAGAATAATTTAATGTCTTCAAAAATTAATGATTCATGATACCATGTTATGTTTGGGATATAAATATTTATTATCTTGCATTTTCTATACCTTCAACCCTTTCTAATAAAGGGCAATTCAGGCAAATCCAAGTAGTGAACAGTAAGACAATATGATGTTATATTTGCCTCTCCCTTGAGAAGCAGAAAGCTTATCAATTTTATGTCAAATTATTGCATGCACAGGGAACACTGCAATACTGTGTACCTACAGCCATCCATGGGTTACACTCCTGGTTATAGCCAGCAGCAGTCTAAGAAATTTAAATTAAACTGCCATAAAGTAGGCAGGGGCAGTCTTTTTAGTCTTGCCACACAGTACAGCAAGAAATGTATTGTGCTGTATATTTGCCTTATTACTTAGCTTTTCCTGACAAGAAGCAAGTTTACTCAAAAAGCAAAACCAGAGAGAACTTTAAGGCTTAAATCCATATGCTCTTTCAGCTAGACATCAGTAATATCCGTTTCTTCAACAACTCACAGTGCAAAGGGTTGTTATTTTCCCTGCAGAACTCTAATCTGATAAGGAGCCAAGACTCAAGCCAAATCTCAGCAAAAAAAAAGAAAAAAAAATTCTGTCTTCCTCTTTTTTTTCCCCCTTGCTCACAGAACATTACCAAACTGGCCTTTAGTGTAAGTTCAGCTCACAGAAGTAGTTCTTGAAAACCATTGGTGGAGAGTGCATTTCCTTCTCCTTTCAGGTTGAAAAGGAAACTTTCTGTGAGTTTACTGTAATGGAGTATTTGTCTGTATCAAAAACACCCTGACCTCTCCAGCCACAAGATTAAATACCAGCAGCCCACTCTGTCACTAGTTCACTATTAGGAAATTACATGGGAGGAAAGACACAACATAAAATTCACAGGGAGAAAAATAGAAAAAAAAAAAGACATCGGTAGTGGTGGGAGTGAATGAACAAGCTTAATAATGAAGGCAGTAAAAAGGAAAACACCCTCTGGCCAATTGATAATAAAAGGTTACTTGAGGCAAAGGATCAGATCCTGAGCAGTGCAAACTGGCCCAGCTTCTCCAACCTCAGCAGAGCAACAGTGATTTACAGCAGCTGCAAAAAGCCCCAGGAGACAGAAAAACCCAGCTATAAAAATGGAACTGGAGGCCCACATTTTGAAAAGCTTCCACTCACTTTTAGCACCAGACTGAGGTACAGAGGTGACTCTGAGGGTTTGTTTCTGCGGGGGAGCTCCTGTGAAGTAAGCTGAAGTGTGAATTTACACTGCATTTATTCTGGGTCTTAAGTAGGCTGCAAATTCACACCCAACCTATTTTACAGGGATTTCCCCAAGTAGATAAGCCCTAAATTTGCCTCCTAATCATGGAGGTATACAAAATAAATAGATGCTTTCAAAACTGCAGATCGACACAGGAATCTCTCTCCTGCTTGTAGGGGAAGTGGGTACTGAACAGTATATATTGGATTGTAGTCCTGTAGTGCATGGTGCCCTTCTTCCAGCCACAGACCCCAAGGCCCCCTCCAGCCATCTCTCTCTTTTTAAACCCCTGGATCTGTCCCAGCTTCATGTCCTGGCTTCTCCTTTCCCCACTGCAGTTCCACATATGAAGATCCACATTTCTTTGCCTACTCACCCCTGACCCTCAGGGGCAGCAGTAACTCCTCATCCTCCTGCAGAGGTGGTGTCTCCTACCAGTTTCCTGCACCTCAACCTATCTAACCATGTCTCACTCACCCCCAGAACCACTGCATCCCTGGTTAATGCATGTCCTTTGAAACCTCCTTCAGAGCCATAGGGTTAACTCCATGCCAAGAAATGCCAAGAAGCTGGGCAAGATTATTCACACTTTCTTGGCTGGAAGATGTTTTACACACAGCTGGATGGGCAGCCAGAGGCCTTTGGCAGGAGCCAAGAGAAAGCAGCTGATATGGTCACAGCTTCACCAGGGTCTCAGGATGGGGATTTGGTCCTCAGCAGGCTAGGGGGACCAGCTTGGATCACACAAGGCCTGGGCTCTTGCCCTGGAAACTCCCTTGCCCTGGGGGGTACAGGAGGCTGTAATGGAGCAGAGCATTTATGCCTTGACTAATCTGGGACAGGGCACTGCTTGAACAGCTGCCTGTGCTGGCTCAGGTGCCAACTGAGTCCCACCTGTGGCCATAGCACCCTAATACAGTGACAGCACTGTATCCTGAAGGATCCTTTCCAACAAGTCAATTTAGCAACATTCTCTGTCACCTGAAGCAAACACCAGGTTTCTCAAAAGCAGCCTGGAATGCTTTCCTTCAGTGAAATGCCTGGTTTTTCAAGGCATGTAAGTCTGAAAGTCAGTTAACACTTAAAAGTTTGAATTTTCAGGGTATCATTTCCTTCATTTGTAGCTTTCCCAGGCAATAGATTTCCTGTCTATCATCTCTCTCTTGGTGTTTAAAACTCCACAGCCAAGCTATTCTAAGTCCTTACTGAGCCTACCACTTAAAAGGTAACAGGGATAGCCACCAGCATATTCCCTAAACAGGGCAGCCCAGAGAATTCAGTCTCCAAAACACATCCAGAAGGCAAAGGAACAGGACCCTCCATGTTATTTTAACAACCTATCCCCTGAAATCATTGGCAATATTCATCTACTTATCTTGCAAGCAGACAAATGTACATGACTTTCCCATGCAATAAAACACTGATTAAACTTAGAGCATTTCAGGCAGGTCATATTTCTCAAATGAAAATCAGACCTTATTAACCCTCAAAGGAAATTCCACATAAAACACAGCATCAAAAAGCCAGAAGCATGTAAGAATTCAGCCTGCATTTCAGTCAAAATTTAGTGATTCCTTTAACTGCTCAGTTGCAAAGTTTTCAGAAGAACAGTGAGCTGTCCTTAGAAAGCAGGCCAGTAGAAGGAACCCTGCTCTCCACTGCACTCCTCCCTACTCTGTCACATTGTAGGGAGGCCTTTATGCCCTGCTAAATGTAAAATATTTTAGAAAAACAAAACCAGGAAACAAAGTGGGATTTGGTCAAGAGTTCATGCTGGCTGAATCACTGTGGTGTGGAAACCACCAGCTCTAAAGATGGAAAGTCCGGAGCCATTCATTACCTCAAAGAAAAAAAAGAAAAAAAAAAAAAAGAAGAAAAGACCCTCAAGACCCATTTAGCTTGCTGGTAAGCTGCCCCAACACCTGAAACATAAAAGAGGCTACCTATTGACAGATGCCTTGATATTTTTCCTCTTCATCTCTCTCAGAGCACAGCCAGCAATTTGATCTGCACCACAGTTTTTCATATTGGGTGCAGTGAGAATTGTTTAAATGTCACTCCCTGACTCAACATGCAGAAATGCTGTAGGGTCAGAGCACTGCTTCTTCCCTCCACATCCTGCACCTATTGCCCTCTTCAGCCTTTCCCAAAGGGAAAAAATCTACATACTTTACAGATTGAATATGGCCAGTTCCTAAGTAGAAATCCATTCAGACTTCTCTGGATTGCCTTGGAACCTCTCAGATAACTAGAGGAAATATTGCTCAGAAGCAATTACAGTCAACTGCTCTTGGACAGATAATGGGCACATTTAGGGAGGCATACAGCCATTTTGAAAGAGGCCTGGAAAATCTTAACATTGTTAAAATGTGTATTCACAGCTGCTGATAAGATCTAGTAACGATGTCTGTGTTGTGCCGGTGCATTTCATCGCCTTTCACCAGCCAAAATCTTACCAGCAAATCATTTCAGCAAACTTTAAAAGGCAGTGCTGTGCCCAGGGCTTGTAGGAAGAACAGTTCTTGACAATCTCACCACACATTTTTTACTTTCCTTGCTTCCAAAGCACTGGCATACAGAAACACACTATACTTAGGCACAAATAGATTTGTCTCAGCTAACCATCACATTATTTGACATAATGCTGTCACTAAAGCCAAGAATCCTACCAGCTTCCAGACTCACCTGAGTGCTGTGCAGCCTTTTTGTCCATGCTGCATGGGGTGACCAAGAGCTGCAGCACAAAGGGAATGAACCTGTGCTGCAGAAGAAGAGAGCTGGTCCAAAGGCTAAATATTGTAACATGAGGAAACCTAGGATCAGCAGTTCTGCAACATATTTCCTTACACAGACTTATCTCCATCATTTATTCTCTCTGTGCCCCCGCTCTGTAAAATGGTACTTTTATATAACAGTCTCTGTGAGAATATGGTATGAAGTGGCACATTGACAGGGAACATGGAAATACCTCTGAATCTATAACTCCACATTACCAATCAGTCATCTGAAACACCCAAAAATGAATGATTCCAGAGAATGTTACAGTGGAAGTGACTCACAAAAGACTGAAGAATCAACCCTCTCCTGAACTGAATTCAGTTTTGTGAGTGTAAGCTTTAAAGGGTTCATTTACCATAGTGATTCCATTTGGAAAGCAGTCTTTGAAAATTATAAGCATCTTTCTACAGAGTAAACTGGCAGCTAGCAGCAATGTTATTTCATAGCACTGGTGTCAATGACCATGGAAGCCTTCCAACTCAGCAAAGCATGTTCCAGGATGTCTTGAGAAAAAGATACATGAAACCAGCACAATCAAAAGCCTGTTGGGCATTAGTTTTGCACACTTAATGGAGCTGGTGCTACAAAGTGCTTCTAGACATATCAAAATTTCACAGGCAATATCTCAGAAGGCAATCCATCCTGAAATACTAAATCACAGTACACTTCAGATATGCACCAACTTTACCTACAGAGGCTTGCATCAACCAATGAATCATTCTCCCTTTCTCTTTCTTGCAGGGCTTTTAAGGCATGACAGCTCCTGGTGACCTCCTCTGGTGCCCTGGTCCTCAGGACTCTCACTGCTCTCAGCTCCCCATGCTGCCAGCACCTGTAACATGAAACAGTGCATTCTGAGTACTCCCTCTGCCCCCTCCCATTACACTGGTGCTCCAGTTTGAAGTAGCTTGTGAAGAACTTGTGGAGGACTTCAAGTAGTGTGCTTCTGAAGCGAGAATCCCCCACTTTGACCTATTTCTGCTCTTGGACTTACTTGTCCTGTTATTATGATTTTAGGTATGAAAAAATCTCAAATTCATCACTAACACCAAATTAATATGAAGTAACACAATTTTCTGTGATTTCTCAGATTTCATGGGACTGAATTTCTCTGTGAGTTCCACCAGCACAATCTGAACCTTCCCATTACCTATAGAGAAATCATGTCCTTTTCTCTCTCCATTGACTGCAGCATCTCTTTGTGGGCTAACCCAGGACACACAGAACTGAATGAAAGGAACTCAGCTGACTGCAAGAGGCAGTCCCCTAAATGCACTTAATGAAGTAATTCAAACAACTGATGCTATTTATGTTGAATTTCATGACTATCTGACATTCAGAGATAACTATGTATGTTCTGTGTCTTTAGCAAATACATTTTTCCTATTATACAATCTGAAAAAAATACTGGTTTTGTTCTAATGTAATTTTAAGAATCAAATTTATATACAAGACCTTTAGAAAACAGAGACCCACCTCTAAATGCAAAGAACAAACATTTGCATTACCTATTTATATTAAAATATGCAGAAATTTCCAAAGTATTCAGTCAACTTATAAATTTTTATAACTTCTTAGAATTGTTAACATTTTTTTAACACACAGCATTATTTCAGCTTTGTAGAAGGCTCAATAACAATCTTTCTGGTCTGGAAAAAAAGGAAAGAACATTATAATAAAGAATGCAGAATAAATAAAAACAAAACAGTACAAGCCGTACATCCACGCATACAAAGACAACTTTCATGGTGAGCTATAAGCAAGTATAATAACACAATGTGCTGCATGTTGATTTCACCAGTGAAAAGAATTTCTCCAGTTATTGAAGACTTTCCTGGCAGAATTTCAGAAAAAAAAATTCTGACATTCTCCCAATCTGACTTCTGTGCAATGCAAGTCATGCACATTTTAAATACCGATGAATAATGCTGCCTTTCTTCTGAGAACTGTTAACAGCTGTAGAAACTATTATAGCCTGCTTAAAATCATGTCTCTGTAGTCAATACTCTCCAGACACTTAGCAATACTAAAGCTATTCCTGGGACTAAACTAGAATTGCTATGTGAGTACAAAGTTTGATTTATGTTGAAATGAAACAACAAACATCTGATCTTTCCTTTTTTTTAAATAGCCATTCACATAAACACAAGAATCAGCTGCATAACTAGAAAGTGATGTACCAAATTTACAGAAATTGGACAAAGGAAGACCACCCACAGTTACCTCCAAAAAGAAAAGATTTGTGAAAGGGTGAAAGATGGCTGGTTAAGAGACTTTGTACAGCCATGGCCACCCTAATGTCTTCGTGGTGAGGCTGTGGTGTACAAGTGTTGTTTCATGAATCTGGTTTTTCAAGTTTTCTGAAATACACAAAACTATCAGCAGCCCAGTCCAATATCTTGGCAATGCTCATCACCAGCTGCTCTCAGATAGATCACAGGCACAGTGGACTGCATAATAAAATCATCCAGATGCATTCAAGAGGAAGTCAAGATCTCTGTGTACTAACATTATTTTTTCACATCACAGGGCACAGGTGGGAACAGGAGAAATGCTCTGTTGTGGCTACTCTGACATTTTGAAATGATGGCTGGAAAAAAGAGACAAAACACAAGTAGAGCAAGTGCAAACCTCAAAAGGCATAAGATTTCAGATTACGTTCCATAGATTCGTGTATATTACTAAGATTCCTCATTCTAACAAACTGCCACCAAAATTCCTATTTTTTTTACACATCTTCACCTTTCAAGAAATAAAAACACCTAAGTAAATATTATCAGAATTTTGAGGGTTTATGGTCTCTTACAAACACAGCAATAAATTTGACTAGTAACAATAATAAAGGGAGGACTAAGCTAATTTCAAGTAAGTCTCTTCCTCCAAAAGAGTACCATAAATCAATCAAGAAGCCTTAAGCAGCTCCATATTAATTCTCCAGTTTCTTCTAGATTAATTCTAAATCTTTAGCTCTTAAGGTATCTAGAAAGGTGAAAGATAAGCTAATTGCTCATTTCATTATTAGTTTTTCTGCAGTCAGTAAGTTACCTTATTCATAGCACCACAATTCATCTTCTAATCAGAGCTTTCACGGCGGTTTTGTGGTATTACCAGTATGGCACAGGGACACCTCCACCTTCTCCAGCAGACATGCAAGGAGCAGAATAACCTGTGTGCCCTCCTGCTGCCCCAGGTGCCATCAAACCCAGCTCTCCACACAGCCCTTGTGCTTGCCTGGGGAAAACATGACTGTGGTATCAGTGCTGCTCTCCAAAAAGCTGCTGTTGGCTCCCCCAGTAACATTTACCAGGCACGACTGGTGCAGGTGCCCAAGGATGGAAACTCACTGTCACTAAAACCTGACTTGCCCACCCCCGCTGCAATGGGACTGAGCGAGACTGAGGGCTCCAGAGGCAAAACAAAGCTTGAAATTCTGAATGCAGACCTAACACAGGGCACAAATGCTGCCATCCTCTCCACTTTCAGATCAAATTCAAGTTGTGTGCTCAAGATCCCAATTTGGCTTTACAAAGTCCTATCTCAGGCTGCTTCTTTGCACCTCTGTGCTCTGAGCCTTATCCCATGCTGCTCTCTGGGCTAAGATCTCCCCCTCTGGGAAGGGTTTGGATGTTCTATCTCAATAAATTTGGGATAACACTAATTCAATGGGAGTAAAGCTGACCCCTATCACTGGGGCTCTCTTGCCAAGCATCCCCTGCCCTTCCTCTTGCCCCATCCTGTCTTTATTTAGTGTCTGTAACTCTTCCCTTCTCCTTAGCTGTTGGCCTACACTTCATATTTGCCAATTTTGCCACCCTCAGACTGAGAGTTCCTACAGGCAGAATACCAAGTTGTTAGATTTGCCCTTACTTTGTCTATAAAATGATGTCTATTCAATGTTTTCCCATAACAATGGAAAAAGATTATCAATTTACAACACCAAAGGAAGGAAAAAGTGTGCACATAACCAGGAAGAGGACAACTATTTTCTTAAATTGTAATAGCAACTAAGGAACTGGGTTTTTTCAAAATCACTGATCTTATACAAGGCAAAAAGGCATTTTTTAGAAAAAAGCATGAGAAAGTCTCTAATAACTTTGGTGCCTATCATATCCTTTGGTCTGGGAATTTCAGCTGGGCTTTGGCTCTTAATTCAGCAAAGTTACAAGGTAATTCTGCAAGTACAATCCTCTAAGCACTGCAAATGAAAATAAAAGTCATGTTCAAATCAACTGATTACAAGGTCACGTATTTGAAATCAAAGCAGCAGGGAACCAAAAAGTCTTGCAAAATTTACAAAATAAGCAGAAATCATTCAATCAGAAAATTCTCACAGGTATAACCTGGATCTGCTTAACTCAGTGGTCAGTAGTTCCACTGAATGTAGTAAGAATTAGGCTGTGAGTTAAGAGATCAGATAATTTGTAATGGGAGGCTAATAGTGGACCACATGGAAAATTAAGTGGTTTGGAATGCAGACAAACTTAGAGAGAGGGTGAAGCAACGGCTGTTTTGAGAACCCCTATTGGGCACTGCTGTAGAGTGCTAATAACATGTCAAATGCACTAACAGCTGCAACACAGGCAGAAGGAGTCAAACGACCTTACATAATGATATAAAAAAGTGATTTCATCTATCACAAAAAAGAAATGTAACAGAAAAATCTCTAGCATGTAGGCATAAGTGTGAGAACAGATCTTCCCAGCAATACATCAGGAAGATCTGATCTTTGGCACTATTTCCAGAATGACAAAACTTTTAGACAGGTTACCTCTTTACCTGTCTGTGGGTAGCAGAGTCACTGATAACTGAAAAACTCTTAAGCAACCTTCTGTGCTGTTTCCTGTTGCAATCATTGTGCATTGACTGTTCAGAACTGAATGGTGCCTGGAATCATTATTCCAAAACAAGTAACTATCCATCCAGATATTTACACTGCCTCTCTCCTACTGCAGAGAGACTACAAATACGAGCACACAGGGGCAAACAATACTATTAACACTTCTTGCTTTGGCTGGTATTGCTGTGTTAGGGCAGTCCACGGGCAGGTGCTGTCGTTTCTGACAAGCCTGTTGGATAACAGCGACAGGAATCTGTCAGATGCAGCCCACACACAGGATGTGTCCCGCACAGCGTGCTGACCTCCTCCAAAGAAGTTTCATTTTGGAATTCTACGGAACATGTTACAAATACCAGCTGGCAATGTGCGATGTATCAGAGGGAAAGGAGAGAGGGGCAGTACAAATAACGAGGGAACGCCCTCCCAGGGCAGCAGGGGGCTTTGCTGGAGGCCGCTGTGTGCGCGCTTTGGAGGAACAGGCAGGATCTGTGTGACAGGGACGGGATCTGTGTGACAGGGACGGGATCTGTGTGACACGGGGATGGGATCTGTGTGCCAGGGACGGGATCTGTGGGACAAGGACTGGATCTGTGTGACACGGACGGGATCTGTGTGACACGGGGATGGGATCTGTGTGACAGGGACGGGATCTGTGTGACACGGACGGGATCTGTGGGACACGGGACGGGATCTGTGGGACACGGACGGGATCTGTGGGACACGGACGGGATCTGTGTGACACGGGGATGGGATCTGTGTGACACGGACGGGATCTGTGTGACAGGGACGGGATCTGTGGGACAGGGACGGGATCTGTGGGACAGGGACGGGATCTGTGGGACACGGACGGGATCTGTGGGACACGGGGACGGGATCTGTGTGACAGGGACGGGATCTGTGTGACAGGGACGGGATCTGTGGGACGGGGACGGGATCTGTGTGACACGGGGACGGGATCTGTGGGACAGGGACGGGATCTGTGGGACACGGGGACAGGATCTGTGGGACAGGGACGGGATCTGTGGGACAGGGACGGGATCTGTGGGACACAGAAGAGCTTTAAATTTTCAGTATCAGACCACCCACCTGAGCCTATGAGACAAATACGTGTCCTGTGTCTCCCACCCTGTTTCGAGCATGCTCCCCATTACTGGAGAGGGACTGACTGGATAGGTGTCAATACCTTAACTACACAAATATATTTGGGAGAGCATTACAGCAGCGTGCTGAGAGCTTGGGTTCAGTATGGTATGCAACATACAACAGCAGTATTGTCTTTTTAACAAAAAGTTTTTAAAAAAAGTCCCTGACATTATGATTTGGCTTTTGCAAATTGTATTAAGACTGGTGCAGAAACTATTAGCAAAGAAGAGATTTGTGAACACCACCAAAATGATTCACCAGTCCCTCAGTAGGAAGTGGTATCATTGCATCATATCTTCATGAGAATGGCAGAAGAGATGCATTGTTTCACAGGACAGTGAAGTGCTGTATTTTCCAAAATAAAAGTATTAAAGCTGCAAGTGTGTATGACAAGTGAGAGGAGGAAAATTGTCTGGACAGTGATGATCAGATGCTTGTACACACTATTGAACATTTACAACCTGGTCTGGGATAAATGGCAAGCTGAGAGTATTGTACAAATTATACCACAGTCCAACCAGATCCTTTTCTATCTGAACCATCACTTCTTGCTTAATCCCTCAAGCCAAAACCAGTTAAATCCTTTCCTGCTCCTTGTTTAGCAGCCATATAGTGAGTCTGTTCTCACATTCTCTTACCTAACTCAGTCCCACGCTCTCTGACCCACATCTCTGCATCTCAGAACAGGCACTCAGCCTTGCCAGGCACTTATACACCTTAGCAGTACACCTGCTCCTACCCTTTGCCATGCCCAGCATCATTACCCAGGTGCTCCAGTGCTTCTTGTATCAAAAGACTGCTGCACAGCAGGTGCCAAGGGAACCCCAAAGCTCTCCCAATGCCTGTGTTACACAGATTTTGCCTTGTGGCTCACACTAAGGAGAAGCTGGATGCACACGCAAGGCTGCTAGGGAGCAGAGAGCAAGGAAGTTTTAGGTTTCAGCATGTATGCTACATGTCTTCAAGGATGACACATTGGATAACTAAAAACGAAAGGTTTTTAGTTCTTAGAACCATACCTCGTGTTGGACATGCTCTCTGCAGTTGTGCTGGGAGGTATTAGCTTGTCAGCACCTCAAAGCCCTAAGCATGCTGCACTCTGCCATGCCTTTTAATTAATGATCAGCTCCTTGCACAGCAGGCAGCAGGAGCTTGCAGCTACATAACTACCGAACTGACAATGACAAGCTGGCATCACCCAGATTAAGAGGATTTTCTTTCTTTTAATCTTATTCCTTCTCCTCAGCCTGCTCTATGTTCCAAGAGGTCAAAGTACTATCCCTCCAGTTCACTTAACAGCGATGCTTCTCCCTCACCTACAACTCTTCTCTCAAAAACTTACACTTAAAGCACCTGACATCAGCAGCCCCAAGCATTAAGACAATAAAACTTGTGTTGCTTTCCTCCCCGGCCTGCTGCCCACCTGTGCCAGAGACAGGGGACACTTTGAATCCAGGGAATTGCCACAGAAGAGAATGGCAAATTTTTGACTCACTTATTTTCTCCAAAATTCCTTTAACTCTCTGCAGGAAGACTGGCGGGTCTGTTGCTATGCAGATCTGGTGGCCCACAGCATGCCAGAGGCTGCTGTCAAATCAAGGCTTTAGGAGCAATCACAGAGCAGCAGGCACATCCAAACAGCACTGGAGAAGTCATCTGCAAGGAAGAACAAGTCCCATGCCATGTAACATGAAAGCAAGTAATAAGTATTTATTCTGCTATCACTCCTAAACTCTTGGGGACTGGGACTTTTTTATGCAACTCATATCCACCAATCTAGTAACCTCAGTTCCCTGGAGACTGGTGCTGTAGGACACACAGACAGGGCTGAGAGCTGAGAAGCTCTGGGATTTCTGATGTATCCAGCCCCACTCAGAGCCAGCTAGAGTGATGCAGGACTGCTCATGCAATCCATCTGCTTCCCTGGGTTCACCTAGAAAAGCAAACCACCAGCCCTCCAGCTCAGCCCTCAGTCACATGAAGCAGCAGAATGGAAGGAAAGCTGCTCTCTTGATTTCAGCAGTGCCCACAGGCTCTGGTGCACTGACCGACAGTTCCTGTCCCATAGAGCTGCATCTAAAATAACAAACAGCCAAAGGGAGGACACACACACCAACAGGAAACTTGACTGAGTGATTTTTCTGGGTGGTGGACAATGAGCGACTGTATTCTTGATACAGTTGCAAGCAAGACCTCAGGGGTCTTGAGAAACAAAATGGAAATGCCACTTGCTTTAGACAAACACACAAAGCACTGGGCCTGATTTTCCACTGGTGACCCTTACATAACATCCATGTAACCCAAACGATTTTCACATTTACTCCTCGTACAATTAAAAAAGAAGATAGTCTAATTTTCTGTTTGGTTTGGAGAAAAAGCTACTGCTTTTGGCATAAGAAGCATAAGTAACCTGTTAGCAAGCATTTTAGAAAACATCTCAGTTTGGTGAACATATTCCCTCAAGTTATTTCTATGATCTAAGTAAGCAGCAAGTACTGTACTCATCTCTTCTCAAAATTATCCACTATCATCAGCTAATGAGTCCTGCATTGCAAATTCCATCCAAAAAGCCTCCTTGTTGTGCATGCACAGCACTTCACCCAAGTCATGGAGACATTCCCCAGACAGAGGAGCCTGAAATAGATCAGACACCCATTCTGTAATGATTACCTGGAAAAGTGAATGATTCCTTTCTTCTATGTATTATCAAACCTCATGTACCACAGGAACAGAAGCTTAAAGGCCACAGGACTTTCACTTCATGTGTGCATCTTCCACTGATGTCAACTGGAACGAGTGTGAGCACCTGATTCTCAGCCAGTGTAACTTCTGCCAGGAACTACTTTCAAACATATCCCATCAACTCCGGGCTCACATTTGTATCCAAATAAAATTTCACATCTCTCCACACCATCAAGATTTGTACTTGAAAGTGGCAATATTTAGTTTGTGCAAGTAAAACTTACTTTATCAAATACTGAAGGCTCTTTGAAACTGAAAGCAAGTACAGATCTTGGCTCCAGGAAAAACATTCTCTGCTCTCCAGTTTCAAATGGGATGGCCACATTTCTAGGCATAAGGACAGCTGATAACTTATGGTGAGATTACCACAGGTTAAGAATTTAACAAAATAAAGATGGCTTAAGCCATCTTCAGCACATGACTTCTGCATAAAGAGCAGAGTTGCTGGAGTTCAGCTGGTTCCTGAAGCACAGCTGAAGAGTGGCAGTGTTAAGCTAAAGCATCACAGCTGACTCTAATTGTCTCTTATATTCTAAGAGCTAAACCATCCTTGTTCCAAGGCATGGGTGAAAATACTGCAAGAAATGCAGGTCATGGAGTAGAAGAAAGGTTATTTTGAACTTCTTAGACTTCTCACAAAGTTTTCAGTTTCTGAAGATAGATTTAACCAATTTCATCATTTTGGTTACATCAGAACATCTTTATATTAGAACAACTGACTTTTTGTTGTCAAGCCCCTTTTTTAATTCTAGCTATATGCCATTCCCTTGAACTCAAAAAGCTCAGATTCACACATAAAGACTGAGATGAGATAATGGAAATAAAAGATAATGAATCAGCTGGTTTTGTACACAAAATAAGCATCTGTAATTACAAAGCAGTCAACACACTGACTCTGACTTCCATTACACACTGGCCCCTTGGGATCCCAGGACTTAAAATCACCTTTGCTCTCTCTGTCACAGGTCAAGTATAGCTCAGCCAAACCAGGAGATTTGTGCCAAACAGTTTGTATTTCCAACAATTAAATACTGAATTCTTCTTTTAGGAGTCATTCAGAAGTCAGGCTTACACAATTATTTGCATACACAGCCACTTTATTTCAGCCTCCAATACAAAAAGCTATTAACAGTTGGCCAGATTCTGCTCTCATTTGTCCCAGTGCAAAACCTTGTCATTTTCATTAAGATCAGTGGAGCCCGAGTTTCATACCATACATGGGAGAGCACCACCCCTTTTTCACTGAGGCACCTCACACTGCCAGTGGCACATGTGACCTGAGGGTTTCTGTTCTGTGGCACAGGCCACCAGTTCTGCTCACTGTTCTTCTAACTCTTCTGCAGCCTCACCATATCCCTCATGGCCTTTATTTTAAATGGACTTTGTTTCACTGACAGACCAGAGCACATTACTTATTCCCTTAATTCACTGGATTTACCAGAAGCACACTAGCTGAGTACCTCTGAACAAGAGGCAAATTTGTTTCTACAGTGTATTTACACACAATAAATGAACCAATCAAACAAACAAACTGTACACAATGTTCCCTATTATGAACTGAAACCAGAAGAAACTCTCCTCAGTATTTCCAGTACTTATAAGCATGCTTACATCCTATGTAACCCAGGGCTTACATCAATTACTTGGTCCTCAATGCTTTGAGCCAAGTTTTCTCCACAGTCTTTGCTCCCTGGAACCCAAAGGAGCCAACAAATAACTGGTCTCCAACACTGTTTCTTCAGTGCCCTCCACACTGAGGGCAAATTTTGCTGATTCTTCCTGACTGACAGATCACCCTGGTGTAACTTCCAGGACCCCCTCTGCCATACATGTCACAGCCATGGGAACACTCCCAGTGTAACTCCTGGCCAGTGCGGGATGGGCAGCTGGGGCCAGTGGGCACCAGGACAGGGGCACCGGGGAACAAGCATGCTGCTGCCACTCAGTCCATTACAGTGGGCACAAGAGCATGCACAGCCAGCCTGAGAGAACAGAAATCTTAACTGCACTGCTCTGCATGCCCACAACACCTGGCTTAGGAGTCACTGCTCTGCTCTTCTACAGACACGGTGTTGGGAAGGGCATAACCATTGCTTTGTGCTTCTATTTCTTCCTGGTAATTAATAAAGCAACTCCCAGTTATAAGACATGTGAGCATTGAGGTTCATGAAGGTGCAGCCCTTGGTATGCAGCACACACAGAGCTGTGGCTGAACAAGCTCTTGGTGCTCCCATCAGACTGCAGGCACACAGCACCCCATGCAGCCCCATCCTGCAGGACTGTGTGCCCTGCAGACACAGATACTGCCACCCTGTGTGAGCACACAGCCTGAGAGGCAAACTCCCCCCGATACCTCCCCTGGCACAAAGGGAAAAGTAACTTATTTCACAAATACAAGGCACACTGAATCACCCCAGCCTGACTACTGATCCATGCCAAATAAATAGTGCTAGTTTCAAGGAGCTCCTTCTGACACCCTTCCACTGAATAATTTAATTGAAGGGAAAAACTTGACGTGTCACAGCACAGTGTATCTGATGCTAATTCACATGTCTTTTTTTTCCCTATTAGAATACATGGAAGCAGAAGGTTGTCACATTTTTCAAGAAAAAAATGCTAATAAGTGGGTTTTAGCTCTCTGGTAAGCCTGGAAAACAAGGCAAGGGGCGAGCCAGCTCCTCTGTGCACAATCCCACCAGAGCATACCTACATGAGGCAAAAACCAAGAAAAGAATCAGATAATTGTGTTCCAAGAGTGCACAGTCAGATTTGTAAACAGAGAACATGGTCACTGTGTTTGAAATGGAGTATTATCATCTCAATAAAGCAGCAGTAAGACACTATGCATTCAACATTTTAATTCCCAGGTAAAGCTCGGGTAAAAGCACAGCAAATTTACAAAACAGCTCTTAAGTGCTTGGAAAAGACATCAGTCAGGCTGCTTGGACAACCTTACTTGCACCTTCTTGTATAGGGAATGAGTGACTGGATACTGTAATGCAGTATTTGCCTAGAGTGTAAGTCAAGTAACAGCTTCAGAGCCTTCTGCCTCCAATACCTGTACACTGGCACAGCATATATGGGTTACACACATGTTCTATTTAGCATAATGTATACACCAACAAATATACATGCAAATAACCTTGATAAATCAAGTACTCATGTGATTTTTTTTTTAATATTCTCCCAAATATTTGCCACTGTGACTGCAATCCCTTCCAAAGGGAGAAACACCAGTACAAGTCCAGAAGGTTACAGGAATGAGGACCTCACTCCCCCTGCACACCAGGAAGAACTTACACTGTATAATAAGGACACAGCTTTTAGCACAACTCCAAAGCCACAAGGACCTACAGCCTACAACAGGAACACAGCAGAAGAGATCAAGAAGAGATCAGAGACTTTGTTAGGTGAAAAGAAAGCAAAATATGCAAAGTTACGCAATTGTTTTGTGGGCTTAAAATTGTGTTGGCATCCTCATACAGTGCTGTAAATTTAAGTACACACATAAAGATACAAATACAGTTACAACACTGTCATGAGTTCCATGCAAATAGTTCTGTATGAGCCAAGTCAACTCCTGTGTGCAAGGCTCTCTGCAGGATCAGGACTGTAACCTATGTACAGAAATGCTGGTAAAATGTGTTTATGTAATATGTAAATAGATAAAGAAAAGTACATTCACACCAACTACTGAGGAAAGAAAACTAATCATTTTTCTACTGCTAAAAGTACTGAATCACTTACCATCTGGTTTGTGAGGGAAAAAACTCAGTCCAATCCAGCTATGAAGAAAATCCTGTCTAAAAAAAGTAATCACATGCTAGATCCCCCTAAGTTTAATTTCCAATCATTTTAACACAGAGACATGGAGAATTTTGTTTTTCTGGAGATAAAAAAAAAAAAAACCTAAACCAACAGTAGGAAGGATGTGTGGCTTGTTAGGGCCTGATCCTTCTATGGGAAATAGTAGAAGCTAGTTTTCAGGGGAAAAGTGGAGTTTCTGCATCAGTTTCTGCTGGAATTAATTCTAATTTTCCAAGAAAAATCTACCACACTTCTGTTACTATGCTGTGAGATGCAAAAGTAAAATAAAGATATTTAGTATCTGAACTAGCTTGCCATTATACCTTGACAACTTAGTGATGGATCCTCCATCATCCCAAGCTGTACACATGCAGAAGTGGCATGTTACTGACAGGTATATTACTCTACCCTAAAAAGGGCATGTGGTCACATAAATACTCTGAGCATTAAACCACAACCAGCAAAGGTCATGTTTATGGCTCTGGCAAAGATGAGTCATTTCCAAACTTGTGACTTGTCACTTTGTCCTCAAACACACCACCACTATCTTAATTTTTAAAGAAATTAAAATTTTTATATCATCATTTCAATCCACACTTCAAAAACCCAGCCTACACACTGCACTGATCTTCCAAAGGCCTTTGTATGTCCCCTTTAACAGCTGTATGTCATGGAATCAAACTTCCCTGTTCCCTCATTCCCTGCACCACACCAACTCAGCTCTTGGTGCTGCCTCTCTGGAACATCCCCCTGACCTCATTCACTGCCATTTCACCCACACTAGCACCTCTTCCTTCTCTTTTTCCTTGATATTTTTCTCTACTAATTGCCAATGATTTCTAATGGATGTTCTTTGATTTGGACGCAGTCAGACACTGGTTGTTCTGTCAAAGACAGAACAGTGCTATGGATTGGTGGCTGTAACAGTTCTGCAGCTCTTGGCCTTTTTCTTCTGCTTCCCTCAGTCCACTTCACTTGCTTCAACAATTGAATAAAATTTCCTTCCTCCTCACAGAGGCATGGAGTCTAACACAGAACATTTACTTATGGGACAGAGAATGATTTTATTGGATTTACTAATTAACCTTAACCTTACAAACCCCAAAAACACTGAAAGAAATTTCCATCCCACTAAATACCTTATCCACTAAGTTTTACCATTAACCTCTTTTGCTGCTGAACACTAAGTCTTTCTATGAAAAAAAAATATAGCTATTATTTATTTAAATTGGAAAAATATTATTTGGCTGGTTTTTCCTTCCTAAATTTGTCATTGTTGATTAGCCCTATATAGATCCCCACTGGGATAAACTTGATCCCAAATCATTAAGAAATTAAGTAGTTCTCTCTCTTGCTGAAAAATGATTCTTAAAATAATGTGCTACATGTATAAGCAAAGGCAATTAAGTTACTATGGCTTGACCTGTGTGACAACCATACCCAGTCCTCCCTCGTGATGGTGAGAAACAAAGGCTTAGCATCCAGATACTCTGTGCTGATGCACTTTTGGCAGTGAGGGAAGGCTATGAGTGAGCAATGTGACTCAGAGGCACAGCAGTAACTCTTTAAGCCACTGACACAGATTACTTTAGACCTTGCTAGTAAGGCTGTTCCAGAGTTAGTGTGTGTGACCACTACTTGGTGGTCACTCCAAGCACTGGCAGTCCCACACTTGGCACCCTCTGGGACCCCAGAGTTAGTGACCACCCTACTGCTGCCTACTGCCAATTCTTGGGCTCTGAGAGAGTGGAATCACACCCTAGCCTAGGACAAAAGTGCTCTTTTACTGCACCTATCACACAGCAGGTAAAAGTAAATATGGCACTGAGGTCAGTGATAATGGGAGAACAGACGGACACAGGGCTTTCCCTCAGGGGAGCAGCTTCCCTCCTCCCCACAGCTCTTGACAGCCAGTGAGTTCAGAAGGAGTATGACCATGGCTAACTCACAGCTCCCATCACCACAGCCTAACCTGGGCAGCAGACACCAGCACACACCTGACTCACACCAGTGGAAAGCATGAAGTTGGTGGAGCTGAGCTCAGATGATCAGAGTAAGGATCATTATTCCTGCAAATTCATGCCCAGGGAGTTGCATGCTGCACAGCCTTTCCTACTCTGAGTCACTCCAACTCCTGCTCTAGGCTGTTCCGTAGCAAACTGTCAATAAAACCCATTAATGATGTGCCTTACATAGAAACAGTGCACTTAACTAAGGAGCTACAACCCATGAAGAGACAGCAAGGGGTGAATTATGTGGTTCATAGAACCACAGAATGGCCTGGGTAGGGACTGACCTTAAAGATCATCTACATCCAGTTCCAACTCCCCTGCCATGGGCAGACACCTTGCACTACACCAGGATGCTCAGAGCCCAGTTCAGCCTGGCCTTGAACACCTCCAGGGATGAGGCAGCCACTGAGGGCAACCTCCCAGGGCAACCTGTGCAGGGCCTCAACACACCCACAGCAAACACATTTTTCATATCTACTCTCCTTCAAACTGAACCCATCACCCCTTGTCCTGTCACTACAAGCCTCAGTGAAAAGTCCATCTCCACCCCTCTTGCAGCCTCTCTTCAGGTACTGGAAGGCCACAATTAGGTCACCCCTAAGCCATCCATTGTCCAGGCTGAACAAACCCAATTCTCTCAGCCTTTCCTTGCAGGAGACTTGCTCTGTCCCTCTCATCATTTTGGTTGCCTCCTCTGGACTCTCTCCAGCAGATAATGGAATGCAGGATGCATCTCAGTAAAGAAGTGGTAAAGGTGGGTGGGAGTCTTAATGTTGCATAGATCTGCTTGATGTTTGGTATATATATGAACCTAATTCCCCTTTTGATTTCAGTGCAGTTATATCTAGCACTCCCCTGTGTTTCTACTGATATATAAATTCTCTGATGAATAATTGATAACCAACTTTCTTTTACGTAAGCCTTTACTGGAGAGCCAGCAGATATTACAGACATGTTGTTTGTCTTCTCTCTTTTTAGTCCTGTTCTCATCTGAGTCACGTTTGGCCAGCATTCCTATCTAGCTCCTCGACTGGTGGCAGCTATTAAAACAAAACAACAAAACAACACACACCTTTGAAGATCCAGTGGCAGGAACAGTGCAAAGATGCTCTTTGACAGAGATTCTCAGGTTTTGTCCTATGTAAGTACAATCTGCAAGTGTTGGCAGCATTATAACAGAGGATGGTTTCTGTACTGCCTGTCCAAACTCTGACTCTTGTCAAACATTCTGGCCTTATGACACAACATTTAGCAACAGGTAACCACTGACTTGCTACACAAGCAGCTGACATTTTCATCCACTACAGATGGTTTTATCTGAAGGCTACAGGGAATTCTAACTTCTCAAAAGAAATTGGGAGGATATGAGGAGCAACCCCTAAAAGAAAGCTAGAATTAATCAGGCCTTTTCACAAGCTGTAATATGTATCAGCAACAAAGAAGCAAGAAGTTGCTCAGTTTAGAGTCCAGGTAGAAAGGGGAGGAGGCTGAAAGTAGTGGGGTTGGGCAGGAGAAAACAGCTGTGACACTTCTCGTTCTCTTTCAGAGTGTGGAGAAATAAAACAAACACAGGAGGAGACCAAAACCATAACCTGAACCTGACCTCCCGCTCACTGGTTCCATCATAAAACTTCCAGCTGAACTTTGGTCATTGCACAACCAACGCAATGCAGTCCCAAAGCCTGGCCAAGCAACTACACATGATTTTTTTTTTCTCACATATGCTCAAGATAGTAGAGGCCAGTTAAGAATATGGCCTTTCAGAAGAAAAAACATGTCAATTCAATTGCCAGCTGGCTGGACAGTTTGCTTTTCTGTTGAGGTTGGTTTGTGGGTTTATTTGAATATCACTGCACTGAAAAAAATGTGGGTGTGATACAGGATTTAACTGGAGCATTAATATATTTTTGTCTGTATCTGTTAGAAATGGCAATCAATCCAGCAGTTAAAAACATTGGTGATTGTAAGGTGATCAATTACACAACATATAAACCTCATCACCAGTTTAACATTGCACCAGAAATGTCCACGTAAAGATGTTCTTAAAATCTTAATAAACATCCTTATACGTAGAACTTATGATTCATGGTTTACAGAGTGATAAGTAGTGAAAGGACCAAGGAACTCGCCTAACACCTCTCAGCAAGGCAAGAGCAAGCTGAGATCAGACTCAGGATCCTGCTTTTCCCTGCTGATCCTTCCTTCAACTGCAAGTTACTCCAAGTGCACAATGTACAACAAATACCAAGCATTTGTTTCCACAAAAGATCTGATTTTTTGTGCTGCATAGAAAAAGAACCAGTGTGTCCAAAAGTGAGTATTCTAGCACTCACTGCAAGCAAAGTGCAAGTGTTGGGGTAGGACACAAATAGGTGGCCAATAAAGAATTTATCATTATCACTGATAATGGTACTGCCAAAAATTCCAGTGCACATCTTCACAATTAAACTGCCTGCCCCTGTGAACGGGGCTGAATAGAAGAGCACACTGAACATGGAGCCTTCCAATCCTTCTGCTTCTGACAAAATGCCAGTTGCCACCCAATGCAACAGCAATGAGTGTCCTCAGCAGGCCATTCCCATGCAGAAAGGCTCACAGACCTTTAAAGACTCTCCCTCTCCACTTGGGATAATTAATGCCCCCTCATGCTAAGCATCCTGCCACACAGGCCTGTTCCTGCCGGGTACAGAAATACACATCCCATCTTCACCCTGTGCTCCCAATGCTGGCATGGGCAAATTACTCAGCACTTAACAAACAGCTGAAGATTGCAGTGCTTTGTAGCTTCAGGTGGAACTTGAAAGCAGCAAGCCAAATGAGCATCCTTCTCTGTGGAGAGAGATGCAACTATGCCATGACCTGAATTTGCGTTCTGTGCACCAAATTTATTTATAGAGGACAGGAAATAGTTTTGGGAAAAAGGATCCAAGACACATGTTTGTCTACAGCATCAGTATTTCATCCTCTACTGGGCCATTACATGCCACAACACTTGTATTTCTGATTCATGTAGAGTATTTATCATTCACGTGAGGGTGCTGAGACTCTTCAACAGGTTGCCCAGAGATCCTGCGGATGCCCCATCCCTGGCAGTGTTCAAAGCCTGGTTTAACGGGGTCCTGGGCAAAGCTGATCTAGCAGGTGGCATTCCTCCCCATGGTGCTATGTACCAAGAATCAGATGATCTTTAAGGTCCCTTCCAACACAAACGGTTCTGTGATAATGTGTAAGAATACTGTAAAGCCATGTGCATCTTAAGCTTAATGTATATCTTACAACTTCAGTTTGCCTTTAATCAAGAAAATACATTGGTTTACCTGGTTTTGAAATGATTTTTTTTAACCTGACAGGCTGCAGCCCCTGGAGTCATATTTGATTATGTAATATCATTCAGCTGTTTCTCAGAACCTAGACCTACCATGGTACTTAAATGCTGCACATCCATGCAAGTAATTGAACTCAAGATGGAATGAGCCTATATATTTCTGTGACCAGAGCCTAACCTTGTTTAAAAAATCCCAGCACTAACAGGTTAAATTCTGACTTGAAAACCAAGAATTTTTAGGCATGATCTGCTATGTACAGACACGCTGATTAGAAAGAAGGTAACAGGATCATTGCTGCAAATATACAAATTAAATAAAAACCTGGCAAAATAAATGCAGGACCATTTTTGTACATTAGCCTGAAACAACCACATGCAGGCTCCACCAGGCTGGAGCTGAGCCAAAAGATTATCCATCCTTTCTGTTACACATGGATTCTCTGAGGATCGGCATCTGGAACTCTGTGTGCTCGTCGGTGTTCACCTGTGGTTAAAGATAACGAATTCAGACACAATCACACTCAGAAGTGACCATAAGGAGATGCATGAAGGACAGGACGTGCCGTACAGCACGACCTCGACCCAATGCTGAAATGAGAGAGGCAGTGCCACAAAACTCAAATCTGCTAAATAAATTTGCCCAAATAACGTGGTTGTATCAAGCAGTTAGTGATAAAAGATGAATTGTCTATGGGAGCTGCCATACGCCCAGGACACCGCACTTGCACTACCTTACTCAGTTTTACATGGTTTAACTCCAAGCCAAGTAACAAGTTGCTCCTGTGCTTCCTGAGCCCCCCACAGTGGTGGGGAGGAAACTCGTGGCATGGGCAACTCACTGCCGTGGTTTCCCCGTCCCCAGCGCAGCCCCCGGTCAGCCGTACCAGAGCCCCGGGGAGCGGGACCCCTCAGTCCCTCAGCGGCCGCTCCCGCCGGCCCGTCTCCCCTCACGCCCGTCTCCCCTTAGCGCGCAAGGACAGCCGCCACAAGCCCTGGGAGCCAGCCGGCCCGCCGCGCCCCCTCACCTCTGCTGCCCTCCTCCTCTTCCTTCATCCGCGCTCCCCGGCGGGGCCCCAGCCCGGACTACGAGCCCCGTGGTGCCCGGCGGCAGCGCGGCTGCGCGGCGGGCCGGGGGGCGGTGGCGGAAGCGGAGCCGGGCCCCGCCCGCCGCGGCCGGGCCAGGCCGTTGCCGCCATGCCCCGGGACAACATGGCCTCCCTGATCCAGCGGGTGGCGCGGCAGGCGCGCATCACCTTCCGCACCCCGGCGGGCCCAGCCTTCGGGGAGAACCTGCACCGCCTGCAGCAGCTGCTGGACAAGGTGCGCGCCGAGGACTTGCACTTGGCGCCGCGGGGGCCGTCGGCCGCGGCGGCGGCGTCCGGCGGGGGTCCGCCGTGGGCCGGCGTGGTGCCTCCCGTCAGCTACATGCACATTTGCGAGACGGAGAACTTCAGCATGGGCGTGTTTCTGCTGCGGAGCGGCGCCTGCATCCCGCTGCACGACCACCCGGGCATGAACGGCATGCTGAAGGTGCTGTACGGCACGCTGCGCATCGCCTGCATGGACACGCTGCCCTCCGGGGCGGCCTCCGCCCCGCCGCCTCCCGCCGCTGGCAGCGGGCCGTGCCTGCGCGCCCTTTTCCGCTCCCGCCAGCACTACACGCCCGCCTCGCCGCCCTGCCTGCTCTCTCCGCACACCGACAACCTCCACCAAATCGACGCTGTGGACGGGCCTGCCGCCTTTCTCGACATCCTGGCGCCGCCCTACGACCCCCAGCACGGCCGGGACTGCCACTACTACCGGCTGCTGGAGGGGCCGCCGGCGGGCGCGGAGCCGCCCCCGCTGCCGCGAGAGGTGTGGCTGATGGAGACCCCGCAGGCCTCCGACTTCTGGTGCGGGGGCGAGCCCTACCCTGGGCCTCGCGTCTGCCTCTGAGTCGCCGCCGGCGGCCCTTGCCGGGCGGCGGCCGCTAGGGACGATGTGCGCTCGCCCCGCCGAGAGGGGAACCGGCCGCCCCCCGAGCCCGGCGGACAGCGGTGTCCCGTGCGGGCTGGAGCTTCGCGGGAGCGCCGTGGGTCAGAGCCTTCCTCTGATCGCGGGCTTCGTGAGTCGGGGAAATAAAGCGCCAGAACGTGTTTATGCCCTTGGGGCCGATGTGAGGGAGCAGCATGATTAAGCTGCTCAGCTGAAGGGTCGGGGAAATATTCCAGCATCCTGTGTAAATAGGGCCACGCATCAGTGAGAGGGGTTCAGGCTCCAAAGGGAGAGTAAATGCAATAAGAATTTTCACAGGGTGCCCCGGCTTTGCCCAGTGGGGTTCCCTCTTCTAGAGCCAGCTGGCACCACGGGACCAGGGCGCTGTACCCACTGAGTTTGGGCAGGGAGGTTGGTGTGGCTACAGCCTTTGGGGACTGTCTGCAGAACGACTCTCAAGAAGAGCTGTACCCTGCTAGTAAATAACAAATCCAGAACAACTCCTGAGCCAGGACATTCTCCTCCAGCAAATGCCAGTGATCAGTCCCCAGGGCTGGAGTTAAGGAAATTACTGCTCCAAATGGACACTGTCAGGTTCAGAGTTATTTTTCAACTGTTCTTTTAAGTGTCATATACAAGATCTCACTATTGCTACTGAGAATTACTGAGTGCATCTATGCATACTTCCTTCAGCAAGAAGGAGACAGCTGCTGATTACCCTCGCTTGGAACCTCTAATGCAGCAGTGGCAGAAACTGGGCATCATAAAAGAAAAAACAACTATCCACTGTTGAGAGAGCTATTCTAGAAACACGGCGTATTTGCAAACCCTCAGTATACAGCAGCGCATACCTAGGTACTGCTAAGATTTGACCTGATGTCTTCTCTTTAAAGTGTGGTCTGTGTTTTTATATGTGAACGCTTTGGGCTTTTGAAGCCTTGCAGTTTCCCTCTTTATACTGTTTATAAGGACTACTTTTTCATAAGGCTTTTAAATAAACCTAGAGTAGAAGAGACACCACGAATTCCGCCTTGCTATGATGGAAGTGGTCCAGAGATGGAGTTTGTCCACAGCAAGGGAAGGGATGCAATCTTTCTAACACAGAAGAGAGTTTTTCTACAGGTGAAGTGCCCCATCTGTGCTGCAGGGACTGGTCTTGTGCCTGTTCATCCTCATGCACACTTCATATCACAAACCCAGGCCAGGGCAGCCTTGGCCATCTTAGTCCTGACTGAGAATTGGAGTAAGAAAATGCAACTTTGCAACCTCCTGAGTGATGTACCAGCCTGCTCCAGGAATCATTTCACAACTGGCTTTACTTTTCTGTGTATTTGTAAAAGCAGACTTGTTTTTCCTGTACAGTGGCTTGTATGTGTGAATTTTTAAATTATTCTGATATGGCATTGCTGCCTTTTTTTTTTTTTTTCCTGGCCTGTGAAAGAATGAATGTAATATACAGTCAGCATTATGCATCCATCGATTAATTCTTTTGCAAGGAAAAATTGGTAGAAATTATTTCAGGCAATTTCCATTTATTCTTTGAGCACTTCAAGGAGTCTGATATTTCTACAGCTGGCTTACCTGTTTTTCTTGGAATTCCCCTGCAGCTTAGCATTAGTTAATGTTTAACAATTCTTAATCGAATGTAGTCATTAATTATAAGGCAATGCCTCCCTGTGTTACAGCCTGTTTCTACCTCTCTCCAAGCCTAACAAAGACAGTTATCCTTTTTCACAAGTCCACAAAGAAGATAGCATGGTGCATGCAAACAGCTGTACTGGAAAAACAAACTGCGACAGTGAGCATTTTTTATCCTATCTGCTCTATCCTCCCCTTAGGTCTGTCTGCTGAGTTTTTAATTTTTTTCCTCCATGTGTAAAACCTAGTCAAGATGTTTAGTGGGACAGTATTTAATGCATCTTTCTGAAGAGGACAGCATGGTCACGCCGCAGAGTGCTGTTAACCATGGCAAAACCTTTTTTTCTTTTTTTTTCTTTTTTTTTCTTTTTTTTTTCTTTTTTATAATTAAGGTGTTATTATCAAAATATTTAAAGCTGGAAAAATAGCAAAGAAAACCTGAGATGCATTTTTTAAAAAAGCCTCTTTGTGTAACTTCTTGCTTACTCACTAGTTGAAACTTACTTCCTATGTTCTGGATATCTGTAAGCGGAAGGTTTAAGTCTGTAATGCCATTCCTTCTCTCTGCAGTCTGGTTATTGTGTTTTCACAACAGCAAAATAACTGCTATTGCTGAATTGTAGAATAAATACAGGATATCTCACCAGTGACCAGTCATTACTTTCCTTCACAAATAAGACAGCCTTGAGCCAAGCACAGTACCGAGCTCTAATTTCCTTTGCCTGACAGTCCGAACAGTGGCACCGGCTTTTCCTTGGGAGGCGATGCTTAGCACTGGATTCTCAGCCCGGATCCTGCAGGCAAATCCAGGCACATACACTATTGCTGCTTTTGAAGCTGGCCCTCAGTGTAAGGCACACACAGGAGTGTAGCAGCATTGATCCTGTGCCATGTGAGATGCTCTTGTAGCCGTACGCTAGTGACCAGCAGTTTCCTTAGTCCACCTCTTTTACTATTTCAGTGTTGCTTATATAGTTTTTGCTTTTAATTTGGGTTTTAATTTTGTAGCATGGCTGGTGACAGTAGTTTGGACAGTGCAGGGGGAGCCTTGGATTATGTGTCTGGGTGGCTGAGATACCAATTTCGCTCAAGATGCTCTGGCTGTGACCGAGCTGTGGTTATCCGAGGCTGTGGCAGTGCCTTCAGAAGCCCAGCAGTTGAGGAGGCCACAGCTTCTGTATGACATCCCTCCAGCAGCAGGCTGTGGTCTCTTGGGAGCCAGGACCACGTGGGAATAGGTGGCAAAACTGCAAACCAGGGTGTGAAGGCTTACTTGTGCTCCTAAGGCGGATGGCGGGGCAGTGAGCACGGCTTCCCCTGCACAGGCTGATCCATGCCCAACTTTAAAAGCTGTCTTGATTCACAATCAGATTGTCACTTCAGCTCCCATGGAAGAGCAGCTGCCCCAAAAGCCGGCATGACTTCCAGAAAATGGGAAGCAGGGATTTCTATCAGACAGAAAAGGCAGGTGCTGCTGGGGCTTTGCACTGTGGGACCTAACACCTGGGCAAGCAGAGGCTGGGAAACCATCAAGAAAGGGCTTAACCCCTTCGCCCTGCTGTGCGGGGCTGTGGCATTAGGGATGCCCATCCTGCACAGCTCAGTTCCGCAGTGCGGGCCGCACCAGGGATCTGCGTGGCAGAGGGGCAAGCCCGCGGGGCGCTGACGGCCCTGCACCGATGGCAGGATCCGAGGGTGGGCCGAGGCCGGGATAGCATTTAAAAAAGCATTAACTAAAATAAGCTCACAAGGAAAAAAAAAAAGGCACGATATTGCGGCTATGTGGGTTCAGCAAAAACAGTCGGGCTGTGCCGCGGGGGTGAGCGCCGCCGCCCCGGGCCGCTGCAGAGCCCCCGAGCGCGGGCGCGGCGCCGCCCGCGCAGCCCCGCGCCGCCAGGAGCCGCTTCCCCCGAGCGGCGGCCGTCGGGGCGGCGGTACGCACTGTTCCGGAGCCCACTCGCGGAGGTTGCCTGGGGCGGATCGTAACCGCGGAACAAAACAGAATGAGTCAAAAAAAACCCACCCCGCTCCCTGGTTAATATTATCCCATCTCTCGTCTCCGAGGGAAATTCCCGCGCCCAAAAGCGAGTGTTTGTACGCTGCGGCCGAGGCCGCAGGTTTTCCGCGCCGAGGCTTTGCGGGGCGGTGCGGGGCGCCCATCGGACCCGGGCCGGGCTGCCCGCAGCCCTCCGCCGCCGGGACCCGGGACCCGACAAACCCCTCCCTGGGTCAGGCCAGGGAACCTACGGAAATAAAGATGTCAATTTAGCATAATTAAGAGATTTATTTGTCGTCTTTTATAAACTTTGTAAGCACCTACCCTATTGTCGAAAAGTTTATTTACAGAGTGGCCAGAAAGATAAAGATACCCCCCCTCTCCTTCCAGCCCCCGTTAGTGGTTGTGCATTATTCGTGTTACCTGCGGCGCACTGGGTGCCGGCCGACCACGGGCGCCGGTCCCAGCCCGAGTATTTACATCCTGTCCCAAGTCCTACTACAAACGGAACACTTTCAAGTCACCAAAAAGGAAAACAAAACCAAAACCCCAAACCAGTGCGTACAAAAATATAGTCTCTAAAAAAAAAAAAAAAATCCCAATATTAATAGGCAGAAATGTACAGCCATACTAAAACCAGGGAGGGAAAAACTTTCCGGTCTCGGTGTCGCCGCTGTCGTCGGAGCGGATCGGTAAGGCACCCCCCACATGCAGACAGGGGACCGGGCTCTACACCACACAAGGCACCAAGGACACCTCACCACGACGGCACTGCATGCATCCATCCTCCCGCCGCAGCCCCTATGTACACCCGCCGCTCCGGCCCGCTCCGGCCCGCCCCGGCCCGGGGGAGCCCCGCGGCGCCGCCAGGTGCTCGTCGCGCCCCGCCGGGCCCCGCTCCGCTCCGCGCCCGCCGCGCTCGGCGGCGGCTCCGCGCTGGGTCCTGCGCGTCCCGCGCCGTCAGGGCGTCCGCGTCCGCGCCGCGCAGGGGGCCAGGGCGGCCGTGCCGCTCCCGCCGCCGGGTTGCGGGCACCCGCCGGCGGCGGCGGCTCCTTTTCGTTCCTTCTGGCGCAGGTGAATCTTCGTGTGCCGCTTCCTTTCGTCGGAGCGGGCGAACTTCCTGCCGCAGAAGTCGCAGGCGAAGGGTTTCTCGCCGGTGTGCGTGCGAATGTGGGTGGTGAGGTGGTCGCTGCGGCTGAAGTTCCGCATGCAGATACGGCACTGGAAGGGCTTGTGGCCCGTGTGGATGCGGATGTGCCGGGTGAGCTCGTCGGAGCGGGAGAAGCGGCGGTCGCAGCCCTCGGCGGGGCACGGGTAGGGCCGCTCGTGGACCGGCGTCTTGCTGGGCCGGTTGGGGTACTTGCGGGGCCGCAGGATGGGCCGCAGCGGCAGGTGGTGCGGGCTGTAGGCGCCGGCGGGCAGCCGGGCGCCCGCGCCCTCGCCCCCGCCGCTGCCGGGAGCGCTGCCGGGGGCGGCGCCCGCCGGGGGCGCCCCCATCGTGAAGTTGCGGATGGTGGAAAGCGGCGTGAGGGGCGGCGGGACGCGGAGCGAGTCGAGGGGGCAGGGGAAGGGCTTGCGGTCGGGGCCGGCGTGGAGCTCCCGCTGGCACTGGGGCGGCGGGAAGAAGCCGCCGTACTCGGGGATCATGGTGAAGAGCCCGCCATCGGCCGCCGCCGCCTTCGGTGAGGGGTAGGAGGGCGGCGGGGGAAAAGGCAGTGCCCCGCCGCCGGCGGCGGGCAGGAAAGCCGAGGAGGGGTCTTGCGGGTACAGGTCACCGCAGCCCGAGTAGGGCGGCGGCGGAGGCGAGTAGAGATGCTCCAGGTCGGCCGGCTGGCCCTGTGCCATGGTGCAGCCGAGGGCCCCGGCCAGCGGGTTGGGGGAGGTGGCGGAGGCGGCGGTGGCCGAGGAGGCGGCGGAGGAGGCGGAGGAGGCGGCAGAGGAGGCGGCGGAGGAGGGCGTGCTGACCCCCTGCAGGATCCCCGCGCTCACGATGTTGATGATGCCCTCGGGGTAGCAACCGGCGCCAGGGTATTGCGGGTCGATGGAGAATTTGCCCATGTAGGTGAAGGTCTGATTGCGGGAAGCCGGAGCATTGGGGGCGAAGCCGCCACCGTAGGGCAGGTCCAGGGCCCGCTTGTCGCCCATGTCCACGTTGATCATGCCGTCTGGGGGGGCAAGGAGCAGGTCAGCCCTCCGCGCCGCCACCCGCCGGACGACCGGCACCGGTCCCAGCCACCGCCCGCCCCGGCCCAGCGCGGGGCTGCGGCGCGCACATGTTGCGCTCCGGAGGCAGGGGGCTCCGAACCGACTGCAACTTTTCCCCCCCGAGCTGGGTGCGGAGGTAGGGCTGCCGCGAAGGGGCGGCGGGGACCCGGCCGGGCGGCGGGAGAGCCCCGGAGAGGGTCCCGGCGCCCCGTCCCAGTCCGACCCCCGCCCGCCGCCCCGAGTCTCCGCCGCCCCGCCGCTCTCCGCGGGCGGCCCGGCCCGCACCTGCGAGGGCTCCGCTTACCTCCTGCCACACCGCTCATCTGGTCGAACGGCCCTGCCAGGTCGGCATTGGGGAAGATCGCGACCGAAGTTGGCAGCGCGGCGGAGATGTCATCCGCCGGGTAAATGCCCTCGGGGAGCTGGTGCACGAACCCACCGAGGGTCACCGGGATCTTGTCTACCGCCTTGGCGGTCATCATGGGGACAGCGGGGCGGCCGGGGGAGCGGCGCTCCCGGCCGGCGGTGGGCACTCGGGGCGGGGAGGGGAGGGAGAGGAGGGGGCGCTTCCCCCTGCCTCCCACTACCAGCGCGGGGGGACGGCGGGGAGCCGGCGCGGCATGTGCGGGCGGGCGGCCGCCCCGTCGCGGCGGTGCGGTGCCCGCGGTGCCCCGGGAGCGCCGCGCTCCCGCCGCAGCTCGCGCTGGAGGACAAGTCTGGCGGTAACTATTTATGGGGGCCCCCTGAATGCCCGGGACGTCACTGCCCATATAAGGACTGAGGAACGGGGCCCGGCCCGGTCACGTGGAAGCCGCGTGTGGGACCCGCCGGCCCGCGCCCGCCCCGACCCCCTCCCTGCGCACCCTCCGCGCCCCGCGGGGGCGGCCCCGACCCGCCCCGGCCCCGCTCGGCCCCCGCCGCCGCCCGCCGCGCCGCCCAGGGGGGTATTCCGGTGGCGGGGCCCTTGTCCTAAAAAGGCGAGGATCCGGCCCCGCCCCGCCTGCCCTTTTAGGGCTTGTTCCGGAAATTTTTAAAAGGTTCGGAAAAGCAGAGGAGGTCCCGGGGCCGCCCCGCCAGACCCCGCTCACTTTCTCAGCAGCCTGTAACCGCAAACCGGCGGCGGGTCAGGAAACAGCCGCATTCACGGAATAGAGCTTCTCCTTTGTCAAAGAAAAAGTAATTTTAAAAAATATTTTTTTTTCTTTCTGAATTACGGGTGGAAAGAGCCGCCGAACAGAGCGACTCGGCGGCGCTGCTTGTTTTGGAAAGTGTCTGATCTATATATACCGTCGCGAAAACGGAACCGCCTGCTCCGCCGTCGCTGGGTTGTTATTGTATCGGCGGGCACGAGCGAGGATGGGACGGGGAGGGTGGCGGGGAGGGGGACGAGAGTGCCCCCACACCTCGTTCCGTTCTGACCCTACCGCTCCCGCTTTGCTCAGTTCAACCTCGAGCTCCCACAGTTTCCATCGTCAGTAACATTTCCACCGCCGCTTTTGCTTTATTTCTCCGCGATCTCCTCCATAACGAGGGTATCAAACCAAAGAGTGCTTAAATTCTGGCTTTTTCTTTTTTTCCTACAAAGTACTAAAAATAGCCTCCCTTGTGCCTCCCTTCCCAGGAGAAGCCAATCTTTCATATGCTGTTCCCAAGCTTAGAGCTTGCAGCCCCTACATCTTCTTGCTGATGAGAGTGTCAGATGTAATTATTTTTGAAAGCTGTATCCCGTGTCACTAATCTCATTACTTGGGGATATTTCATCTCGTGGCTGTTTATTACTGCATTTAGGAAAGCAACTCTCACATATGGTCTGTAGCGTGCGAGGCCCCTTTTCAATAGTCTGCAGTGAAAAAAACAACCCATTGACAACCCAAGCAGCAGCAAGACATGGCAACATATGAGAGATATTATGACAGTGCATTCCTGTTCCAAAGCAGCAAGCCAGAGAATACATAGGAAGGCTAAAAACTCTTCCCTTTCATTTTTAACTGCAGATACCAATGTTTACAGGTCTAACACATTACAGCCCGTGCCATAGAAGAGGGGTGTGCTCAGGCATCCCTATGGTGTATAGGCTTACCTTCTGCCTTGGCTCCCAAGCACTGTCACGGTGTCTCTCATGACCTTCTTTATCCACGCCACACCTCACACCCCAGCTGAGAAAGGCTCTTTCAGTTCCTCCAGATCCTGGCCTTTGGTGATGCTCCAGGTTCATTACTTGTCCAGGCAGCACAGAGTCCAGACTAGACAGCAGCATCCCTGGAAAAGTAAAGGTTTTTCAGGGGCATTTGCTAAGGAATAGTAGGCATAAATAGATATTTGCCTTGATCAGGGAAGTATTCACAGCAATTAGTAAATATTTAACAGTGGTTTTTAACATAAATTTTTGTTACCTGTCCTCTCTAGCACTTAATGTACAGCCAATACAGTTTGACGTATGAGATTTAGTTGAAAGCAAGCTTTCAGTGGGATTCTAGATATTTTCATTTAAAAAACCATCTCAATTTAAAAGTAAAATTTAAAAATGTGACAGAGAGACAGGTTCTGGGAAATTTGACTGAGAAGTAGGGGCAATTGTATTGTACCTTTCTGTTACAGCTGAGCTATAATTGGTCTAATCGCTACTATGAAAGAACAAAATATTGGAATCTGTTGTGCAGTGGGGTGAGTTACTTTACATGAATTTTAGAAACAGTAACTCTTTTGCAGTATCCTCCTTACTGCAAAACATTGCAGATATCTCAGATTTAGGGCTTATGGATATTCTACATCATCTTGTATTAATTCAAAATACCATATGCCCATGGATGACACTAAATCATACTGCACACAGAAGAAAAGAGAACCAAGGTTTCACACCCCACCTTAATCCCACCATGAATCAACTCTCACTTTGAACTAACTTGGCTAATTTAATGTTCTTCCACTATGAAAAAGGATTGAATGAAAGACCGACACAAAATTTAACTTCATCTGTAGAATACTACTGTAGTTGACTTGGCTGGTTAATTTTAAAAGGTTTCTTAAGAATGAAATAAATTTCCAGGGACAATCAAATCACTTGACATCTTTCAATGGGGGCTTTGTCTCAATGGCAGCAGGATCTGGTGTGGGGCAAGATGGAAGCATGCTTAATGCTCAGTTTCAGGAAGTTGTTGACAGATGAAACTCAAATGTTTCTGGGCCCTTTTCAGGTATCCTTGCTGTGTTGCTTTGCATGTGCTTTGTACCTTTGATCCCTGTTTGGCTGATTACAGCAGACTCTGAGGGTTGGACTGTCCAGCTCACACTGACATCAATGGCCCTTACATGCAGAAATATCCTACTGATTTCTGTGGTTCCTATAAACCACGTGGCTTCATATGACAGACAGATTGTTGGTGCAAATTGCCAAATCCCCAATCACACCAAGAGCCTCGAATATGCATGACCGCTTAGTGGATAGCAGTGATTGAGGATGGTTCAGAGCTGAAAGGCAGAACTTCTCTCCTACTCCCAACTTCTTTGAAACCAGGCCCTTTTGGATTTACTGTATTTACTCTTCTAAAGCTGCTAACTGACATTGCACTGGGGATATATTTTCCTGCAGTCATTGTCTACCGCTGGTACCTGAGAAAGGAGTTGTAGAAATAAAATCATCTTTGCCTCCATACCTGAGTTGAGAGTGGCTGAGGAAGAAAAGGCAGTTTATCATCTGTGGAGCTGGCAACACATTTAACCAGCTTATCATCACACATTTGAGTCATCTCTCCAGGGGGTTACTATGCTTTTGCAGCAAAACTCAGCCGACCTCCTGTGCTAACAGGCCTGCATGGGAAACACACCCTGCAGCTTCCACGCTGCATCCTGCTGTTTCAGGAGGGTTAAGGTGGCCCCAGCTCAGCAGGTGCCCTAGGGAGCAGGAACTCATTTGGGAACAGGGAGCTGTTTACAGGTTGGAGATGAATGACAACAGCAAAGAATGTCTGTCTGTCCTAAATCTGGCCTAGATTCATGTTGGGGTTGGTGGGCTTTTAATGTTTCATGTAAAAGAGAAAATCTTCTCTCCAAAGCTGAATTTCAGAGTTTCCTGAATTTTCCCCTTTTCACTGGGGAAAGATTTGTCATGTCCTCACAGGAAGAAATGCTTGTTTACTATTTCACCTTCTGTTTTGGCCAGGGCTGTCTGCTGGATTCTCAGGCTGCTGGCAAAAGCCACTTCCCTTCAGTCTGCCCTGCCTGCCCCTCACAGGCCTGATATAGGCTCTTAGTCTGCACTGGCCAGTCACCAAAACCTGGAATCCAGCCAGGGAAACCTGCTGTAAACATGAACTTACAGAAAACATCTGGCTGGCTGCTGGCATGCTAGGGGAAGGGGATGGTTAAGGAGCAGAGAAGGCATCCCAGTCTGCCCTTAATTACAGTACCTTGAAACCACTCTGTGGTTTTCAGCCCAGGCTGCTTGTTGTCTTAGGATGAGTGCCTGTAAATTTGAAATAAGTAAATAACTTTCTTGTGAGTCCTTGGCTCAGGATAGCACTAGCAGCATTCTGAAGGGTTATTTAAATGTCAATAACTTTTTCTAATTCGGGCTATAGGAATTAAATAAACCCATGTGGAATCAATAAACTACTAGTTTAAGTTCGTGTGGCTGTGAACAAGTATGTGTGACAGAGAAAACTTCCAGTCAAATAAAAGCAACAACAAACTTGTTTGCTCAAAACTTATTCCCGTTATTAAATACACAGAACATTTCCTGGATGTTCCTGTGCACGGTTTCCAGCATATATATAAAATCCGTGGTCCTACTTGCACTCACCCCGTGAGTTTCCCACGGAAGAGCCGAGGGAGCGGCTGCTGCCGCCGCTGTCGGGCGGGGAGCGCGGAGCGTGTGCGGGCTCCACTGCCCTCTCCTGGGGAAAGGCGCTCCCGGAGCCAGCGAGGACACAGCAGCTGAGCAAAGAGCGATGTTCTGGGCTGAGCTCTGCTGCTCTTTCACCGCATAACAGCCGCCCTGAAGGTTTTCATCACACTCGTGTTACCTATAGAGAGACTCTAGCCCTGTTGAGTCAGAGATCCCGGCCACAGCTGTGACCCCCACAACCCCAACAGTGTCGATGTGTGAAGTGTTGAGAGCAAGCCACAAGAGGGGCATCTCTGCTGAAAGGCTAAAATATCAGCTCTGCATGCTGCTTGCTGGGGCAACAAAGAAAAGAAGGAAAAAAAAAAAAGAAAAAAAAAGTTGCTTCTCAACTGTGAAAATTGCTGGGATACACATGTCATTCATGAGACAAGACTCAAAATAATGACAACTTTGTTTCTAAATAGTGATGGTCTGCCTGCAAAGCTTTACTTTCCAGTACTGCCTTCTGAAACTAGTTTCACTTACCCTGTATTTCCTGCTCCAACATGCCTCCTGTGTTTTTGTAAATACTGCCTCGTCCCATGGCTGGCCCTTCAGTCCAGAGAGAGACTAATCAAGCACATGCCTCCATGATGCAAGTGCTCTTCTTCCTTGAAGGACTGAAATAAAAGAAATGTAGCAAGAGTCACATTTTCAGTTCTCTTGGTCCCATCACCTAGTGTTTGAGTGCTTAGAAAGCCAGTCAGAAGGGTTTCTGGACATATTCAGTTTCTAGGAAACAGTGTCTTCAGAACTGGCCATAGCTTTTATCCTCAAGTAACGAGTAAAGTCAGGTATAACATCTCTCTCTAGCAAACCAGGAGAGAAAACAAGCCTCTAACACCATTTTCTAAGCAGTCTTCTCTTGAGAAGAGATTGAGAAGAGCTCTGTGCGGTGTTTCCCAGAAACTTCCCATCCCTCCAAGGAAGCTGGAGCCACTGACATGACTTCTAAATTTCCAAGCACTTGTTTGCATTTGCTCTATGTGCCACTTCTCAGAACCTGTTTCCATTTATGTTTTATTTCTCTGTGTTTTTGTCTTAAAGAAGTTTGCCTTCAGCCTTGGAAACCCTCAGCTCTTTGCTCTAGGTAAGTCAATCTGTGTGTGGTTCTGCCTTTTCCTTGGTTTTTATCAGCATTTATTTTCTGCTCCTGAGGGTATGACTACATGTTCCAGTTTCACCAGAAGACCATCCTGACTGTGAATTCTTTAGGACACGGGGATTCAGATTCATTTTCAGCTGTTACCCAATGGATGGCTTTCTGTCAGAACAGACAGTGAATTTTATTGCAGCAGAGAATTAAATAAACAAACAAACACCCACCCCCCCATGAGATTAAAATAAGCAACATGTTTTGTTTTAACATTTCTAGGGCCAGATTTTTAGTGGCATAAGTTAGCTTGAGCTTTCTCATCATGTAACCCCTACAATCTGAATGAATAAAAAATTTGACATTATTTTATTTACAGTTTGGTTACTTTTCAAGGCTAAAACTCCAGGTTCTCCTGAGGGCAGGCATGGCCCTTTTCATCCTATATTTGGGCTGCTTCCACCTGTTTCACAGGAGTTCGTTGCTATCTTTGATTTGTTTTCTCTGCTGTGATATACTGTCCTTGTTCTTTCACCTCCCTTCTCATTCATGTCTCTCTCTACTCCCTTGTCCAACCTTTTCAGCTCTCTTTTCCCTCTTCCTCCTCCTGTCTTTCCTCTTCCTTGGTAGTTCCTTTCCTTCCCCCTTATCTAAGCAATTGCTGCCAACATCTATATTTGGAATAGAGTGGGAACAAGCTATTCTTGTGACTTTACTTTGAAATAACTGAGAGGAGCAGATGATTTTCTTTGAATAAATAGAGGATGCATTGAGAAGACAGGCTAGTAAAGTCAAAACAGCATCATTAGGGAATACCTGCCCAGCAGGTTCATTTTTCCCAACTCTCAGGATAACTTAATCAGGTGTTAGTTCTTGTTTGCTGTGTTGTAGCTTTAAATCCTCCTTTTGTGCATAGTTCCTCTCTCCAGGTTAGTAATCTGAGGTGCTAACAGAGATCTAGCTCATCACCACAATGTCTGGGCTCTCAGACATCAAGAGGAATGACTGCCGCCTAAAATCTCAGATACCAAAATTAGATGAACCTGGTTATAGACTTGTTTAACACCTGAACTCAATGCCATTGCATTTCCTGGTGTAGGCACAGGGTACTGCTATGGAGTCCCACTTACATGGGCTAGCACAGAAATATGTTGGGAAGAACAATTTCCTATTGTGCAATATGATTTCTTCGTGTCTTCTCACATTAACTCCTTTTCATCACCAACTGTTCCTCATCCCCCCTGCCATTTAAACTGCTGTAAGCAACACATTCACAAAGCCAGCAAGAAACAGAGCCACCCGAGCAGGGCAGCACAGAATGTATTTCTCCCTTTCTCTCATATTTCTGTGTTTATACAATTAACTCCCACACTGGCAGATCAAACAAGAAATTAGGCCAAATAAGAAAATCAGCATCAAGGCTTAGTTTGTGCCATAGAAAGACCCAAATCTATTTGTCTACTCCCAAGTGAAGCTGGTTCTGTTAGAACTCTACTCCTGCAATGTGTTTGTGTGTCAAACAGCTTCATACAGGGGAAGATACATGAAATTATTATTATTTATGCAGAAAAGTGCAAAGACAAGATCTTTCCTTACAAGTCAGGCATTCAGAGCATAGATGGCTGTTAATGTTAGACAAGAAGCTAGAAAAAAGTAATTCTTCTACCCATTCATGATTTCCTGGCCTTTTATAAATGTTCCAGCTAACAGAAATGGTCATTCTGACTTGGTACTTCAGCAGTTGTGTCTGCAATAATTGTTAATAAGCTCTGTTTGCCTACAGAATATAAGTCAATAGCGGTATCTTAGCAAGGCAAGGCTGACAGAACTCTAATGCTTTTCTATCAGACTAATATAAAAACAGATCAGTCTTCAAGCAAACAGATTCTTTTCCATGTTCACACTACTACTACTGCCACCACACTGCAGATCTTGAATGTGCAGTGTAGATCAACAACAAACAGCCTAAGCAAAGGGGAAAATGAATGACCCAGGCTAAGAAGTAACATCTACTTTCAGCATTAGCAGCAATTCCCAGGAGAGATTTCCAAGTGTTTCTGGGCTTCTTTTCCTTAACACTGAGCACAAGGGAATTTGGTGCATGCAGACCTAACAATGTAATAACATTTCATACTGAATTAAGTGCATGTGCGATGGTTAAGCGCATTTGATGAGTATCAGATGAGTTTTTGTAATTTTGTGCTGCCACAGAAAGGAAGTATATTTTATTTATGTGTTCCCAACCCAAGGAGAACAGACAAATGAGCTTTGGCATATTTAGAGAGCACTAGTAAAAATGGTGAACTCAGAGCTCCCTCCCAGTTACCCCTGTCCTATCCCTGCCATGCTGGCAAATTGCAGCTTTCCTCTCAGTCCCCTTGATTCCACATGCTCAGCTGAATAAAAACTGCAAAGAGCATCTGAGAAATAATCTTTAGTTTAAGGCTCACAGGGCATTAAGGGCACAGACCTGGGCCAGTTTACTGAAGAGGTAGGTAGCCCACAGCTGTACAGCCACAAACAAGTGTGCTTCACTGGCCCAGGGACCAGAAACTGCTTCCCAGGCTCTCAGGAGTGCCAATGTGCCTCTGATTTTTATTATCAAGCAGATATAGGATATAACTATGGCTTGGTTGTACCTAAGCCATAACTAAACCCACTGAGATGGGCACCCCAACCTCCCTGATCTGCACAAGCTGAGAAAAATCAGCATTTTCTGAGCCTTTTTACCACCACTCAGAATGGAGGGAATTTTTGTACCCAGAGTTATAGTCCTTGCCCATGGTATGTGATGCGCTGGTATCAGTCCTCCTTTCTGCCTAAAAGCATCTCAGCCCATTTCTTTGATCTTACAGGATAGCACCCAAACCCATGTTTGGGTGTCTGTTTGAGAGTCACTCTCAGTGCCTCCCCATGTCTTTCTGATTAAGGCTTGGGGCTTTATGTGAAGTGAGCCAGCTGCACTGTCTTTATGCTGAGGGTCAGGGTACTTGCCTGGAGAAGAGCTGGGATCCAACAGGAAGACAGAGCTTGTGTTCCCATTTCTGCACTCCAGTGTGGTGCAGGTCACGAGGAGCCAACAGGCTGTGCATCTGTGGAAAGGTGGATGAGAAAACTCTAAGTGCTGCATTACAAGTAGTTAAAACCACAACCTGCAAGCTCTCCCCAGGCATCCAAGGATGGACAATCACTGCTGCCATACTCACACCCCAGACCCCAAAAGGATGTGGGAAAAGAAGGCGTGAAGAAAGAGCTGCTCCACACAGATGATGTTTGTCACTTTAACTCATCAGAGATATCAAGGAACAGGAAGTATTCACCTTGGGATATACAATAGAATCTCAAAGCTAGGCTGAATAATCATAGAATCACAGAACAAAAGAACCAACTAGGTTGGAAAAGACCTTGGAGATGATCAAGTCCAGCCTATAATAATAACCTATGCTCACGACCACATTATATTCCATGCTGTGATTGAGGACAGTGCTTGTACTGGAGCACACTAAAAACATCATCTCTGCCACATGCCTGGACAGCCTGACCAGGCCTGCCATGGACTTTGCAGACTTTTTGATAAGCACAATTATTGAAACACAATTTAAAGTTGACAACATGTCTAAAAACACACACAATGTCAGAGGAGGAATGAAATGTTGCTTCCCCCTCCTTCCCCAATCTCATTACAGGCTAAGGAAAAATAATGTATGGAGAATAATACTTCACCATCCAAAGAGTTTTTCTGGTTTCTAAATCTAGTGAAGAGTCATTGTATATTTTGACAGAAAAATGGATCAAAATAATAAAGTGAATACAAAATTATATTGCTGTCAATAATTTAATTTACACAAAATAGCACTGTGACATGGTAATTGTTATATATGATGCAGCATTCAGTATAATATTTGGAGAATGCATTATAGAAAGTCAACATTTAACTACTAAAATCAACTTACATAATCAAAGCTGTCAGAGAATCTTTACAGTTTTATATTAATTTGAATGTAATTTACTATAGAGGTGTCATTCTTAGAGGTGCTTACAATAGTTAATGATCTCTGCATTTCCATTATAAAATCCTATTTTCAAAGGTTCATCACTTGGTCTTAAGAACACTGAACCCTCCGGCACATTTTCTTTTTCCTTACAAAAACTCTGTTAGACAGTTTAAACTTTTCTCTCAGAGCAGATAGTGTGGTTTCTTTCCAAATTCATTTTGAGGATTTGCTAATTTGCTGCTTGCCACCTTGGGATCTCAGAAAAAAGAAGGGTTCTTTATAGAAGAAGTCTTTACAGCTACATTTTCTTCTTCCATTTTCCTGAGCATGTTACCCCTCAGACCATTTTTCTTGCTGAAATGTCTAAGTATCTTCCAATATTGCATCCAAACCTTCTCCATCATTCCCTGCCTCTTTCCTGTTTAGCTACCTTTAAGATTTCTTCCAGGTCCTTCTCCTCATCTCAGACTTTGACTCCCAGCTCTGTTCTGTGTCTTCTCACAGATGTCCATTTATGCTGGATCTGCTGCTTCCATGGCATCTGTCAGTCCATGGGCTCTCCTGGCTGCAGCCTGAATTTTCTCCCAGTTTCTCTTAACTACACACCTGTCAGCCTCACACCTTTTTTCAAGCTGCAACCAGAATTCACTTTTCCACCCCATTATAAGTCCAATTCAGGCTTGATTCCTACCAGACTTTTGCCTTTAACCCACCCGGACCTGCTCTGTAGGTCGGTTGGTGATTTCCAGTTTGCCAGCCACAGGAACTGTGCAGCCCTGAGGCATTAAAGTTGTTTTCCCCTGCCCCAGGCTTTCTGCCCAGGGGGTGGGACATTGCAAATCAACTGCCCACAAATACCTTGTGCAGGTCATTTCCAAAACCAGAATTTGAAAGGCAGATTGTCAAAACAAACCTATTACCCAAACTAAAACCAATAATTACCTTACTTTGGTAGATCTGCTCCAGTTCATGGTTTTCCCAAATCCTGCTCAAATTCACTTATTTTTCATCCATGTCTCCTAGCTGTCATAGATCCCCTAGCTTTCTGCAGCTTCAGTGTTATTAGACCAGACACAATATGCACAACTGTACCCAAAATCCAAATTATTATTACCATGTAAACATTTAGATTTACACGGATATAGTTTTGTCCCTTATCCAGGATCTCTTTATTTTCTCTACAAGGAGAGCTTTTTAAAATATTTGGGATGTTCTATTCTAGCCATTCAGTCTTTTTATGGTCACTTTTGTCCTTTGCCCACACATACCCAAAATGCTTCCTTCCTTTTTTTCATTGGTGTCATTTTTGTGTTTGAAAAAAATGAATATATTACTTTCTAATAATTCAGTGATGGAATAAGATGGAAATCTCCTTTCTGTTACACACACTGGAAACAAGATTTGTAGTTTCAGACAAAAAAAAAAAAAAATCTGCAGCTTACCTATCATGTTACTGGAGGTGGAAAGAGAAACTGTTTCATAGATGTCATGTTGTGATGATGGACTTGATCCAAGGGAAATGTGCTCATATTTTGACTGGATAGCACTGGTGACTGACTCAGCAAGATAGCTTAACTAGGACAAATACCAATGATATCACTGGGAGTATTCTATTTGATCATTCAGATTCATAATTTAGTGATACAAAGAAACTCTAGAAATTACTTTTATTTTTCCCAGTGGTTGTCCAGCTGGGCACAAGAAGAATTAGTGTCTGAATAAATTATATTTTATAGCGGCTTTTGACACACTTCAGATTTTTAATCTGGTTTTGGGAAAAAACCCTGGAAGACTGACGATAGCATGGACTACTGTCTGAAAGCTCCAGATGTTATTTCATCATTCTTTGTGTTGAGGAAACAGAACTGGAAGATAAAACTTTAATACTGTCAGAAAAGTCAGCGACTGTATGGATCTCTTCTCTGGGGATGAATGGGACCTGACAAACACAGGAGCTTAGAGGATGATCTTCCAGACTGGATGATAATTCTTCCATTTCCACTGTCCCTCAGAAGAATCTACCAAACCCGTTTATCTTCATTCAGTATTTTTACTGCTTGAATCTCAATGAAGAGGTTTTCCTCTGATGTAGGTAGTCTGTTACCAAATGCCTGCTCTCCCGAGGGTGACGCCCACTTCATTCAAGTATTCCTGGTGCAGCGGGGATGTTAGTGGCTACTGGCTTGCAGCCAACATCCCACACGTTTCCTCCGCAGCAAAAATGCCTTAATTCTGACCCACTGCCTTTCAAGTAGATAGTGAAAAAAAAAAAAAAAATCAGTCACAAAGAGCTTTGCTTTTATCTGCATTTCCCCTTCAGAAAGATCTGAAAAAAACTTCAGATATTGTTCTTTTCTTTTTCAAGGTCCACGGTCAGCAAGGGTGAGGCTGGTGCTGCTGTTCGAGCCTGAGCCACAGAAGAAGCTGAAGGCACTCAGAGTGTTTGTAGGGTTGGGCAGAGGAGTTTGGAGCAGGGTAACTGCCCAGGGGCTGGATCAGTGCCTGCCGTTGTGCCAGGGGCTGAATCCAGCACCTCTCCTGAACACCATTCCTTCTGAAACTGTCACCTACCATGGCAGCATGTTTTTCTCAGGCAGGGCACTGACAAAAGATCAGAAGGGAGAGCAGATTTTGGCTCTCAGCTGAAGTTTTCCATCCTCATCACATATAGGAAGAGCACTGCAGACCTTACATGAGGTGTGTGCTGAGCCCAGTGTGTGAATGAGCAAGAGGAACTTGACCTCGCTCACAGACTGGGCACGCTGCAGGCCTGGCATGGCCACCACCAGTGGCTTTGAGATGTGACCAATTATGCAACACCCACCCATTCTTAGACCCACGAAAGCCAAACACATAAATGGCTTTAAGACCAGTGCACAGAAAATGGGATACAGTGAAACAAAGCTGTCCATTTCCTATCTCCATTGCACATAATCCTAAGGGAAAACAACACAAACACATCTTGTATTTGCAAATCTGGCCAAGCAGAGGTGAGGAGAGATCCAGCAATGCTCCCATGGGAATGTGGAACCCAAAATTATAACATGAGGAGAGCTGGAATCAGAAAGCAGGAAGAGAAAGCTTTTGGCAAAGCAATGGCAAACCATTGAGTTCATTTCCAATGGTGTTGTCAGGATGCAAGAAAGATAAACTACTCTCCAAGTTAATGTTATGTAGTGAGAAATATCTGAGGGAAGACATTAAGAAATAGATATAAATCAAAAAGATACCAGGAAAGAAAACCCCAAAGACAATGACAATCTGGGAAAAATCACCAAGTGGAAGGCAGATGGCCAAATCTTGTGATACAGATAGAAAGATAATCTACTTGGTTCAAAAGAACAAGAAAGTCTGGATGGCTAGAAAGAAGAGAGATAATTAAATGGAAAGAAAGGAACTAATTAAAGAAATCATTAATGCTGACCTTGCATAAACAAAGTTTCAAAGATTGCACACATGCTAATGTGAGGAGCAGGATGGCTAGAGGTATGGAGACAATTAAAAATATTCACTCCTCTATACCAGGCATAATGGTAGAATCTGAATGGAGATTAAAAGTATTTGGTATGGTTCCAGTGGATTATGATCTTGGAAAAATAACATGGAAACAGATGTGGCAATATCCTGAATTTAAGGAGAATTGCAAAATGTACAGATGAACTCAAGGAACTAAGCTAAAACAGTAAAATGAGCATAGGTTAAAACACAAGCTGCAGAAAACTGACAGCAGGAATGATTTCAGGAAAAAAACCTAGTATAGGTAAATTGGATAAAACAGAGGAAATCCTGGCAGCCATCATCACCATGACACTTGCATTACATCTCACTTCCAAGTGCAGAGTCCAATCTGGAAGAAGGCAAGAAGCAGAATATGCTCTTTATAGGGGAAAAAAAGGCTTCTTTCTTTTGTAAGTTCCTGTGTCAGTAGCCATTTTATAGGGCTGCCAATCATGGCATATCAACTGAAAAGCCAGATCATTTTCTAAAGCATCTACCTTCCCAGAGAAAGATTTTCAAGTTGACTGTGTACAATCCAGCTGCTGCTTTTAATCTTTCCCTGACAACAGTAGTTGTTTTATTACTTTGACAGTCATTTTCAGCCCATGAATGGTACCACAGTCCTTGTAAGATAGGAAAACTCTTTTGATCTATAATTTCATAAGGTTTAGCAATAGACAAAGGATTTTTCTGGTATACTTCATCACACACTAGCTGAAGTTTAGGCCTAAAGCCAATAAAAATGCAGTGTGCTACCCCTTTTGGAGATACACAAAAATCTTTCACAATTCCTCACAATTTTTGATAAATAATGACTGCCAGAAAAAAGACCAAAAAAAAACTTATTATAAAAATACTGTCTATTAATAGAAAATGAAAAACCAGGTTACTTCTGAAATAACATTGATACATTGCCACAATCACTTTTAACTGCCATACTGTTTTAATATAGTATGATTATAGGATAGAAAATATGGATGCAAGATAGGCATGAGTGCAAAAAAGGAAGGTATTTCAAGTTGTCTGCAATAGCTAAGAGAAACTGGTAGAAAACTCAAGCAGACAGAGTAGTTTTCCAGCATAATGACTTGTTCTCTACTCCACAGCTAAGAACTGAATATTTTGTGCAGTCTGAAATACTGTATAAGCACTAAAAGAAAATGTATTTCCAAATAAGATGAGAAAGCCATTCAGCAACCATTCAGAGTGAAAAAGCAATTGAAAATTTAAAAATCTGTAATTTTTATTAGTACAGGCTGCTGTACTTTGAGCACTTACACATATGTTCAACTTCTCAAACATGTGCATCCCATTTTCTTGTCCTATTCCTATTGGAACGCATTCTGCTTTTCCTTATGTATAAGGAATTAAACCAGAAAATGTTTCTGATATTCTGAAGTGTAAGGACAGTGTTTCCAGGAGAGCTATTAATTTAGCAGCAGTCAGCTGAATATGTAACTACCTGTGGGGAATATTTAGATAAGGTGCTGCATTGAAGTCTAACTTCTTTGAATTCCATCCTTCAAAAATTCTATGTCCATTGGCATAGCCAATTTCCATAAAGAGATTCCTTTCTAAAAATCCACACCAGGCTTAAAATTTAGAGAGTGAAAAGAAACAAATCTCTTTTTTGCTGGGTGCAGTTAGAAATCAGTCAGCTTGATACTTAGATTGATCAGAAGGAAAAAAAGGAGGATTAAAGAACAAACAGGAGTGACTCTTCTACTCACTGCACTGTTCAATTGTTGACATCTATACTATTCCTTAAATAAGTGCATTTCAGCTGACAAAAAACATTGGATTTCATACATTTTGCTAGTCAGCTTCTGTTTACAATCTCTTGAAATTTCCACAGAATTTCCCAAAATCACATTTTCTGGCAAAATACCAGCCTGACTCCTACAGTTTAACATTCAAAACACAAATACTTTGCCTCAGTATTTTCAGATAAACCACTTAATTTGGTTCTATTAAATTATTTTAACAAAATATTGAGATGCCTCTGTGCAATTATTTAAAAAACATAAGTTCCTCACCATCAGCTAAAACTGACCCCAATGTCACTGACCTCAAGAAATCAGCTCTCAGTGCAAGCAGAGATCTTAACTTCCGTTTCTCTCATTTGTCAGATCTCTAAATGAAAGACTCTTTGGAGGGTTATCTTTGTCTAAACACTTAAAGTTGTATTTTTAGCCCCACTGTTTTGGAATAAGGCACAGCTCTGAGCTTTGCAGATGCAAGATTCTTCTTTCCATTCTTTCCTTCAGATTAGGAAGACTCAGAGGAAAGAATCTGGCCACTGTTGCTTGCTAATTATGTTAGGAAGTGCCTACAGTACATCAACCTCTTGCAGCAGACCATTCTTGGAATTACAACTTTCTCAGCATTTGCTCACTCAGTCTTGAGTAACTGATTTATTCTCAGCCATTATCAATTCTTGGATTTTCCCTTTGAGACCTCAGTCCACTACAGTGGGAAAGATTGACTTACTGCAGGAAACACGGCCACATGTTTCTGCATCCTTCCTGCCACATCTTGCAAAATGCTTAAGACATTGTGCAACAGAAATGAATGAATGAACATCTGAAAGCCCAAGCAGAGCTGTGCTCTGATAATCCATGCAAACTGCAGTTCATGTAGGTGTCAGCTCTGAGTACTGCCAATGGCTAAGAGGTCTCTCTGGCTCCCAGCCCTGCTGGAGGCAGGAGCAGTTCCTCCCCTCAGCTCCAGGTGCAGGTGTTGATTGCTGCCAGCACAGCAATGCCTGGGGAGGTTCTGCTGCCCCAGAGTGCCAAGGTGCAGCAGATCACTGCAAGCACAAGGCAGCAGCTCTGCAAGTCTGCAAGAACTTTGTGCAAATGGGACTGGTTGTGTTTCAGGGGGTGCAAAATACCCCACCAGGATCAAGTTGTCATCTGTAATCATGTTTATTTAACTGATGACCTACGTCTGCAAAAGCACCAACTTCACAACCAATGATTCATCAAAAACTTACCTCCCTGCTTTCTGTTTCCAACACTGACTTTCAGGATATTTCATCTAATAAATCTGAAGCAGACATGTATAAACAAACATGGCATTATACTAAGCTTGTTAATTGTGCATGAAGACGCACAATGTTAGAAGTACACCCAGTACTGGAGCTCATGGAAGATGAGCATGCAATAAAGGAAGGATTATTATCTTCACAATCAGAAACTTAAATTTGTTTTAGCGTCATCTGTTTTGGATGATTTGACTCAAAATTGCATTAATAATTTCCAAGTTATGACTAACTGATTTAAAATATGATGTCTCCATATGATATTTCAACATTCTGCACACTGTACCTAAGAACAATCAGATTGAAGTCTTTCTAATGCAGTGTTGTGTCTCTGTTCATTTGTAAAATACAACAATTCCCTCATTATTCTGTGTGGGACAAGAGAAATACTAAAGAGCTTTTTGCCTCAGAAGAAGAAGAAAGAAAGGAAAAAGGGAAGTTTTCTCCTCCACAGCAAATAAAGGACCCAATCTCTTGGCATCAGTTCACTGCCTCAAACCATCTCTTGGAGAAGGAGACAAATGCTGTCTTCTGAATTGGAGTCCCAGTAGAAACTTTTCTGCATAGTGAAGCAAATCAAAAACATAAGGCCCTCATTAGCAGCAGCAGCTTTTCCAGGAACAGAATAGTGACTGGGAAATCATCTGATTCCTGGGCATCCAGCATTTCAGCCATCAGCCCCAAAACAAAAGGAAGGGGGAGGCCAAGGGCCCTGGCACAAAGCTGTGCTCAGGACTCTGCTGCAAAGCCTTTTCTAGGCACCTGTAGGACAATATCTGCTTTCATTTGGGCTCAGCACCCTTGCAACTCCTCACCTTCCTCCTTGACAGCAGGGAACTTCTGCAGCAAGCACAATTCCACACCTCTTCCTGAGGGGAAAGGACACTTGTCTTCTCCTGGCTTCAGTGTCTGAAGTATCTGCCAATATTGGTGGATGTTGGCACTGCTGTACCAAAAGGTCTGTGGCAAAATGCAGGTCAGTGTTCTCTGATAATCCAAGAAATTGTACTGCTGAAAAGTTTAAACAACCAAATAACGACTTGCATAGGAAACACCACCCTTCTGCCTCAACTCCCTGGCATTCTTCCAGCTATCAGTCCTGGGCAGGGTGTTGCAGCATCATTCCAACTTTTGGCACAAGCACTGCCAATTGCCCTTCCTGCAGTTCCTATCTTTTCCCTCAAATCAGAAAATGCTTTGTGTTACTGGAGACAAGGAAGCATCTTCCTCTGGTTGAAGAATCAAAAATAAGTTTAGCATTTGTAGAGGTTATACCTACATACATACACACACACACACACACATATATATGTAATTTGTATGGATCTAACTTGTTATCCAAAATTTCTTACATGTAAATAAGAAAGCATTTGGATTGTGGTTTGGGGCAGGTGGTTTCTCATGCAAACATATGAGGCTGCATTACAGCTACAAATGGGTTTTTTTGAGCACTTAACACTGTAAAAGTATGAAAGTATTGGTGAAAGGTGATGTTCTAAAGCCTTGAGTTAGTTTATTAGTGTTGCTAAACCAAATGGACTGAAACAGTTAAACCTCATGCATTTTCCATGAGCAGTTTGTAAACAGAGAAAATTGTTGTCCCTGATAAACTGAGTATCAATATGAAGCAAAGCCAAGTGTTCAGAAAAATTTCAGCAAATGAGGTAATATTGTGACACATATTATCACCTCTCAGAAAGGAGGGTATGTATATTGGTAAGAAGCTTCCAAAGCAAACTGGATATGAAGGGCTTTTTTTTTATCAATAAAGTGTGGAGAAAATTACAGAATTGTTATTAATCTTGCCATTTGACACTTCTTGCTGTGAAATTTCATTACATAAACATTCCTTGAAAGAAGAGGTTTTAAAAACTGGAATGACCTGGATCCCCAGTGGTGAAAGGCAAAGTGGGCTGCATTTAGAACCACCTCTGCAGAAAGGGAACACCTCAATAAATGCTCTGTGTGACCGGTTCTGACAGAGGGTTGTGTATCTGCCAATGCAACCCACATTTTTTATGCTAGTACAAGTCAGAATAAATATTATCTCCCCTCGTGTGACAGACCTTTGATAAAGCAGAATTGGCCTGGTTGATTAGCAGTATGTGTCAAACACAGATAATGGGGGAATCCCTTTTAGCAGCAGCACAGCACCTCAGCAACCATAACAAGGCCAATTTAACGAGCCTTCTGTTTTCCAAGAGATATTAATTGCAGTCCTGTCACATAAGATACAATTGAAGATAAAATACGTAAAAAGGGGGGGAATTGGATTTCATTCCATTTGTGTCATGATTATAAATTTTCTTGCAGGACCATGAATCTTACCACTGCTGATCTGAATACCCTCCATGGCTGGCACACTGCAGTAGAACAACATTTATTGTTACGAGTTCTGCTGAACACCAGAAGAATGTCAGGTTTTCTGCTGAATCTTTCTACCACTGTGATTTTTTATTCTACCCTACACAGTTTGTTTGCTTGTTTCTTTTCTAAAAACATGAAAACACAAAAAGCAGGCACGCAATCATGTGTCTCCACCAAAAAGGATGCTTCCTCATCTCTCACCAGTACTATCGAGGTTTATAAATGGTTCTGCAAATGCCACATTTGATACTTCCTTAGGGACACTCCCAGGTTTACAGATAAATATCCATCCAAGGATTGTGCTGGATTGATGTACAAATTATCTTCACACAAGTAAATCAGAATCCCCAGTTCAGTGTTTCAGTAGATGTAACTCTAATCAGTTGTCATAATTGAATAAATGTTCTTTGTTTGTGCATTATACAAACTTTGTACTGCCAATGCTTATGCTCTCAGGCCAGGCTCCTTCAGCCAAGGGAGAAGGTGGACCTGCCACGTTCTGGGTGCTGCTGCACACATTGCATTTCCACCTGAGTGAGAGCAGCTCCAGGCTGACCCCCTGGGTGTGGCACATGCTGAGCAGTGGCTGCTGCCTGCATGTGCATTGTGGCATTAAAGAGGTCTCAGCCACCCAGCTGCTCATCTTCCTGTATGGAGGATTTCTCATTAAAATTGATTCTAACAAACACATTGTTACTTCCACTGATGCAATGTATTTCTGAATCAGATCTAAGTTGTCTTTTAACAGAGAATACCTTTGTGATTAAACATTGACTTCAAAGTTCCAATGGCAGTATATTCAATCCTAAATATTCCCAAATTATATCAAAATGGGAGAAAGTTAGAGAAATTTAATCCTTACTCTTAATGTCAACATGAGGCTAGAATAGTTCAGTTTCTTTAAAGATACTGCAGCAGCAGCTTTGCAGAGAATTTTTGCTAAATAGAGGAACCTTAAAGCTGTTCATAATCCTAAACCTCTTCTCCTGGCAGTGCCAAGAACTCCAAAACCATAACATGTATCCTCTGTAAACATACCTTGGTCATCAAGAGGTTGATTTTCTTCTCATGACTGAGAAAGAAATAGATGGGAAAAAAACCAAAGATAGGATACTTTTTCTATAAAATATGTTAATGACATTATTTTGTTTTTTCAGCAAGGAACAAGGATGCCCACAAAGACAGACTTTTGGGAATATTTAGTATTTATATAGGTCTTTACATGTGAGTCTGAGAGATTACCTCAGACTGTTTAGGATATGATAAAAACCCAGAGTCTAAAGCTGCTTGCTTATGAAATTCAGGCAAGCCCAGGCCCACCAGCAGTGGTTACTTTAAGGGACTTTGGGTGACACATCAGGCAGCTTGTAATAAAACCTTCCTTTCATACATTGGTGCCAGCAGTAAGGTTCACCATTTTCTGCTCAGAGCCTGCATGTTCAGGAAACACAGAACTGAAATTCAGCCAGGCACACACATCCCACAGAAGTGAGAGCATGGTCTGTCAGCCAAATGACACAAAACACTAAAACACACGTTTTAAAGTCTGGTCTTACTCAGCAAAATATTTGCATGCTTTTGGACATGTCTCCAAATGACAGCATTTCCTAAATGCTTTCCTCAAGAAGTGAGGCCTCATTTGGCCTAAAGATGCAAGCAATGTACTAACCTGAATTCTCAGAGGTATATGGGAGTCCCAATTAATGTTTTAAAAGTCCCAGGTGGAGATTATCTGCATTTCAGGAACCTCAATAACTTCACAAATTCTGTCCAAGGAGTTTAATTTGCTTCTGAAAAGAAGTGCTTTAAAGATTATAAATATACAATTGACAGTAATAGAACCTCAGCATGTAATCCAGTACCTGTTGGGCCAGAAAGCAAGTCTGACACTAAAATGAGCAGCTCTTTGCTGCTTGTATGAAAATGCTGAGATCATTCCAGGTGACCCTGTGCAAAGATAAAAGGATCAACGGAGGTTTTGTACACACTATTTTCTGATTGCAAGAAAAAACCAAAATACAGAGATGTGAGAAAATTAACTGGTAAAATTATCAAATAATCATCATTTGGGGGTGTTGTTGCTGTTTTTTAAGATTTATTTTAACAACAAATATTGATATTGTAAGATGGTGCAATATATCATTTCATACCATGCACTCTGAAATATCCTGAGATTATTCAGTTCATTTTTTTGAAAACTACCACGTATATATAAGCAACTTAATTAAATACAGGATGTTATCTTCTAGCAACCCCCTTCCACATTCTGAACATGAAAGAGTACACTAGAATATTGATAGCCCATCCAATATTTTGATGTTGGAAAACACATTAGTTTTCAGTAATGACAGGGAGTCATCAAGAAAAAGAATAAAAGAATGAATATACGAACTAATTTTGATTCTCTTTTGTACTGTCACATGGTGAGCAAATAAGAGCCTGATGTAGGTGAAAGCAGCGTTTGCCCTGGGTTGCAGGGAGATCACTTAGCCCCGAGCTGGGATGGGCTCTTTGCTTTGACCTTTGTGAAGCCGCCCCCGCTGCCCCGCAGTTAACACGTTCTGAAGACCCTCCTTTGTCTCTGTGCCTCTGGTCACATACGAGCAGGGGCTTTGCTGCAGTGGAATTAATTAAACAAACTGCTCCCAGCTTTAATCTTTTATACAGCAGCCAGTGCAACAGAAACTATCTCATGAATCACATATTTGTACACATCCAGCAGAGGAAATACATGTATGAATGTGGTCTACATGCCAATTGATATTTTCACCCTGTTCCATGATAGCTGCTTCCTAAACCAACCAACCACGAGTAAAAAAAAAATAATAGCAAGGACAGATTTGTCCTTTCATATTGAATTTCAATGATCATGTTAAAAGCCACGACAATGCAGAAAACAAGTCTCTCAGTATACAGAAAATTTCAAAATCACCAGCACAGAACTACCAGACAAACACCTAGACTTTCCCAGATCAGGGTTAAAATTCCACAAAATAGTGTTCCCCCACCCCACAACCTGGGCAGGGATGTGACATGGTACCAGGTGAAACTTAGCATTTTTATATGGGTTTTCAAGGACATCTGAAACCCCTCAGGTGAGCACATAATTGACATCCTCTTGGCCCTTCAGTTTGCTCTCCCTGCAAGAGCTGGCACCAGCTCTTTGGGCCTCTGCAAACAGCAAAAACTCACAGGAGCCCCTGATGCAAGGTGGCAGCTGCAACAGATAACATCTCATTATTAGTTTATACATTCCAGCCTTCCAGCAAACATCTCCAGTTCTCAGTTCAGGCCAAACCTTTCTTTCCTTCCTAAAGTAAGAGGTTGGTGTCCAGGTCAGCACTGAAGAGCAGCTCGGGTACCCTGGGGTATGAGATTTTACATGAGCTGGGGAGGGAGTGTGATTTTACATGAGTTAGCGAGTCTCCTCTCTACTGTTCAAGGAAGGCATTTATTATTACCAGAGAAATTAGAATACTTTAAGCCCACTAAGTACTTAAAATGCAACTACTTCAAAAAGACAAACTACAACTGAAGTTTTCAGCAGTGGCTTTCAGAACCCCACCCTCGGCAAAGCAGAAAGAAAAGAAATGGGAGCTCAGCACTTCTCACAAAATAGGGCTGTGTAAAAGCCCCAGGCCAAAAATACTCTTCAGAGATCCTCAGAGAACATAAAAGATCAAAACTCAACCTCAGCCCTGTGTATCTGAATTGCTAATAGATGCATAGTACTGTCTCCATCTGCAGTATCACTCAACAAGGATTAGAGGTAGTCATGTTTTTAAGGAAAGGGAGTGTTGCACATTGCCAGAAGCACCTTTAAAACTCAGATTCAGAATTATGATGTAGCATTTTCTGTCTTGCCTTGAACAAGGTTTTCAATGACCAGTTTATGAACAGCTGCAGCAATGCTGCACTCTTCTTATGTGCTAAAGAACACTGGGACATTGCAAAACTACAAAGGCTTGTCCTGTCCATTTAACCAGCATGTCACATGGAGACAAAGCATAATGCAGCTCTGTGAAAAGTCCACCCACAAACTTCATTTCACACTATAAGAATGAGGCACTTGAGTTCTCTGTCTTCCTTCTCTCACAGTTCACATGACAGCAACTTAAATATTTTGGAGACTCAAGAATACAGCCTTTCAAAAAGTTACCTGCTTAAAAAAAGTAGTCATAAAAGATATTTTGGTAATTCTTTCTTGTTCAAAACCTCTGTATTCAGTTTGTTTTAAAATGTAGATCATTATTGAACAATAAAATAGATTAGTTGTCATTGAAGAGAAAAGCTGTATCATCTTATTAAAACCTAACTCTATAGAATTAGAATCCACAGCACTTTGAAGGGAATTAAAATGCTATCACTGGAAATATTTTTCTTTCATTAACAAATCAGTGTCTTAAATTGCAAGCTAAAGTTTTAAAAACACTGCAGTATTTTTTATCAAAGAGGAGACATTTATTTTATCAATTAAACCCATAACAAAACCCCCATTATACTGACACAGCAGTACCAAAAAGAGCAACCCCCCTTCCTGCATACACACTAATGCACACATACAAACACACACTCCTTTTACCCAAAGCTGGCAGAAAAGACCCACAGATCCAAAGGGAGGGGCCAAAGGAGCAACAAACCCAAATATCAACAGTCAGAAAAAGATATCCCTCAGCAAAGCTGTATTTGGAAGACAGTGTCATGTTGTTAACATGCTGGGTCCATGGAACGACACAATTACGTAGTAAAAAGAAATTAAAAGGAAGGGGTAGTGAAGAAGATTTGAAACTATCATTTTAGGACTCTATTTTCACTAAGCAGAGATGTAGGAAATAGTGAGGACTGTAGTAAAGAGATCAAATATTCTTGGAAGAAGATCTTTATATAAACAATTGAATCGTTCCTATTTGGTTTTATACAGATTTTATAAGCCCCGAAATAACCCTTTTAAGCATTTAATTTCATAACTAATTAATTTTCTGCAGCAAGGAACTACAACAAACTTGGAACAATTTCCTTAAATGAAGAGACAGCTGATGGCTCAGGTTTCCCAGCACTGCTCATCCTCAGCCTCAGGATTCAGTGACAAACTTCACCACTGATGTCCCCATGCAGCAGTCTCAGCAAGGCAACCACCTGCATTTACCTTGAAAAAATGGAAAATATAATTCTGTCCCTACAAAGGGAGGCCAACAGCTTTATGGTAATACCAGCAGTATGCCAGTCCTCAAAGTCAGGAGGAAGAACCCATTTAAATGCCAGGACTAACTGAGGCTCTTCAAGACCCATCTCTATGACACACAGGTGAGCACAATGAAGTTACAGTGACAAACCTTGCACAGATGCAGCTGGAGCAGGGTGTGGCCATTGCAGCCAGCTGAAAGTGCAGACAGCCAGATGGGAGATCCTCCAGAGAGGGTAATCCCACTCTCAAGAGAAAAAAAGGAAAAAGAAAACTTTGGTATTACCAGGTGCAGCTTTAAGCAGGTGCCAGTCTTCCTCAGCTGAAGTAATTGAACAGAACTTCAGGAATGCAAAACAGCTTACTCAGGTACTTCTGGAAAATTAAGCTAGAATACTGTGATGGGAGCAGGATAAATGACAGTGCTGTTGCCTTCTTAGGAACTCTTTTGGAAAACAAACCAGTGTAAAAAATCAACAAATTAATCACCACTGAGCTATTTTCCTCATGACTACATGACCTACACAACTCAAGGAGAGAAAGTGTTTCTCTCCAACCAGGCTGTTGAGAAACTACCCTGCAAATAAGAACACTCTCTCTCTTCATTGCAATGGGTCTTAACATTGACTTTGTCATGTTAATTATACAAATTCAATCCCAGTATTTGCTTGAATCAAAGCAGCAAAGACATATGAACATCAACCATCAGGTAAGGCCATGAAGCACAAATGCTTTGATGGTCAGTGGTACTCCCTGTTTTGGGGGAAAAAAAAGGAACCTTTAGAGAAAGAAAAAAATAGCACTGAATCATTTGACAGAACATATTTCTCAAATACAGCAAGCTCTAGTGTAATCACAGCCAAAGAAAACTGGCAGAGGATTTGGCTGTAGCAAAGACACTTGTCTAAGTATGAAGTTTCCCATACTGTGAGTTCTGAGATACTGGGCATCACTGTACCCCTGTTTGTGAAGGGTTTTGAAGCAGGGGAGCGCAGGAAATGAGAGCAGCATATAAATGGGAGCCAACATGCTTACAAGGACTATATGCTGCACATTAGTGTCTGCAGAAGATGCATGGAAGCAGACTGAATGGGTACACAGGAACACCTGCCAAGCCAAGCACAGAAATAACAGAAATATATGAAAAACCAATATTGTATTCTGTGTGTTTTTTAGAAGCACCTTGATGACAGAGGCCCCAAAGACAGGAAGAAGCTGTGTCACTTTGTAAACACAATTTTGATGCCTTTGGAAGACACCAGAGTGGTCCAAAAAGCTTGGGGAGGGCTTTCACCTACCTTATTTAACCTCTATCTTTGTCACATACTCAGTCTCACACTCCTTTATAGCCAGCTGCTCATCTGCCATGTTTGAGTAGCTATGTAATAGAACAGGACTGCTCCAAACAGAGAAGGAACGTGCATGAAGATACAAAAGGGGGCTGCAGGGAATGGCCATGAAATACTCTGTGCAGGCTTGCCTTATCTCCTGGGCAGCATTTTCAGAAGCTGGAGACCTGCTCTTTGTTCCTACAGCTCAGGGTGCTGAACTTCCAGCAGGAATAAGGCATCAGGTGCTGTTTTCCAGAGCACCATTGCTGCCTCTGCTCCTTTCCTGAGGCAGGATATGCCTCTGCTACTGACTAATTGATTCCTAAGAGCATGAGAGCTGAACAATATTTACATTTACACGAACTATATTACACAGAGTGTGAAAGCAAAGCTTTGGTTCAACCCAAGGCAGCAGCCTCTGAAGGAACCAGATGGGCCCGTGAATAGGTGGAATTAACAGCTCACAGAGAATTCAGCATTATGGTGTGCATCTCTGACTAAGGTCACAAAAAACTATCTCAAGATAACAAGGGTTTATGAAAGTAAAACCATCAACAGCACAGCAATGGGCAAGAAATTGGATTGTAACCTGTAAATCAAACATCAAAGGTCTTACAAGGCCACTGATGGCAGGTGGACACTTTACATAAATGTGATATTGTATGCCTGATATAAACAGCTCTCCTAATCTCTTCTTTCACATGCATAAGTAACTCACACTGCATGTGAATGTCATATATCTAGTAAACAATTCATTTAAAATCATTTATGAACAGCTTAAAATGTATTTTAATCCTATTTTTCCAAAGGTCAGATAATGCAAAAAAGAAGAGATAAAAAGGATACAAAAGCTTACCCAGGTGATAATTTGAGTATTCTACTGATAGCTTACATAACATAATGGTGTTTATTAAAAAAAAAAAAAAAAAAAGCAGTATGTAAGTGAGAAAGGATAAGTAGTGTGACAGAATCAATATTAAAACTCAGGAAATTCCCATTAAGGCAGTTAATCTCAAGTTTACCATTGTACAAAACAGCATAAGAGAGTTTACTCTTGGGTATACAGTATACAAGTATATCAAATGATTATAACATAAAAGTATATTCTTTTTCCAGTACAGATGTGTTGAACCATTGGCTTTGGCTCCACATCTGATTTTCACTCCCACCAGAGTCTGGGAAAGGCCACATCCTGTGTTTTGAACATGTCATTTCAGGACATAAAATGAGAACTAGTTATGAAATTCACTTTCCAAAACCTGCAGTACCCAGCATAAGAGGAATTCTGAATTTACAACACTATTCTATAGCTTGTCAGGCAAGCTTGACTTCAAAAGTTGAAGGTCAGGCCAGGACAAGCTGGGCCTTCTGATGTACGTGTGACAGTGTCTGGTGTCACATGCAGCCTTATGCCTTAGACAGGCCACACTTTCAAAAACTGCTTGCATTTTCCCTCCATCCCTAGAGAGCACATTAAATGCACACACACCATGACAAATTCAGCTTAGCAATAGAAGCTAACAAAATATGAAAAGTTATTACTGGTAAGCCCCTAACAGGAAAACCACCATTTCCCCATGCATTCTTAATGCCATACTGATGTATACACATGGACGTATATTTATGATAGTTTAGACCAGTTTAAAAGGAAATGTTTGCCTCTACTTTTTTATTTGTTAGATTGTTTGTGACCTACATTACAGGACTGGTTATTTGAACAATCCAAGAGGTTCTCTCTTTGGAGAGGGAAGAATAAAATACAGTGTACATTTACTATCTGCATAGGGGCTTCTCACACCTTCTCAGATCTTCCTTCTCACTTCTCATTTGACACTGTCTCTATGATCTCAGGTTGTTGGAATAGGTAAGAGCCACAGCAAACAGCTCCTGTAATTATTGACAAGTTTATGCATCCCCAGAAACTACTATCCCCCCAGATTTCCAAGAACATTCCTGAATAGTTTAGTCTGAAAACCAGATAAAATATTTGAAACAAGAAGAGGAACGTTTGTTGCCTCCTTGTAGCCTGGGCAGGCTCTAAACACTTGGAGATTTTGTATTCCTGCCCAGTGGTCCCCCTCAGGGGCAAAAGGCTTTGACATGTATCTGACAGGAGAAGCAGAAGGTTTCTACCTTCTGCTCTGACACCTCAGCCTTGTGCAAGTGCAGGGTCAATGTCTCCTGGCACACAGCTGTGCTTGGGCCTGCTGAGGGAAAGTTGTTCCCTGGCTGGTGCTTGGTCCCTGGCAGCCTGAGGAATGACTCAGTGATGCCATGTCCTGGGCCAAATGTCTTCAGAATTGGTGCAGATACGAAGCACAGCAAAACAACATAGTGTTTGTTCCACCTTACAAACTGTGAGTAACTGAACTATTCCATTTACTCCTTCTAGCCTTCAGAGCAATCCATCAAATCAGAAATTTATGGATGGTAAGGCTTTAGTCCAGGGAAGAGAACTGGAAAGAAACACTGGAGTCAGAAAGGCATTTTCCCCCAGGCCAAGCTTACTTTTACCCTTTTTATTGCTATCTACTACCACTGCAGTGACATAGGACATTTCTGTGGCTCTAGTTTAGTGGCTTTAGATCTTTTATACCAATGGTCTCTATTTTATAAGATGGTGACAGGAAGTTCCATCCCTTGGGAAAAGAAGGAGGAAGCTAGATAGATATTTTGTGGACCAGTCAGAACTACAAGCATTCGGCAAATTTGTTGGCCTAAGGTGGCACATAATTATATAATTTTTTATTAATTTTTAAAATATTACACCCAAAGAACAGTCTCAGATACTACAGAGAGGGAAAGACAAGTATACAAGCAAGGAGAAAGATATAGAACCTGAAAAGCCACTTGAGTAAATTTACTCACAGGATCAGTCACACAAACCAGTTCCTGAACTGCCTATTTGTGGATCACATGCATACTACTTGGGAAACACAGATAGCAGCTAAAATATTCTTCCCCAAAACTGGTCAAGGATCTTTGTCTGCTGGATGAGGTTTAGGCTTGTACTGAGCTCTTAAATCACTTACAGTGATTATTTTCAACAAAAGAATTATATGAAGAACAAAAATTAAAGGCAAAAGGAAGGTCTCGGATACCTGTAATTCCCGATGTAAAATAATTTTCTTTTAGAAAGGATCCATGTTACACAAAGTTTTATTTGCTTTGCTATTACAGGGTTTTATGTTTCTTACTTTTTTTTCACTCACCTACTGAAGAAAGAAAAAGTAAATGAAAACAAAAAGCTGATAGTGGAATACATTATGAAATATGAAGAATCATGGGACCAACTGACCACTCCAGTGATTAGGAAAACTGTAAACTATTTAAAGAGAGCAGTTTTCACTGCTCTTCATTAGAGTCTGATTACCTCAGCCATTAACATTTGGCTCTTATTATGATGATTGTGAAATACTGTTCACATTAATGGACAAAAGAAAGTTGACATGGCTATCTTGATTAACTCATCAATAATAATTTGGAATAATTTTTCTTCATTCACTGGATGAATCATTCACATGTGCTTTAATAATGCACATTGTTGTATAGTAAATTAGCATGAAGATTACCCACCTCTGGGAGCTACACTGTACTTCAAAGTATTGCTCAAAAGATATTTCAATTTTGAATTTTACTAAAAAAATTTAAAAAAGGAAAGATCAGAAACAATTACTTCTTTTTAACTGTTCAGTACATCAAGACATACAGCCCTCAAGTTATGCAACTGAGCTCAACCTTTAAGCCACCAGATACTCAATATGTAAAAAACACACTCCCCACCTATTTGCATTCTTCTTCAGAGAATAAAGCAAAACTCTTGTTCTTTATAAGACAACTGTAAACTTGAATAATAAATTGACTAAAATGAAGTAATCCTTAACTTAACAGATAAGAATATAACCAAACTCCACCAGGCTCTTTGTGGATCCAGCCTTGCAAACCTCCAGTCACGTGAGGTTTCATAGGCAATGTGGCTGTGCACTCAAACCCTGCTCCTGGAGGTCAGTCCATGCAAAAGCCCTGACAAGTCAGCCTCTTGCTGAGGATCATCTGTGCAGGACAGGAGGAGAGGCACTCCTGGCTCTGAGCCACGCCATGCTCCCCATGGCAGGTGATGACCCAGCTCAGCTCTCTGCAGCAGCAATTTTCACATGTCTCAAACAGGTAACTGTGAAAATGCAGTGACACACACCTGCTTGCAAAAGCCAGCATCAATAGAACAGATGATTCTCAACATTCTCAATTCTCAGTTCCCCTCTCACTGTATCTTGTTCCATTTCTTCTCCCATTATCACCACTTCATTTCTGAAAGTGCATCAAGCAGTTGTCTTACCTTTTAGCTCTTTGCTGCCTGCTTGGACCTGCAGAGCTCCGAGGAAAGGCAACCTGCTCCTTTCACCTTCCTGGCTGTGCCCACCTCCTGCCAGCAGCAACCACCCTGAGTCAGGTGCCAACAATCCTGTGCCCCTGCCACAGCCAGAGGGTCAGAAAGAGGGTAACACAGGGTAGATGTACACATAGCAGCTTCCTAAGCCAGGCAGGGCACCTTTGCACTTGGTAGATGGATTTTCTTCCATTGATTTTCTAATTGCTTTTAGAACATGTAAGCCTGTAACAATCTACAGCATCCCATGGTGGTGACTTCCAGAGTTTAATTGCACACTGTGGGAAGAAGTTACTTCTTTTGCTTGTTTTCAGTCCACAACCTGAGGGTTTTTTCAATGGCTCCTGGGAGTCGTAGAGGGGACAAGGAACAGTAATTCCCAATTCCATTTTTTATGGATTTTACAGCTTTCTATAATCCCTTTCTCAATTCCCTCTCTTCTGTGCAGAGAAGTGCTAACTGTTCAGTTGAACTCATGGTTAACTGCAATGATCAAACTGTTTTTCTATCTTGCTTCCTGCTCTCTTCCTAATTTTGTGTGGGTTTTGCCTGCTACTGAGCACTGATTAAATGTTTTCAAGAGCTGTGATAATGCCATCATGACAGTAAGCAGTTCAGAACCCATTACTGTGCATGCAGCATCAGGTGTTTTCCCCATGTACCTTAATTTAATTGAATCTGTACTGAATGTCATCCCCTTTTTTAATTTCCTAGACATTCTATAGGATGAAACTGTTCTATCTATCTTTTAAAACCTTTATTCTTTCAATATCTTTAGTTAACTGCCCTAATAATGTCACATCAGTGAATACTCTCACTACACCACCACTCACCTTACAAGTGATTATGAAGATGTAGAACAGCCCAGGACTAGCACTCATTTCCAAAGGACTCTCCTGTGATGTCTCTTCATTGAGCAACTTAATAATTTATTCTTGCTCCTTGTTTTCTACCTTTAATTAACTCCCTTATCCACATGAAGTACTTCCATCTTTCACAGTTCAGCTTCTTTAGGAAGCCTTGGGGAGGGGCCACACTAAAAGTCTAAAACTGGGGAGGAGAAGAAAGCAGCAATAACAAACCATTGCCATTTCTTTATCTCCCATTTTCCCTCTTTCAGATATGCATCTTGGCTATAGTTTGTCACAAAAACAACCTTTTTGAAGACTGTTGTATTTTGTCCTTTTATAAATGGTCATACTTAAATAGCAAGGTTCCCAGTGGCTGTTATACATAGTACATATTGGCAACAAAATCATCTAAGATAATGTCATTAATTCACCCATTGCAAAACTGTTTCAAAGCATGGAAGTTACTACTGGAATGGAGAAGGAGAATAACATTTGTTTGACAGTAAAGATTAATTGGAAAATGAACTGCATAATGGATGCTTCTGGAGGCATAACTAACATAATGGTATATTTGGGGTATTTTCCTCTTTATGTTCAGTAAATAATCTATATAAATCCCCCCCTCATAGAGATAAGCATAAATCCTACATAAATATTCAAATACTTTTTATAGTTACGAGGGGAAGCACATCTTCCTGTCGTTTCCAGCTGAAATAACGCTTGTGTGCTCTTTTCTCTGCAAGCTTTCTGCGGCAGCTCTTCCAGCAGGCCGGCTGTGCTGCAGGGCCAGGAGGGCAGCTGTTCATGAGGAGCACAGTCCCAGCACAAGGGCTCCTGCAGGAGCATTCACACCTCCAGCCAACGCCGTTGGCATCGGCGCTGCCAGCAGGATCCGGCAGATTTCCGCTCCTTCCAACTCCTATCGTGTGACACCGCTCCGCTCGTGTGGGTTTGTCATTCCAGGAGACACAACTCAGCCTCTCTGGAGTGTGCTCTCAAAGCTCAAAAAGATAGAAACAAAGGAAATGACATGTGGTTTTATGATCATTGCTATAAAACATTTTATCAGCTGAGGGACGGTATTTCAAGCTGCAATATATATTCATATGAATAATTCTTGGTTAACTGGGTAATTCTCTCAGTTTTATTAGATTTTATTTATTCTAGATTCTTAACTATTGAAGGCCAGTCCAGTTTGGGTAGAGATCTTGCCTAGAAGCTGGAAATTGAGCCTAGAGAGGCAAAAATACTTTTTTTATGACCATCAACCTCTAAGATTTGCAGAATGAGAAATAACTTCATTTTCTCTGTCTTTTTTTCTGAAGTCTGAGGAGACAGGTACATTGAAAAGTCATTACAGAGGGAAGGGGAAAAAAAAGTGAAATTAAGACTTAGATGTGTAATTAGGGGTTCTGATTTAAAAAAAAAAAAAAAACCCACAACAAACCAAAAACCACAAACCCAAGGCACTGAAATTTTTACACTTCATTAAAATTTCCCACAAAAAGCTGTATCTTTACACAAGGAAAATACAATTTTGAACAAAATTCTATTTTCCATTTGGATATTGTTTTGACTGAAAAATTGTCATCAGTTTTGCTGGGTCAGAAAGCAGACACCAGTCACTGTGTGTGTTTCCCTTTTCATCATTATAGGAAGAAGTATTTATTGGATTGCATGAGGACTATTTCTATATAATGGAATTATTTCCATTTTTCTATTTTTATATTCTAGTACTTTATAACATAGAAATAGTCCTCATGCAGTTCAAAGTCTTCCATGGGCTCAGCTAAATACAATTCCTTTTCCTCACAAACAAGCACATTTGCAAATCATTTCTGGGACACAATTTTTGTACACATTTATGTTGTATTGTTCTCTTGTTCCAACAAAGTAACTGCCCTTAATTAACAAGCCTTGTACTTTTATCCATATCATACTCCTATTAAAAATTCCAGTATCATATAGTTAACAATACTTAGTGAACCAATTGTTTTCCTTCATTATCTTATTTGAGAAACCAAAAGTTGTACAAGCCATCACCACCAGAGTCAAAATTGCTTCAACTGGGAGAACACATATATATAAACTTTGAGAACAGGGAGATTGTAAGAATGAATAAAGACAACCAACATTATTTGCCTGCTCCATCCCACAAAAATGGTCTGACTATTACATACAGTAGAAGCTATTTATATACTGATGCACACAATGCACATTAATGAGCTCTCTTGGGGGTTTATGATCATAAAAGATATTGCTAGAAACAATGAAAATAACTGGGGGGGAAATTATCCTTGAAGTAAAATATTAATAAATGATTTCTTTTTTCAGTATATTGATTGAGATGTTCCCATTTGTGACAAATTCAGTGCCATTTACAATGTATAATTTGCTGGAGAGTAAGAGGTGAGAGGATTAAGTTCCCTCAGCTCTCCCATAATGTAGCTGCACTGTTGAACCACTGCCACCAAAAGTCAACTCATAAAGTCTATCTGGACAAAACCAGTTAAACCCTCTCTCCAAAAAGATCTTATTTTCAAAAAGCACACCACTATAGGAAGGATAAGATAGAATTGGATGCTACTATTTGGCTGTCAATATCCAAGAAACACTCACCAGACTGACAAAAACACATAACAATATTCTTCTATACATTACAGATTCATGTGTGTGTGCAAAATAATTTCATTTGATCACGTTTAAAAATTGAGGGGACTAGGATGCATGGCTTTTCTTCCATTTTGAAGCATGACACTCCTTTCCTATTCCAGTATCCTTCAGATACAGATCACATGTGACCAGATCAGTTCAGATTTCATCTGAGTGAAGTCTTGGGCTCTGCATTATAGGAAATATCCAAACACCAAAAATAGCTGCTTGAACTAGAATTAATCACAGCACCAAACCCCGTTCCCCAAATGGCTTCAGTGACAGGAGGTCTGAGGAAAAGCATCTAATAGATGGATCAGAGTGCATATTTGATTTGTGTAAAAATAGGATGCCATATCACCTGCAGCTATATGCTAATTTAGTATAGTTCTTACATTGAGGGGGCTGTGCTATTATCAACAGGGTAGAGCTCACTGTACAATACCAGGCATATTAACAGCATTAATCAATTAACAGAAACCTCAAAAACAAAACCAGAAACTTTTGAAATTGCTCAGTATGTACTGGTTCTCCGACATAAGCCAGAGTATACTTTATTTTGTGTATTTAATGTAATAATAATTTTCTATTTTTTTAAGTTATATCTGCTGCCTGTAGTCAGCTTGCTTTGTTGATCTCTCTTTCCCTGGTACCTCATTTCTATGTTTTTAAGTGGTTTTCTTTTACATCAGGCCTTTAAAAAAATTCCATAGTATCATCTTCCATCAGAAACATAACGTTATTTTTCTAATAGAAATTTGTTAAATTAGATACCCTTTATGGACAACACACCAACTTAATTAGCATGTTTTTAAAATTAACCTACCTTTCACTGAAAAATGTAAAACCTCTGCTTGCTGGCAGCTTCTCCTCTGTGCTGGCCCTGGGATGGCAAGGGAGGGGAAGCACCAGAGGGGTCCTGTAATAGCTGCCCCATGCCACCATCTTTGTCATTTCCTTATGTTTCATGGAAAACAAACTGCAGGCAGCTTTGTGAACTTTATCTGAAGGACCCACATGAGCTCTAAAAGAGCAATTCAAGTCTTTTCTATAGCAGTTTTTTCTAAGTCTCTATGAAGTTTTGTAACTCTCTAGGCCTATTTATTGATTTTTATTAATTTGTGTACTACAATAAACAACAGTTGCAAAAGACTAAAACTGCTGGGATATAGCACAAGCCAATTATTGACTGGCAAAACATGAATACTATGAGGGACAAGTGTTTTGCAGACAGGTTTTTCTGATAATGCAAAATAAAAAGAAGGCCCAAGACTAGAACTGCCAAAGACGACAACTCCTCCATGTGACTCAGGCAACTCCTGCAAGAAAAGCCTTACTGATTGTCAAGACCTGACTCTCAAGACTTGCTCCTGCTTGACTTTTAGTCCAAGACTCCTGTTTTGGGCTGAACAGTTATGTGGGTTTGCAAAAGCCAAAGCACAATCCCCACCTGTGGAGGTACCTTGGGAGTACTTCACAGACACAAACTCTAAGAGGGCTCTGTATATGCAGCCAGGTGGGTGAGCCCTATCATTGCAACAGCCAATAGTACTATCAGGTCTTGTATTGATGTTAAAAGCCATGTGGATTTTGGTGCTTTTCCACGAGGTGCTGCTCCCTCTTAGAGGCATTTGGTTCTAGAAAAGTCCATTTCCATTTTTTTTATTCTGCTAGGTAGCAAATGCAGCCTTGGTGAAAAATATTAGACACTTCTCAGAAGTATGGGCAAATAAACTCTCAAACAACTTGTTTTCAAAATCTTACATTATTGTAAAGATTGCTCTTTCCTTTTTCCCCCTTCATTTGACTCACTCTCTCAGCAGAATCGAAGAGCTGCTGGAGCAGCTTAGAGCAGCAGTTGTTGGCACATTACCCACCCCCCATGCCCACATACTTGCTGTGGACACGGGACCAGGGACACACTTACACACGCGGCTGCTGGCCCGTCCTCTCCCTCCTCCCTCCCCCGAAATGTCCTCCCAGCTTAGGCCCTGGGACAATAAAGGGCATGCAGGCTGCTTCTTTACTCTTTGAAACACCCCCGGAGAATCATTCCCAGGCACAGGAATGCTCACTATGGCTGTACCCAGTAGAGCTAGAATAGCAGGTCTGCATGACAAAACTCTTCTCAAAGCTATCCCATTCACCACTGCTATTTTGCTTGCCTTGGATTTCTTGCCTCTCACTTCCTACATATGGAGAAGAGGTGGAGCAGAATCACATCGTGATTTGGTCAAACATAGCAAAAGAAGGCCTTTTCTTTGCACAAAAGTTGAGGATACTTTTAGTTAAACATACAATCATTCGAGCTACCGACTGCATCTTCAGGTTTCAGTAAATTGCACAGCCCTTCAAGCCTTTTCCACCCACAGCTAGCACCCATCCACCCTTTCTTAGGCATATAATAAAACAAACAGTAAACATGCAAACCCAGAATCCTTTCACTGTGTCACTCAGAGCTTCCCCATCACATTCACGAGTCTGCCTGTCAGAGCACAGCTGCTGCATTTACCTGAATGCTCAGAGTTTGTCATTTTATAACTGGAGGCTGTGAATTACAAATAATGCAAGTACTAAAATCATAGCCCAGTGCCAGCTGCCTTGTGGGAGGGACTATAAACTCTGCAGCCAGAGTAAACAGCAGGATACTTTGAGTGACCACTGCTTCATCCTCCCACACATATCTTATTCATCTTGTCTCCTTTTGATGACATTAAAAGCTGCTGCAGCATAAAAAGAAATATTAATCTGTAAGAGAAATATGAAGAGCAATTTAATACTCAGGCAAGCCAACAGATCTGGAACCATGGCATAGCTGTTACTGTCATCAACCATTCTAACTGAGCATAAGTTTCAGTAAGTTCAGTATGATTGTCAAGGAATACAGAAGTAGACAGAATACATGGAATTTATATGATTTTTCATGTGACCCAAAGAGGTGCAAAAATAACCATGCTTTATTAGATGGGGAAAGAGTTGCATTTAGACCATTGTGCAGAAGACATAAGCAAAGTTTAAAGTCCCTTGTTTTCCACAGTTTTGAATATTATCATTCTCACTTCTCAAAGGTTATTGAAAATTATTATGACATGATTTCGTCAAATAGTTGGTGCAAATACAAAGGAAGCATGAGAAGTTGAATTGCCCTCATCTTCCAGGCAACATTTTATCCTTTATGCACAAAGTAGCCAGGCAGGTGTTTCTAAATGAATAGTGAAAAGCTCTGCTTTTAAACCTGTAACAGGGTTAGTCTGGACATAGAGCAAGGGACTCCTTACAAAAACCCTCCAGCAATCTCTGCAAAAGAGCTGATTCCTCTGTTGGAGTGACACAAATTCACTGAGCCTAACAGGCCTACTTCTCAGCATTCACCAGTGGGACACCCAAGGCAGCCCCACAGTCACCAGCCCAGTTAGATTCTGGTAAGGAAAAACCCCATGCAATCTTCAGAAGAAGCCGAAACAAAGGCTCAGCAGCCAGCCATTGTAGCTTTAACTAATCAGAGAGAAACCACCTGCAGGAATACCCCCTTTTCTGTTTACTCCCAGCAGAACCTTCCAAATGATGATTAATCACTGAATAAACTGAACAACTGACAATGACATGATGACAATGGAAGGCAGAGAGGGGCAGCAGCACTGGTGGACGTGGCTCGAGCATGGGTGGGTGGAATGGCCAAAGAAGATGGATGGCCTGAAAACGTTTGACACTTGAGTATCTCCTGTGTAGCAGGAGGACGGCTGTGCTGAAGTGAGCTGCCGTCTTCAAGCAAATAATGCTCTGCACAACGAGCTGACACACTTCCTTCAGCTGTCAGCAGCAATGCAGAGGGGCAGCTTGCTCAAGAATGAGCTAATGAAGCTTTTAATTGGGATATGGAGCCCTGATAATAGGAGAAAAAAAGAGATACTGTAAATGACAGGATAATCCATTACAGTGGAAAGCATTGTAAATGTTTTACTGATTATACCCACATATTATCCTACCTATGTCCCTACTAATTTGAAAAATGATGAATCATAGAGCTCAAACAGGACTCAGATGAGTCAATTAGACTAACTAGTGATATCAAAAGCTCATATTTTCTGTACTTAGGAATCAAGCATGTTTTGCCTAACAACAAACTAAAATGAGCTGTGTTTCACACTCTCAGTTGACCAAGTCATTAGCAATGTGGAAGAATACTTCTTTAAATTTGCCGTATTTTTAGATGCTCTTGCCCCCACGGAGTCCTTTCTGGCAGATGTTTATTAGCTAGAAAAACATTTTCAGGAAATGAAATATTGTCTTGCAGCATTCTGCTGATTCCACTTCTAATTTTATCAGTCCAGGGTTACTTTAGGTGTTTCGGTGAGCATCCACATAACGAGAAAACTTTGACTGCTATTAGCCAAACTCTGCACATTCAGTATTCAGACCAAAACTGAGCTCCAGTGTACAACTGGGACATCACTTTTTCTTATAGCACTTGCATTGCAAGTGCTTTAAGATTAAGCCTTAGGGACAAATTCTCTATTAATCATGGTTTGGCCAGTTATTTACAGTAATGCAGAATGATTAGGTAAATCTTCACACCTGCCAGGAGATAGAGGGGCATTAAGCACCTTATTGCCTTTGAAACCACAGCTGATACATCAACTGATTTGAAAAGTGTTTTTTCCTGAACAGAGATGGTCTGGCTCCGTCTTCTGCCAGGTTTGTTTTGGAAGAAACAAGTAGCAAAGTTCTAATGTCAGCAGGAGTAAAACCTTTTCCACTTACTTTGTGAGTATATTTAATTTTAGGAATCTAGCATAGGTACAAAAGAAGATTTGAAACAAATTACATTTTAAAAAAGTTTTGATGGTTTGGTTTTTTGCTTTTGGGATTTTCCTCCCCCCTCCCCAACAGTGAAAAAAGAGGAGGGGAATTACTGGGGTGAATCGAATCCCAGATGCTTTTATTTTAGCTTCAGATTCATTTAGAACATTTTCCATTTTGAATTGCTGTACTGAAAGCGGGAATATCTCCATGTATCTGAAAACGGCTGTGAATATTTTCTATATCTCAAAAGACATTTTTTTGTAGGGGAAAACATTCATAAAACAGTTCAGCTACACAGAATATAAATTAACTCTGATTTCACAGCAATTTGCATTTTCTCTCTGATTTAACAGAAACAGACAATTAAAATGAAAGTTATTGCAAGGATACATCTGCACTTCCAGACTTCAGCCTATGTCAGTAATTTTATAGTATACTTCCTTGGCCCATGGTTTAGAAAAATTTACTTACCATTTTCTATAAAAGTTCTCAAATGTAGCTTTAGAAATATCTTTGCTTTAAAAAAAAAAAATAGAAATGGACATTTGAGGACTAAGACATTTAAACAAATCCAAACTAATTTCTTGGGGGTCAGAAACATCCAGAAACTTCCATCATTACAGAACTGAGATCTTGTCAAAGTGCCCAGAGAATGACTTGCTCAGAGTGTTTTTCAGCAGCAAACAATGCAGAGACTTCCTTCTGTACGCTCCTCCTCAGCACCTGAGGTGCATTTGGTGATTTTGATGTAAAAATGTGCATGTCTATGATTGCAATTGCCAAATGGCTGGAATGTGTTCAGCTGCACCTGAGAAAGCTCTATGACCCCACCTCCTCAGCAGAAAAGGCAATTCCCAGCTTTCCTATTAAAGCTGTTTTACAAAAGGGGCCAGAGAAAAGCGCACATCTGAGAAAAGTACACATACTTGGAGCAAGGCTTGGAGCCCAGCCCCTGCTCAAGGACTAGTTGTGTACTCTATATATGACATCCTGATTTCAGCTCAGACAACACAGATCCTTCTGTGGCCTAAACCCTTTTTGAAGGCAGAATTTGGTTCCCAGTCTTACTCACAAACATTCTGAACTTTTATTTGCCCAGACTGCTGGTATTTCCTAGTACTGGTACAAAAGTGTGCATGGTTATTACAATTTCTGTACTTCTGTCCTGCCATATTTGTTCCATTCCTCAGCCACATCAAACAGTTTCTTGTGACAGCTACCTGTACACTCTCCCCAGCAATCTGCACAAGTTTTATCCTGTTTTTATCCCTTAAAATTCACATCACTCACAATAGGTGCTCAAAATCTTCCACTCAAAACCATTCCTACACTTTCACTGGCACAGTCAATACTAATTCTCAACAAAGTTTGCCCACGTCAGTTGGGTGCTCAAGCCTTCCAAAATCTCCAGTTACTCTGAGGACTCCTAACTCTGAACAAGAATTGAGCTTCCTATCAAAATCATCTAAGAATCTTGAGCCCCAGTATTGTATATTCCAATGTCTTAGCACAGTTCCTTGTGCATGGTCAATGAATACATTTAAGGAGATAATTTTTTCTAAAGGTGCAACCTTTTCTAGAGAAAGGAAAGTTTCATCTGCAGCTCTATTTCAGGAACTATTGCCAAATTTGCTAAATATTTTTTCTCTACACTGACATCTTTCTGTTACAGCACAGACTTTTCCACAGATTTTTGGAATACCGCTCTGTGATCTCTGCTGTCCTCACTCAGAGAAGATTGTTATTCACAACCTCAGTAGCAGTAGATTCTTGGTGCTGTTTTTCCTCACATTCCTGCTTCTACATCTGTATTGTTTCAACTGTATCAACTCTCCCCATCCTTTTTTAATGTATATTTCCAAGAAATATTTTGGTTATTTCCTTTAGATTTTGCATATGTGGTTTTTTTGATCCAGACAGGATAGGGAGAAGATAAAATGCTTTGAGGAAAAGCTTTCCTCCTGTATTTATTCCTGCTTTTATTTTGCATTACTTTTTTCATTGACTTTGGAAAGAAATCCTGGTGACCCTTGAAATGCACAGATAAGATAATTTTAGAAGGCTCAGCCATAGACAAAGAAAATGTGTGAACAGGCAGGGAAGAGCAGAGCACTTGCTTTATCATTGTTCCTTCATTTTCTTTATGATACTCCTTTCCTGAATTCTTATAAAAACATACATCCCCAGTGAGCAAGGAAGTAGTAGAAGAGAAATAGGAAAGTACAGACAGTGCATTTTGCCTTCAAAATGTTTAAAACATCTTGTGCTCTTTCTTTACAACAGTGAAGATTGATGTCTTTTTTCGGATAATGCTTCAAGGAGCTACTTCACAAAAAATACCAGCTTCCTTTCAGCCAGTTCTCTGCATGAGGCAGGATATTGGTGAAAATCAGCAAATCTGGGATGTTAATGTTCAACCAGGTACAGTGAAGGGTGCAAAGCACTTAAAGACAGATCAGCTTGACAGATTCTGTACTCCAGCCTATTTATTCAGGCATGTACTTCAGTTGTAGTTGCCTTGTTTAATTAGCTACTGAGGTGTTCCATCTTCATCCCTAGTGCCTCATGTCTCATTGGATGCAGAGGCAATCACTGCTTGGGACTATGACAGAGCAAGGCTTGATTGTTCTACAAGATGTCCCATGGATGGGGACCAGACACCACTGATTAACCATTAACTTGGCAGTTCTTAACATCAGGGCTTTTTCCTTTCAGTGATGCTAAGATAGACACTTTGGAAAGATCTGAAATGCCATGTAGAAGATGCCAGATTGCTTTGTGTATTTTAAAAAGGGCTGGTTACAAGTCTCTACCTCCAGAGCAACTTAAGAATAAGAAAAGCATAGGAAGAGACAGTGGAATTTCTATGAGAATTTTTTTAAAAATGCATACTCACACACAAAAGCACACTTGAGATGTGTGTAGAGATGTCTCTACTGAGCGTATTTCTAATAAAATACATACACAAGATTAAAGCAAACCTTGCTGAGAATTCATGCATAACCAATAAGCAAAATTCTTTAGTCCATAGGTTTATGTTGCTTTTGCAGAGGGAAGAAGAGACACTTGTGGAAGAAAAGGTGGACTGGACCGAACAGCAGAGAACTGTCTGCAGAAGCCACACTGAACTAAGTTTGCTGCTTAATATAGGTATTTTAAATGTGCTCTGTTCACTGCAAAACCACTTGAAATTTTCTTTACTATTGACTCTTTTCATCCTGAAATGCCATCACAATTTAATTTTCAGATGCTTCAGAAGGATGCATAGGTGCTCTGCAATATTTTATTCATTTAAGTTATTTTAAGGTTATTAGTTCATTAGTACTCTAGACTTTTATACTTGCTACTTGCTCCCAACTCCAAACAACCATATAGGTAAGAAATTTTCATTAGTGCCCATATAAACAAATCTAGCCCAGTACTGTTATTCTCAGTATGCATCAGTTTTAATTGTTCAAATCAGCCAGTTCTTCTGACCTCTGAGCTTCCTTTTCCCATCCCTCCAAGAAAACAGCGCAGAGGAGGGCACAGCAATCAATGCTTGATATTGCTTCAAAGCTTTCCAATTTCTTGAGCCATTTCAAATGGTGGTTGGACTACCCAAGACCACAGACCTTTTGTGGTGACCTGCACTTTGTGCTGGGCAGAGGTCCAAACTCCATGGGTTTGCAGGACAGTGGAACTGACATCTTGATTTACAAAAGCCCAAGTGACATTAAGTCACAGCAGAGCTGACCAAGTGGCCAAGGTGACATTTTGACCAGGCCAGGCAGTGTGTACAGACATCTCACAGAGCAGAGAAATAAAATGACAGTACTGAAAAAGCACTCATCTACCCAGGAGGAGTCAGTTGAACTTTCTTGACTTAGTACACCCCTCCATTTCTTTAGGAAGACAGGAATATTGCTCTACTTCCTCTCAGTCATGTCAATAATTTGCCAGACAGCAGAGATAAAAACTTCCATCTCCAGCTTCCCATCACACACTGGGAGTGGGCACAGCCCCAGCTCACTCCCAAAGTGCAAACCTAGCAAACAGCACCTCCCCTGCTCACTCTGCCCCAGGGAGCAGCAGTGTCACAAGCTCAGCAGCAGCTGCAGGAGACTCAGCAAGCTCCTGTCTGGCCAAGGCCCACGGCCCCTGCCAGGCAAGCACTGCACAGCTGGGACACAGCACACACAGCCCTGGAACTGAATAAGGATCTGGGGTCACAGACTCTGTCCCAGCGAGGAGACCCCATTCCCCAGACTCTTTCCTCATGCTTCCCTAGACAACAATGGCTTGCATGTACTGAATTTCAGGACACACTGAGGAATCCTGCCATTTACCAAATCCTCATACAGGCAAGTTTTAAGGAAGTTCTTGAAAGTTTTTGCTTTTTTGCCTTTTTGCCCCCCAGTCCTTTAACTGACATAGAGTAAAAGTTGAGTGATCTACATGTGCCTGGAAAGGATGGAAACAGCTATTTTTAACTGTATCACTTGCCTTTAATTCCATCGTTCAATTAGACATATATTTTTAGCTTCAGGAAACTTTCTTTTCAAGAGGTGAAATGCCAGCACAGTACACTAGCAGAACCATTAGCTGTCAAAATAAAAAAGGCTTCATATTCACAGAACAACAAGATCAACTACATGCAACAGAAATAAGATGGCAGTGCATTTTTACTTTTCAGCAGCTAGAGCAGTGTTTTCTGTATTAAATTTAATAGGCATTTTACATGGGATGTCAGATATTTTTGTCTCTGCAAATACGGTTCTTTCCTTAAAAAAAAAAAAAAGAAAAAAAATTTCTAAGTTTCCTGCTGCTTATATAGGGAAAACAGCACAGAAATTGCAATCTTACACTAGCAATGACTAGGTAGTCATCATTTTTAAAAACAATGTCACAAAAGCTATTTCGACGCTGTCACTCTTAAGAATAATTAGTTTCCATCAAAGCAACAGATTATCTGTTCATGTTGTCCACTGGGTCATTACAATGGGCAACCAATACAGATAAATGGTATCTAATCTTTTCTGCTCTTCTATTGGACTGATTGATGGTTATAACTTCTCCGATATTATAAGGCAGAAAAATTATGCTGACATTTAGAAGCAAAAGCACAGGAAGATAAAACTAAGCACAAAGCACATCCAACACCATTAAAAAAAAAAAAAAGAAAAAAAAAAAGAAAAAAGGCTGAAGACAAATCGAACAGAAAAACAAATGACAATTAGGCCAAAAGAGAATATAGAGGGGAACAACTATACATTGTGGGTGGCAAGGAGCTCAATTAATTATAGAACATGAAGGGAAATCCAGGCATTTCCATTAGATGTTATTAAAAGACATATTGACTGAGCTTTCTTTACATGTTATGCCTTAGAAGAAGACAAAAGGATTTCCCTGGTATTGATTTGTTCCTGGAATTGGTCGACTTTAGGACATGAAGAATAACATAATGAGAGGTGGCTGGGTAGCAAACAAGAAAGAACAAATTGCTGCCACTGACACTCACATTTGTGAGCTTCCATATATTATTGCCTTTTTCAATTTAGCATTTTTTCACACTGCTTGTCAGAAACCATTACACCAGAAAATATGCTCTAAACTTAAAACAGCAAGCCTCTCAGTTATTCATTTACTATACAAATAATCACCATTTTCAGCAGACCTGCTCAAAAACATTAGCAATATTAACTAACTGGCTGGATTTGCAATGTTCCTGCGAGGGGCTTCATGCCTCAAATAGCTCCCAGGTATTAGGTAAATATTCAGATTTTTAGAGGAGCAGTCTTTTTTCCTCTAGCAATAAAGATGCCCATCCCATGTTCATCTGCTCTTTTACAGCTGCTGTAGGATGACCACAAGCCCAACCCTCCAGCCAGAGTAGCAAGATGAGGATAAGGACTGTCAGCATGACAGCCTGTGGGCTGAGGGGCTTTTAAACATCTTCTTGCTGGTGAAGATAAACAAAAGTCTCTGCTTTCCTGAGATGGCCTAATCCTGCCCATGACAGAGCCTTATATTACAGAGCTGTGTGGGGACCATCCATTTGGGGCTTGGAGGAAAGAGGGTGGGCACTGCTACCCATCATGTAGGCAAATCATCAAAAGCAATGAAAAGGCAGAGTACTTCTCATGGGTATTGTTTATATTGATATGAGAAAAGTCAGCTAATCATTAGCACTGCACTACAGCTGGCTTCTCTCCATGAGAACAAAGGCTTGTGAACACAAGTATCTGCCCTCATGTATGTGCTCAGCAATTCTCCTCAGAGTTATGATTCTTCAAGCAGTTTTGTATTGTGCTAACAATTTGACTACAAAATAATTTTCTGCTACAATGAATGTGTATCCACAGCATGCAAAAACTCCTCAATCTATAGATCCACTCAGAACAACAACCTTCAAAATTATACTATGAGTTACACTTCTTCTCATACTCTGGAATTTACCTTTGGCTTTATCAGCAACTGTGCTCAGTTTCACTTCAGAAATTTTAAGCAGGGGTTGATTTTGCCATTTCTCTCAGGCTCACATGATCATTTCAGGCAACATATATATGTATATTTATATGTTTTATATATATTTTTCTATGCAAGCATTATTTGGAAAAATAGCTCAGAAAACATGGAGAGCAACAGTGGCTAAATGGTAAGCCTCAAGCAGGTGTGAGCCAAACAGCTTCTCCACTACACAGTTGTTCAGAGATGAATGTCCAGATAAAGAACTGTCTTTATGTTTGCTGTCTCTAATATTTCTTAAGTTCTCACTCTTAGACTCATCCACTAAGTCAATGCCTCTGGGAAGGATAAATCACAGAGCTACTTGCACTGCCTTTATAATTTCTACCTAGAATAAATTGCCTTCTCCATTTTGTGAGAATACAAGATTTTAAAACAGTTTCTGTCTCAAATGAAAGCAAAACGCCAAAATCTCGACATATTATTTGAACGAAAACAAATTCAATAATGAAATTTGCAATACTTAATTTCCAAAATGGATATCTTACATTTTTACATCACATTTGGTTTTGAATAGAATATTTTTGTTTCAAACAGCACTGTTTTTAACAGTAGAAATATTGCTACTAATACTGATTTATAAAAGTCAAGGATTGAAATCAGAAGTTCTAGTGCATTTATCAAAGTTAAATAAATATGTTACTTCAAAATAGTGATCCTTAGCTACACTTTTTTTTAACCTAGGCTATCACATAACTTTGGGGTTAGGCTAATTATGATTGGGATGCATAAAATAGATTCATGTTTGACTTAGCCAACAGGAAACAATAGAAGTTATCCCACTTCCTAAGAGCAAATGTAAATCTGCTAACCTGGGGAGCTAATGGAAGAACCTCTCAAAAATATCAAAATTTTGAGGTAGCACTGGCTGAAAGGGGTTTGTGACTAAACAAGGAAATTATCTTCTGATTATTTTCTCATTAAAATTCCCTATATACATAAACTAAGTTTTTTTTAGCCAAGTACTCCTATGAACTAGATAGAATTTGTGCAAAATCTTTTTTTTTGCTACCTGTTCAAGTAAATGGGGTACTATAATTTCAAGTCAGTATTAACTCTTCCTCTCAATGGCTCAAATTATAATACTCAAGTTTCTTCAATATGCCCTCTATTTTTAGAAAATAATGGAATCAGAATAAAAAGATGAAACTTTCCACAAATGGAGAGCCAGATACAACACTGATTAAAGTCAATCAAAATCCTTCAAAATTTTTTAAACATTTCACTTTGATTTTTTTAAAAATCAATTTAAATTCCTAAATGAAAAGTCACTTGGACTAAAAATTTAAGTTTAAAAAAAATCCAGAGAAATATTTCCATAGTTTCAAGGCTTTTATTCTGTATTTTTTAAAATACTGTTCTAAAAATCATCCTTAAAACAAAAACAAACCCAAAACAAAAAAACAAACAAACTGTCTTTGATTTATCCTCTCAGTTCTGGGGAAAAATGTTGAAATAATGTTGACTGCCTCTACTACCCTTTAAAGCTGTAATGGTTACTGGGCAGGAGGAGAGTCCTCTCTCCTCAGGCTCTGTGACGTTTGCACAATTATGTACATGAAGGGAGATCAACTTGTCACTCCTCTTGAGTGATAAGGAAGTTTCAAAAGATGAGAATGCTCTGATGTTACATGTGATATGGCTGAGTGAATGAATGTAAAGTAGGAGGATAAGAAACTGTTTTATCTAGTTTTTTTCTTCCCTTCTGTTGTCTGTTTATGCTGTGACATTTTCTTGTTTTAGCTCTCTTCTGCTTCTTTGGAAATTAAATGAGATCCAGTATCTCAGAGACTACTGGCACTTATGGATTAGTGAGGCAAACGTAAAAGCAATTAGTGAGGGGGAAAAAAAAAAACTAGTTGCACGATTTTGATTTAATGTGATTTTTTTTTAATCCTGCAATAAAAAATTGCATCAAAGGTGAGGTTTGATACAGAAAAGCACTCCTGGCAAACTCAGGTGAAGGTGCATGCAAAGCAAGTCTCTTGAATTACAGAAATGAGAAAAACGGATGCAGGAATAGTGGAGCTGCAATGACACTGCAAGAGCAGAAGCCTCGTGTATTCAGCCTCAGCAGCAATCTGCCAGCTGGCACCAACATGTTCTAAACATACCCAGGATCCTCAGAACAAGATGTTAAAAGCAATGCATTGTGCTGGTTTCCACCAGGGAACCACAGCCACAATTGCACCTGGATGACAGAACAGTCTCGTGTGTTGTACATGGGAAGAGGATATTTTGAAACCCTTTCTGACAGCTACATTTCTTTTAAGCTGTTGACGGTCTGAACTCAGCTTTTAATGGTTTGGACAAGAATGAGTCTCTCTAAATGTCATAAAAAGGAAAAGGGTATTTGTGCTGTGATGCCCCTTGGCAGCATCTATTCATGTTTATTACACAGGTACACAGACTGTGAAAGTTGAGATGTTACCAGAGAAAATAACCACTAGTACAGGTATGTACTTTCCTATGCAAGTAATTAAAATAATGTGAAAGTCTAGCTCATGAGTTGCTTTCCAAAGAGTGCTATTTAAGTCTGTTATACACTCTGGACTTTGATTAAAGAACTTGTACTCAGAATGCACTACTCTATATCTTACTCTGCTTTGTTGAGGTTTAAAAGGTCATTTTGCAGTTTTATCTCAAGGGGTACAAAGAAGCAACATGCACCAAAAGCACAAAACACTTCTGTTCCTTTTATATAGAATTAGATACTCAAACCAAAGTCAGCACTAAGTCATACCAAACTCTCTAAGCTGATCAAAACCTCCTAACTGCTAAGGAAAATGCTGTGTAACTAATCAGAGGCAAAATTTTGCTTTTCTGCATCCTGTAAGATGGTAAGCAAAACAGTCCTGTTTGGGCAGCAGTTCTGATGACTGCATTCCTGGGAAAGACAGAGATGCAGGGACAGCAAACTTCACACATTCTCAGTCCTGTTGTTCCTTGGCAGAGCTGATGAAAGGCAACACAGAGTGTTTCTGTGTGAGTACCCATGCAGGGGATAGACAGATATCTAGGCAGTCTTGCCCACAGGCTTAGAAAGCATTAGATTCCTACCATCCAGTTTTCAGATTAGTATACAAAATACAGACAGAGGATGCATACAAACTGTCTCATTTTAAGCATCTGAGTTAAATGCCATAAATTGTACTCTGAGGGCATCTTTCTCCAGCTGCATAAGCAGAGAATTTGCCTGTCTGGGCTCAAATCTAGGATGGAAGCGGTGTGTGCATGTTCTCCCCAGTACCCCTAAAGAAAGACAAGGTCCCACCTAGGACTGTTAGCTGCTTGAATAGGCAAAGTCACATCTCTTCTTCCTTGAGACTCAGCTAGGACAATGGGTCACAGGCAGCACTGGGGGGAGGAGGTGAGCAGTCCTTCCTTCTTAAAAGGACCAGCTTGTATAGAGACCTTTCATGGTCAGGTTTGTCTCTAACCCAAGCAATTCAAAAGCACACAGCCACCCAGAGAGCCCAGGTGGAACCCAGGCTGGCCTCATGTGGCTCCAGCTAGAAGTGCTCTGAAAGCCCCATGCAGTGAATGCCTGCAGCAGGTGACGTGGATCACAACCTGCAGTGATTTTGTCACCTGTCAGAACCCTGCAAAACCTGCAATGAGTACAACTTCATCAACTCCAGCACATTAGTTTACAGGGGAGGTGGCTCAAGCACAGAGCCCCCAGTATCTCGTTGTTTCAGCTTTCTGTAGGCCACGGCTGGGCAGGGGGTATAAATACCCAGTTCTGTGATTTTTGTGAACAAATAGCTCTCTCAAGATCAGCATTCCTATCTTCAGCTAGCACTGAAGGTACTGCCATTTGCAAACAGTCAAACTAGATTCACCTGTGATTAATACAATGAGTAGTTTGAGTTTTATATTTACTGACATATTTCAAAGCAAGCACTAAGGACACTGCAAACATAACTCCTACCATCAAACTAATTCCATAACTTGTGGTTACAGAAAAAAAAAATTCCTCATTTGAGACCAGATGCATTTTCAAGAGCTCTTCTACCTGGTTTTATACCCACAGACTTCAGAGGTATTTGTTATATGTGGAAAACAGCTTACATGTTCCAGTCACAGGGGAAAGAGTAACTGGGCTCTGAACAGACACCAAGCAAAACTTGACTTTTCAGCTTTGAAAGACAAATATTTATGAGATAGGAAACTAAAGGCTTGACTACAAGAACAATGTGAGGCGAAGGCAGACTCATTAGTAATCCAAATTTACATTAGACATGCCTAACATCATCTACAACTAGAAAATTTTGAAAAACATATTCATTTTGATTTAAATTGGCCCATTTGAAAAGAAAGATGGTTTTGACCTACCTCTTTAAGCTTAAGATAAAGACATTCAACATGACTGCTAAATCAGAGAGAGTGGAGACTTCAACAGCTAAGGAACTTTGCCTGACCAACAAAATTCAAGGAAGCAAGTGCTCAAATCAGGATTGCCAGGAGAAAAGAATAACTGAAAACATTTATTACTTTATCTTCTACTACACTGTGACCACTTTCTTTACTGAAGCAAACTGCTCTCTTTTCAAGCAGAAGTATCAGCCATGGTGACTTCTAGCCTAGCAATACTTCCATAGGTGAAGTATTTTGTTGCTTGCCCAGGAATGCATCCCAGTTCCATAGTGCTTCTAAGTGCAATTCACAAACCCCTTGGACTCTGGGAGGTTGGAAATGCAGTGGAAGATTGAGAAAAATGCAATATAAGACTGCAATGAGATTTTTTTTTTCAGGAAATAATATCCAGGTCTAATATTTTCATACTGAATTAGTAGCCTTTAGACCTCTTGAAAAAGTGTTGTTGTTTTGTGATTGACAGACACAGAGATCAAGTGGAACAACTTCATGTGCAGATGCAAAATGTTTCACAAATTGCCACTTAGGCACAGGCAGGGCATTAAACAGATATCCCAAAGCAAAGTCTATATCCTTGCCCTTCAATAAGTAAAATCCTACCTATTTAAGTATCTTAACATGATGGAAGTCATTAAGTTTCTTAGGAGTTCCCCAAGTAAATGCTGTAAGAGTTTTGTTAGTAATTATTTTTGCAGTGCTACCATTGGAATTTCACAGACACAAGACACAACCAACTTATGTAACACATTAGTTAAAACAAGCTGTAACATGTTCCAGTGCAATCTACACAGAAAAGACAAAAGGCTATGTCAAAACATCTCATCGTTGCTCCCCCAAGTAACAATATAATTCCACATGTCCCAGAGCATGTTTGCAACAATACATCTACACAGAGAGTTTAGCCCACGCTCAATCTCAAACTTTTCTTCACACACCCTGCATGAAAGCTTTAAGTCTTAATTCACAGAGCTCACTCTCTTGCCTGCTGGGAATACTGAACCAAAATTCAGCACTGGGGCTCTTTGGTGTTCCACATCACGGAAGGCGAATGCAAAAAGCAGCCAGACTTGAATCCCAAGCAGGAATTTCTGCTCATATTTGCTCATTTAAAAATCAGCTCTAAAAGCAAAACCTACTTAATGAACAATTTTACTTCCCATCCTCTTTCTCTATCTGAAACTAACAGCTAACAGACTCCAGATTTTTATTTGAGAAGTTCACCAGAGTCTAGTGGATTGCCTCCCTCTTTACATCCACTGACAGTTTCTTTAATTTACTCACTAATTTCAAGTTGTCCAGGATGTCTTGTCAGACATCCATTTATTGCAAGAAAAGTAAAAGCAGAACTACACAATGACACATAGCATGAGTTGAGAGTATATAGAGAATCTCACAATTAAATATGAGAAACACCTGGGAAGAAGCAGAATTTGACAATTGTCTTTTTTGTCAAAGCACCATATTTGAGAAGGCGGTGTCCTTTGCACTGGGAAATCTGTCCTTTCAGCCAAGAAGGAATTGTAGCTTTCCTATCCTACCACTGAAGCTCTACACTTACCTCCTCACACTCATGCTGCTTCTCTGCAAAAACTGGGGAATGATCTGTGACAGAAAGGACATGGTTGGAACACAGCTCAGATCTGCCTAGTAGTGCCTGGGCTAAGTAACTGACCTTTAGGATGGAGAATACAGGGAAGTCCATCCTGGAAAGGCACAACATCTCTCTCCTGTGGCAACTCTGTGCTGCCTTGGTACATTCTGTTATCTGGAGACGGGGGTTGCAGGAGAACCCTGAGGAAAAGGGTGCTGCTGTGGCTCCATGCAACCTATTCTCCTATAACAAGGTATTCGCCTCAGGGCTCTGAGGAAAGACAGTGTGTAGCTCTGCAGTGCCTTTCCCTGTCCAGCAGCACTGACTTTCTCCTTTCTCCCTACCCCTGGAGGAGGAACAAGATGTATGGATCACAGCTTTGGAAGGGGCCTCAGTCTTGCAGAGAGAAAAGAGAAAAGGCAGGTCTATGGTATCTGCTATCTTCCTCCAGTTTTCTCACACAAGAGAAAGAAGCAGTCAGAACTAAAAGTTTCCCCCTCTATGATTTTGAGTACATAGCCAAGAGAGTTGATAGGACTTTCTGAACACCAACAAGAAGTAGCACCAGACACATGTGAACACACAGACCATGGTGGCCCCTTGACCTCACTGTTTTCTGCACAGGCCAGAGCCACACCTAGCACACAGGCCAAAAGGAAGGGTGTGACTATCACAAGTGGTGATTGTACCTGAAGCCAACACCCAGCTTGAGTTTGGAACAAGGACTGAGCTGCATTAAGGAGACCCTGGTCTCTTGGTCTTACATGCACACTTTAAAGGAATATTTGCTCTCAGCAGTCAAGCACGTACACATCGAGCAACATCAGAACAGATCTGATGCTCACAAACTAATAGTGAGTTCAAAACTCTGCTAGGCTTCCATCTGGAAAAAGTGCATTGTGTAACAGCTTGAACTGCTTTTAGGGCAAAATATCTACTGTTTCATAGTAATTTCAGTTACAATGAAGGGTATTTTTCACTCTATTCTCTTTAACTGTCACCATAAGAAGTGCCACAGCTTGTCTTAAACCTGCTATTTACCGAAGTGAAAAGATTTTCATGTATGAGGAAAATGCAGTATTATCTGTTACAGATCAAAAAATAATGCTTGTGATAGGATATGATTTTATATTTTCGCATGTGTAAATCTATATATTGTCTGGTATTGTTTCACCATTGTCTCATCATCAAGCCTAACGTTAAATCAAACAATGAATTATTCATGAGGTGTGAATAAATGGCATTATCCTCTCTAGCATTCACTCTGTAAATCACATCTTCTGGATAAATGCCCTTTTTTGCCTTTTTTTTTTTTTCTTATGTCTGAACACTAGAAATAATGACCTGGCTTGCAGCCTTGCTAGATTAGCTCTTGTTAGGGTGATATTTTTAGATGAACATAGGTCTCATCAACCAAGAGATGTCAGGCCTGCTATCATTCCTGTCAGCTTCCTAACTTCCAACAGTTTCCCTCTCCATCCCTAAACTCTGCCCTCACCCCTAGTAGCCATGGTACCTGGAGCTCAGAAGATTTGTTGAGCTTGACTCATTATCTACGGTGTTGTAACAGCAGTTAGAAACTGAATGACATTCAATTAAAATGATATTAGCAGCTCAGGAGTGATTTTGTTTAATTTACTCCTACTCAGATGTAAAAACATTAGTGACTTTTTTAATTGGACCTCATAATGTCTAACTCCTACTCAAATGCAATGAAATTAAAGACTTTGGTGGCTAAATACCGCTTAATTTACTCCTACCCATCTATAATGACATTAAAGATGCTTTAGGGTAGATATTGTTTCCAATCATTTATATTCAAAAGAAATCTGAGCTTATAGGTACTATTATTGAGCATATAATAAAATCATACAAGAAATTTATCTATACGGTAGGGGATAGTCGGCTACAAGTAATATTAAAAAGTAATCATTCATTTTTAATGCAAGGATATTAAAAAGTAGTGCTAAACACAAGAATTTGTGAAGTTTCCTGTTCTTCACAGCCTCTTCAAGGACACAACCCTTTTCTTATTTAAGCCAGTGTGTGGTTTTAGATAGAGCATTTTTATTACATGGCACGTGGTTTTCTTAAGCAGTATTTATATGATAAATCCAAGGCTGACCTACGTCACGACTGACACAGGCACCCATGACACCTTTCAGTAATGAAGTTCATTTGCCCTGTAACTGTGTGTAATACAGGTTAATGCAGCCTGCTGAAGTTCAAACTACAGAAACTTCTGAAGTTCAAGCATTTGCAAGGAGAATATTTGTGGTTCTCTGTCACATTTACGCTACTTCATGTCTCCTTAAAAAATTACTTGATCTTTACTGACTTAATGCTGTTTGCATCTCCTACATGCACCTGCCCCATGTTTTGCAACATTGATAAGGCTGAACCATCAAATCCTTCATGTCTCCTTTACTCACACAAAAATTCCAGCCATTTGGTCTCTGGCATATTCCCCTCTTCCCCTTCCCAGCCTTAAAAGCAAAATTATTAAAAATGTCTTCCTTCACCGACATAAACTTTTAATTATTGAAATGAAAAGCATTTACAAAATTTCACTTATGCTTGTATTATGAAAACAAGCTGTGCAGATGGCAGATTGTGTCTTGAGATGGAAGAACAAGATTTCTGCTTTAATCCTGTGCTCTCATCTAGTGTGTGGCTATGGAGATGTTCAAATGGGAAGAGCCTGTTCCAGGTAAGCACCATAAACCATTGCCAAGGGAGAGAGAAAAGATTTCTCTTTTTCCATCTTAGCAATACACAGCCAGGCATCCTTGTCCTGCCGAGTGGTGGGTCTTTTCAAGTGAGGGTACCTGATATCAGCTTCCTCCCAATTCAAATGGAACATGGTCCTTGAGCTTTAACAGCAAAGCCCTTCAGAAACCATGACCTCTGATTCATTTTCTGATTCTGAAGCAAGAGCCAATGCATTGCTTCTGTTTGCAAACTAGTTTAAAATAATGGATTCATTTATTGCAGTTACTTTATAATAATTGTAAGGCTCCACTGTAAAAATCCATTTTAATCCAAAACATTTGCATGCAATTTTGTAATTCTTTCCACTCAAATCTGGAATTTGGACATGGGAGATTTAGAATAATTTTTCCCTGGGCATGGGTTTTCAAGGGGTTAGTTAAGCAATATGGCTTGAAATACTAAGGAGTTTCAATGCTATTTTGGAGTATTCATAGCAACATTTGTATCTCTATAAGCACTTGAAGTTAAGCACCAGCAAATGCAGACCCTCTGTTTTGACCTGCAGTGGGTCATTTGCCAGTGGGTAATTTACCACACAATAAAAGGGACTGTCCTGTTCCACTGGAGCTGGGAAGTGTATTCCCTGACAGTTCCCCTGGATATTGCACCCTGCCACGGCATCGTGCCACACCGTCTCCTGCTCTACCTGCAGAGCTGCAAGGCAGAAACACTCCAGGAATTTATTCTCTTCAGCCCTGCAGAAGATGAGCTGGAGACATGAGTTCCCTGTGAGGCCTTGGCCTTGGAGCATAACATAGAGCAAGACCAGCACAAGTATTTTGCCAGAGCCTTCAATGCTTTACACCCTACATGTTTATGGCACACACATGCAGCTGTGGCAGCACAACTCCACAACTTGGCAAGAGCTGGGAGAGACTGTGCAGGAGCCCTCTGGTGCCCTTCCTCGCCTCCCAGCCCAGAGACTGCCAAGGCCTCCCAATGAAACACAGCTTTTGTGCCTTGGCCTGGCACAGGTGTGGGTATCTGGAGCTGGGTAGGCTCTGCCACTGTCCAGGGAGCAATGGTTACCCAGCTGAGCATGCCACCATGCCCTGTGTTACAGCTGCATTTCTGTGTGCACCTGCACATCTATTTCAGTACCACAGCTACCCTTACTTTACCTTCTGTCAAAAACCTGTCTGCATTGGCATTGGATGCAGATTGAGAATGTTGTGGAGGGAAAAGGGGCACCCTAGGTACAAAGAAGCTTTCAGAATCATAAGGTTATTACTATACATTTGGACATAGCTCAGCTATCAACAGATAGTTATAGCAATTTTATAATTTTAACCTACTACTACTTTTTAGCATATTTACTATAGATATGATTATTGCAATTATTGCTATTAAAGTGGTCAAGAGGGACCACTGAGCACTGATCTTTCTCCCCCTTCTACATTCTGGCACTTCCTTCCCTAAAGCATTCTCCAATGTGCAAAACAAGCGTGAGGAAGCAACAATTATATTATGTGAGTAAACTGAATTTCAATGGATAATGTCTGCAGTAGGGAACACAGCAACAACTGAGGCTGGACTCAGACTGGCAGAGAATCTGAATTGCTTATCCAAAGAAACAATACACTTCCCAAGACACAGTATTCCCCATATGGGAAGTCTCACTAAGCAACCTGTCACACATGGCCATGTCAGCAGCACCTTCCTCATGTCCCCAAAGGGGTGATCACCTGCTATTCAGGGCTGTGTCAGCTTCCACAGGCTGCTCTCCATAGGGCTCTGCCATGGGGCACCTCCTGCCCCAAAGTCAGGTGGAGACAAACTTCCCTGAGCTGCCATGGAGTTCTGCAGGTGTGTTCCACAGCCTGCGGCTCAATTCCATCCTATCTCTCCCCACAGAACACCAATAAAACACTATTAAAAAGAAGAAGGATATAAAAAAAGTGATCAACTGACCAAATGGTGCCATTCCAGGATCAGTGATATCTCAAACATACAAAAACCACACAAGGCCTTCTAATTGGCTTCAATGTCACAAATGTGAAAGTAATCATTAACAGAATACATTTCTAAATACCTTGCACATATAGCGAAAACTACTCAATATAATCAATTCAGGTGTGAAATTACAAATTTCAAGATACATAGCCAAGTTCAAATTTGTCTCCACAGGAAACATCTGAGGGTGCAGCACAGTAAAGCACAGACTCAGATATATTTGTAGTTTTTTGTGTACTTGCCCCAAAGCCAGAAGCATTTTTGAAGTCAAGGATACTATGACAGCATGAAGTTCTTCAATGGATTGACACTTAGATGCCTACACCTTGCAGAAGCGCTTTATATTAAGACATTTAATATTTAAAAGAGCAAGAGAGAACATACATACTCATCAGGAGGGAAAAACTCCCAAACAACAACAAACCATATCACTTTCTTTTTCTAAGATGGTCAAATCCCAAATGCCAACTTCACATTCATCTAGTCCCCCTATTCCCAGGGCATTTCCAATGGAATTTAACCCTTACCAACCACAGGAATGCAAAGCCCAGAATGGGTTTAAGAACATCAACTCCCTGTTACCACCCTGCTGATTGGGCAATTTCATTTAACCTTGATGCTGCGGCTGCCACACATTTGCAAGGCACCCTAATTCTCATTATGGGCTCTTGACCCATTATACAGAGCATGTAAACAGCCTGTATCCTCTCCTATCTAACCTCCTGAAGCCATTATTTAACAGATGCACTAACAAACTTCTGTATTTTCCAGTTTTCTGGAAAAACAAACCACTTTGTTTACTGTCTCTAACATCTACTTCTGTCACCTCAGCTGAAATAAATGTTTCTGTTGCAATTAGTTCAGAGTTGTTTTGGGAAAGAGGATACTGTCTAATTTCCATGGTGGAAATTTTAATAAACAGCACCCTCAAGAGGATTAGAACTCACTTCCTTTACAGTTTGGTTTAAAAAAAAAAATTTAAAAACCACCAAAAAACCCCACAGTTGCTAAGCTACCACTTTTTAATACAGCCAGAATAATTTCCAAGGGTTATTTAAGGTGTTTAACTATACAGCAGCCACTGTGCAGGAATGCAGGTATACACTAATATCCCCTCATCACCCGTGCTTCTGTGGTGGCCCCTGAGGCATCTGTGCGGTTTAGTGTGAAACTGAGGCTCACCAAGATCAAACAGGCAATCAGTCCCCATTATGAGGTGATCCTTTAAGGAGGTGGCTTTGCAAAGGGATGAGCAGACAGGCTGCTTCAGGGCTCCCCTTGCTCTGCACATTTGGCAAAGTCGTTGTGAGAAAAGCTAATGCAAACGGAGTTCTCATGTTTTGATCTGAGGGTGAGGAGTCCCACGGCCTCCTGTTTGTGGGCTGAAGGCAGGAGAGCACACCTGGATTATTTCCTTACAGTACACTGGTGGGAGACCAGACACACATTTGGGAAGGAAGCATAACAACTACTCCTCCCTTTGGGTAATGAAGGGCTGACTGCAAAGGCACATTGCCAGTGCCCCTCTTCCCCAGGACAGGCAGGAGGTCCCTGGGTTACAGATTACAGCCCCCATCTGATTTACCTCTCTAAATCTCAGCCTAAGCCACAACATCTTCAGAATCTTGAAGGGGAGCAACCTTGTGTGGAATGTATGGACCTAGTATTGAAGAGATCTTAAAAATCATGGCTCAGATCAGAAATTGAATGTGCTGAGGACAACCGCATTTTGCATAGCATAAGAAAAGTCATTTTGGTGCTTCATTCTGCCTTATGATGGAGCATATATATTTTCTTTGCAGAAGTAACACCATCCAGATGTCTCTTCCCTCTTCCACTCATTCTTTCCAACTGAACACATATCATATCAACACCACTAGAACTGATTTGCTGACATTTTAGTCCTAAATTCACTGAAAAGGAAGACTTCCAAGAATACCAGAACACTCAATGTTAAATACAGCTGTAATTTACAGAGTGAATAAATTTGATTCCATTTTGGATATTTCCCTCCAATGTGTTGCCAATGCTCAGGTACTAGAAATTACATCCTTGATTGTAGGATAAAAAAAAAAACTTGCAACCATACACCACAACCTTAAGAAGGAAAAGGCAATTAGGTAATTCAGAATAGTTATTTTGCACTTAATTTAGTAAACAAACTTTCCAGAGGTATGTTGGGTTCTCACTCTGCTGCAAACATATTGGCAAATGCTGTTATTTCTCCTTTTTGTTTTGATAGTTTACATTTTCTATGCGCTTATCAATTTTTAGGAGAATACTCATGCATTAAATATCCTTACTTTTAAAAACTCACTCACTAAGGAAGCCTAAGCAAGGATAGCCTTCTGACAAGCAGCCAGATTCACACCTAATGCTGTTTTTGAAGAGTGTAAATTCCTAGAGATGGAATACCCAGCCAGATACAGATGTGCCTACGAGAGAGCACATTTCATCCATATGCCAAAAGGAAGCTGCTTTTCCAATTCAGAAGTGTTTTCACAGTTGCACTTTGGTATGAAGAACTATTTTTAAATCACTTTCAAAAGGCATTTTTACTATTTTTTTAATCTAGACTCTTTTCTAAAGCTAGACATGAGATGATAAGTATATACTGAAGAAAACTTGGGCAGAAATAACACACATCTGATGATTATTCCCTGGAACAACAATAAACAGCTACTTATCTGCGATTATCCTGTTTGGCTGTAGTATTAATGTAGAAATAAAAACTCTCAAGCTCCACAAATTATCTGTTATACAGATATGAATGGTCCTGGTCCCATTATTCTGAGATAATTCATTTTCTGCTCTTCTCCCAAGTTTTACTGCCTTTCTTAGCATGTCTGGCCAATTTTCTGACATGAAAGCCTTACTCAAACAAACTGATTGTTTACTTCACTTACAGTGTATAGCAATTTTGGTTAATTATTTTAAAATCCATATACGCACATCTCTATATATAGGCTCCACATGAATAATACAGGCTAACATATAGAAATTAACTCCATCTTCTAATTGTTTTACTAATTCTGTTTGATATAAAGTGGGGAGGGTATTTTTGCATAGCTATTAAGATTTATTTTTCACCCTCCCTGTGTAGTATAATATACTGGGGTAGAAATAGCTTAACCTACATTCCACACTCAACCATATTCCTTTTTATGCTGTAGTTAACAAAGGGGCTCATGAATCAGCTGAAAATCTCAGTTTATAGCTGGATGACACTTTTCTACAACTAACAACAATCCTCAGTTACAAATGCCAAACAGGAAGAGCACATCTGTGAAAAACAAGCCTCTTAAACTGAACGAATGAGTAACAATGATGTGTGGGTTGTGCTTTCTATGCAGCAAACTCTGGGAAGACCTTTCTGTGAAGAGCTATCCGAGAACAATTGGAGACTCTTTGGTGTTCCTACTCGCCTCCCACAGCCCTTTGTGTCAGCAGCTCAGCAGAGGGAGTCTGACAGCAAGATTCTTTTGTCATGTGAAATCTCAGGTACTGTAACTCAGCTCAGTGCTGCACAAATGAATCTCTACTGAGTGGCTGTGTGTTTCTACAGAAGAGAGAAATTTCTCAATGGCTGGCTCTCAATGTGCAGCATGAATTGTTATCTACCAGTTATCCCAGCTAAATCACTCTGCTAAGAAACCTTCCATCACCTTGGTCTCCCTGATTTACAGAGAGCAGCACCCTCATTTCCACATAAACAAACTAAAGCTTTACAGCATCTACCTAAAGCCCTACCTATGCTGTGTAAAAGGGACTATGGTGCATGCAGTTCCTCTCCCAGTTTGTGCAACTGTGCTTAAAGCACCACTAGGTTCTCCCATACCATGCTGAAAAGGTGCAAGTCCATAGAAATGGAAATTCCAAACAGAGTTCATCTTCATATCCAAATCTTAGTGTAAGATTTCCCCATCATTCTCATAAGCCCATCAGAGAGACACTGGATACGAATATAAAAATACAGAAGCATGAAGATGAGGAAAAAATTTTCAACTTCCAAGATGCAGTCAGCAGCAAACAATCCCCCCTCCCTTTTTAATAATACCATAATACTAAGGAGTAACTTAAGGTGCAATACTTCAGTCATCATATCAGAGACAGCTGCAGAAAGACAGGGCAAGGACATTAGCACTGGCAAATTCACATTGCTCTTTCTCCTCAAGTCTCACATCAATATTTACATAATTCAGCACCATAAACTCAAGGAACTGTCAGAGTTCATTTCTGAAAAAAACCTCCTTTAACTGCTAGAGGCAGACCTCCCTAGGCCAGAAGAGCAGATTGAAGTCATGCAAATCTTACATCAAGAACAGGGCTACACATTTTAGATAGATGTAACAAACACTTTTAATTTTGCAGAAAGTTCTCTCCCATCTCAGCAGAAGGCAAGTCCTCAAACGCTTCAATGACATGAGAAACAGGCTCTGATCTGCTCACTTTCCTTCTTGCCAAAGCAGACTACAATTTTCCAAATATGTAAGACCATTTTTTCCCCAACCACATAAAATCCCAGTCACTGGAATCAGAGTCTGACAACAGTTAATTTATTTGGACTCCTTCTACCTCATCAACATGCTAGAGCTTCAGGCTGTAGCATAATCTCAGCATTTTTCTCTCCTGAAAAACAGATGCCACTAGGAGGAAATAACTTTGTGCACTGCAGCAATTGTCACATTCCCAAAGACAACTTCTTCTCATGCCTTTCATCAAAAAGAATTACCAAAATAGAATCCTTCTACGTACTCTTAGGAGTTCCCATCCATGGCTTTTGATACCTACACTTGACACCATTTGCCCAGCTATAACTAAAGATGAAAAGAGGAAACGCTGTTTAAAATCACCAAATCTCTGATGGGTTTTCTCCTGCATGAAATCTGTGAGTGTGTAGGAAAAAAGCCTGCTTTACTCAAAAGATTGGGAATGTATGTTATATTCAATGTGCTCTCTCAGTGATGAGCTGCAGTGTCTAAAAGTAAACCACAGATCTCTGGGGTACAACCCCCTGTTCTACTACAAGGGATGCTTGTATCCTACATTTCTGTATATTTCTGATTTTCCCACCTGTAAAAGAGTGCATAAATAACTGCTTAACATAGATGTTTCAAAATCCATTGCCTTACCATTTGCAAGCCTTGGCAGGCCCTAGGCTAGAGAGCACCCAACAAAAGCTAAAGTAATACTAGTTTGGATCATATTTTCTGTATTTTTTTGTCCTACCGTTGTTAATTTTGAAGGACAACTGCAATTGCACTTCATCCATTTAGGCTTATCCTAAAGTCATTATTTGTTATGATGCTGTTCCTGCCTTCAACTACAAAGAAAATGACTATCCCTACTCCCTCACAAGCAGGATTAACAGCCACAGAAAATGAGTTATGGTTACTCTTGCTGACAGGAGCTCAGAAGCAAATTCATTTTCAAAAGTCCACTTAAGCCCAAGAAAGAATTCTGTACCCTGTGTCTTCTTAATTCTTCTTCACAGGTACATAATGAAAGAACACAATGCATTTTTTTTCATCACTAGTCAGCACACTCAAGATATATGCTGAGACCTATTGGTGCCAAAGGCAGTATGTGAACTAGGTGGTGTAAAATAAGTAATGCAACATGATACAGAGCCTGTACACCCACATCAATTTTTTTGATAAAGCATGTATTAAAAATATTGCCAGCACAGGTGGATCATTTTATATTCAGGTGGAATAATAAATATTTTACTTATGTCTCTGTCAATCTCCACGTAAGCAGGTTCTGTATAGCATCCAGTGAGACTGTTTACAAATACTAAATTGGTAGTAACCAGCCTCAATCTTTCCTTCAATTCATAGTTTCACATTTCTTGGCAGAACAGGTACCAGATGCAGCTACATAGGCCTATTTTGGCTGAGTTGAGTTTAGAAGAGCCATAGATCCTGGCCTGACTGTTTTCAATGCCCTTTATCAGTGGATTGGTGGGCACACTCATCTGCCTTGCTCAGAACTAAGCTGTTACCCCAGTACCCAAACACTGCTGTCAGCTTTTGGACTGGACACTACTGAAGAAAGCATCCTTAAATCAGCTGAAAACAAGACATTGTGGAATAAAAATATAAACTGGATGCCAATATACTGCATGGTGCTTATACAGATCAACACCACACAACAGTGATCTCCCACAGCCTTCAAAAGAAGCAATACTTCAATTTAGAGCTCAGCATCCAGCTTCTAACCAAACATCCTTCAAAATTTCAGGCCACGTTAAAAGACAAATGGCAACACTGTTCTGAAACTGTTCTGAAGAGAACCGCTTTCTGAAGTTGTTGTAGGGTAAACATGTACTTAGCTACCTGCAGTGAAAAAAATGATTGTGTTCTCTATGATTCACAGTAATAATGAAAACTAAAAAAATTGAATTCTCACCAAAAGTGAGAGAAGATATGAAACAAATATGAGATGCATAACAGCTGCAGCTTTTCAACAGGTACCTCCAAGACACCCTGCAACATGTTCCACGTTGTACACAATGCAAGCCATTGGGAATATTCAGCATTGGTACCAACAAGGTGTGTTCTGATCTGTTCTGTGCCCACCCTGAGTGCAAGAGCAACATGGCTCAAGAGCCACCTGTGCACTCCTGCCATGACAAACACCCTGCAAAGATCCATCACACCATAAAGAACTTCCTTCATGGATCCAGGCTGCAGAATTATCGCTTCAATTGTTTCCTTTTACAAATAGCAAGAAAACAATGACATGTCTCTCAAAGTTCACCTGGAGAACATGCCACAATCCTGCTTCATGAGCTGAAGCCTATGGATTTCAACTTTGGTTTGGATTTTGGTTTTCATATGTTTAACAAAATACTTACAAAAACTCAGGTGTTACTGTTATCAATATCTCCTCTAGCAAACTGCAGTAGATGCTTTGCTATATTAGATCATATATAACTTTGCATATTAAAAAAGTAGATGGAAATACCAACTTACATTTATTTTAATAAGATTGTGTAATTTGAGGTTTATAGAGCCATGCATAAAGCATTTGTTATTCCACCTTTAACAAAATTGATCCATTAACTCTGACCATATTTTTAGTACATAGTTTGCTACAAAAGCATTAGGACACATTATGAATCATTCTGGCATTATGAGAGTTAATAGAATACTATATATTTTTCAGGATTATTAATATTTAGTGTCATGCAGTAAATTAAAAAATCAAGTTTAACTAAGGTTAAAAATATCTGATGATACAGTACATAGATGATTGTAAATGTATATTAATGAAGCTTTACACAATTGACTGGGTATCTTTTCGTTAATCACTCACAAACCCATGCCAAACATATATCAAAGACTTCAGCTCCTTTTTCATCCAATCTTCCGACATTTCATTATTATGGTTACCTGATTAATGGATGCAATAATATATGTGGCATGATATGATATGTTCACATTAAATTTTAATCAAATATTACTAAATTCAGAAAACATTAAGTAAATCATGACTGATGAGGCAATATTGCTGTACTGTCGTATTGATGGTTAGAGAAACTCACTATGGAGTTACAGATTAAGGAGGAGAAGTAAATCTTATGAGGAAATAGAAGTATCTCAAGTTTAACTAGTTGGTTCTTTCAAAATTGCCTTCCAGCCAAAGGCTGAATATTAGATCCATCAAAAGTATTCCGGTGTCTGTAACTGATATGAATGCTTTGGGTTTTTATACTGCAAGTCATCTCATTCTTTAAAATGCATGTATTACCATATACTCTGCACAAGGGCCTTTACTAAAAGATGATGGCCTGTGTAGGGAACAGAAACATTATTCCCCACTACAGCTGGGAAAAATTAGCCCAGTTTATTTAAAACCTTGCTCTGATTTGAGCAGCAGCATGGAATGCCCTTGGTCTGTTCATTTTTACCTAAAATACACTTTTGTGACTTTGCAGGACGTGTGCAGGGAGACAAATGGGGGTTCGTGTTCACAGCCTAGATCTACAAATGTAAGATGGTTTCACTCTGGAACACCAGAGAATGTGCCTCTACTGCTGCACACAGCAGCTTTCTTTCCAGCTTTATACCAGTAGTTCACGTGCTCTTATGAAAATCTGGTACTTGTATTTGGCCATAATTCTATATTGCACTTTTAACTGACAGACAGGAAATAAAACACTGAACTGTCTTTGCACTGCTGTGTTTGAAGCTGAGACCTAATTGTATTCGTCTACTTGGATTTCCCATTCTAGTAAAATTTCATATGGGATCTGCTTATGTTGTCCTATGTCTGCCTTGAACATCCATGTCCCCACTCCCTTAACTGAAAGATTCAACTTGTGATTTTGAGCATTCCTCTTTAGAAGCTAAATGATGAATTCTAGAAACCAGTACTGGAGGGAATACTAGCTAAAAGATTGCAACAAAACAATTCAAGTATTAACCTGTCCTGAAAAAACTTATTCCAAAGAATTGAGAGCTCCTAGAAATAGATAGACTGAGGTGCTAATTTCAAAACTTTCAGTGAATTAATCTATGACTATTCTTGTGTAGAATTTCAGTCCCATGGTACAGATTAAACAGGTCTCTACTTTCATTTGTTTGTACCTTATATACAAAAATAAAAGGGACAGTCTTGTCATATTACCACCTTTCTGGTAGACTCTTAGGCCAAGATATCAGATGTTACTGGATCTAATTTTGATTATGTGAAGTAGCATACAAGTCCTGCTTAACTGAATAATTTTATTCACAAATTAATGCATTGCACAGTACTTGGCACAAGACCTTTCCAAAATGCTTCTTCATGTCCTGGTCTCACTTTCAGTCCCTTTTCTTGTTTTGAAAGACTACAAGGGGTGTAAGATTGCCTTACATTGTTTACCAGGATGGGAAATCTCAGTACTACTGCATTGCAAATAAATACTACTCAATTCCGCAGCTATACTCTGAATATTAAGAGCAATAGATATTTAACGTGCTTAGCTGGATTTTTATTTTTGATAACTTTCTTTTTTGCTAGAAGTCATTCCATATAAAGGCTTTAAAGAAAACCATACAGATAATAAAGACAGAAAAGGAGGTTACAAGTCTTAAATGGATACAATGAAATTAAGGACCAACTGGGAAGAAGCATGTAGTACTGATGTATCTTGGTAGCTCACTTGAGCTACTGGTTTACTACTGGTTAGATGTATGGCACAAGGATTTCAGTTAAACATCTTCTTCCTATAAAAGTGGGCTTGCAATTTTTTAAGCGCAACTAGCTCATAAAATCTAATGTGACTAGTTATAAGAATAATTAAAGCAATTCACTAAGTTATCTACCTCCATATCCAGATAAGTTTTGTACAGTTACAAGATTAAAAAGCACAAAATTCCTGTGAGTGTAAGGCTTAATAAAAATGGAAGAATACATCCAAACCCACAGCTCTTACCTCAGGCAAACTCCCACTGGTGTTGGCACCTCATGCAATACAGAGAAGAGTGCAGACACTTCAAACAAAATTGCCTGGAAAGGTTTGATTCACTCTCACTTGATTAATTGAATGAGTATATCTAAGTCAGTCTTGCAGCTCTTGCTGTTCTCAGGAATGGAAACATACCAGGAAAAAAAAAAAAGGTAACTCAAGGTTCTCAGTAAATTTTAGATTAGAGCACGATGTTATGGCTCAGGCCTTCAAAATTCTGCAGGCTTCCACTAGAATGTTAACAAAATCCAGCATTTTATCACCCGACATTGCTTTGAAGTCTGCAGGGTTGTGTCAAATACCAGAGCTTCCATCAGAAATTCAACTTGAAATGGGCCTATTTCTTTGCATTACAGTTTCAAAGAGGAAAAACAAAAGAATCCAGAAAATTTTTGACTGAGCACTTTGTGTATGTGATGTTCACTGAGTGTTGTAAATATGCTGATTTCTAAGGGCATGGAAAGCAATAATGTACTGTGCAGAGAAAGACAGCTGTGGAGTGAGGATCAGAGAGCCAGTCTAGAGAAAGAGAAACAGCATCAGTGCTAGTGATGCAAGAACAGAACCTGCGTATCCTTTAGCAAAGTAAAGCTGCTGAACAAACCTACTTTTGTCCAAGCTTTTTAAATCCCCAAAGCCAAAGCTGAAAGGTTCTTTTACATTTGTGGATAGGGCCAGCTGAGAGAAGCACCATCCAGCTGCCTATGGCAGTGTTTAGGAAGGCAGTGACAGAAGCACGGATGCAGCACAGGCCCTTTCAAAGAGGAGCATGAGTGGAGCAGCAGGTCTGAGCTGAGGAAATAGGGGCAGGTCTGTGGGTTGTAGGTGAGAGGGAATTCGTGGCAAGAGTGGGAAAGCGATGAAAGGAAGGGTGGTGGCTTTACAGTGTGAGAGAAAATGCATTAGGAAATGTTAGGATGAGAGCTGGGGCAATGAACATACGTGAAAAACATGGGAATCCTCACATTTTGACTTCTCATCACTTTAAGATGGCCAGTTCTTTTTGACCCTATTTTTTATGCCAAAAATGTATCAGCCCTACTCAAATAAAAGAAAGAGTCAGTAAATCAACTGCTCATCACTATGCTCTCACAAAATACTGAAAACAGGAAGGTTGCTGCTCAGCTTAATACTGAGGGCTCATAAACACAAAGACAAAAGTTTTCCTGGTATTTTGCACCTGGACAAAGTAATACTACTTAACCTTTCACCATTCCCACCAACTCCTTTAACTAAATTAGTTGTTCTGAGCAAAGAAATCACACTATAAATATAATTAGTTACTTGGAACCTGATCTAAAGCCTAATGAAATCAGCATAAGGCTTACAGAGAGAATGAGCTATAAAGAAAATATTAGTTTGATTGCTGTGGGCAAAACTACTTTCAGATCTAAGCAGAGGATTTAACTATTTTATTCTGCAAGCAATGAGAAAATATCTTCTTGATTCTAAAACTAAAATAAGAGACCTAATTAATTCTAGAACACCACAGCCATATACATTACTTCTTAGTATGCATGAATCCAATAGTTTCTTTTTTAAACAGGAATATTTAAGAAGCATTTAAGTGGTTGTGGATTCTTATTTCAGTAAACATATGTGAAGGCATTCATTGTGTTTAAATATAATAAATACAGCTAAAATCATGCATCTGGGTCAATCCTCTGCATGTAATCAGGATTATGAAAATTTAGTTTCTCTTATCTTTCTCAATAAATGGTCTATGTACAGACGACTGGAAATTTATTCAGACATGGTCTTGCTATGTTCTTGTTTTTTAACTCACCAGTTTTTTCCTCCCTGCAAATGTGACTGATTCAAATTCTGTCAGTTGCTCTGGTAGCTAAGAAAAGTGCCAAACTGTGGTTACTGATTTCTAAGCTGTGCTCAAGTTCTTTCAGAGACAAAATTGTCATGCCAAGGCATTGTAACTGCGAGTTTTCAGTGGATTTTAATGACTTGCTCTTTTGGTTCTTATTGCTGACCACATGTCAGCAATAAAGGAAAAGGTCACTCAAGTCCTTGAGAAGGCAAAATACAAATAGGCACAAAAAGGGGTAAAGGGGACTGGGAAAGGTTTTGATTTAGTTTACACCTTCTCCAAGATTTCACAGTCCTGAACCTGCCAGTCCTCTGACTGAGGTTCCTTCAGCCCCAGTTGTCAAAGCTCTCCTTCACCCACAGCTCCTCTCAGACACTCCCCAGGGGCAACCCAAAGAGACACAGCACATCCATGGGGAAATCCTAAAATCTGGTTATTCTGAAAAATCTGACAAATGGAAGGAGGCCCATCAGTTTGATGGCTCTGTACATGTGTGGTGGGAAAAAATTGTCAGAGGCATAGGGGAATCCCTTTTGTTTCAAAAGTGCTTCTTCAAAGAAACAGACATCCCTATCTCTCTTTGAGGAAGGCACTGTGTGGGAGGCTCTGTGGGCCCTCCTACAATGCCATGACTGAGAAGCCTGTCTTTAACTGGAGCTTCAGTGAAAATGCACAGTCCAGATAAAATGCAAAGACACAAAGAGTAAATAAAGAAGTAGTCAATGCTGAGCAAAGTGTGGGCCGAGGAATTCTGCCTCCTAAGGAGGTGACAGTCAAATGAAGCTGGCTCATCATGTGTGTCAAAAGCAGCATCAGGCAGGTAAATAGCAATTCTACACTTCCCTCCTACTCTAAAATTCCACCCTTAAAACACAGGGTATTTTAGGAAGCTTCCTGCTGACAGGCACATCCTGCCCAGGATTACATTTTAATAGCTCTTCTTTTACACAAACATTTAATATATACTTATAGTCAACATGCTATTCCCATGCAGTCCCTTGGGAGGAGCAAAACATGCAAAGCACAGAAAGTCTGGTAATGAAAAGGAATAACCAATCTGTATTCATTGATAAATTTGCAGATAATGTAGCAGATTACTTACTATAGTTCTGGTTTTTCCAGAGGGCAGCTTTTTATCTTTTGGATCACCTCTGTAGACTCCGGTAGAAAACAGTGGCCATTTTCAGAGCAGCACAGCAGAGGTTGGCACACCATCTGGAATGAATATGTGACATTCAGCATCCCAGGATCTTGGTTTTTTGGACAAAAATCCACAAAATGCCCCAAGACTATTTTCTAAGTAAAAAACCTTCCATCTAAATTTAGATTTTTTGAAGTAGCAATAACATCATTATATCACATTAAATCTAATTTCACAAAGATGAGGTTACAGGTTTTACTTGCTTTCTGCAGCCATTTTAGGACATTGCAACATGATGCTTCTTAGAGGACCAGGGGACAATTGTATTTTCATTTTGCTAAAGCCAAAAAGTACAACCTAGCTACACAACTTGGCTCAACAACACAGCCCTAAAACCTTTATCCTGTTGATACAATAGCCCTTCATCCTTTAAACCCCATTCCACAAATGGTAAATTGACCCAGCATCTTACTCCTTTTTCCACTGAAGATAATGTGTCTTGAAATGAACATTGACCGTGTCTTAAAATTCAATAAATTAAATTGTCTTTCCTCAGCCAGCAGCAGGAGTAATGGAAAGCATTTCTCAGAACTAGTTTGTTTAATTTCTACAAAAGTGTTTGACCTAACGATCTGTTTTAGCAAATTGGTATGACTTAGTGAAATCTGATGAGCACACAGCAAAAACCAGCTATGCAATTACCTGTCACAAGTCAGATATTTTATACAAAATTAAAAAATGACACACAAACAGAAGAGGAATAGAGTTTGAATAAATAAATAAATTAAAATCTCCAGTTCCATCACAATAGATGAAAAAAAGTTCGTAAAAGTGCTACAACTAACAGCTTGACAGTATGCAATTTAACTGCCAGGGCATTGAAAATCTCATCCTACATAGTGTTTAACAAGATCATCAACATCTGCCTCTGGATTAATGCACTATGGAGAAGGATAATCAGCTAGCTAAGTGTAAGATCTGATGTTTACATGCAAGAAGATCAGTAAATTGTGACACATTAAATTCAGCATAACTTCATTAACAACTGAGCAACCAAGTTCTGTGCCCAACTGTAAAGACCTTTGGCAAACTTCTTCCTTTTACGCACTACCAGAAGAGAGAGCAAAAGGCCAGGCTGCAGAAGGCTAAGGCTTAGAGAAGGGCTTGTCACTGTGAAGAGGTACAGTGACCAAGTGGGATGGTCCCACAAATAAATATTACTTTTTCATGAGTTTGTGTCCATGAGCTAAAAGGAAGGGAAGCACAATGGTTCCATGCAATGAAACAATTCCATTTTATTGTCTCATGTCTGAGTGTAAGTGCTGACAGTGAAGTGCCAGTTACCCTTTCTCCCTCACCCAGACCAACCTATGCCTTTAACAACTGATACAGGACTTCTCTTATCTCCTATCCAATCAATGGGCTCTAGACCAAAACCCCTCTGGACTACAGAGATCTGACTTGCTGATACATAATGAGACAAAGTGATAGATAAACTCTTGCAAATGAAAATGGGAACTGGCAAGGTGTCTTTGGGAAGTTCCTCACCAGAAGAGACAATCCTGTCTAACCACATATGTCAGAAGGAACACTCCCCCCAGCACTCCCATGTTGCAGGGCTAGTCCCTGCAGCACAGGCACAGTTGGGAGCTGTGCAATCCCAGCCCATGAGGGCTCCCTCAGACACCCACATACACCACTCACTGCTGAGGATTGCAGCTACAAAGGGCACAGAGGGAACTCTGGGCTTTCTACACTTGCTGCTAATTGGCTTTTCCACTTCTGATATTCTGGATGTCTCAGCTTCAGCCCTACCTTCTTTTATCTTTTTTTTTTTCTTGCCTTCTTCCCCCTTTCAGACTATTAGATGAACTCATGGCACCCTTGGTTCCAGCTGATAAAGTCGCACAGAATCCCTCTATCACACTTTTCTTCTCTGGTCTTCACAAAGCACAAAGTTGTGAGGACCACGACCCTCACCATGTTCAGTGGCCTGCTTCACTGCTCTGTTAGGCAGTAACACTGGTCCCTCTCAAGACAGTGTGTTCTGAATAATTAATCACAGAATCATTGAGGCTGGAAAAGATCAAGTCCAAGCATTAACCTAAAACTGTCAGGTCCACCATAAACCCTAAATGCCACACCTACAAGTTCTTTGAATACTTCCAGGGACGGCTATTCCATCAGTGTGCTGGGCAGCTTGTATCAAATGCCTGACAACTTTGTCAGTGAATCAATTTTTTCTGTATATCAAATCCAAACCTTCCTGGGTGCAATTTGAGGCCTTTTCCACTTATTCTATCACTTGTTACATGGGAGAGTTGACACTACAGTGCTGTTAACACACACAGACACATACTATGGCAATTTTAGCACCATGCCATTGTCACCTGTTTCCATGCACTCCTGCAGTGAAAAGCCATGAGGAGCCCTTGCACTTTTGCTGCCTTGTGACTCTGCTGGGGGAACTTTTCCCCACAGAAATCCCACTCCTCATCACAGCTCTTGGTGCCTGTCCCTGAAGCCTCTACCTAGAACTTGTAAAGTGTTTTTTGAGCTACCATGGAATAGAAGCATTTAGTAGCAGAGCCTTTTTTATTACCTCACATTTTGCTCTATTCCCCTCAATAAGCATTCTCTTGAAGAGAGAGCTATAACAGTAACTAGAAGTCCGAGAAAAATAGCAAGAATATAGCCAAAAGGTGAGCAAGGTAGTTCTCTTTTTAAAGCATTTCAATTAAACTCACCCAGGGCTGGTCTTCATGCTAGTTTTAAAGCTTCTGTGTGGCAGTGACTGGGTGCAGAGCTTCAGAGGTCTCAGACTGACACTTCAGCAGCTAGTTTCTGGTGTGCATGTACAACTACACACAAATTTTACAAGCCAGTTCCAGCCTTATATTGGCTTACAGCCATTATTTTGAATTATATCCTCCTGACATTTATTAAAGACCTGGGAATGCTGACTTGATGCTGCCCAGAATATGATGCAACTCAAACACAACGATTTCTTACTCTTTGGGAGCCACATCACTTATTCCTAGGCAAGGTTTTGACCAGACATGCATATTTTCATGCATATTTCTATACAGCCTCTCCATGCTGCACTTTAAAAAGCACTTACAGCACTAAATAGCTGGTGTTGCACCAAGAACCTGTATGGGCCACGCTGGGGGCACTTCTCCCCACAGACACCCCTTCACCCCTGCAAGCTCATTATCAGTATTCCATGCAGGAGGGTGGTGCAAGACATTAAGAAATACTGATAATAAAGGCATTAAATAATATTGGACCCAGTATCATAGCTTGGGGTATGTCAGTAGTCACTGGACACAGTGCAACTCTGCCACTGATCATAATGAAAGCAAGCCCTCAGAGCTTGGCAGCTCAGCCAGTTTTCAGTACTTCTCCGTGTTTATTTAGCTAAATCAGACCTCATCACTTCTTATATGTTACAGGAGATTGTCAAAAGCCATTCTAAAGTTGACATAAACATGCATACATGACCACAAATTTGGATTAGAAATCTCTAATTTAAGACTACTCATCCTTACAGAGCAGCCATTAGTGCTGAAATACTTTAAATCAAGATCATAAGCAGCAAAGCCCAAGGGGTGGCTGAGGCCGCTTGGTTTGTTTAGCCTGGAGGAGACTGAGGGAAGCCCTCATTGCAGCCTGCAACATCCTTATGAGAGCAAAGAGAGAAGCAGGCATTCGCCTCTTCACTCTCGTGACCACTGACAGGGCTCGAGAAAACGGCATAAAGCTGAGTTAGGGGAGGTTTAGGCTGGATATCAGGAAAAGGTTCTTCCCTAGACTACGGCTGAGGACTGGAACAGGCTCCTCAGGGCAGTGGTCACGGCCCCACGGCTGACAGAGCTCAAGGAGCATTTGGAGACCGCTCTTGGGCACAGGGTGTGATTTCTGAGGTGTCCTGTGCAGGGCCGAGAATTGGACTCGATGATCCTGATGGATCCCTTCCAACTGTGCATATCCTACGATTCTAATAGCTCCTTTCCCCTTCTTTTTTCCTCTCTCCATTCCCGACTTTCCCTCAGACCGCTCCCCCTGCCCTCAGGGCGGGCGGCGCGCGCGGCGCCCGTTGCCCCGGCGACGCGGCCCCGAAGTCTCGCGAGGCGGCGCGCGGCTCTCGCGGGCAGGGCGGAAGCGGCCGCCGTGTTTACAACCCGCGCCGGGGCCGGGACGCGCCGGGCCGGGCCGGGGGCACCGGCGAGCGCCCCTCGCCCATGTGCCCGCAGCCCCCGCCGTCCATGGAAGTGATGGAGGGGCCCCTCAACCTGGTGAGCGCGGGGAGAGGAGGGGAAGGGGGGGCGCGTCGGGTCAGCCGGTGCCGCCGCTGCTGCCGCCGCTCAGACAGCGGGGAGAGGGTGACACCGCTCGGCTCCCAGCCCCGGGTGAGCAGGCGGGGAGGCGCGACCTGAACAGAACAAGGGGTTCTTGCTGCCCTTCGTCCCCTACAAACACCTGTCCGGACGGGAGCGGGGCCCAGCGGCGGCTCCGGGAGGGAGCGGGGCGCGCTGGGCCGGTCCCGCCGGGGACAGCTCTGCTCCGGGCCCGCTCCCGGTGCCGGTCCCGCCGGGGACAGCGCTGCTCCGGGCCCGCTCCCGGTGCCGGTCCCGCCGGGGACAGCGCTGCCCCGGGCCCGGAGCGCGGCACGGAGAGGGAAGCGGCCGGGTGCGTGTCGTGGCATGTTTAGATTGGAGGGGTGTGGGGACAGCGCCTTGCAAAAGCGAGGGACAAGGGCAGCTCAGGAAGGAAGCGTCTGGAGGAAGCGTTTAGATGACACAGGCCATAACCGTGAGGGTTTCAGGAGTTTTAGAGGCTTGTCAGGGCCTGGTATTGGCTAAGTGCTTCCTCTAATTTCAGAAGGTGAAATGCTTTAAAACCTTAAGTCAGTAATTGTTTTGCTTAAACTAAATTTCTAAGAAACCTGAACTGAAACGCAGTCTAAAAAAATGTTTCTCCACAAAAACTAATCAGATGTTAAACGGTCTGAATTGGCAGGTCTCTGTTCCATAGACAAGACCTAGGTCAAGAAGAGTTAATTCTCTGCTTCCCTGTGGGTTTTAGCAGAGCTGTAGCTTGGCTATGTGGTGATACACAGAGCATTCCCTTAGAAAACAAGTTTGGGTCCAGCAGTCCAGTTAGCCAGAGGCAGCACACTGGGAATACAGCTGTATTGCTTCCAGGAATGAATTAGGTTCAGGAATTGTTTAGACATTGCCATGCAAACCTCAGAGACTGGTGTCAGTTTAGGTTTTAACCAAAGCTTATTTATGCCAGGATGGGGCAGCCCTGACAAATCACTGCCTACAGAGTCAATCAGGTATTTCTAGGTTGCTCTCCCTAGTTTCAGAAAGATTTACACAGCCATCATTGCAGACCACCTATGGAATTAGGGCTGGCAGTGTAGTAGGAAGTTGGACTATTTAGATCTGTAGGTTCTGCAGTGGTGCAGAACCACTCTGGGTATGTCAGCATCCTACTGTCTTTACTTTTTACTCTGTCTACTGAAAGACTAACTGAAATAAGGAACAACAGGAAATAGGAAAGCTCTTGTGATGTGACTTGTTGATATCATGGGGTTAACGTCAGGCAAACTTGAAGCATGCTAAAAAAGGAGGGCTAAATTATAGCTATTTCACAGACATTGTAAAAACCGTTTTAAAAAGTAGATAGTAGTTCATAAGATTGTAAAGAGAAAATTATAGTTGTACATTCACTAGTATATGTCTGAAAGTAGCAACTTTTTTTGGCAATATCACCAGTCAGTAATGTTAGGTTTCTTACTGAGACCACATAGGATTATAGTAGTGACATGACCGTGACTAAAGCCTGGTTTATAACCTTGGAACTACAATAATACCAGTGTGCAGTCACCATGCCTGTCTGGCTCCAGGCTGACAATAAGGTCAAGACACTTCTGGATGTAATGGATGATACAGGAAAAAGAGTTGCTTTGCACACTTTCATGCACAAAACTCTGAATTTCCCTGTGAATATGTTCCTACTGCCTGAGAGCGTCCTGAAATACAAAACCTTTTCTTGAAACTGCTGTGCAATGTAGTGATGGACCATCATATACAGGAGGGTGACACATCCATTGAGGCTGTGTCAAGCACCATGGAAACTCCTCATGGTCAGAGGGTTGAATGGGTGCAGCACCATGGTTAGAGCACGCCTGGATTTTTACAAGGACATGAACAGGAAGGAGTAACTTCAGTTCTGCAAAGCTCTGCTGTTCACAGCCCCTCCCTGCTGTGGAGCTTCAGACTGACAGCATCATTTAGGGAAGGTGCCAACCTCCAAAATAAGGATGTTTATTGAAGGTTTTGATACTATCCAGTGATACCTATTGCACTCTCTTTTCCCATTAATTTCTTCCCTTACCTAAATCTAGTTCCAGTGAATTGGAAAAGCACAACTTTTTCCAAATATGCCAATGAGGAAAATAAAGCTACAAAAAAAAAAAAAAAAAAGAAAGCCAAAGCCACCAAGTCACACAACACCTAAACTACAAAGTGATTTTGGATACAGTAATCATTTGTCTTATTTAACTGCTAGCAATGGTTTAAATACAAGATATTTTCCCTCTTCCAATATATCATGGCTTGACAATTTTCACAAAACCCGTTTTTCATCAGTTAAGGCTATTCATTAGAATTACTACAGTACTTGAATCTTGCTTTGTCTTGTAAAAATTGTCTATTAATAGTGGATTGGTGCATCTAGTCTTAGTTACTGGGAAGCCTGGATACTGTCCTGATTTTCCTGGCCAGTTGGTCTGACCACCAAAAAAACCCCAAACAAAACAATGACAAGAACAACAAAAACAAACAACCACACCCCACCCCTTACACTCTAATGCCATATCTTCTATTTTCCTGGCTTCAATTATGCTCTTTTTCTGAAAGATACATTTCCCTAAAATAAATATGGAACTGAGTCTCCTTCAACCTCACACAAAAAAATTTTAGGTTAATGCCATGGAACTTAGAACCAGCATGAAGCAAGTGGAGTCCCTGCACCAGCAGGCAGCCATACACAGCTGATTACTTATTTCAGACATAATCTAGATCAAAAACATCTCAACATTCTTTTTACAAATTAAAGCTTACACTATAAAAGCATGCAGATAATTCTTCTATGAACACTGCATTTTTTTACAGAGCTCCTTGAGAGCTTCTCTGTGCTGCTTGCTGTAGGGGCACTTCCTGCTGCCCTCTGATTTTGGCAAAGAATTTTGATCCCACATCCAGCCAGAATTTTACCCTTAGGTGTAGGAGCAAAAGTTCAAGTTAAGAAGCACAACCACACACTGCTGACCATCAGAAGCTTAGAAATAACAGTAAAAGTGAGGCAAATAGTATTAACCTCAGGAGGAGACTAGAAATTGCTCCTTAAACAGAGTTTGACACCCAGGACTTCATAATTCTGCAGATTCTACTTTCACAGCTCAGTTCTGTCCTGGAGCTAAGGAGCTATAGCACCTCTACCTTGTATTCTTCCTGCAAGGTAGTAGTATTTGTATGGTTTATAATAAAATACAATCCAAAATCTGGTTAATATCTATCACCTCTTAAGTTTCCTGAAGCAAAAAGGACCCAGCTTGAAGAGCTGCTGTTTTAGTGAAAACCAGAAAGCACAGACCAATAGCTGGAGTGAGAACAGCACAAAATGTGTATTGCAAGAACCTCATATAATGAAAGCTTTTAATATTAATGCTGCTAGCCATCAGTAGCAACCATTGCAGTGCAACCCAATCAATGGTTTACTTAATTATTTCAAAATGAGGTAATAGTGCATCTACACAAAGGCAAAATAACAAGCAGAATAAATATGCAACATGGAAGGGTAGGAGGAGAAAACAGAAAACATCTACAGAAGTTCACTAGAGACCATAGAATTTAAACCACACATGTTAATGTGTTTGAGACTTAATGCCAGCCTGCACTTCTGTTATTTTCATTAGAAAACCAGGAATATTATGTTAATCTACAGAAACATCCATGGAACCCCATTTATTTTCTTTGATTTTTTTTTTTTTCAGTCTTAACCTGTCAGCTGCTAGTCTTCATCTTCCAGTGTAGAATGAAACCAAAAAAAGGCAGATGCACTCAGTTCTGAAGTCCATTTACAGAGAGCAAGCTTGTAAGGTAACAAAAGGGGAAGTATCACTAGACAGAAATGCTTAACACAAAATCTGTTATTACCACAGTGTGGAAGAACCAAAAGGTGTGAATTACAGAGGCTGCAGCATATCTGAATGAAGTGGCTGGAGGTGATCAGACACTCAGCTGAACAGCCAGATCAGTAATAGCCACCTTGGAAAAGCTGGAGAGTGTTGTGTGCAGGCATGTAACTGCTGTAAAAGCACCACACAAAACTGTTCCTTGTGGCACATAAAACAACTTGCAGCAGCTCCCAGTCAAGAACATAATTAGCTAAGCACTGGGTGGCTGGCAGGTGTTATTTGTCACTGTACCTGTGCTGTTTGGTACCTACCAGCAGTGCCTTTCTGCTGTGTCACGCTGGCCTTGCATGCCTCTCATCAGGCACAGAGCTCAGCCCTGAGTAAGCATGACCAGCAGACTAAAGACCCAAATGAAGCCATCTCAGAGAAGCCTGGTGAGACAGAGTGAAGGCACAGCTGAAGCCTTTCTGCCCCACTTGTTTTGAAATTGTTGCTCTTGGAAGCTTGTTTACTTGGACAATTTGTTGTAATGGTTCAGATGCTCCCATTGAGAGGCAGCCCAGTTGCTGTAACAGCTTGATCCTTGTGGTTTAGGGCTACATACAAAAGCCCAGACTGATTTTGTTTATCAGGGCAGTGGAATGGTTCTCACTTAACCTTCAGTTAGTAAGACTTGTGTAGTACCAGCTGTGACACATTTTATATGGGGACAAGAAGGACATAGCCAAAGCAGCTGAGATCTGCAGGCACACAAAATGCTCTGGGGAGGTGGTGGAGTCACCATCCCTGGATAAGGAAAGACCAGACATGACACTCATTGCTATGGTCCCATTGACAGTGGTGTTCAGCCACAGGCTGAACTCAATCTCACTGTCTTTTCCAACCTAATTTATTCTGGGAGGCTGAAGATGGCTCTGAAAAACAAGTGGAAACATTTAGTGCTTTTATCCTACTGAATAAAGGAACTGAAGGAGGTTGATTTGACTGTGCAGTAGGTAAAAGGATAGCACCCCTTAATGAAGGTGCAGGTGCTCAGGGGAAGAGCTGCAGCTCTGCCTGGATGGGGTTCGGAAGACTCCACCTAACCTGAGCAGTGTGGATGCAACTTGGGATCCTTCCAGATCTTTTAATTGCATTTGCATGGTGAGGAACTCAGAGTAACCATTTCATCTGAAACTTGGAATAGGTTGGGAACACAGGCATAGTCAGTTAGAGCTATTCTGTCAATTAATGGGGTTGCCTAAACAGCTGCTTGCTTGTCTGCCCATATATTTAAGGTCTAATGCTATTGCTTACATGCAAGGTGAACTTTGACATCTTTACAATTCAATACAAAGTGATTCAAAGTGGGTCTGTACTCTCAATATTAACATTCTCATGATAGTGTCACTTATTTGTTTTGCTCTATAGGAACACTAACCTATAATTTACACAGTTGAGTCATTGTTCAGTCAACCTTGCTAAATACAGGCTTTCAAAGACAGAAAATTGAGTTGACATGTGACTAGTGGTCTTGGTTGAACAGCCACAATGAGTTCTGCCATATTTTGGTTGACCTTTAGTCATCTTTCTCTACAGAACACAAGTTTTTAAAAATGGGGGTTTGCTTCTCTTGGTAAAACGAAACCATTCCCATTTCTTTAGTTTTTCTGCAAATACATTCTCATTATTTAGCACAACTCTATTATTATTTTTACTTTAGTGCAACTGCCACTGAATGCAAGCATTTTCCATAGTCACCCTGATCAAGGTTGCACTTTTTTTAGTAAATGAACAGCCATAGTTTATTCTTAGACCTCTCAGATCAAGTTTTGCACTTGTATTCTCTCATTACATTTTTCAGTGCATGTGAGGACAAACACATTTAAACCTGTCTAAATTCACTATTTCCTGGTAAGAATGGCTTTGAAAGAGGCTTCTGTAGATGTGGCCTCTGACAGAGTGTGTGTGGGGTGGGGAGAGCCATGGTGCACCACCTTGTCCCACCCTTTGTGGCCTCTGCTGTAAACACCCACATGGAAAACACTCAGCACTCTCCTGGATAACAGGGCAGCAATGCAGTGTGCACTTGGACTGTTCAAAATAGAAATCCTATAGCCTTAAGGAAACAAATCCTAAAATAGATCCCTCATTGCTCAAAAAAACCCTTCCTCCTTGTTTTCAGCAGTAGGAGAGCACAGGTATTAAGCTTTTCAGGCAATAATTACTGGTACAGTCCATAACATGAAATAGATGATAGCAGCATCAAGCAGTGGTTGCACTTAAAACATTTAGAAACAGAAACTTCTTTGCAGTTAAACTTTCATCAGGCCCCATTACTCAAGCAGCTGGGTTTTTCCTGCCTTTGTCATTTTAAGTAAAGTGCTGTAATCTGTGCTCCATAATCCCATTAAAATACATCATTTTCTGGTGAGTCCTTTGTAATATACTAAGAAGGCTGTAAGCTTAACATCTTGTGCAAGGCTTTGTCCAGTGAAGAGCTGTTCCATTAGTGGAACAGAGAAAAACAAAACATACCTGTCTCATCTGCAGGAGCACTGTTGCAAATGACTGCTCTGAGGAGAGGGTAGTAGGCCTACCCTGTTTGAAAATGTATACTACATCTGCTCTTTTTTTTTTTAGAACACTATTTTTATTTTTTTTCCTGTTATGCTCCTTTCCATGATAGCTAACCCTGAACTAGAGTTGTATGGGAAGAGTAGCAGCTTTCCTTCCTTATCCCCACAACCTAAGCCAGGATCACACTGTGCTAGTCCTCTAAGTTGTAAGAGGATGCTGTGTCTAGAAAGAAAACATTGCTATTTTTTCCTTTGAAGGAACAGTAATAGGCCTGGCAAGTGGCCTTATGGTTTCATTTCTCACAGCCTGCAGTCACATCATTATCTAGTGTATAGTGGGAAAAAAACAAACCAACAAAGAAGTGGAATGTTAAATTTTGGTTAAAGAAAGCTGATGGTAAAGAGGAGACCCTCATTGCTGTTCTAGAGGGCTATTTGATTGGGTTTTATCCTGCTGTTCAGAGATGACATAGGCAATGATTTGGGCTAGTCAGGTGGAAAGATGAAATAGGAACACTTCCACAATAGCAGTAAAACTTACTAAAGCAACTGTCATCCCTCAGCATCTCTCTACATTTACAGAGGGTGTGGAAAAACGTCTCACTTATCTTCTCCAGTTAATCCAGAGTGCTCCAAGTCACACAGTAAGGCTTGCCCAAATCGCTTAAGAACCAATTACATTGGAGCAAGGTGAGGAACTTTATAGCTTGGCCATCCTTCACTCACACCTGCTTCCTATTACAAGAGTCAAGTTGTTACACCTGCCCATTTGCCTACTGGGAATTCCTGCTCATCAGGATTGGGAGGGACATCTGAAAGTAGTTGTCAGCCTGCTTCCCCTTTCCAGTTGTATAGCTTCTTAATAAATTAATTTCCAGCACTGCGAGTGGAAGAGGAAAGACAAATCAGATCTACAAGCCCACCACAGTCAAGCAGCAGGTGTTCCTGTAATCACAGCAGCAAGACCAAACTCAAAGCAATCCTGCCTCTGTCTGCTGGGAACCAGCACTGAAGCTCCAGAGCTGTTGTGTAAATACCTTCCTCTAACCTGACATCAGAGCAGGGATAAACTTGAGAGTTATCTTCTCTGTATGACAGAGGAGCAGTTCTTCCATTGCCAGTAAGATGGCCAGGCATATTTCGTTGTAAGAGCAAGAAAGGCATTGTGATCTTGTTATCAGAGGACCCTAGGTTTTGTTTTTGCCAACATCTATGGACTTTTGTTTTCTTAATTTGATTCACAGTTCAGCCCAACTTCTTCAGACTCCCTTCAGCTTCACTGGAAGTTAATTGAGAATGGAAATAATTTAATTGCTCAATAAAATAAGAACTGAATGTCCTCAGATGTTCTGCATGTGCTTAAGTGATTTGAGTAAGATCACACTCCAGCAGTTTAAAACATACATGAATAATGTTTGAAAACAATGGGACACAAATTCTCATATGTAAAAACCAGTAAATGAAACTTGTCCTCTGACTTGTTGAATTGCTTTCTCAGTTCTTCTGTCTCTGGCTATTCTATTTCCTCTTTCCCTGTTTTTTTAGACCCGCCCATGCAGTTTGCAGAAGCAGCTGTATCAATACTAATTTACTGAAAAATTGTTTTGCAAAGAACTAGCTCAGGTGTTTTTATGTCCATGACATAGCTAATTTGTAATGGGACAAGCTGCCAGGAATAACCAAGGAGGTGGCTATGTCTGTGCTGATACTGTTTGTTCATATCAAAGGGAAATCAGTTTATCTTTCTGGCATATGTTGTTCATAGGAGTCCGTAGAAAAAGGCCATAAACCAGATGATTTTTCAATAGGAAAATACTTCCTCTACTGAGATTATTTAACCTCAGAAGAAATGGGAACTGCTAACAATGCTCTGGGGATTCAGTGAAGGTGAGGAAGAATATAACAAAGAATATTTCCTGTGAAAAATCAGGGAGTTGTGGTTTAGGTTTTTTAAGAACACACCATATTAGCATATGAAATCAGTTTTAGGAAAGCCAAATATCTTCATGGAGTGATATAACTGCCAGGAATTGCCTAAGAGCAGCTGTTGCCCAAACAGGTGTTTTCTCTACGAGTTTTCTCTTCTGTGGTGTCAGAGCTGCTAAGATTCTGGTAGAACACTGAACTTACTGTAATACTGTAGGGCATAACTCCACTTGGCAGACAAGCTGACCTGCATCTTGGGACGTGTATTTTAAATGGATGTTAGTATCAGTACCATGTAAGTATCAGTAGCTGATGTCTGTTTACTTCAAGCTCAACATGTAGCAAAGCAGTGCTGAGCAGTGTGTGTAACTCACAGCCTCACCAGCCAGTGCTTGCAGCCTTTAACATTCCACAGCTTGTCTTGGAGGAAGGGCCATAAAATCCTTGTCTTGTAGTAATGACAAAAAAAAGAACTTGCTTTCATGGATGTTGCAGTGCTGGTTGTGCAATAGTTTCTCACTAAGCATATGCAAATACTTGCATCAAATGTTTGCTTTCAGCAACAACCTTAGTCTGTGTTGGTGGTTTACATTAGTGGTTTACAAATACTCATGTAGATTTAACTGTTGTGCAGCAACAACGTGACTTTGATGCTTTTAACTGTGGCTGTGCTGCAACCATTAATTGGTGTAAGCTGCAGACAAAAATAGAAAGCAAGTTATTCACCCAAGAGGCAAAATGTCTTGAGCATAGGGCAGCAGAAAATACCAAATCAGCTGTAAGATGTAACACAATTGAAATATCTTGCATTCTGCCAGGTAAATTGGTCCAAAATACTTCCAACTTCTCATAACTTCTTTTGGCCCAGTGTTCTTTTTGCATTACTATGGTAAATGCCTGCCTAGAAAGGGGAACATGTGCTTTCTGAAAAACAGCTTCAAAAGTATTTTGTTGTGTACACACCAGTTTTGCTGCATTAACAAACTTCACTTCTTACCAGTACAGACTCTTGTAAGATACTATTAAAGAACTCCAATTACAAAGCTTGGAAGGGAATGAAAATCTGAGCCTAAAAGCCTGAGAACTGGAATCAGTACAGGTTTTTCAGATGTATTGGTTTCTTTAAAGATAGGTGTAACTATTTGTCCATTAACCCTCATGATGTAATGTTGTTTTTTTCTTTCTAAGGCTCACCAGCAAAGCAGAAAAGCAGACCGCTTGTTGGCAGCAGGGAAATATGAAGAAGCAATTTCCTGTCACAAAAAAGCTGCTGGTGAGTAGGTTATTTCTCACATTTCAGCTCTTAAAATCAGTTTCTAGATTTGCATGCACCAAGCCTGTCTTGAGTTCAAGAAGTGTTTGAACAATGATCGATTGGGATTCTTGGGGTGTCCTGCACAGCACCAGGAGTTGGCCTTGATGGTCCTGCTGGGTCCCTTCCAGCTCAGCAGATTCTATGATTCTGTGTAAGTAGAATGTCTAGTTACTTGCAAAATTTATATTCTTTAAATGTCAGTTTGTTTTTCAGTCTAGATCAAGAACCCTTTTGAAAACTTTTTTTCTCATGTGAGCAGCTAAAGTCAGACATTTCCAAGTTGTTTAGATTGGGGGTGATTATCACTGTGAAGGCAGTTCTTGACTGAAGATGAAGCCAACACTTTATGGTATGCACAGACTGAAGTTGTGTACCTGCTCTAAGCCAGTTTCACTTTATACTTTGCATTTTCTTTACTGCTTTCATAGGTGAGGTCACAGTGCTTTCTCTGTTGGTAAAGGGCAAATGTTTGCTTACAAAACTTCCCTTTCCTAATGTCTGCATCAAGGCAGCTAGGAACAGGTGAGAGCTCCCCAGAATTCAAGCTAAACAGCAGCTTGCATCACAGACCTTGACACTGCAGGGACAGCCCCTCCTCTGTGAGATCCTGTGCATTTACCTGTCCGTTTAAACAGTCCTGCTTCACTTTTTGTGTTGGGGTCCCTCAGCTCTCTGACAGTGTGCAGCTCCTTGGCAGAAGAAGAAAGGAGGTCTAAACTGGTGCAACAAGTAGGGCATTTTCAGTGACAGGGCTTGTGTGGAGACAAAGTAAGTGGCTGCTGTGAACATGGTAACCTGGATACCAGGCATTCTGCCTCCATTCATAAATACTAGAAAACCCCATAAAGTGAGAAACTAATAGTTTCTTTGGTATTTATGAATACTCAGAGCGGTGAGGGATTGCACTTACATTCTAAAATGCATACTTTTTGTTTTCTTTCACTTCATATACCAAGATCAAACCCAAAACTACACTGAATGTTTCTTGCTTTTGTCTTACATCATTCCAAATTTGGTTGAGAATTGCTCATACATTGTCATTTTCAGCACTAGTAAGATATGCTCAAAGTCTTTCTGGAAATTTCTGCTGCTCTAAAAACAAACTGGAGTGACCCAAGCCAACAGGATACCATGGGAAGGGTGTAGGGTGCATTACAAGGTCTTACAGTAATTTTTTCAGACAGCAAGTGTTTCCAGCCACTGTAACTTGTAAATACTTTCCTCTAGACTGATGCCTTGATGTGGGGGTGGAGCAGACAGGTCTGAAGGCTTTCCTTAGCTTTTCTGGAGGTGTTCAGGTTTTCCAGGCTACCCTGAGTGCTGATGGATGATGTTCTGTCCCACAGGGTACCTCACGGACGCCATGAAGCTGACCCAGTCGGAGCAGGTGAGACCTGAGCACAGCAGCTGCCAGAACCAGCCCCAGCCCCTGCCGTGCCCATCGGTCCCCCTGGGTCTGATCACACCCCTCCTGGCCTTTAGCCTCTGCAAAATTCTCTGAACCCTGGGCAACTGCACCACGAGTTGCACAAGTGTGGTAATACTAATTCATCTTCCTAGAGGGTTTTTCCAAGGACAGGAGAAACCTTAACCCACCCAAGGGGTCTCCAGCTTTGTAGTCTGCCAGACATCTTCAAGTATGTGACAAAACATGTGTCATATTTATCTCTGAGACATTTAGTATTTTGCTGAGACAAAAAACCAAGCATCTCACCTACAGTGTGTCATTTTGGCTTAATGCATCCTGATTGAGGGATCTCTAGAACAACAGCCCTGAAACATTTTTTTATTCATTGCATGTTTATCTGTGAATGTAGTAGTGCAGTCTGCTCAGTGCTTTTGTAGCAGCAGGCTTTGAATTTAGCCAATATTAGGAAATAAATATCCCTTGGAGATCAGACATCTGTCTTTGCTCCAGTGGGTCATTCTTATAGAAAAATGGTCTTTGACCCAGGTGAGTTCATAACCACTGTGCCACCTCCTTCATTAAATATGGCTGAATCATTTGGGTCCATACCTGGCCTTGGAGCAATTTGCTGCTTCATTTTGGATGTTATTGCTACAGCTACACAGATACCATCACAGAAGCATACAAAAAGTGTGCATTGTTTAGCCAGAGTGTGGCTGTGCATGCCAAGTGAATCTCTTCCTTCTTGGTGTTGGTCACAGGTCAGTTAAACCCTGGGTGCCTCTGCCCAGAGGTATTGTAGCCTGGTCAGTGACTTACACACAAACAGACCAGTAGTGATGCTAAATCTGACATATCTGAATCTTTTGCACTGTAGAAGCAGAGAACATTTCCTGTTGGACTTAATGTCTGAATAACAAAAGCTCCCCCCCTTGGGCATGCAGTGATGCTGTTGATGTAAATATTTACACACGTATAATTCAGTGTTTGTGAATATTTGGGTGGCATTAGGGATCACCAACTAAATTGTTTAATCTTGTTTTTACTCAGGCTCAGCTATCACTGGAATTACAAAGGGATAGTCATATGAAACAGTTACTGCTCATCCAGGAGAGGTGGAAAAGGGCAAAGAGGGAGGAAAAGCTGAAAGCCCAGCAGAGTGCTGACAAGGAAGCAGCCGCACATCTTCAGACTTCTTACAGGCCATCTGCTGAAGACTCTGATGATCAAAACATACTGGTTCCTGTTGCTCAGAAATACAGCTCTTCCACAGAGAAACATTCACAGGATGTTCGGGGTGTCTTTGACAGGGACCCAGACACACTTCTATTTCTGCTGCAGAAAAAAAAGGAGCCAGTGGAAGCATGTATTGGGAGTAAAGCGCCAAAAGATGACAAAACAATAATAGAAGAGCAGGCAACCAAAATTGCAGATTTGAAGCAGCTCATAGAATCTCTTGTAGCTGAAAACGAGAGGTTAAGGAGAGAGAATAAGCAGTTAAAAGCAGAAAGAGCTAGACTCCAAAAATCTCCAGTAGACAAGGAGTTGGATGTAGACACTGACTTTGTGGAGAAGTCAGAGTTGTGGGGTCTGCAGCAGCACTCGGAATCTGCTTCTTCAGCTGCAACTTGGCAGAAGTTTGCCACAACTGCTGGGAAGGCAAAGGACATTCCAATACCCAACCTTCCCCCCCTGGACATCCCATCCCCAGAACTCCCGCTGCTGGAACTCTCTGATGATATTCTCAAAGGACTGATGAATAGTTAAAAACCAGGAAAAGTGCTCAGTGTAGTTACCCAAACTTGAGAAAAGGGAAAGCCACCAGGACAATGGTGATCTGAGGGCAGAAACATTTACCACAATCCTACTGTTGGAGAAAAGGCATTAAGCAACTTTGTTACTGTGAAATACACATCATATCTGATTTACTTCATGGAAGTGAAAGGTACCATAGTTGGTATGAGATGGTGATCTCTTAAGTCTTTCTCCCAATGTTTCAAACCAAATGACTGCCTGGAGAATGTTTCAAGTAACACAATCCTTCAGGGTTTTTAAGTATGCTATATGTAATAGTTACCTATAATGCCATAAATGATGGTGCAGAACCTAACTGTTATGGTTGCCAGTTGGCTGCCACTTCATATTGAAAAATGCTTTCTAGCATGAATTTAAACTGTGCATTTCATTATGCATAACTTTGTTAATTCAGATACAGTGCAATTTATACACCTCCTAGATGGATTTATGTGCCACACTCTGTGTTCCTGACCATGTTAACCTCAAGTCAGGAGAGATTTTAATTTCCATGCTATGAAGGAACCAACTTACTCGTTCTGTCGATGTGGGTTTTTTTGGGGGTTATCTGTTTACATAACTAATCAGGGTGCATTGAATCTAGCTATTGGTTTCTGTATAAAGTGACATGGTTTAAAATGAAAAATCTATACTTAAGGTAAAATACCCTTTTTGTTTTCAGTGATGCATGAATGGAAATAATTCTAGCTGGCAGTATTTGATTGAAAAAGAAATTGTTTACAGCTTAACCTGATTCAAAAAGGATAGGAAAATAAAAACCAAGGTGTTTTGACACTGTCTGTTACATTTGTACAAATGTTGCCAACTACAAAGAACAAATCAGTACTTGTACTAAGTGTTAGGATACACCTACAGCTGAGCTTCCACATTCATCATCCAGCAAATTCAAGAAAGCTGGGATGAATTCAGAGGGCCTTGCCCAGCTGTGGAGTGACCTGGCTGTCAGCTGAGTTCCAGCCCTTGAGAGCGTTGGAGCATCAGGAGAGCAGTTCTGTGGATTTGCTGGGACAGCCCAGCAGGAGCTGTAGGAACAGTGCTGAGGGTGCTGGCTCTGAGCAGGGCCATGCACACCCTGAGGGTGCTGGCTCTGAGCAGGACCATGCAGCCTCCTCACACCTGTCCCTTCCAGCATGGCTCAGCCCCTGCCCTGGAGCCCAGCTGGGGCTTTCCCAAGGGGTGTTTTAGTGTGTAGTGGAGGCATTAATTACCTTCAGCTGTTACTGATTAGTGAAGTGTTCAGTATTGCCAGCTACGGCATTTTAAGTTATTCTTATGCTGTTAAAAGGTAAGCTTGCTTTCTAAGAGTGCATTTTTCTTCCAGAATAGACTTGGAAGTGCAGCGAGAACACCTTACTGCTGTGCAAATTCTCCCCTTACCTCTGTACACCTGGCATCTTCTGTGCTTGAAGGAGCGTAGGGACTGAAGGTTAGACAAAGTCTATAGAAACAGAGGTAAGACAAGTTCATTAGAGGAGGTGCCTTGTGCTGAATTGTGCTGGGAAATAAAGAAGTTATTTTTTAAGGGGAGCAGTTTAGCAAACAGCCCCATCCAGCTGTGATGATGTGACCTGTTCCAGATCAAGCCCAGCTCACTGCTCCCACCAAAGGGTAGTGCCAGTCTCTGCTGGCCCCTGCCTGGCTATTCCAGGTAACAAGGCAGAGGAGCATGCTGTTTCTAGTCATGTAGGTTAAGCAAAGAAAAGAGCATGTGCTTACAAGATGGAGATAAAATTATTTAAGCACCTACCTCGTGCCGCTGCTGGGGTGGTAGCTCAGGGTTGTTAACTACAAGACACATGTCAGTGGTGTCTGCAAATGTCAGCTAGAGGACAAGGAAACAGCTTTTAGGTCTGGTGAAGTCAGAGTTCTTCAGAGGTGGGAGCTTGGGAATTGCAAGCTCTGCCTTCTTTACTGTAACACTAAACTGTCCCTTCATATGTAGCTGCATAAACAAAACACCAGATCTGAAAGAAGTTGCTTCCCTGTGGAAAGAGTGGCCAAGTAGGGGCAAACTCCATACTGCCACTTTTGGAAGTGGTGTTAAGACTTCTCTCTCTCCTGCAAAGCAAATGTTTGTTTGTTCTTGCAGTCTGCCCACTCAACACGACTGCTGCTGAATCCCAGCTCCACGGGTGTGTTCCACTCTCGTGAGTGATGCTGAATTTTTTAAAGTAAGGAATTCTTCAGTCTGAATCAGAGCTAAGCAATTACTCAGTGCACTGGAAGAAAGGTAGGTTGTACCAAGACTACTCACCACTAGAGGACATGTTTTACAGATTCACAGCAGTAAAGCCAGGGAAATCCTTCTCCCGTGGCTGTCAGCAATTAATTTGTGTCACAACAATTTAAAGCTGAGTTAAGTTCCTGCACTCGCGGGCGGGGTGTGTCCGGGCGCGGTCCCTGTCCGTGTCCCGTGCCCCGTGTCTGTGTCCGGGCGGGTCCCGCAGCCGCGGCCGCCACCTGGCGGGAGCCGGGGCCCGGCTCGGGGCCGCTCCCTCTCGGGCCGTGCCCGCGCTCCTTGCCCCGCCAGACCGATGGGATGGGCTCAGTGCCCGCGCCGGGAGGGGGTGAGGAAGAGCGTGGTGCGGGAATGCAGCAGGGACCGACCAGCAACAACAAAGCCGTGAGTCACTTTTGTCCCAGGGAGCGTCACCAAAGCCTGGCACAGCACACACAAACATTGCCGGGGTGCTCAGTCTGGGCTCCCTGCATTGTTCTGCAATGGACAGGGTTAAAGAATCCTGTGGTCCGTTGTTTCAAAGTGTCTCACCAAGAACCAATTTTAAATACACATCCAGACACTGACTTCTATTCATAGACTTTGCTTTAACCACAGAAACCACCCTTGTCTTGGCACACAGAATCACTGGCCCCGTTGAATATTGCCAACATATGCTATGCCAAAAGAAACTGTAATTATCCAATCTCTGGCTGTATCACCACAGAAAGAAAAAACAAAGAAAGGCAACTGGGAAGCACTGTGGAGTCTCCTGAGAATAAAATTGTGCAGACTTCACCACTACCACTTGCTACTTAAAATGATGGCTAAACCCAAAATACAGACGTGTTGGGTTTTACATTTTGCTTTTATTAAAAGGGAAAAAAGGGATTTTGTGACTGCTTCCTCTGAGAGCATTTTCATGTTCAGGAACTCTGGTAGTGAACTCCTTCCTACTGTCCTTTCAGCAGCAGCTCTTCAGCCACCTGCAGCTCCTGATGACTGCTTTCAGTGAAACGAGCTACACCTCAGCTAGACTCTTCCACAAAAGGTTGGATCTTTTGAGACCCCTTCCAGTCCAGCTCTGTACATGGACACAAACAAATACAGCCACAACAGCTAATAACATCCTGTACTGAGCTGGGCTAAAATAGCAGAAAACAAAATCAAACTGTTCCACAGCAATCAGAGCAGTGCTGTGGCTGCCCCAAGTCAGGTACAGGCTGGATGTTATTTGCCACACCTTCCTGCCTGAGTATGAGGACTCTGAAGTTCAATTGTATAAAAAGTTCATTGTTCCCTAAAGAATCAAGAGCTATGGACATCTTTTCCTCCACCTTCTTTTTTTCCTCATGTTTGTTTTACCAGAAGTCATTTCAGCTTGCTCAGGGTTTTTGTCTTGTAATCATTTGAAGTGTTCCCTCAGGTCCATTTGCTGCAGGACTTAAGGTATTATTGAGATGAAACAATATGAAATCCTTAGAGCTGTGAAAATACAGGATTTCCTGCCTCAGAGCTACTAAACCCTACTCTCTATTTTCACTAAGGTAGCACTGACCCAGGGACTGGAAGAGGAAACAGGCACCTGGGACAAGAATATAGAGCCTTGGTATGTTTGGAAGGTACCAAGAATGTTCACCTTGAAACATAACAGCAAAAATCCCTCAGTCCACCACTTACCTTTAGAAAGGCCCTTGTTTAAAATGCAGCTATTTGCCACAACACATCAGGTGAATCACATCTTCAGTTTGCTATGAGGCAAGATTATCCTAGCAGCTATTTATAGATGCTGACTTCCTTTTCAAAAGCGGTGAGAACAAAGGAAAGAAGGCCAGAGGTTGGTCTGTGTGTGCTGGGCATTGCTCCTGGGGCAGCTTCCTGGCCACCCTGCTGCGATGGAAGAGCCCTGCAGGCAGGGACCGCCCCCAGCGCGGCCCGGCTGGGCACGCGGAGCACGGTGACACCGGAGCACGGTGACACCGGCGGGACAGACACAGCGCTGCTGCCTTCAAAGCACGGCCAGAGCTGCAGAGCAGGAGCACAGCGAGAGCTGACACCGTTTGAAACAAAGCTGCGGCTGAGCAGGGGAAAGCACAGCAGAGACCAACTCCAGCAATCTCAACAGGGTGAGGCAGCTCATCCAGCACGGATGTGGGGGAGAGCACAAACATCCTGCTCTGGAAAGCAGCACAACAGGCAATGGTGGCTGTGGAAGGAGGAAGGAAGGGAAATTCCCAGTTACAGGCACAGGGCAGGGTGTCAGCTGTGAGAGCAGAAGAGGGCCTGACAGGATGTCACGGGAGAGGTTACAAACAGAATTACCACCTACCAAAAAGGTCAGGGAGCATGAGAACGTAGGGCTGATCAGATGGGGGCTGGCCTACACACAGACATCTGAGCAACTTGCATGAAGCTGAAGTAGAATAAATAGATTTGCAAATCAGACTGTTCTAAACCCCTCTGTCTGACCTCCCTAACAGGGACCACCATTTCCCTGCCAGCAATTTCTGTTTCTGCTAAACCATAAATGCAGCAGCCATCTGTGCTGAAATACTTCAGGTCATCACAGCCCTTTGTTCTTTGCTAACAACTTATTCTTCATTAGGTACCTCTGCAGTTCCAACAGGAAAGAAACTGCTGTGGCCATTTACTGTAACCCAGTGCTGAGGATGGAGATGAGGATAAGGAGCTGGAAGAGGGAAGGGGGTGTGGGGAGCAGGGCTCACAGTTTTGCTGACTCCTGAGGTGTGATCTTTCAAATGACAGGAAAGGAGAAAGGAGGAAGAGTTTCATGGAGAGCAAAGCAGACAAAGACAGAGCTTGTGCTCAACAGGAAAGTGACAAAAGATGGCACACAGTATTTCATATCCACGTTCTAGCAGCTGACAGCATTCCTGCACTCCAGCAGCTTCAGCTGATCTCACTGAATACTTCTGGTTGTATTAAAGTAGTTGAGATTGTAGAGCAGAAAATCCCCCAAGAGTCTTTAGCAAAGGAAGATGGGAAAAACATGGCTAGAAACACATCACAGAACATGGAAAATGGTCAAGAGGGAAAAACTAACCTGAGAACAAAAGAGCTTCCCACAAACCCCTCTGGCGTCGGACATCAGCTGTGAACACCTCTGGTCATGCTCAGAGCCACAAGCCCAACACCAGCCCCACTCCCTGCAGGGGAGCTTGGCTTCACTGTCACAGAGCCAGAAACCTCAAGTACTGAGTAAGCAGAATGTGCTACACCAACTACTTAAACAACTTTTTTGTGTCTTTTAATGGTATTTGGAGTACCTGTGAACTTCAACAACTTCTGGCACTGTTTAGTCACTCTTCCAGTTCCTTTAAGGAGCGAAGAACACTTGAGCCTGCCAGGCAGGTGCCAGGGATCCCTGCCCAGGTCTCTGAGCACCCTGGGGTGGCACAGGGCAGCTGGCAGTGGGGCCCAGAGGGGGGCACCAAAGCTCAGCCCTCGAGGCACAGGCGCTGCCAGCTGTACAGGCACTGCAGAACAGGCAGAGGAGAAAACCCAAGGCTGTGGCCAGGGCAGGCGTGGCAATGTGACACTTTGGGACCCCAACTCAGGGACACCAAGCCCTGGCCCAGGCCCAGCAACTGCTCTTGGCTGCAGGAAAAGAACCAAGGGGAATGGGACTCTGCAGCAGGAACCACAATTTCATAACTTGTATGGCATGTGAAAAAAAACTCCACTGAAGAAGGAAATACTTATAATATTTATGTATCTTGAACTTCAAAAATAAAAGTATGTACAACTAGAGTCCACTTCTCATTAAGCAAATGTACACTGGTAGATCTTCCACTTTCAGCCAGTGCTCTAATGCTGCAGGGAAGAATAAAGATGATAATGGATGGAACAGAGTACAAAGCTGAGAAGCATTTGCTAAGTGCAGCACCATTAACTCCCTGGTATGCAACTTGATAAATTTCAAGTTTTCAAGCCAACTAAATATTCTGACTTTTGGAGTGAGGAATTGCTTTTGTGCTTTCTTATTTTCAAAGGTAATTTACAGGGGATTTGGGGTTTTTGGTGACCCCAAACCCAGTCAGATGTGTCAGACTGAAAACAGTAACCAGCCTCATTACTGTAACCAGGATAATTATTATCCCCTTTTGGACACCTCAGGAGCTGGCCACTGGTTCTGCCTAGTATTTGACAATCAATCTAAGTATTTGAATAGTTTTAATAACTTAAGGCACACTTCTTGTGAAGCTTTTCATACTCACTCCAAAACCTAGAATAATGCTCCACTGCTAACAGTTATAATTATTAAATAAATAAAATAAAAGACATCCATTATTTTGTAGTATTCCCTGAAGGACCAAAGGCGAGTTGTTAGGAAATAAGCCTTGCACAGAAGCGCCTTTCCCGCTCCCCGGAGCAGGGGCCGGTTCCCGCAGGGAGGGGCGGCGGTAGAGGCGCCCCTGGCAGTGCCGGCCGCGGCCCGCAGGGGGCAGCAGCGAACAAACCAACCCACACCGCCACGTCTGACAAAGTCATTTTAATGGAAAATGTAAAACCCCTTTCAACTTCAATGTACAAAGCATGTGTAACACTTGCACTTTTAACAAATTAAAGCAAGCCAATGTTTTAAAAAAATACATCATTGAATGTATATATGTATATATTTACATAGCATATTAAGTTTAATATTTAAGCTTTAAAAGTTCACATAAATTTTACCAAAATGAGACAATTTTTAAATAAATTACACCTTTTGAAAACGTTTAATTGTACACTGAATAGCTTCAATAAAATACTGAAGTGTCTGTATTTAATATCTACTTTATATACTTTATATTTTACAAAGTTTACAATTATTTGGCAGTAATTTTCAGAATATGACATGACTGCTGTGCGGACTCAGCAAGATCCCAAATGCAGGCAATAGCTGGTGTTTGTGTCCTACTCTCACAGTAACTGTCTCAATGTAGTGAAAAAGATCTGAATTATTTTAGCAAACTGTACAAGTCACATTTACATTTGATCAACAATATAGCATAGAATTTTGTCGTTTTTTCCAAAAATAAATACATCATCTTAAATCTTTGACATTTCACAAACTTCATGTACATTATAATACAGACAGCAGAACGCTGCTCAACTGTTTGCAAGTGGAACATGGAATCACAGTGGCTGTGATATGAAGCTCTACCGTTGCAGTGTCATTAACAAGTAAATATGATGACTGTGTTTTCTTGGCACTGATGGTTTGTGAAGCTTAAATTAGTGTGTTTACCGTTCACAGATCAGGTGAAATAACCTCTGGGTGATGCTACCTCCAAAAAGCAGAGTGTGCTCAGTTCTCCTCCATATCTTCCAGTTCACCTTCGTGAATCTTCAAAGCTCTCACCATTTCTTTAACTGCGTGATACAAGATATTTTTAACCTGCAAGAACATGGGACAGATTTCAGTAAGGCCTATGACCTGAGGAACTCTGCAAAGTTTAGGACTGAGCCCTAAGCTTAGTGGATGGAAAAAAGAAAGGCTTCATCAAGCCCGTGCAAAAGGAACAGCTTTTTACACATTTTAGAATGTAATGTGAAATAAAGCCAGCAGCTCAAGGGAGAGTCATTTACAGCCCTGGCATTCATGCTGCTGCTCATTGTTATTCTGTGTGAACAGCAGCAAGGAAGTAGCTCCACGCACTGCTCGGCATTTCAATGAGCCTGAGCACACCCTGCCTTCCCAGCCCCTTCCAGAGCAGCATTCATTTCCTACCTGCAGTTTATCATCATAATTGATTTCTTCCTTTGACAGCCTCAGCTCCTGCGTTAGGTGGAATGACTGTACAAGATGTTCTGGAGACACAAAGTCTTCCGTTACTTGAACGCAGCTGTGAAAATTTTGCACCTATCCAAAATAACAAAAAGAGACTGATCATTAGTATGTGGGGTTTTGCTTTGGCAGAGGTACCTGAGGAAAGAGTGGGTCTGGAGATGCCTTACCCAGAGCCTTATGGCACTAACAGGCACCTTTACAGGCAGAGAGCAATTGTGTGTGTCTGCCTTATCCTCTGAAGGCTGCACAGCTGCCTGTGCTCGGCATTAATCCCACACTGAGGCCTTGCTCCTCCCTCAGCAGCTGCACTCAGCCTGCCCAGCCCTGGAGCTGCCCTGCCCTGCAGGACCCGGCTCCTCTGCCACCTTCATGGAAAAGGAGCTGCCAGGGGAGATACTTGAAACAAACAACAATGAACAGAGAAAGGGGAGGCTGAGAAGCTGGGAGAAAAGAGCACTTTTCTTCTTTCTCTGAACATTTCTTCTTACTGACATGAGATAACTACTGAGGAACAGACACCATCCCTGCCACCCAGGTCGTGCCTGGAGGATGGGGAAAGGGAAATTGCTTCCTTGTTGTGACCCAACCACCAACTCCAGCTCACTCCCTTCAGAACCATTTGTGTTTTCACCCCTAAACCCTTACAAATTACACTGTAATTTGTAATTCAGCAGTCAAAATCCTCTTTTCCCCGAACTCCAACACTTCTCAGAAGCTGTGCAACAGTTTGAATTCCCTAAGCCTGGGGGCAGGGAGGCAGAGCCTCAGCCATTCCAGCAAACACCCCATCCCACCCTGCTCAGGACTGATAGAGATCTGTGTACTCTCAAGTGAAACCTAGCAAAATCTAGAGTTTCTAAATGCATACTCTAAAAATTCCATTATTTAACCTGACTTTCAGAGAAACCACTGGGGTCTACACAGTTGAGGACACAGGACTTAATTTAAAAATTTCTTTCTTCTCCAAAACCCCTGCCCAAGTCTGATTTTACACAGCAGCCCCCCTGCTACAGCTGAAATCCCAGCAGGAGACCCCCAGCTCAGCAGTCAAGTTGCCCATGGGGTTTTTGATGGCTCATCATCATCATCAAGGACAAAGCAGTGCTGGTCCCTCCTGGGAATTCATCAAAACACAACTAATTCTGGACACGAGGAGGGTTTTTTGATGCCACACAACCTGCAAAGAGCAGAAAGCCAGGAGAGAGGCAGCAGCTGCAGAAGTGCCAGCATGAGGCTCCCACCAGCACGCAGGGAATTTCCTAGAGCCTGGGGTGAGGCACCTCTGCCTTGTGCAGCTCCAGCCCCCTCCCCTCCCTCCCAGGCTTCCCACCTCTTTCAAGTCTCTGCCTGCCCCTGGTTTCCTTGCCAGCCCATGCAAATCCCACAGCACTCGTTCACTTTCTCCTCACTTAAGACAAGGTTTTACTGACTCCCTATTTCTCCCTCCACAGCAGAATAGGAACCATTTGTTTCCCCTCAGACCTTTAATTCTGCTGTGCCTGAAGTCTGCTCTTCCCTCCCTTCCAGGGCCTGTCTTATCTGTGTGAAAGTTTGCGGGGACAGATTTTACCCGGCTGCTCTGGTGCTCAGCATGGGAATGCCCCGCTGACAGCCCCAGGCAGTTCTATTTATAATATTTCTAACACAAGCTGATGCAGTGACACACACAGAGAAACGTTTAGCAACGATTCCCCTGAGGTTTGTGGGGCGAGGAGTGCAGCACTCCCACGCCTGTGCCACTTCCAGCTGAACTGAGAACAGCTCCACACCCGGCCCACGCAGCGCCGGCGCTTCCAGCAGGGCCGGGAGGCGGCTGCGGGGCTGGAAAAGCCCCAGACCTGGGCTGGGACAGGGAAAGGGGAGTGGGCAGGGAAGAAAGGGCCACCCAGCCATCCTGCTGGCCACGGGATCAGCCACTTCCTGCGAGGCCGAGCTCGCAGAGCTCTGTGTGTGCGACGCCCAGACCTTTATCCTACAATCCTTATCGGAGCGTTGCCAGGATGTCACATTGCCTCCGAGCGTGTTATTGTACAATACATAATCCTGCTGTTAAATCAAGATAATGCCTCTATAAAAAACAACATTATAATAACTTGTTCCACTATGAGCAAGTTTTGCAGGGTGCCTGAACACCACATTTCAATTACTGACTCCAGTATTTCTAGCCTTTTTTTTTTTAGTTAAAATATTTTACCAATTTGGAGCCACCAAGTTAAAACCAGGGAGGCCATCCCTAGAGATGCCTATGATACAGCATAACCCACAGTGGAGCAGCAGAAAGAGTGAATCTTTCAAAAGAACAGTACCAACACCCTTTTTTAGCTGGGGGGTTCCAAGGAGAGCTCAGGGCTCCCAGCCACAAGTGCCACAGGGGGAACAAGGCCCAGCCATCAGCAACCAGGGACACTGCTGAGCCCCCAGCCTGTACAGGCAAGAGCAAAGGAGATGCCCCTCCCACAGCACTCAGGGAAGCAGCTGCAGAGGTGACTGATCCAACACTGGATCTATTTCTGGATTCTCCTCCTGAGAGAGCAATTCCCTCTAGGAGAGGAACAGACAAGGCTGCCCTGCCCGTCACAGCTCACAGGAGAGAGAGGCTGTCCCTCCCCTCCCACCGGGAACAGTCTGACTTTGCCTGCTGCAGGCATCACAAGAAGAATGTGACTGCTGTCTGCAAGTACACAGGGAGGGGGAGAAAGCTGGGAAGCAAGAGGAATGCTACATGCTGCCATGAAATGTAAAGAATAAGCTTTAAAAAGCCAGACGTGAATCCATAGAACCGGGGGGAGGGAGGGGGATGGAAAAACAATAAACAGAAGAAATACACAGAACCTCCTCCATGTTAGGGCAGTAAATTCTAGACCAGCACGTCAGAAGCAGCAGTGTGCCAACAATCCTAACTGGCTCCAGAATGGAAGAGTCAGAACTACACTTATGCAGTGACCACAGGCAGCCAGGCTCCCCAGCTCCAGCCCTCAGTCTGATTCCTTCTGCTCCATAACATTACTCATGAGCAAATAAAAATGTTAATTTACCACCTAATTTAGCATCAACTTTTACCCAGTTTTAATAATTAAAAGGTTCATAATGTGCATGTAAATCTGAAACACTTAATGTGTAAACTTAACATGGTATGTACTCTTGTGCAGACTTATTTTTCAGTTTTTAAATGTGCTTTGTATCTCTGAAGTGCTGGTGCTGATCCCTAAGGTCAGTATTTACGCATCTCTACAGAGAGCACTATGCACATACATGAAAGAACACGATGCTTTTATTTCCTCCTACGTGGCAGATTCACAGGAACTTCTTACTGAAGATGAAAAGGTTCTCAGCTTCACCCACTAAGGTTTAAAAACACCATGTTATTAACTCCTTGGTGCCAGAAGCTACAACATTACCACTTCAAACACAATCTGCAGTTTAAAGCCAAGGAGATAAAGAGAAGAGTGGTCTTATTTTTGGTCCTTAAACATATAAAGTAGAGGGAAGACTGGAACAGTCCCACTACTTCATGTTTTATATTCTGTATGCCTTTATACAATGGCACATGCTATACAGAACAGATTTCCCAGGACATTTGTTATTTCCCCTGGGTTCCTCCATCCACTCTCCTATCTGGGATGTATCTCTCCTGTTTCATGGGATCAGAGTAAGGCTGCTGGAGGATGCAATACATGACTCTGGGAGTGCAACTTCTTTAGCCTAACAGGAGCCAAGAACAGCAGCAATGTCAGGTGTTCCTCCACATTTGTGGAACCACATCAACCCCTGAGTCATTGTACGGGGCAGGGCAACCTACACCTCCCTAGATTTGGGTCAGCAAGCTCTGTTTGGGGCTGTCTGGGTCTTTCCTCTGCTGTGCCAGAGAACAAATGCACACAGACCATCCAGAGCTATGTACCACCATGTCCAACCCACGCAAAAAGGCAGTGGGATGAGGAGGAGCCTGGTCCAGGCGTGGTACAGCTGTTTTCAATGCCCCACAACAGACACAGAGCAGGGACATGACCCCTGCCATCACTACACCCCATCAGTTTTTCACAGAGGAAACCCCACTAAACCCCACTGCCCACAGGGAATGGTGAGCCATTGCTTCCTCTCTGCAGGAAGCTGATCTGCAGATTGGAAACCAAACAGCACCTTCTTCAGAAAGCCTTGGCCTCACTTGAACCCACAGGGAGATCAGTGATAGATCTTCACATCACAATGGTTTGCAACCAACTGCAGGGTGGGGATGCTCCTCATTCCTTGACAGTCAAGGACCTCATTAGTGGTGCCTGACAGCTGCCAAGCCAGCAAGCTCCACCTCCTGCTGAAGCAGGAAAGAAATAAATCTAGAAGGGCCTAAAAATCTCACCTAAACAACTGAGCCTTCTTCCTCTTTTCACCAAAGAGCAGCAGCTTACAGGCTGTGAGGGGAAAAAAAGGCCTAAAGGCAGTAACAAAGCTTTTATGCCAGGGGGCAACTGAGGCTGACTAATAAAATTCATCCTGCTACTCCAGAACTGCCCCACTGGCTGTACCTTTCCTACCCAACTACAGATTGGATCAGCCCAGCTGCTGCCAAGGTGGGATCACTCCTTCTCAGAGTAAGAGACAACTTACTCTGTATGACGACTTCTGGTGATTGATGTGCCTTCTATGTTAAAAGGAACTTACATCTGGCATGGGAAAACAACCAAATATCTGTTACAGAACCACCAGAACACCCACTAAAATCCTCTAACAGCTAAAGACAGGAACAATGACACCTGACATTCAGGTGCTTATCATCCACACCTGCTCAAGCTGCTCTCCCTGCCCCTCCTCAATTAGGTTAACTGCTGGCTTAGAAGAAGAAAATTACTAACCTGACTCTGCCATAACTAGACTCAGTTTGTTTAGAAATTTGCTACAGAAATGAAAAGGGGAAAATAATGGTTAATAATGGTCTGTTCATTTGTAATTGTAAAGCAAAAAAAGAACTCATACTTAAGGCATTCCATTTGCTACACCAGCAGATGTATCTGATTTTACATTCCTACAAGCTAACAGATACTAATAAAACAACTAATGTAACTGAGCACAGATGTATCCATGCCTTTGGAAAAAAGTTATTAATTTTGCATGTCTTAAACTTAATGTACATTACCTGATGAAGTGCTCCTGCTGGTAGAATAATAGCATCACCAAGGAACTGAATAACTGTGCAGGTTTTTACTCCATATTCTTCAAAAAGTCTTTGGCGAAGTTTTTTGTTCACATACCAACTCTGATCACGGATTGGATCGTGCTCTGGTAAAACCTCCAGGCCTTGCTCCTTTGCTATCTGTTGAGTACAGAAAAGATCCCAAATAACTTCCAAAAGAACCAAACCTTTTGCTGATCAATGTTATGTGTGCCCACCTGGCCAAGCAATGTCACTCAGTTCCCAATACCACACAAGAGCTCTGGCTAGGGATTCAAAACAGCCCCAAAGCACCTGGGAGGTCTCACTGAACTGAGGACATCTGCAACACTCCCACTCCAAAGTGCAGAGCTTTAAAGAACTCAGCACAATCATCTATTGATAAGCAACATGCTTCTCTGTGTGACTTTTTCATCCAGAAAATAAAATCTGAGCTCAGGGGTTCCTGTGCTGCAAATTCCTCAGTTTTGACACAGACACACAACATCACCACCTTAGCTCAGGAAAAAAGCAGCCAATAAAGCCAAAGGTTGTAGTCCTGGGAAACCTGCTCCAGGTGCCTCTGCTTGAGCACAGGGCTGGACAGAAGGGACCTCAAGGGTCCCATTCCAACCTCAGCCACACTGGGATAACAAGCTGCTTTCCTACCACCCCTATGAAGGTATTAAGAAAAAATGATGAACACAAAAATACTTCCTGACATCAGTAAACGGAATGGCACAACCATTTCTCATCAAGTGAATCACAGGGGAACAAATATTACTCTTAATCAACTACTACTAAATCAATCCTAGTCACTAAAAAAGAAAAAAGTGATTACATATAAAGAACACAGACCTAATCCACCTGTCATGAGTCATGAAACAAGTATCTCATTAGAAAAAGAGGGTTTTTTTTTATTTTATTAAATGAATGTAATTATGCAATGCAGAACTTGAAACTCTCCTTGAGTATTATCACCCTTCTAACAAGATACTGAGATTTTATATCTTAGCAGCAGCAAAGTGGTCCCAGTGATTACTCATCAATAATCTCCAATTCAGTACTTCCCAAATACCACCACTCCTAAAATACATGGTGGCACACAACTCACTTGGGATACCAGGGCTGACTGTGGTAGCAAATGACAAACTTACACAGCATCCTAAATGGGGCTGTTTTAAACCTGTTGCTCAAATAGTTTCACAGCTATTCTCTATAGTTTCAAAAGTGCTCTGAGGGAATATTCAGCACTTCTTCTCTATGGCCACCTATTCCTTTGCATTCATGACTTTATTCACAACTCTCTTTTTTGAACTGAAAAGCGACCATCTAATTTATGAGCACCTACTTTCTGAATGAACAAAAAGTCTTGCTGAATAATTCATCATCTCCTGGAATTAGCTTTGTTTTACTTACCACTGCTCATTTTTCCCCACAGCTCAGCCTGGTACAGACACTGCTTATTGTCCAAGGGAAGCTTCAGTGCTGAATTTCTTGGGCTCCCCCTGCTCACAGCAGAGCCCTTGGCCTCGAGTTGGTCCATGGACCCCTTTGCTGCAGCCAGTTATAACTCATCTCATCTCTCCTCACACAAGAGGACAGTAAAGGCATTTTCTCAAGCAATCACTTCAGTGATACTTTGGTATTTCTGTGTCTTCTATCAAGGCCACCTTCCAGAGCACAAAATGTGCTAAGGACAGGGCACAGAACACTGCTTCCAAGATGGAATTCCGTATTCCAATAGAATCCCTACATTTAATGCACTGACAGATAATCCTAGGGAACAACTGGAAAGGTTCTGATGTGGCTCTGAGTTCTGATCACCACCAGCCACTGCAGGATGATCTGCAGCACAGCCAGGTTAAGTTTGCTGCCCCTGGGGATGTTCTCCCACTGCTTCCACCTTCGCCAAGAGCCCAGCCATGCTCCTGTGCTGCCTGATGTGACAGTCCTGGCAAAGATTGGTGCCCATGGGTGGTGAGGCCAGGGCACTTGGCATGGGAAAGTTCACCAGCAATAATACAACAATGGATCAGTGACAGAAAAACACCATCCCACAAATTATCTTTTGTGTTAGAGCAGATCTCCATGCCCTCCTAAGCCTTCAGTTACAGGCCACCTGTCACTCTCACAAAGTGAATTTATGTGTTACACACTTTTATTTGTCGGTGGTGCAATAGGTCAAGTTTATTTTATGGGCTAATTTTGCCTTCCTCCCTTCTCTAACAGGTAGGGTTTGTGGTTTTTGCCAGCCCCTTTTGATTTACCAATTACTTAGGTTATATTTATAAATGATGTGTAATAAAGCTAACCTTTTGCAGAAACTCTCTTATCTTGTCAGCATCTTTGCCAGCATAAATGTGCCACAAAGCACCAGGTAATTCACTGGAATCTTTCAACCTCTTCCTTAAAAGGTCATCCAAATCTTCCTCTTCCAACTTCTTCAAAACTCCTAAGGTTCAACAAAAATATTCTTTAAATGTGAGAAGAAGAAAAAATGGAGAAACTAAATATTTTCTTTTCAAAATTCTTGTGTGAGATTGAGCAGATGGAAGTTTGCTGAATACAACAGAAGCCACCAGGTGATCTTTCTGTTCAGTGTCTGTAACTCATTACTAGAACACAAATGCTGTGGATACCTTAAAAATACCTTTAATTTTTCAACTTTTTCACATTTCCTGAATTCCACAGAACACAATCTCCTACCTGAAATAAACAAGCAGGGCTGGTACCAAAAATGAAAAGATGGAAAAGGTGTTTTCCTGCAGTCAGCACAAGCAGTGTATAGCATGCTGTTGCTGCAGCCAGAGCTCTCCCAGGATGCTCAAGTTTGCTGCTATTAACTCCATGCACACACCAGTGAAAACAAAGCAAATGACAGACAAACCTTACTGCAGCTCTATTAGTCACACCCAAAATCTACATTTGCTGATTATGGAATAAGAGGACAAAAGAAAAAGGGCAAAGAAACAGAACTATTTCAGTGATTTAAAGACTGTTTCACATAAGCAATAAACCTCATAGAGACAACTAACATACACCAATTGAAGCTCTCCAGTGCTGAAAAATTACATTACAGCCCAAATTCAATAGAGTAAGCACAATGCATCCAGAAGAAGCAGCATGAACAGAAGGTTTGGCAAATACATCATCCTGACATAATTGTTAGAACCAGCACAGCTTCCAGAGAAAATCCTTCACCCTGCACTTCCATTAGCTATGCCAGCCCCAGCACAGCCATGGTGCATCAATTCTATGTAATGGCAAAAAAAGTGGAAAGAGTTTGAAATACCATTTCATAATTCATGAACTGCAGTGTATTTCATACAGAGCTAATGTTGTGCAAACCCGTGGAACAAAGAAAAAAATCACCCAGCTGCAAGCAGGTTCTTATGGATCTGCCTTCCAAAGAAGAGTGTCAAATTTAGAAGGGGCAGAACTTTCAGTCCATCTACACCTCTTACAGTGAGTGAGGTTCACATTACCTGATTTGGAAAGTACTCCATTTCCTTTGGCTATGCCAACATAAACAAGGATGTTCACGACATCAGAAACCTCAATATGGAGATTTGTGGTTCCTATGTCATGGTCTTTAGTAGCAGCCACACCTATGTTACAAGATAAAATTAAGATTTGTTTGTACTGCATATTCAAATCAGAACATGTAACAACAGCGAAGAAATTTCTGAAGTATACTTGGCATCACTGAGATAGATTAAAAACATGTTTTTGGTTCACCTGCTAAACAAGGTGATACCAATGTTTTCTGCTAAACAAAAAAACATTGATTTCTAACAGAGTCCTTGAGATTCTCTCTTAGCCCAGGTACCTGTCTCTACACACAGAACAAAATGTTCCAGCAGAGTAGTCAGGGACATTTCCTGACCACTATGTTCCATTCCTCTTCAACCCTTCAGGTTGTTCAGGGCAATGAATACACAAGGTTATCAAATCTGTCACTTTTATGTCTGGCTGTAAGAGAGTCCTTAATCAGAATTATGTTCAAAGAGGAAAATTAATTTTAGTTTTAAGAAGTGGAAATGAACATTTTTAAGTCAAAAGGACATTCTGGAACACAGCCTTAGAACAGTATTACCTCAGAGTGGCATTAATGACTCAGTTCTCAGACCCATGCCACTACCATTATTGTTAATATGCTTCTTTCACAAGATATTTGGAGAACTTTTAAAACCAAAGCCATTGTGCCACAAATTACTACTCATTTCTTGTCCTATTTGTAAAACAGAATTGAACACAATTCTTTTTGCAAAAGAAGGAGCAGACAGAAGATGTCTGTGGGACTCAACCTTTTCTAAACAGGTTTTTTGAGTGTACAGCACACAAAATAAATGATGAGAAATATTATGAGATTAATTTATGACCAGAATTATGAATACAATGATATTTCATGAAGTGTTTTGTCACACAGCATTACTAAAGACAGGTTCTATCACTGTGCAGAAGCAGCTAACCATTTATATGCTCCAGAATACTGTAATAGCATAAGAAAAGATGGACAGAAATGGAGAAGCAAATAGACTCTCATGGCCCAGGTGCAAGTAGTCCTAAATACTCAAGTCAGTCAGTATTTCCCCTACATACAGTGACGAAGAAAGCTCAGCTTTCTGTCAGGCATGGCAATGTGTGATATTCTACAGGCTGAAGGGAGGAGGTAACAGCTGCATTTACAGGGCACACTCACCATATGCACTGCACAGTCTGGGTCCCAAATCCGGACGGACAAAAAATCCTGGCAGATGAGAAGCCAAGTTTAGTTTTCCTTCTGGGCTACAATACTCAGGCAAGGGTAAACTTTTTAGTAAGTCCTCATATCTGGAGGAGAAAAGAATAAAAGAATAGAATTGAATTTGTGCTGTTACGTAGAGAGAGAAAATAGAGTAATATTAAGATTGACTGAAGACCATCTACTATTAAACTAAAAATACCTTGCTGGCATCATGGTCTTGAAATCTTCACCAGAAGGCCAGTCTTTCAGTTTTAGCAGAGCTGTTTCTCCATTTTTTACTTTCTGCCGTTCTGTAAGTAACAGAAATAACTAAAAACTCATGTACTGTAGGCATTTCACTTTATTCAACTAAAATATAAACATGAACTCTAAACCTGCCAAGAATCTAAATTTCAGACATAAACAGGAGATAGCTGATTTCGAGACTCAAGAATGATACAAACCCAACTCAGCTAGTTAAGCAAGAAGGACATGTGTCCAGTTTCCTACTCAGACCTAGGCAGTATAACAGTGCATCCTTAATTCTGCAGAGATACAGATTGCAAGTTTCTACCACATTGTCTAGAAAGAGACTACCTAGAACTTTCTTTTGAAAGTTCCTTCAAAGCCTCAAGATCCATAATGATAATTTTTAACGGCAGTTTCTAACACTGATCATGGTCAGAATCAATACCATAATACATTTTTAAGGAACATACTTGAAACATCTTCAAAACCATCCCAGAACTCCTTGACATTGGTGTTTGAAATAATACTGTCCTTGCAATTCAAGATATCTGCTTGCTGGTTTCCAAAATCCAAACTGATGGACTCAGCTTTCCACAGGCTGAAGTTCATCTTCTTATGCATACCAGACACCAAAACAGGCTGTAAAGAATAAAATAAAATAATTTTTAAAAATCAGTACTTATCCTTTCACAAGCAGACAAATTTTTTAACTGAGCTGGAATACAAATGTGTCTGGAACACACATGGAAGACCTTGGCCTTACTGAGCTGTTAACACTTCTCCAACAGCACCCATATCCAAAGGTGCCATCCCTTTCTGGAATCTGTAACTCCACAACAGAAATGTCTCATTTATTATAACTGGTTACCTCAAGTTTAACTACACAAGGTTCACCTGTGGGCTATACCTGACAACCTTTTTTTACCCCCAGTTTTAAATACACAGTTAGGCATTTCTGCCCTTTAACACACAACTCCCCAGAGCTCCTGCTGATGGCACTTTACTGACCAACCTGCTCAATACCTACCCTTCCTTGTTTCCAGCACTCTTTGAAGAGTTTCCAGTTGTTGGTGTTTTTATGATCTCTGAGCCACAGAACATGCTTGTCACAGATCCACGAGTACTGGATATCACTGTACCGTTTACTGCAGTCATCCTGAATGCTTTTTTTATCATCCTTTGGCTCTTCTTTTATTTCAGATTTCACATTTATCTTTGGTGCTCTATTTGGTGGAATCTTGTTTTCTACTACTGAAGCAATTATATCATCAAGAATGTTTGGCATAGTCCTTCCACTCTTGCCACTCTGTTAGAAAACAAATGCATGCTTAAACAGTGTAAAAGCAACTTAATGCAATTCCTTTTGAAAAAGAGTAGCATTTCTGATGTTGTATCAATTATCATCACATATAAAAACAAATAAAATGTTAATGTGTATGTGTGCATATGAAGTTTTAATTATGAATGAGTATTTAAGGCAATACACCTATCAGACTGCCCTAACTGTAATGTGCCAGAATAGATGGATAGAGATTTTCAAATCCTAAGAGAAAAACTGCATCTTGTAAAGACTTACTGCTGTTCCTGTGGAGTAGACTGGAGCAAAAGCAATGCCAGCATCTGTAGAGCCCAGGCGCAGTTTGCCTGCTGTTGTAGTTAACAGATCTCGTAAGGTTGAGCCCTGCTCATTGTTCTGGGATGAAGGAGGAGAATTTTTACAGTTTGGGGACTCCAAATTATCCTGATCCTTCCCTTCCTTTGAATGTTTTCCAGAAGGACATTCTTTGTTCTCTAAAACAAAAATAATCATTGCAAGTTTATGCTGTTGTATCATAATGCACACATAGGAACAGCACCAGTACCCTGCACTTCCCAGTGGTGGTAACAGACTGTGCAGCACTTTACTCACTTTATCCAGCTTTATTCACCTGGAAATGCACCAGAGGATGAACTGCATCCTTCAGAACACAGTCAAACAGTGTGACCAGGCAAACGCCTCCCAGAGCATCTCAGACCTGCAGCTGAGTGAGTCTGTCCTGAGTGAGATATGCTGTAGCTGGAAATGCTTCCCCAGCACAAAGGCATTCCACCAGCTACCTTCTGCTGATGGATTCTGATGCCACCAGGGAAGAGAAAGAACACTGTCTTTTCTTTTTGTGAACAGCAAATGGCACTGGTTTTTTATTAATTCAATTACAGAATAACACAGAATCACTAGCTTGGAAGAGACCTTTAAGATCAAGTCCAACCCATGCCCTAACACCACCTCAACTAAACCCTGGCACCCAGTGCCACCTCCAATCTTTTTTAAACACATCCAGGGATGGTGACTGCACTACCTCCCTGGGCAGACCATTCCAGTACTTCATCACTCTTTGTGTAAAAAACTTTTTCCTAATATCCAACCTATATCCCCTGGCACAGCTTAACACTATGTCCTCTGGTTCTGTCAGTGCTGCCTGGACAAAGAGCCCAGCCCCAGCTGAGCACAGGCACCTTTCAGGAGCTGTACAGAGTGATGAGGGCCCCCCTGAGTCTCCTTTTCTCCAGGCTGAGCACCCCCAGCTCCCTCAGGGGTTCCTCACAGGCTTTGTGTTCCCAGCCCCTCTCCAGCCTCGTTGCCCCCTCTGGACGCGCTCCAGCGTCTCAACGTCCTTCCCAAGCTGAGGGGCCAGAGCTGGACACAGCACTGCAGGTGTGGCCTCACCAGGGCCAGGCACAGGGGCACAATGACCTCCCTGCTCCTGCTGGCCACACCATTCCTGATCCAGGCCAGGAGCCCTTGGCCTTCCTGGCCACCAGGACACACTGCTGGCTCATGTTCAGCCGGCTGTCACCAGCACCCCCAGGTCCCTTTCTGCCTGGCCACTGCCCAGCCACCCTGTCCCCAGCCTGCAGCACTGCAGGGTTATTGTGGCCACAATGCAGGACTCAGCACTTGGACTTACTAAACTTCATCCTGCTGGACTCTGCCCATCCATCCAACCATTCCAAGCCTCCCTGCAGAGCCCTCCTACCTTCCAACAGATCAACACACACTCCCAGCTTGGTGTCATCTGAAAGGTACCAGCAGTGCCCCCAAAGTCACAGACTTGCAATGACAATTTCAAATATTTACCTTTTTTTTCCTCTCTGGCTTTCTGCTCTGCAAGATCAGCCAGCCAATGCAGTGGGGACTGGGATTCAGGCGGTGTTAACTTGCTGTCTGTGCTCACATCACTCCTTGGACTTGTGTTACCATTTGTCTCAGACTTTTGAGGAGTATTCTGCTGTTGAGACTCAGGCATACACAGAGAAATTTTATTACTGTGGTTAAGGACATTCTGCAAAACCTGTGAAGAACAAATTTATTTTTAACTACACAGCTTCACTTTAAAGTATTTCAAAGACATGGCCAGTATTTAGCCCCCACATATGCAAACTGAAATGCAACTGGTACTATTCAAAGACAAAAACCCACCAGGATCAGAACACTCAAGATGCAATGTATACACATATTTTAGACTCACCTGAGACACACCATTCATTGCAGGGAGCTTGCCAGCTTGTGTGTTCTGCTTGGTGGTGCACTGACAGTGGGATTTAATTTCAAATTTTTCTCTAATATTGTGCATAGCATCTAAAAGATCTGTCAAAACTAAAGACAATTAAGGAGAAAAACATTACTAGCTGTCAATCATTGTGACCTTCTTTACCACATACACAGAGTGATGTTTTAAACTATTAAAAATTCTGAATTTACCACTCAAAACTACTCCAAAATGACTGCAAGCTCAAGCTTGTGCAGAGAGACACTCAATTAAATAATTGTACACTACTCTTCTGAATCATCTGAGCTTTAGTCTGCACTTCCATTGCATGGCACACACCAAGCAAGCCAGTAATTATTTACTTCTCATTGTTCAATGGGTAAATCATTGCTTCATTCAATAAAACCATCAGCTACAGACTGAAGTGAGCCATGTCTTGACAAAAAAATCACTATGTGAGCATGTAAATGAAGGCTGTTTGGTAATGGGCATGCACAGAAGAACAAAACTGAGGTTAAGTAGGCAGTCTTCATTGTGATGTTTCCAGATGAGTGGTTCACTTTCACAATTTAAAATTCAAACCAGTTTCAGTCTAGAACCTGTTCTGGGAAATGTCACAATTTGAATTTGTTATGGAATCTACCCAACCTTCATTTCTACCTGAACTAACATGCAACAACCCAGGGAATAATGGCTTGGTTCTGTATTTTCAGCTTAAAATAACCTGGGAATTTACTTAGTACGTTTAGGGCACATTTCAGTTTTCTATTTTCTGGTCTGTATCAATGCTGACAGAAATTTTGTGCTAACAACCACTACACCACACCTAAAGGCACTACTTCAGAGAACTTACTTGGTTTTAAGCAGAAATCTGAATCTAGCTGCGTTTGTGATTCCTGCTTAGTTTTTGAATTATAATGAGGTCATTCGTTGCATTTTGCTCAATCAGCTGAACCAAAATCTTTCTTTTCTTTTTTGGGTATGGGACAGACAACAGTGAAAAACAAATCCCCAAAAATCCTTTGCCTCAGTGATACTATTTAACCATTTTCTTTCAACATCTAAGGTCAGATTTATTAGGTACATTCTGATTGTTTTATTCTGCTCTGAAAAGGTACAAATCCATCACAAAAAAGGCCCTCCAATTCTTCACTGCCTGTCCCCAAAACCCCTTTACACATGTGGCAGCACACTCCTCTTACTCTCATCATCATCTGTGCCCAGTGCTGGTAAGTGCCCAGAGGCATTTGCCTTCTTGCAATGATTTAACCCAATTCCCAGGTTTTTAAATGGAAAATGAGAAGTTTTCTGAAACAACTCTGGCCCTGCTTCACAGAAAGACCTGGGGAAAAAGCAGCTTCTGCTTGTTGGCATATGGTCTTACCAGAGCCTGGAATAATCTGTGTTGGCATCAGGTGCTTGTGATCATGAGGCTGTCCCTTCACACACTTCATCCAGGCATACAACTCCTTATCTGCAAAACACGATTGCCAGTGTTTTACTTGCCTTACATTGCACACAGACAGAGCTATGGCATTTCAGACTGCTTTTGGTTAGAAACATTTCTCTGCACATACAGGCCTTCTGTCTGGGCATCCAGTGTGACAAGGACTTGCATACAACACCTACTTTTCACATTATTGAAGAGTTTAACAATACTGAAATCTGAAACAGCTGCATCTGTAACACAGGCCCTTGCCAATTACCTCCAAATTTCAAAGTATATTCCCTTTATCACATTTAGTGAGCTGCCAATTTAACATAGGCTGAAATCCTTTACAGTTGCTATTAAAGCCATGAGCCTCCCTGGATGAATCCTACCATGGAAAAGAGACATAATTAGGCTGTGATTTTATGGTTCATCTAATTTAACACAGTCCCCACTCCAACTGGAAGTGTCTGTTTTCCACCAGAGTTCCCCAGAGAAGCCAAAAAGATGAACTTCTAACCAAGTCATCTCTCTGATTCAGCTTATGACACAGCTACACCAGAGGAACTGGTGGCACAAAGGAGAGGGAAGTTGCATCCCTGATTTATGGCACATTAAATCAACCATGAAACCCTAAGTCTCTATGTACTGGCTGAAAATCATTGGTGCCAGCAGAAAGGGCCTAACTGGTAGGAGAGGCTTTCTAAAAACTTTAAGGAAGACTCTCCTGAAATGTGCAATGTTTAAAAAAAACACACAAGAAGAATGAGAGTAAAAAAGGTCTGGCCAAGCAACTGGTCACCAACCTGCTATGTGATTTTGGGGCACAAAGAACACAATTTCTCTCTCCATCCCCAGTCCTATTCACTGAACTGCTAATTTTAAGAAATTTTTCCAAGCCTTTTACCAGTTTGCTCACTCCAGCAATTTAAACTAAGGAACACAACACAGGAAGCATTTAACACATTTAAAGCATTTTTTCACACTGTAGTTGGTACACAGTGTTTCAAATGTTCCTTCAGATAAGTATTAAATTTATAAGCTAGTCAGTAGGTTTTGCAGCACCTAAAACATCTGAATGTCCAACTGGTCACAAACATAAATAAATGAAGACAACAAAGCAGTTGTAGATCTACTTAATCTATTTTCTCGTGGAAATGTCATAAAATGGCATCCCACTTGATGGTGCCATAAACTGTCTGAAGGTAACAATGGTTGCATAGTCACTCACTCATGAAGTAAAGTGATAAGAGAAGTCATTGATAAGGATCTGAATCTGGAATATTTAAACCTTTAACATTCCTGCTGAAGCAGGAAAAAACCAGGGGATTCTCTGTTACATTCAGCAACTGTAAAAACAACTCCTGGTTCCAGGAAAAATGGTGTAATATAAAGTCCTATTATACAGAGATGGGTGGGTGGTTCTGAACGTTTTTGAAGAGAGTACCAAAGAAGCAACACAGTTCACATGAATCCTACAGCATCATTAGAAATTAATCTGCAGCAAGGGAAGCTGCTGTACTTCTGCTCTCACACGTAAAACTGCAACCAACAGAAAGGAGAAAGTCCTCCCTGTAAGAAATCTGAAGCCTCCTTCTTTCTACTGCTTGTTCCAACTTCTAAGACATTTTGCTAAAACTTTCCTGGCTGGTTAACACATGCTATAAAAAGCCTCTGACTGTGTGTTCCCACCAGGGTAAATAATGTTTGGCATGTGTCCCAAGCCACGTCAGATGGATGCACACACAGACTGCAGCCCCTGAAGAGCTGCTGAAGCAGCCTCCAGCACTAAAGCAGTAACAACTGCTCTCAGTGCAGGAAAATACTGACATTAGCTCCCTAAAAACTTCAGTGTAGGAGGCCTGTCACTGCAAGCCAGGGACAAAGTGGGTGAGACTCTCCATTTGGCAAAGCTTTGCCACCTAACAGTTAAGCTTTATTTTACTAACATTTCACATCTGTGACATTACAGGCTATGACAAACATGGAACAGCTTTTCAAAACAGCATTATCCTTGAATCAGTTCCTGGCACAGTGTCTGACCACAGAACTGTGCCAGGGCACAATGCCTGCCTCCCAGGGAAGGCAGTGCATTCCACCAAGCAGCCTGCACTCCAGTGTCACAGCTGCAGGCTCCAAGCCCAAATCAATCCTCCAAGTTATTCCCCCTTTCAATTGCAACCCAGCTGGGTCACCCAGAAATCAGAGGTTGGCTGATTATACTTCTCTCTCTCCAGACTAAAGCAGACATATCCATTAGAGCACAGGATAAACCACATATATGTGTAGGCCTATGGATTGTGAAACTTCCACTAACACTCATTTTAAATATCATCCAAAGTATTTTTCTCTTTTTTTTTTTTTATGATAAAGCCACAAAATGGGATCTTACATCAGTATGACAAGCCACTTCTGAAGGGAGGACTCCAGAAAACATTTAAATCAAGGCAAGTCCTAACAGCAATGAGTTACCATAAACAGGAAGGTGTGACTGAGCACCAGCCTCAACCAAAGAACAAGATTTAACCTTGAGGGGCAAGGCAAAGCAATCCCCACAAAAAGACTGAAACGTGGACAAAGAGCTAAAATAGCCCCCAGAACAGCTGCTTTCAGAATGACTGATTCTGTATCCTCTGACAAAAAAAGGAGGTAAAAAAGATCCAAGAGAAACCAATACACACAAGAAGTAATTTAACACTTTACAGAAAGACAGCTCTAGTGAATCAGCAGCTCTGCAGCAAATGAGAATAAACAGCCTATACAATACTCTAGTTCATAAAAAACTGACCTCTAGAACTTTTCCTTTCCTTTGCTTTGTAACAATCCAGGCAAACCACAAATCCACATTTTTGGCAGACCCAATGAATGTTAAATAACGTGGCTTCACATGCATCACACATCTCACGGACTCCTCTCACTGCTCTCTTCCATGCAATTTTGGCTGAAATACAAAATAAGCAGAATAAAAGGACTGAAATTTAAATGCAAAGCACAGAATGAATAGTCTTTATAGATGAAGCATTCATAAGTTTCCCCCCAGACACAACTGGGTTTTGGGGGAGGAAAGTGATCCTTCATGAACAGGCCATCAAGAGCTGCCCTCTTAGTTCCATTACACAGCATCCCCTTCAATGCTACCTATTATCAACACATTATAAAGAAATAAGGCATTCAGAAAGCACAGACTAAAGTAATACAGAAAATATATTGCTGCAAGCATGTAGAACTTTTTCAGCATACACTTTTAACCCATGCACTCACGGGGGTTTTTCACCTGAGTGCCCACAGGACATGTTTGATCTAAAGGGCAGCCAAAGCAGTGAGCTGGCCATGGAAGCTGGCAGAAGGGGAGGGAGGTGCCTGCTCAGGAGACCTGGCTAGTACACGTTTTTCTGCTCCACTTCCTCCTCACACAGCCTGGAATGCGCAGAGCCACCAGGCTGTGCCCATCTGCTGTGGGCCAGAAGGATGGAGGGTTGCTTTGGAGGGGAGGGGACAGTGTCAGCACGGCTCTGCAGGACCTACACTGCTCCTCTGCTCTGCTCTGGGAAGAAGACACATCACAAACACCATTTGCTGGCTCCCCACAGGCCTTGGCTGGGAGCTGCCTGCTCTGGCTGGAGGCCAAGCTGGCAATGGAGGCTGCTCCAAAGGCACCAGGAGCCTGGCCCTGGCCTGGCACAGCCACCAGCACAGGGAGGGGATGGGGCTGGGGCTGGCCCACTGAGGAAGGAACCCTCCCCAGCACGTCCTCCTAGGAAAATCCAACAGCCAGGGAAGAGAGCTGCACAAAGGGAAGCAATGGTCATCCAAGAAAAACTGCACAACACTTGAGGGCTCCTTACCGTCTTTTTTCACCCAGGACATGGCTGTTTTCTCAGAGGTTACCAACTGACAAAATTTATCCCCTATGATATCTAGAATGTATTTAGAAGTTTCTAGGTCCAGTTCATCATCCTCATAGTTTTCATGTGTCCATAAACTCAGTGCTTCATCATCATATTGATCAGGAGAGGAGAAACCATCTATCCTAACCACTCCATTCTTACTAAAAGACAACCTAAAAATGAAAACAGATAGTTTAACTGCATGTATCATTATACTCTGTGACTTCCAATTTACTTGCTGCTTATGTCTTACAACACAAAAGTTTTCTTTCCACCTTATCATCCTACATAATCTTTAAAATTTAAAATAAATCTTACTGATGAAAATATCTTTTAAAGGTAAACAAGGAAGTACGAAAACTAAAATTAACCTTTTAGGAACTTTTTTACATTCCATTCACTCATCATTCTCTCCGTCTAGCATTTATTACTCCTTTAAAATTGCAGACAGAAATATTTTCTTTTTCTATTTTATTTTGGTCAAAGTTTGGTTCCACCCACTTTCCCTCCTCACTTTCAATTTTCAGAATGTCTGTGATAGCAGACATTGACTTCTATCGACTCACTTTGACTTTTATATTATAGATTTTTGTATCCCACTGCTCTCATACTGAGAAAACATGGGTTCAAACACTACATTTAATTTTTTCTAGGCAGAACAAATCAGCAATAGAAGTTTTTGTATCCACTAAACTCTGACCTTTCAAAGGTTTTCCTGTTGCCCTACCCAGGGCCATTCTACTGACTCTGACTGTACTTAGCCTATTTTTAAGTTGTAACAATCATTCCATCTTATCCAAAACAGGATAAGTCATTACACAGATGTGATTATAACAGTTAGGGAATTTATGGCATCGAGACAATCCTGAATTTGGACATATCAATAACAACATTTAGACATGTATTCAAATGAACAAAATAAAATTATCAACTTTCAGCTTCCAAAACAACAATTTCCAAAAGAAGTGTAAACTTCTTTTGCAATTCGAGCCCTACTATCTAAACACAATGAAAATAATTTAACTGCAGTAAAATTTACCACAATACAATAAAAACATTCCATGCTGGTTTTTTTTAATGCTGGCAAACCTTTATGTTCTCTCCTTTATACAGGGGGAAGAAAATCAACCAAAATTCCAACTTTGCCAAATGTGTGAGGAAATATTCTTACAGAGAAGATATTCAGAGTCCAATCTTGAAATGATTCCTATGGATCTACCAAGTCTTGTAACTGAAGATTCATGATAAAAAATTAAACCCCATTTAGGGAACAGCTTCTTGCCAAATACAAGTTGGATTAATATTGACAGCACAATCCATTTACAAACTGTTTTATCCTGTTTTATCCTTTCTTGGAGCTTCCTTAACCCCAGGAAATTTTTTTTTCCTTGTCAGTTTTCCTTGATGGGCCATTAATTCCAAAAAGAGGAGATCACAACTGCTCTCTGTCCTCTGAAAACTCCCAGAAAACCCTGAGCAACATTCCCACCATATACTGGCATAAGAACAATTACAAGTAAGTGCAACTCTGTGGTTGTACAGCTTGTCCAGAAAAAGTGAAGCTTGCCTTTTGAAAATCCCACTTCAAATGTCAGACACCTGTGTAATGGTGATGTGCTGTATTTTCTGCTTGCCTAAGGTACAGCAGGCAGATCTTCTGATGTCTTTGCTATGAAGCTTTTAAACAGCAATGAAGTCTATCCACAAAAGAAATGCAAATGTAAATACTGTTAAAATAGATGCTTTTTTCTTTTATCGGGTAGACTGAGCCAGAAAAATCAGACATGCTTTCAAGCCCTTTGTCAATATTATTTTTAAAAGCTGAAGCACCACATTACCAGGAAATTAGGCATCCTTACCTCCTAAAGTAGTAAAATCTACAAAATACTGGTGAGTGAGTGGGTTCTTCTCCTTTCTTACTTCTTATTAACCTACATTCTCTGCATTTTTGTAAATTTGGTCCTATTTCAGAACAAGAATCATCCTGCAAAAAGGACTCTCCTGTTTGCTTCAGCTTCTTGACTTTGCGCCAGTCCTTTAACACGGAGCGAGGTATCCCAGCTGCAAAGGAAGGACAGTTGCAGATGAGGTACTGGCACTGCTTCCTCACACAAGACAGTCAGAATTCAGCTTTTTTTTCTGGTACATTTGTTACCTGCATAATGTATTTCATTTTTATTTCCACCTATTTCCCCTGTCAGCACCGAAGTGAAAAAAGCAAAGGGACCAATAAAACTTGCACAGGCAGGAGCACACTTAAGTAACTGCTAAGCTCCCAAGACACTACATTTTTCCTTATAATAGGTGTATTATTCCCCAGATATTCTACTAAAACCATCTTCAGAATCTCATTCTGACAAAAAAAGCAAAGACATACAATACTGCAAGAAAGTTAGGTTTGTACTCTGTTTCTGAAGGTGTAGGCAAAAAGAGTCACACTTTAATGTATAAAAGCAGAGCTTAAAAAAAATAACCTAAAACCAAATTCCAACTCCTTTAAAACTTTTTTTTTTTTAAAGTTACAGAACAGCAGCTATATTCACAGAATCCATTTACACTCTGTCTGGTTTGTTGGCTTTGCAAGGCCAAGCTGTATAATTCTATTTTTGATACTGAAGTCAGCAGATCTGACACTGCGTAACATGAGGAGCAGGTCTATTGAGTAATAAGTGCAATTTTCACATACAGGTTTTGAAACTGAACCCTGTTGTCATTTAATCAAGCTTTCATTTTAAGGAGTCTTGAAAGTGGCACCACTCTTATCTGCAGACAGAGAGAATTATCTGTCATTTCATCTACCACTGCTCTTGAAAGTTCATGTCCTGTAAACAGGGATCTGATGTAGGATGATAAAAGGGTCAGGGTGTTAACTTTGGACTTGGTACCTGGGTGCAGACTGGTGTTTTGCCAGAGATGACTTGTGCAAACTTTACAAGTGACAGACTGCCTATGCCTCAGTTCTTGGCCTACAAACCACATTCCACACTCACCCAAGGCATGACAGTCACTGGACTGAAACCTGAGGAGTAAAAGGGGTACAAGTACAGGTTTACTAGTCTGAAACAATGATTTCTGCCTTGGAAGAAGAGATCCTGGGTGTCACCTGGTAGCTGCTAGACTTCAAGCTCTGTGGGTAGGCACTTGGAAGACCCTCAGCACGTGCAGAGGTGTGAAAAGCCTGGCTGTGCAGGAGGGACCCTCACAGCCCAGAGCTCTGAGTGCTCCTGGGGCATCAGGACACAGTTTACTTTAAGAAGGGAAGCTGGAAAATATTTTACAGGCATGTTTGCCTTGATCTTCCCTTCACTTGGGAGCAGAAAGGAAAAGCAGTACTATTACCACTGGACCAAATATCTAGAATACTTCAGATGGACTAAAACACTTCCAGCACCCAGTACAATTCAGGATGAACTACTCTCAGATACCAGATGAGTAACTTTATACACCAGACAGTGAAAAGCCACAGAATGTAATTACAGGCAGTATTGCTCATTTTCTTGCTACCTGTGCTTAAAAAGTCTTACAAGAAGTAATTTAATGGTAGACACTCTAATACTTAACCAGACCAAAGACAAAGAAGAATCCTGGGAGAAGAATAAATTGGGATAAAAATAAGGCAAGTTTTTAAATAAATTCCCTTAGGTTGGCAGACCAGTTTCTCTTTTCAGATTAATCTAGTTACGATCTGCTATATGTTACAGTATTACATTTACATGGAAATTTGTATTTCCCTAAATTTTTTTTTTCCTTAAACAAGAGGGATGTTAACACCATGTACTACACATGCTACTTACGAGTGTGAAATTATTCTCCCTTAAACCTTTCATTACATTAACCAAATCATAACTGAGTGGCACCAGGCTCTCAAGGAACTGCCTCTGGCTTTCTGATCAAAGGATGAATTAGAGTTCAACAACAGAGAATCTTTCCCTCCAGCAGTGCTCTAAAAATAAATGCATTACATCTTAAAATAAAAATAACCCCAACATATATATATATATATATATAGCTCAATACAAGTGGCATAACTATACGCACCAGCCTGCTCAATTCCGATGGACAGCATAAACGAGATGGTTTACTGCTTATTTTTAGGCCAAGAACCAGTTTGTTAACAGATATAGAAAATGGTCTATTTCTTACACCAGGATATTCCAAATGGCCTCAAGACAGATAAATCAGGACCTACTCATTTACACAGGCATGTTTTTTAGCTCTTTTCCCAGCTATGGTGCATGACAAACCCTCCAGGATTGGACTTCACACACCTCTGTGTCTTCCAAATCAGATTAATATACTCACTGCTGTTACTGGCGCTCTGTAACTTCAGCTTGCTCTTTTCTTTGGCGCTCCTGCTAAGAACACCATTTGGTTTCACTTCTTCCTCGGTATCACCCTTTTTTTTCTGCAAATCATTTTGTTTCTTTTTGTAAGTTGGCTTGGGCTGCCGTTTAGTCCTTTGCTCTGACTTGCTCTCGCTTTCATCAGAGTCACCACTTTCAGAGCCAGACTCGTACGTTCGTTTTCCTTTTCTCCTTGGGTGCTTATCTTCCTTTGCAAACTTATCTGCCAAAATTTTGCTATCTATGTTATTTTGCAAATCATTTGATGTAGAAGCTATTAAATTGACAGTACACGGCTTAATAATTTCTGAAACACTGTTCCCTGAATTATCTTTTTTATTAGTGTTTTTATCTTCCTCTGAATGCCTTGTTAGCCAAGCCTTTTTCAGTTTAGTGTGGTAGTTTGGCTGACTCGTCTGGGAAGTTTGCCCACTGCCTACAGAGTTCGCTTTGTTTATTGTATTACAGACGATAGCACTGTCTGGGGAGAGAGAGGTTGAAAATGTCTGATTTTTCACAGAGTTGGACTCAGCCTCAGCGGCGTTGCTACTTTTAAACTGAGCTGCGGCCAACGCTGCCTTGTGCTTTTTCAAATGGACAAAGTCGGTCGAGGTGGAGAAGGCCGAGCTGGGCTGAGCGGCGCTGCCAGCAGCGGATGTAACCGGAGCTGCAGTGCTGACCTTGCACTCCTGGGGCTGCGCCTGGCCCTGGCCCTGGCCGGCTGCCCTCGGGGCCGTGCTCTCCAGCGGCGCACAGGACACGGTGCCCGACGCCGAGTCCGTCACCGCAGAGCTGCCCCGGCTCGACACGCTGGTGGTCACTGCTGCCGGTGCAGGGACATCCGTCTTGGTGCTGCAGATGATGCTTGTGGTAGGAGTGACAGCACGAGGAACGCTGCCCTGCGAGACAGCTGCAAATTTCTTTTCATACTGTGTGCGAGCGCTGTCTGAGTTCATATTTGGCAGTATGACTCTTCCAGTCTCCCTGGCTTCCGCTGTTTTCAGGCAATCTGCTGGATTTGTCACAGCTGAGGATCTCTCACTAACTCGATCTTTGGAAGCAGACTGCATTACTGGTACATTCTCATATTTTGTGCTAGAAGGAGGACGCACAATAACAGATGCTGTAGCGGACTGCGACTTTCCACTCATTCTTTCAGTGTGCCAATCCACTTTTTCATTATTTGGGGCATTATTAGACTTCCACATTTCTGATAAATTCTGCTCAGAAGTGCCTTTGTAAACAGTTTGGCCTTCCTTGGGCTCAGGTACTAAAGTTGGCGGTTTCTGCAACTCCTGTATTTTGCCACCACCAGCATTAACGGGCTGAACAGGGGTTAGAGTTGGAGGTGAAAGGCTGCTGTAGCTGCTCTCCTTCTTCTCCAGGTTCTGGTGCACAGGAGGGTGAAACACAGGGGCCCTATGCAAGGCAGGCATACTGCGGAGTGTATTTGTAGATGAGACTGACAACTGAGTAGGGCTCCTGCTGTCACTTCTGAAAGAATTTACAGAGTGAGACTGCACCGACTGTGAAAGCTGCTCGGGTATCTTGCCTGCAGAGCCTTCACTTTCCGGTTGGTGCTTAATTAAAGGTGGCGGTTTTGAAAGGGAAGAAATGTAGGAGGGGAGAGCCTGGGCACTAGCTGCTGTTGAAGGACAATTAGTTTGCTTATCAACATATACACCTGAAGCTTCCTTTGATGGGTACGATCTTGGTGGTTCATTTACTACACTGTTAGACAAGGTAGTGAAATAGTTACTCTGTGGCAAATTCTGTGGAACTGAATGTTTCATTTTGTACAGTTCTGACACAGAGCGTTCAGCATCTTTGTCGTATTTTGCTGAATGGCTTTTGGGACTTGAAGATAAGGATGTTACCCTGGAGTAGTTCTCTCTCTCCCCCTCCAGTGCCTTTATTTTAGCTGTAAAAGGAGCAACTTCAATACTTTCTTGGAGTATCCGCCTGTGCTCTTCTTTGTATTTGCTCAGTCGCTCCCCAGACTCCTGCGGTGGCCTTGGCAGCTGGTTCAACATTGGATCTGCATAATGTCTGTGCATATGGCTCTCCTTTGCTGTCTGTGCTCTGCTCTGCTCCAGCTCACTCTTCACTGGCGCAGTGGTGACAGAACGCAAAGGTTCAGCAAAAGCTTTCCTCTCCAATTCTCTGTTTGAAGAAAGGTTAAGCAAACACAGGTTAGCCTCAATGTAGTACCATGTGCTAGACGCAAGACCTTTCTTCCCATGCCCTGAACCAAGTTATCTATTAACACAAAATAAACTTTCCTCTACATCACATACAATTTTCAGAAGTCTTCAAATGACTCACAAGCTCAAGTACCACACCAAGGCAACACAGTGACAAGCCTGTGTCCCCCACAGGCGCCCACATTTATGAATAAACTAAAATGAAGCAGAAAGGCAGCATCACTTGCAGAAATGCACCCTCACACACAGAGAGCAAGGGCACACTCACTCTTTGCGATGCTCTGCCATGCTTTTGGACAGAGGCGGGCTGGAATGCGTGGTCAGCTTGAGAGGCCGGAGGGGATCTGCGCTGGACGGCCGCACAGGAATGTGACTCCGTAAACCAAGGCTGTCAGCTGAGGTCACTGGGGTGGGCTGGTGTAACCAGGGGCTGGGAGTGTTCTGTTGACATCAACCAAAACAAAAATAAAATCAGATTTTGAAAGAATCATGGGACCACAAGGGTAACTCTACCAAGTCCTACCAATGATCAAAGTAAACTAATATATTTCAGTACCAAAGCATAGACAGTAAATAAAATTTAACATTTTAAATCACTTTTTTTGACCAACTAAATATGACTGTACTTCCTCTAGACTTTCAGCATACAAAGCAGGTTACACATTTCAGAAGCATTCTTAGAACCATTTCATTTCCCAGTACTCAGGATGAGCAGTTAATTCCAGAACAGCATCTCAAGTTCATCAAAATTAACAAACCAATGACAATCTGACAACACTTATATTCACTAGTAAAAAGACCATTACCTCTTCAAAGAATTGCATGAAGTATTTCTTTAAAAATACAAATATGGCTTGATATTTCTAAAAGCAATTTTATCCCCAGCCTTATGACAAATCTCAGTTAAAGGGATGTAAGTATCTCTTTCCCGGATTGTTCCTCTCCTGCCCCAACCAAATGATTAAGTATGATAATCCTAATTAATCAGCTTTATTTAGTCAGGCATTTTTATATGGCTTGATCATCCTCATCACGCTATTAAAATCATAAATGTACACACTTGCCATACTGGGCAGCATGGCAAACACACAGCCCAATTTTATGCTGCGTGCCTAAACACTCCAAAGGTGGGCCTCCTTGTTCAGACACAGCGCTAAATCTGAACCTATGAAACTACTTTTTAATCTACTACTTTGTTAAGTTTCTATTTTCTTATCTTGACTGAAACTTGTGTTAACAGCCTGCAGAAAAGACCAGGAACAGCCCTCTTTCTCCTCTTGCCCCCTCTCTCTCTCCTCTGCTTAGGAGACCTGCTTACAAGAAAGTGCACAGAGCAGAGTGGAAAAGCAGGACACCTGTTCAGTGGGGCTTAAGTGCTGGACACAAGCCAAGAAGGGACTGGGGACAAGAGAGAGCTTCTGTGCACACCCCAAAGCCTCAGGTGCTTGTCCATCCCTACCTCCTTCCCCCTCCTACACTCCTCACCAGTCCATCCCCATCCTTCTCCTCAGACTTGGCAACTCCAGTAGGAACTGCAGCAGCAGAAGGGGAGCCAAGAGCTCTCATGACACATGCACACAGCACAGCATAGATCTGCAGGTGCTACGACTTTGAAGTTGTGATTTCTGTGTTTTTGAATATTTAAAGCAGCCACTTGGGTTTGTGCTGACAGTTTTAGCGCACGTTTCCTCGGCCAGGAGTTCCCACGCTGTGGGGAGTTCCCACGAGCAGCCTGTAAGCTGCATTAAAGTATTATGCAAAGAAGGCCCGTCACCTTCTCCCTAGAGGAGCTGGGGAACATCTGCCTGAGCACCAAGCATTGCTCAAACAGCTTCCTGACTCCACCTGCACCATCTAGTGCCCAGCCCAAACAAGGGAGCTGCCACAGCCCCCCAGGAGAGCAGGGAAAGGTAGGATTGGGGCACCCTTCCCTCAGCTCAGAGACAAGGCTCAGCCCTGAGCCAAGGGTGGCTGCTGCTGCTGCTCTTACAGCTCCAACACAGATCCCTTTCTGTGATTGTGGCATCCATGCAAACCGACCTTGGAAACGCCCATTCTGGGTTTCTAAGATCTATTTAAAAAAGGCCTCCAGTGCAAGAGCCAGAAGACAAGTCACCACAAGACAATTGCCACATATCAACATAATTAAAAAGCTACGTGCCTCAGTATGCAGGGCTGCATTCTTCAGGCAGCCAAAGTGAAAACAACATCTATCTTAAGTTCTTTTAAAATGGACTTCTGTATAGGGTGGAGCAGGCAGCAACACGAAAAGATAAATCCACCTATCTTTTTCTCTTAGGCTTTTCTTCACTGCTACATTTGATTTTATCACATTTTAGATCAAACTCACTTCATATTACAAGGCCAATTCAAACTGACTGTTTTGGGAAAGACTTAGCCACAATGGTTTTGGCTTTTTTTTAAGAATGAATCTGGGGAGGGACAGCCTTCCCCATGATGAAAAAAAAAACCGAAAAAAAAATCTTTCTAACCAATCAGAAGGCCAAGCTTTGACACAAAGGCTTACAATTTGGCAGAAGGACCACTGTCAGTGACATGCCTTTTGTGGTCCCTGTGAAAATGTGCCCAAATTAGGCCAAGTTGAAAGCCTCTAAAGATCAGTATGCACATGCTCAGTGGTGGTTTAATTAAAGCTGGCAGTAAAGCTCTCCAAAGTTTCTGTCTGCACTACACATGCTTCATCTTACACTATTCCTCTGAGGCCCCTGCAATGAGCATGCCATATCCCCAAGCCTTCAGGAGCTAAGAAAACCTTTCCTGTAATTGCCACGTCTGCCTGCCAAACCCCAGCACCACACTGGGCACCAGGCTGAAAAACACAAACCACCTCTTCTGAGACTGCACTGGTTACACTCAGCAGACAGACAGAGGAATCACCCTGACTTGAATACAGAGGAGTGGAAAGCAGATGGGGAGGCAGAGATGTGAGGCAACAAGAAACATAAGGGGAGAAAATAACACTCCAAGAAAGGGTACACAGATAGGTGTAAAGACAAGAGAAATGGGTGTACAGTGTGCCTGAAACATTTAGAAATGCAAGAGTATTTCTCTCCAAAACTTCCCACTGGATTAAGGACTACTTCCTTAGTCTTTCACCAGTGAGCAGGCATGAAATTTCACTATGAAGACGACTGTCTCACCTCTCCTAATATTTCACTTACACAATGGTACACAGTTTCAGGCAGCAAATATTTACCCTGTGAACCTGAGTTCCCAAACATGCTGGCTGACCTCACCCTTAGTCATAAATTAAAATCAAACATTTCATCTTTCTTTAGAATTCTTAGGAAATCAAGGTCTGGAAAAACGCCCTACACACATCCACCATGAGACAGTGGTAACTGCTGTAGTTCCAGTCCTACTTAAAAACTCCATCACAACATTACTCAGTGTGACACAAACGACCACATCTGTAGCTAGGAAATCACTGCTGGGAGACACCGGGCCCAGCTAAATACGCCATTATAAAGGATCTCAACTTACCCTTCTCAAGGAAGCCTCCGCGTTAACAGGAGTTTCTGGGTGGACCCATTTGGAGGAGGGCAGACCGAGTCCTGAGTAAGCATGTGTTCCATTTGGATACTGCCAAATAATTGGATAAAGCCCTAGCTGATTATAGGAAGCAGAAGGATGAGCTTGTCCGAGAAGATGTGGAGACTGGTGTTGTAACATCTGTTGCTGCTGCTGGTGTGCTAATGCCAAATGGCTTAAGCTGCTAGCATGAGCAGTCTCTAGTCGCGGGTGGGCACCCAGCAGGGAGGCAGCAGGCACTCCGGGCAGCACTGCGGGAAGTAGATGAGGGTGATGAACAGAATGGTGGGATGCGCTGCTAAGGGGGTGAGGGTTAATAGCGGACAAGGGAGCCTGAGCTGAAGACCCAGCGAGCAGATGGGATGAACCAGTTAATGCAGGATGATGTGCGTTTGGATTTAAACAGGTTCGGTGGGATGAGGAATGCAGAGGATAATTATGCTGATGCAAGTAAGGTGAAATGTGATTAGTTCCTGTTTCTTGTCCAATCAGAGTGGGGTCCCTGTATACTGTGAAATGTTCATTCTTGTCAATGATAAGAGGACTCTTAGTAGCTTCTAGAGCACTAACTCTAGCTGGAACCGGATGAAAACTAGACCTAGGCAAATCATGATCAGTTTTATTGGCTGACCTTGTTAATCCAGTAGCATGGCTGTTTTGGGAACTAACCTTCGACTTCACAGTATCAGAAGATTGGGTGAATTTAGGCTTAACATCAGGTGACTTTGTTTTAGGATGATCAACTGAAGCACTAGATTTTGACTTCACAGAATCGGGGACTGGACTTTGTTTACGCAGTTTACTCTCTTCTGCTAGAGAAGCTACGTTTAACGGAGACATAAATGAGCCATACTGCACTTTTTCAGAATTTAAGTGTTCATTTACTGGTAATGTTTTTACAACCCCAGGTTGTGTCAAATCCGTTTTACCAACACTGCTAACCCAACTTTGATCAGCTTCCTGTTTTCTTGCTTCAAGGAAATTTGCATTTGCAAATTGGTGCTTTAAATCACTGCTGTGGGATTCTATTTTCTGAACTGTTTGCAAACCAAAGGTACTTGCAGCATTATCCTGGTTCTCCTTTTCAGAGTTGTTTTTATTAGTAACATCAACAGCACACTTAGGAGTAGGAGGCCTGGGTAAAAACTGCTCATTTTTTAACTCCACAGTATGATGTTTTTCTGCATTACACTCTGGAACAGGTGGATCCTTCGCATTCTGCTCATAAAGTGTTGGCTGCTCCGCTGCTTGGAGTGAAGATTTTTCCTGATGATCCAAGACCGATGACTTCAGTCTTTCTGTCTCTTCGTGGTTTTTATCCTGCTGCACCTCATCCCATGGAGACTGTCTATCTGTTAGTGTTTGTTCTACTCCCTCAGTAGTTTGGGGTTTTCCTTCTTCTCCATTTATCTTTGAAGAGTTCTTGCTTTTTAACTCATTTTCTGAATTTTGCTCCGAGGATGAATCTGTTAATCTTTTATTTGAAATCTCCGAGTCACTGCTCTCAGAATAATCTGAGATGTTGTCTGTCCGCAGTCTCTTCACATTTAGTTTTTTTTCATCTTCTTCAGGTTTTCTTCTTTTACTAAGAAAGTGTTTATTTTTGGTTTTGGGGTTTTCTGCAAAAGATAAAAACACATATATCAGATTTTCAGTCTAATACAGTTTTGGGAAGCTCTCCCACCCTTTTCCATTAACCACTTTTACCTCCTCGACCTATATAATCATATCTTTCATCTTTCATCTTCTCCTCATCAGGCATGCTGCTATCAGAGCCTTTCCTCTTATTTGGCCGAGTATTCCTCTGTTGCTGGTGAGAATTCTGTCTTGGTGCTGCAGCTTGGGAGTTCATTGCTGGTCTGGGACTATTTGCTTGTGCACGTGTATAATGACCCTAAAAATAATTTGTTATTAATTGACTTAAATGCAATGTTAATTAGTGTCTTTAAACATGTATTTTTAACATTTGCAATATATGAAAATATTTAGGTAAGAAGATAAATGTATCTACGTGAACTGTGTTGCTGTTCTGGTTGGAACGAGACCGTCGGCGTGAAGTGATTCCAATATTTTCACCTTTCAACAAAGAGTGAACAACATCATCTAGAAAGGTCATCTGAACCATAGAAGGATCAACATTCTGAGGTTCTAACACCTGGTTTATGCAAAAAAAAAGAAAAGAAAAAAGAGAAGAGAGAAAATAACAATCCACAGATGTTCAGACAATGCCTAATCTGTATTTTCTGTACCAGTGTTCACCAGTCTACTTTGTGTGCTAAAGACTAATCAGAGAAAAGCCTACTTAATCCTGACAAGCAGAACTGACATATGACACAACAAATGCTGGGAACAGTGTCAAACCAAGCAAATGTGTCTTTACGTGCCATTGTAAAAGTAATTTTTTTTAAAAAAGCTACAAGTATCCCACCACCCATTCCTTCCCCTTCACTAACCTGCAAATTTGAGCTTTAACAAGCTATTCATAGAATAACCCCTAAGCAGTAATTACAATATACAAATATTTTATAAAATTTATATACTATAAATTATACTGCAGAAGCACATTACAGTACTGCTTTCAACAGAAGTAAAACTGCTACCAGGACCAAAATGACTGGAAAGAACAACTCTAGAATTGTTGAACATTATTAGTGAGGTATACTTCATAAAGTAGGAAACGCTAACCATATCTTCAAAGGACATAGCACAAAGTGAAAAAAGTAACATTTGGGGAATACTAATTTGAGCAAATTAGGGGAAAGAACATGTCTGAGTAATAGACTAGTGTTAAATTTTTATTGTCACACATGGTTTTGTCAGTCATTTCAAGGCAGATGGGTCATTCACTCTATTACTGTTGAGTCATCGCCCTACTCTCCTGAAATAGAATTCATTACTGCCATTAAAAATACCAGTATTAACTCCTTTTGCAACATCAAATTCCATAATAAAACTAAAACCTACCACGGCAAATATAAATTGGGGCTGCAGTAAATGCTTAATTCAATAAATTGCAGCAAGTGACTATTTCAATTGCTTGGAAAAGGTTACCATTACTGCAGTGCTGAAAGATTTCATTCTTGGGAAAAGAAGTTCACAACAGAGCAGACAGGGAAGACCAGTTCCTCAAACTGGATTGCTTTACTTCAAAGACTTCAATAGTCAAAGAGCAGCAGCAGAACAAACTGTAGGACTGGTATTAATCACATCACTGCACAAATATTCAGCTGCAGGAGGATTTAACTGACAGCCCAATGCAGTTGTGCTGCAGTTTCAGTGCAGTGATACCCTCAGCCTGCTGCAATTGAACCTGCTTGGTGTGATTCTGAGTGCTCCCAACAAACATTAGAACCTCCCAAGGCACAGCTGACTGGCAGCTTTCTTTGTGAGTATCATCCATCAACTCACCTGGTCATTCATAACCACCATAGTGCGGGTGAAGAGATCATGGTGAGTGATGATGCCAGTGAACCACTGGGTGGCAGAATCCTGTCTGTACACTCTCACCCTATAACCATTTAAGGAGTACGGACCTTTGGAAGGGGAAGAAATAAAAAAGCCATTGAGGAATGCAGGAAAAAAAAGAAAAGACAAAAAAAGGCATACATGAATTTTCCTACTTTTTTTTAAGCTTCACAGCAAATATATAGTGCACATGGCATGGACAGCTAACCACAGATTCAGGAAGACATTTTGAAATGCAAATGATCCATATATAAGTATGCTTTAAGGTTAATTTTGCTAACATTTTCAACATACAATTTTCTTATCTAACTAAATCTTTTTGCAACCATGATGACACATGATGGGAAAATTCCTGCCTACAAACAGCAACCACAGAAAAGTAATCTGAAAGGCTAGAAAGTGGCAGCAGCAGGTTATACAGAAGCCATCTAACAGGCTAGTCACATGCCCAGCTGCTTTGCTGGCTAAAAGATTTACATCTTGGTGGTTAGGCTCTGCATCTGCCAAGTCTTTCCCATAAGTGACCACAGAGTTTCTCTCTATTACAGCAAGCAGAAAGGCAGTGGAATGATCCCGTGACTGCTATGGCCACACAGAACATTCAAGCACACACACACACTATGAACACTTCAGCTCCTGTTTTCAGACATACCAAATCCAAAGAAACCTCACACATTTTGCAAAGCTCAGTCTAATTCACCTCCAAAAGCCCACGGGGGTGGGGAGCTATTGTGATACACTACCTATTTTACAGTTTGTTTCAAGACCCAGAAATCAAGATTCTAAAGTTTTATTCATATTCAATGTCTTGATCACTGGAACTCTTTAAGTTTCACTGCACTTGGTGTTTATATGGCATTTTGTATAACCAAGCAACACTGCCACCAAGCTCAGTTCCAACTGTGTGGGCTTTGCTACTTCTGCAATCAAACCCCAGGTCAGGCAAACAGGAAGGGAGGAAAAACCAGTCAGTGACAACCTAGAAACAGCCTCACTTAAATGATTTAAGACTGCTCAGTTGCTGAACCACACAGGCAAGGGCCAGAATTTCCCTGTCTTTCCTAAAGCTCAGTTTTTCCAAGCCCTGCCCAGTATATTAAGCAAGCTCAAACATCTGCAGCAAACAGGCCAGGGACCTCACAGGTGACAGCTTTCTCTAGTAAAAAATACCCAGGATCACACAACTGGGTCTGTTATCCCCTCTGCATGTGACAGTGCTACTGCAAGGACTGTTTTTAATGTCAATATCTGACAGATCAAGAGAAGTGCAAAGCGGGTAATTATTCAGTAATTTCCAAGTGGTCTCTTGAAACACTTTTTGCATGTGACTATATCATTTTTAAAACCAGCTGGGAAGAGAAACACCACACCACAGCAGCCTTCTTACCCCCATCCACATCATTCATGGCACAGCTGGAACACTGAGACCTCCTGAACCCCCTGAGCTACCTTAACTGGTGCCTGGAGCGTGTATCCAGCAGCACAGACAAGGGCCACAAGTGTGCCAGCACAGGCACTGCCAATCACAGGTACATGGGGGCAGAAAAGGAGGAAGAATCTACAGATTTACGTCTCACATTTCTGGTCTTGGACCAGACAGGGTTCCCATGGGGACACATTTCCTGATGGCTTCTCTCCAACCCTTACTCCACATGACCCTGCAGAACGCCTCCAGCTCAGCTCCCACACTTCTGACTGCCTGACCCATCCACATTCTCACATCTTGAACTTGTAAGGGCTGTCCCAAAGCTCTGCCTTATTCAGACAGTCTCAGTAAAATTCTGCCTGTGTCTCTGTGCAAATTTGCTGTTCCTACTTTCCTATCCAATCTCCTCTCCTGCATCCTACTGCTAACAGCACAATGATTTTCAATCTCTTGCATAAGCAGAACCAGCATCCCCCCCAGCTTCTTGTCTCATTTTAGCATTACTGTGACTCCAGGCCACTACTTCCAAGTCCTTTCCCCCAGTCTTCTCAGCTTACAAGCTCCATCCTTCCTTCTCCAACAGCTTCCAGCTTCTCCCATACTCCCTTACATTGACTCAGTGCCCATTTCTTTCTTCTTACTCCTTGTTCTAATCTGTGTCCATCCTTTATTCCAGCTGTTATCCTATCTATTTTTAAAAGAGAGCTTATCTACCTTTAAAAGCAGTGGGTTGGGTTTTTTCCTTACATGCTGATGGGATGACAGGAAGAAGGAGAAAGATTGAACTGCAGTCACACAACACAGAGCAGCTCAGCTCCAGCCCAGCCCAGCCACAAGCAGCCATTACAGGAAAAGCCTGGCTTTGTCTCCAGTCCCTGGCTGAATCACTCCAGCTACACATTGTTGAAACAGCCAGTGCAGTACTATGAGAAAATATGTTCAGAGTTGAAGCACACTCAGTGTTTCAGGAGGATTATTACACATGCAGCCTGAGATTGCAATGATAAAAAAACTAATCGGAAGAAAGAAATCAAATCTTTTAATTGTTAAAAATCAAAGACACTTCACTATGTTCCTTGAACCGGTTTTATTTGTCCCAAAAGCTTTCAACTTGGCCAAGTTTGGGAGGAGTTTCATTTTTTATTAAACAAGGAACAAACTACCTTCCTGCCAAAGCTACAATCTCCACTGCAAAGCATGCTGCTGTGACTGCTGCCCAAAGGAGAAGTTAAAGGGGCCAATTTTTTTCTTTAGTCTCATTCTTGTAAATAATTGGACTGGTTTTGACTAAAATTCTCCCTCCTCAAATTGGCATGCTCCTTTCCAAATATTTGGAACCAGATTTTAATGCTTCTATCCGACCCTCCTCTTTCTTCAGATAAACTGTGTTTTAACTGCAAAAGTCAAAGTAGAAAATACTAAGTTATGGTATGAAAGTTTCAGCATCACAGAAAACAAGGAAAAGGCTGGATACTAAAAATATTGTAGAGAATGAAGTACGAGAATGTGGTAATAACCTTAACAGATGCATCTAGACAAGGCAGAGGCGAAAATGTAGCTTAAATTGCAGGGAACAAGAAAATGGAGGAGGTGAAGCAAACCAGAGAAGAGAGGAGGAGAGAAGGAAGAGAACATGACCAATGACAGCAGCTAGCACTGTCAGAGGGCTGTCTGTAAGCCACTGGAAGGCTGGTGCCAAGGCAAGGTCTGCATGAGCAGGAGCAGATTCTGGGCAGGCAGAATGTGACAGCAGTACCACCACCATGGGGCTGAGGCCCCAGGGAGGAGCACGTGTCCCCTCAGGTCACACAGCACAGCAGGGGAGCAAGTGGATCTAAAGCTTCTCCTCAAAAGAGAGCAACACTGGCATGAGATTCATCTTATCTCTATCACTACATCTATATCACACCTTCTCATCTATATTGCTGTTCATTTGTGCACTTCTGAGCACAGAAACCTCTGTGTGAGAACCTGTATCTATGAAGACAAAAATACAGACCCTGGAATGATGGGAGAGTTGTGTGGGTGATGGGCTGGCAGTCTCATTGAGATGGCTGTTTCAATACTGCTGGACCTTTGCTCAGCTACTGATTCTGTACCAAAGTACACAGAGACTTTTACAATAGCCTTACTGTCATTCCTCTAATGAAATACAATAAACAAGCTCAATTTCAGTTTCCTTTTCATATAACCCTGATTTGATTTTGCATCACCTCTCAATCCAGTTTTGTCTGCAAATTTCATCAACAGACTATTAACTTGTATTGTATCTGATGATATCAAAAGTAAAATCTAAAATGACTAACACCAACATGCCAACTTACTATCTCAACAATTCCACGTGTTCGTTTTTTCAGCATCTTTTTTCTGTGGCCCATAAGAACCATGTCTAGTCAAATGAGAAACTCCACAGAAGGAAAAACACAAGTTTTTTTACTCTAAGTTCAGTATTATACTTACCATATTCTTTTTGTCTTCTGATCTTGGTTTTATCAAAGAGACTAGACAGCAAAGAACCCTCAGAGCCATCCTTAAAATCTCTCATTATTTAAAGCTTCCCTCCTAATCTTCATTTACAAAATGACTGCTTAAGCATTTTTGTTCTCACACTTCTTTCCTGGGGATTTTAGCCCAGACCCACAGAGGTTGCTTTCTGCCTCCTAGTAACAGGAACTCCTCTGCAGAGCTTCCTGAAACTTAATAAATATGTAGCAAATGCAGCCAGTATTTTTACTATCAGGAAGATGGCACCAATATAATTTCTTCAAATTCATACTAGTTTCCTTGTAACTTGTATCCACATTGTAAATATTATTGTACACAGCTTTTTCTGCAGTCTCCCAGCATTACAATTGAGTTACAAATTGTAACTGATTTGAAAGCAACTTTTCGTTTAAGGGGTGAGAGCATGGGGTGGGGAATCTCAAAGTATTCTTCATCTGTGACAGAACTGTGAAGAACTACAAGCACAGACAGGTATCTGAGAAGTTATCACACGTAACAGTAACACTAACAGAGCACAGAACAGTTTTAAACATGCCAAAATGTATGTGGAGGCCATTCATACACACTTATTTTCACAACAAACTTCATAAAATATCTACATTCAGACTAATGATATTCAGCTTTTGCTGTAATCACTAAAACATCAAACAAGTTAAGAACAGTCTGAAGCAAACACCAACAGCTTCTTACAGTCTTGTTTCCTTGTATTAACAAATACTTCCAAAAAATAACTTCCAAGTTAAAAAATATATTCTCCATTATATCACAAATGCTATGGGATGAGTCCCACACAAGCAATGGCCTTAAACTAGCTAACACAGAATATAAATAACACAATTTCCCACATAATTACCTTGCATAAAAATCTCCTGAACCTTTTGTTCCTTTACCCAGGCTTTTACCTCCTCATGTAACTGCGGGTTATCCCTGAGAACTGGGTTTAGACTGTCTACGTCGTCCTAAAGTAGAGATTAAAAAAAGAACCATATGTTATGTTTACTTGTAACATTTTTGTTTATTTTCCTAGATGTATTTTAAAATACAGTATTAAGTCGTTAGATGCTAATTTTACTGATTGCCTACAAATCCCTGTGCTATTTTTAGAGAAAACTTAAAAGCATAACATAGTGCTAGAAGTTATTTCATGGGAACACAGTATGTCAGATCCCACATGTGGCCAGACTTGTAAGCTATTAATAGGATCACACTTTCGTACTGTCTTACTACAAGCTAAAAATGCCCTCTAAAGACTTAGGTGCTCACAGGTATGCACAAAGAATTGTTTAAATAATTACTAAATTTTGTTTTAAAAAAAATCTGGTTTCCATATCTGTAAAATGTAATAATATGGACATGTTGAGCATAAACACAGATATCAAACCTACAAATGTAACACATAAGCAATATTTTAGGAGAAACAAGCATTTTGAGATAAACACCATTGCTGATTTCAAATATGTTGGCCTTGGTTAATTAGGTAGTTGCAGATAAGACATGTTTTAATTTTTATTACAATCAGTTCTCCTGGAAAATATTATTTTCCAGTATTTGGTAGGATATCATCTGGGAAATGAAGATATATTCAGTGGCTCCTTCTAACAGAAAAAAATTGGGCACAGAATCTGGTTCATACCCTTGCAAGCATGGCTTAAGAATAACCATTCATCTCTGGGCTCCTAGAACACCTATTTCTCTGTTTCAGAGCAAACTTGCTCTTTCTGTCTTTGAGGCTGTGGCAGAGAAAAAAAGCCTGGTGGCTCCTCGGGCTGAAGATGGCCTTGGAAACCCATGAGCAGCAGCAACATTCATTTATAGCAAGAGAACTTCAGACAGCTAAAATAATGAGTGCAATTCTCCACATACAAAATGCAGAATGTTTTATCAGTACTGCAGCTGAGATAAAGCAATTTCTTTCCTTGATCTCCAGCAAGTTCCTTGATGTTTCACAATTTATTATGAAGAGCTCCAGCCACAGAACACAAAGATACAAGTAACACCCAGTGAATGGTGCATTGCTGCCAGGCCCTCCAGTGACACAAGCAATTTCCCTCTATTCATCTGGATGAGATTATTCCTGCTAACGCACTGATCACAGGATATCTATTTCCAATTCAAAATTCACTTCCTGACACTTGGAGATTTGCTGTGCTCCACCATGGAGAATGCATCAATGCTTTGGTTATTAGAGAAAATTACTGCTCTCTATCCTTATGCTTCTACAAAGGACATAGCCTTGGACTGAACAAATGGTCAAGACGAGCATTTTAATACATGTAAATTGGAACAAAGTGAAAGGGAAGGAAGATCAACAGGACCTCTACCACAAGGTTCAAAATACCAACCAGATAAGTATGCTGTTAGCATTACCAGAGGCACAAGAGGGTCATAACTAAAATTTATTCAAGGATGGCCTCTCCCAAAGCAGTTTGAAAAAGAGCATTGGCTATTCTGCCTACATGTGCAAATCCATTTGAGCAATGATCCCACACACAGAAAAAACATCACCACTGGGAAAAGGGAATTATTTGCCAGGGGAACACAGCAGATCCTGGAACTGGAGCTGTGTGATCATCAATCATGTCCTCCTTCCCATGCACTGTCTTTGACAGCAGCTGCAAGAGACTCGCGCACCAAAAATTTCCCCACTCAGATCACATGCACTGGATCTAAGCAACAGACTGAGGACAGCAATACTGAGTTTGGCTGACCTACAAATGCAGCTCATGTGCAGCTCTTGGACATTCTGAGTAATCACTTCAGTCACATCTAAGAAAATTTGTATCCTCATATGGAGATTATACACATTGATTAAGTACCATGAAATCAAACCTGCTACTCTTAACATTATACTATTTTCATTAGTTCTTTACACAAATTTTTTGAGTCTCTATGTCATCTTAAGCCACTTCTGATTTGCTTCCTGAAGGCAATACACACTGGTGCTTTTTTTCTTAGGATTTCACATCCTCCCTAAGCATCTTGGCCTTCTTTGAACTTGACACTGAAGATACAGTCCATCCTACATATAGTACATTTGAACCTCCACCTCCTGGTCAGATTCATGACATCAGCATGCTTGGCTGAGAGTGCTCCCTGGGAACAGATAGTAAAGGAGCCAGCAAAGTCCATTTTGTATTTATCTCCTCACCCTTGGAGAAAGATGAGCTCAAAGATGAGCTACAAAAGGCACAAGTTAGGTCAAAGACCCATTACACAAACTGCATGCAGGTGTGACTGGGATTACGTGGATGATATCAGAGCCTAGAGTTTCTAAATATACACACAATACACATTTAACACATCACAGGGTAGGAGGGTGATACTAACAGAGCAAGTTTCTGTAATTTCAAGAATTCTGTTATTTTGTGTACATGTGTCTATGAAAACACGTGTATGCCATGACTTACCTTTTTCCATCTGCAGTCTTAAATCTGAATATCTAAAACCCAGGAAATTAACTGCATAATGTGTTAAAACTGTGAAGCAGTGGCCTTAACCACACAGTCTCAGCAGCCATCACAAACTCTGGCAAAAGGAGGGAGAGGACAACAGGCAAGGCTGATGACTTGCAGTCTCTTCCCCAGTTTAACACTGAAGACAAGCAGGTGACTCTGCAGTTCCCAGTTCTTTTCCTTACCCTGTGTTTATATTGCTCAAGGAACAATTACTGTCTATACAGATCTGAACCTTGGCAATTGTAACCCTCAGTTTCCCTCCTCTTAGCTAATGCAGCACGATTGACAGACTAACCTCCAGAAGATTTAAATGCCCTGCAGGATTTTCCTCCAGACTTTTCCTCATTTGAAAGTAGTTTTACAAACAGAAGTTATGGTACCCTCTCCTAAACTAGTTTTTCCACAAGTCCTGGAATATCTCCTCCAGAAGGATGTTAATACTGGTTTGAAATCCTTATGCAAATCAGGATGCAAATAAAATAAAGGGGACTGTTATATTCTCCTTCAAGTCTACTGGAGGAAGCTCTTGATGTACTTCAAGTGGCAGTGCCTCTGGTTCCACAAATGACTAGATGCAACTCTGGGAAGGAGACAAAAGACCTAAAGGCTAGAAAAATATGGTTGAGATAACCCCTCCTGCCCTTCTGGAAAAGTCACATGAGGCAATGTGACTATCAGAAGCTTGCCAATCTGTGACTAGTTTTTCACATCTTTGATGATATTATTCTTTCTTTCTAGATCAAAAGAAGAATTCACTTCCAGTGGACTGGACTTTATGCTTAATTATCCAAAGAACTGGGTCAGCTGGCACATCTCTCTAGGTGATCATTCTCACCTGCTGGGGATGTGTTCGACTCAGGGGAAGTCCTGAGAAGAACAGAGAATGAAATTTTCCCCCAAGTATCACAAAAGATGGTGTGCTTTTCTGACTTGATCTGTTCTTTATCCTTGTGGAAAACAACACAAGCAGGCTGAAACCATAGGCCATACCATCAGGTTAAGATATCACACTGGTCTAACCAGGAAGGAGAAATTTTTGTTCAGAGAAGCATTTTCAAAGAGTTTATTCAGACACAATAAAATAACTAAAAATAATTTATCATTCAGAGTCACAGGTGAACCAGTGCTTAGATCACTTGCCATGCATCAAAATTCCTTTGAGATCAAACAGGAATTTCAAGATAGTACCCACATAAAAACAAGTCAAAATCCCAATGAGAATCCTCCTTCTTGCTCTGCAATCACAAAAAAATCTTGTCCAAAATACTGAGAGCTATCCCCAGATGTGCTGAACCTGCCCATTGCCCAAAGACCATACAAAGTGCTCTGAAAGGCTCAAATGACCAGAGGTTCCTTTTGCATTTTGGGCAGCCAGGCATGACTGTGCTAGGAAGGCCTAGACATTTCCACAGCTATCTCCTCCACAAGACCTCAACTTCTGCAGCAACAATTTCCTCAGCATTTCAAAATACTCTTCCAAGTCATTATTCAGAAGCTTGGGAGGTAGAAATGAGTGCATGGAGAGATGAAACCCTGGAGCACAGAGGAACAAAGAAGTGGATTCCAGTAGCTGCCCCCACCCCCAGTCACAGAGCCTGCACGCTGCTTACGGGACAGTGCACACACTCAGTCAGCTGTCAGCTCTCCACTGTCAGTGAAGAAGAGAAGGAGAACTGACAATATGCATTCCAGGTAAGCCAGTCCTACAAAAACAGTGGCTTTTGCCATTGAAAAGGCTGAAATCAGAGCCCTGAGGACTACATCTCAACACACATCACACGTTAGGAACCTGCAAACCTTTATTTGGGAAACCTTCCTTGGTCATGGTGCCTCTGCATTTGGCTTCATGCATCAAGGACATGCTATCAGTAGGAACTCATTTCAGCTAGTGTTTTCCAGAGAAAGACTAAGTAGATTTTGCAGTCCTCGCAAAGGTCAACGCCACATTAGTCCTCACCATCTGTGGCTTAATTAACTATAGCTTCCTCTGGCTGCTTAGAGGTTTTCTGATAATTTAGGACACGAATTAGATGAAAACTAGTACATAACCAACTTGACAGTCCTGTTTACAATGCTTACACAGTGTGCACGGCACATTGAAATGAGCATTTTGTCAACTTTAATGGTAGAGGGACCACATTTAAATTCAAACAGTGCAAAATAAAACCTCAAAGTGTCCTGAACTTTCAGTTTTGTTCTTGTTTCATAAGTGAATACTAGCTTCTATAAAATCAGACCCCAACCCTTTTTTTTCCTTTTGCAGCAAGTCATTTGTACAACTGCACTGAACTTCAGCTGCATAGAAATTAGGTATGAGAACTGCAGTGTGAAAACAAGCCAACACTTCCCTACTGATTGCCACAACTCTTTAGAGAGCAGAACAGCAGCAGCAAAAAGCACTTCCAAAATCTAAACTGCTGAGAATTTATAATAGTCCTCTAATGCCAATTCTTGATTTTCTTCTATAAAAAGATGAAGTATTGTACCTGCACCCAGCCTCAAACACATTCATGACAATTTTACTCCCTCATTTGAAAGCAGGCCTGTACAACTCTCTCATTTTCATTTCTTGATAACCAGCAAAATCCTTTTCTTTCATCTTTCACTGATTATGTCACCTGACATACTGATTAAATCACTGATCTGTAATTTCTTTCACTGACAGTAATTTTTAACAAACCTTCAATCTTAACATTTTCCTACTTGACATTGCAGTGAGAAAAAACACACAAAATGCAGACAGGCAGAATACCAACTATCATAACAAGAACATCACCTATGAACTGGAAGAAACCCTCTGCCCTGCTACCAGACTTTTTTCAGTGGCAGAAGAAAAGAATCTAACTAAAATACAGAAAAACTGGCAGCAATTGCCACCCCTGAGGGTATTACCAGGCAGGCACCGCGGCTGCCACACAGACCACACCACAACTGAGGAGGGAAATGACCAAATTTAGATGAGTCTAAATACAGATCTCCTGCAGCTTTCTCCTAGACACACAGCACGCACAAACCACTGGTTAGCAGCATATTCCTGATTTCTCTGTGACAAGTGAAAGGCTGCCCCAGCTGCCAGGGCAGTGCAGCTGCTGGCCGGGAGGTCAGCCAGGCACAGCACTGGGGACGGCTCTGGGAACCCATCGAGCCCAGCGGGGCAACCTCTCTCCTGCTCCACGCTCCTCAGCCAGGAGCCACCCACAGACACCGCGGCTGGAAAGCTAGAAAGGCTAGAAAGTTTTTGGGGGAGATTGGAACTTCCCAGTTTACCTTAAACGGCTTTGTCTGAGCTGAGAGAAGAGGCTTAGGCTTAGCAGGCGACGCGAGCGCTTTCTATGTAAACCCAACCCACACTTGACCTATTTTCTGCTGTTCTGAGCGCACAGTCACAATTTACCTCATTCAAACCCAGCAGCTGCTGGGCTACATCTGAACCAGTTAAGTCAAGCTTGAAGGCACAGCCCTGACCCCTACAGCAGAAACAAAGTCGAGCCGAGGTCAGCCCTGCTCCACACGGCCGCAGGGGAGGGCAGGGCTGGGCAGTGACGCTCGCCCTGCACGCAGGGGCCACGACACAACTGGGATAACTGATCCCCACCCAGCAAGGGGCTCTCAATGCTCTGTTCCAAGGACAAATGTTTACAGATAGTTCAGACCACAAACATTTAAAGATTAGGGGTTATTTTCAGTGTCTTAGAGCAATGACTATGTTTCTGTAAGTAGGAAGTTAAAATTACAAGGGGAAAAAAGATGAGAATACAAATTTAGTGATTTTCCAACTGTCAGTAAAGTTAACATTTCTCAGAAAAAGCTATCAACGATTTTTCTGCTGCTCCACACTCTTCCCTATGCATAATACTCCTCCCCGCACACTCCTACTCTCTTCCTCATTTTACCTCAGGAGTTGAAACTGATTTTAAAATTTTAATTATCAGGTTTGAGAACCAAGGGATCAGGGCCACATACACTTCTCCAAGTCCTGATTTCAGGCTTGAAGATGCATCATCACACTGCTTTGTTCAGTTCTGGAAGCATAACTGGTACACTAACATTAGGAACATAAATATACGGGGGGGGAGGGGGGGGGAAATCTGACTTGTAGTCTAATTTCTCCATTATTTGAACTTACAGAAATCAACAGATGTATTTCCCTTCCTATAAAACCATCAATGCTTCAGGTGAAATGGGCATTATGTAAAACTTGCATTTTACAAGTCAATTTATCATTCTTTTATCTGTAGATGACAATCTGGTGTGGGAAGGCAGAGGGGAAATCAGAATGTGAACATGGACAGGATGAACATCCAGCAGGAAAGTAAGCAACAACCAATAGATAAGCAAAACCAAACCTGGGCTAGACAAGTATTGTCAAAAACCGGCCTAAAAACTGCTCTAGTGGCATCTACAGTAGTCTTGCACTTGAAAATAGAGATTAAAAAATAGATGACCCCTATGTCCACAAAGTACGTTACTCTCTCTGAGCAGCTAGGACAATCTGGGTTAGAAAAGCAAACTCTTCCCCCAAAGTCAGCTATCTTTTAGCATCTAAGACTTCCCAAAAAAAGTGGCTCCTACCCACAAAACAGAGGGGCTTTCAGCTTCCACCTAGAACACTGTGGTGACCGTTTGTACTACTTACATTCTCCACATACAGACAAATAAAGGTCAAATGTACACTACTCCATGTCCACCTTCCTTCTCATTTTGCTGACACAGCCACACATTTGCTTTTCTTTCATTTTCCACTGAATCATATTTCCTTCCGCTTCCTCAGGGCAGGCTCCACATTTTTATCACCACCATCTCAGCAATATGCAACTTGTACTGATTTGGCATTTTGTTTTTTTAATTGCAAGAGAAACAGGGAGGGAGTACTGGTCCAAAGCCACTCAGTCATGTGGCAATACTGGAACAGCCTTTGAGTCACTAAGCAACTCAGTGCCACTATGGGAAAAGAAACCTCAAAGTGCAGACATTTCCCTGAAGCAAGCAATTAGCAGAGTGAAGTTGATGCTAACAAGGAGACCTGCTAAGTAAGTAGATTGAAGAAATCTCTTTTGTACATTGATATTAAAATTGAAACTGAGAACCAGACACCCTGTGAATTGTGAGCAGCTTTCAGAAGGTACTCAACAAGACCCAAATCACATCAGCTGAAGGACAAGCTGTATGGATGTCAGCCTCTTTAAGCCAAAAAGAAAACCACATTCTGTGGATCACCAGTTGTCTGGACTAGTGGGCAATCAGAAATCAAGCCAAGAGGTCTGCTCAGACACTGACCACTTTACCAGAGACACATGTCCCTTGCATGAGGGACAGCAGAGGTGATCTGTGGCAGCTGGCAGGCTGTGTACCTCCTGTGTACCACCCCCACAGAAAATGACTGAGCACACAGGTCACCTCCACCAAATCCTTCAGCAGCTGCATTACTCAGCAATACCATATTCCTTGACAAGACTGCTGAGAGCTTACTGAGGTGAAGAGCAAAGGCCTCTCAATCCAGTTCTGCAGAAGAAAACTGCAGGAAACTATCCGATACGTGCCAGTGTGATGACAGATCCTAGAATCAACACCACCTCCTAGAGATACCCATCAGTGTATCACTCTTGTGAATGACTCCCTGCTCTGGAATTTGAACTACCACCAGCTTAGATTACCAACAGTAATCACACAGCTACCTAGTCTTTCCTGCAGATATCCTCAATCCTATTTACCAAACAGGAACTCTGCCAACATACAACTTTACAACTTTCCAGGTCCTTTCCTCTATAACTCATGAAGATTATGGGCAGAAGACAAATCCCTACAAACAAAAATATTTTAAGGCAGAAAAAATACATCAGATACCATCCAAATATTCTTGAAACCCAGCATGTTTTAGTCCACTGAATCACATTAATGTTTTATTTTCAAGTGACTTTCAGAGATTTATTTGATAATGTGTTTCTTAGAATACAAATACATACATGTTGGCCCACATGCTGGTATTATGAAAGTAGATCCAAATAAAACTCATTTTTCTCACATTTTAAAAGCACCACTGTATTTGCAGAGAACTTTTCAAAGTTAATTTCTAACAGGATTGAAAGCAGCCTTTTTTTTTTTTTTTTTTTTGTATTGTAGAGAGCTCATAATGACCTGCTGGAGCCTTTTTAGGAATTTTCCCTATAAATAATAGATCTGACCAGCTGGGACATATATCATAGCTGGATTAACACTACAGCTCTCTGCAACCCTGGAGAAAGCAGTGGATATGCCTTTTATAGAACAGATGAATAACAGCCTTGCAGAGAGGAAAGATTAAACTGCTAATCAGAAACCAGGGATGTTTCAGTTATTGCTGCAATAAATTCCCTGGGATAAACTTAGGTAAGTCATTCAGAGTTTAAAATTGATACAATGATCTTCTATTTCACCATATTTTTTCATAGACAAATCTCCTAGCATGTAGAACCAAAAAATTCCTATTGAAGACATAACTCAAAATTGAACTACATGGCTTGGGGAAGAAAAAAAAGAAAAAAAAGCCCAAGCCTGTCAAGCACCATAACTCAGCCAAGTCTTATGCATTTTGAAACCTGCTTTAACCTGATTTTATCTCCCATATACCAAAATGGTGTGACATGGTGATAAGACAATGAAAGGGAAGAAAACATTCAAATGGGGTAAAACCCCAGCCTCTATGCTTGAAATATAATTGCTAAACTGCATGCTTAAAATTCACAACTAAAATCACAAAAAATGTAATGGTTAGTGACATGCACAGAAATTATTATGATTCAAACTCATTTGCTCAGCAAAACCATTAAAATACTACCCTCAATAATACTAGCAGATACACTCAAGTAGAGGAGGTTACAGGGGAAGAAAGGGAAGAGTTAACTTTAATTCCATTCAAAAGACAGGAAATGTTTGCTAGATTAAAGGGGGGGGTTCAGTATTTACAAACAATAGTAGTGAAAAGACTTCAGAACTGTAATTACTAATATACTGTTAAAAATAAATAATGCTCTGTGCATCAAGCCCTCCACAAACCCTTGGTAGAGTTATTCCAACATCTAAGAAAATAGCAAGACTCATACTTGGTTTTAATTCTAAAATTTCAAGTTGGTATAAAATTACTTGAGTTTCTCCCCAGATGTCTGGCCTGGAAAAAGAATTAGGTACACAGACCTGGAACTGCTATAGCTCTCAACCTCTTCTAACTCTCCTAGCTTGCTGAAGGCTGTGGAGCAGCTCCCGTGAAGCAGTAACCCCAGACTACAAATTATTACTTCTATTAGTGTAATTTCAAAAATACATTCTGTAAGAAAAAGATCTAGAGCTGCAGCCAGAACAAAGGGACATTGTATCCAAGGGAGGAACGAAAGCAAACAAACCCATGGGCACTTCACCAAACGAGCTGTTGTGTTATCATTTCAAGATAAGGCTTAATTTGGGTAAGAACACATTTTCATGAAACTCAAGTTTGCCCCTACCTGAAATGCAGGAATGCCTACTCTCCTCCTGCTCTGGGTACAAACTCCCATGCAACACTACAGAATTTACTTGAATTCACAATTCTGGGATCCCTAAAGCACCGAGGATTCCCGATCCCAACAAAGAGCAGCTTGGGAAACCAAGAACACAGGGGCAAAGCTACAACTGGTTATAATGTGAAACAGACTTCTCTAGGAGCTGACTGAGTCTGGATTACAGAAGCAGGGCTGGTCAGGACCACCACATAAGAGAAATACTTTAAACTTTCATTTTTAATAGATGAAACAGAAATTTTAAGGACACAGAACCAAGAATAAGGCTTCCTTCACTTACTACTGAGAGATATTTTCCATGGATTTTCACTGGTGAAAAAGTAAACACTTGTGATCAAACACAGGAAATTTTTACCCAGAAACACTGGATGGATTTTTAAACTCAGTAATCCCGAGCATGGCCTTTCAGAAGTACCAAAGTACTTTAGTAAAAGGATTTAATATTCACTTTCAAAGACGAAGCAGGTTTTGTTCTCTCTCTTCCATTTTGAAATCCAGTCTTTTAATTACTTACTTAAATACTACCTCCTAGAGTAGGATTAATGAAATCAAATCATTGAGCTGGTTTTTTAGAAATTGTACGAAGAATATAACAAAGGAAGGAAAACTGTTTTCCTATGGATCTGAGTGTCATCTGCATTGCAGTAACCTCAGTTTATCCCAAGGACCTCTCGACTCTTTCCCCATTCCTCCTAGTGCACCTTCCCACAGCTGTAGCAGTTCCACCTGAACTGGTGGAGCCGCACTATTTGTGTCACCTTCCTGTGACTGATGGCCTCCCCTGCACACTGCTCACTTCCCTAAGGCTTATCAGATCTCAACAACTCCCCTCCTGAGCCAAACCTTGCTGAGAGACAAAACAAGTGACCCAAGCTCTTACTTCTTACCAGATCAAGGTAAAACAGAAAGGTGCCATTTCATTCCACCTCTTTTGAGAAAACAGAGGAGGTTCTCAAACAAGAAGCTCTTGTTCAAAGAAAAGCACAAATACAGGCTTGGGGCAGATGATGTACTTGTCCCTCTGACTCTGCAAAAGCAGGGTGCCAACCCCTCCTCCCTCATTGCTCTCCTTTTGTGAGCTGGGATGGAACTCTCCTGTCCTGCACGTGTTGCTGGGAGTGAGGAGAGCTGTGAGTCATCTGACCCACTTCTAGCTGGACCAGCTTCGTGCTTCCCCACATGCTGGGGCTGAGCACTTCAACTCCAAGTGTCGGTAACGAGCTGTTTAGACCATCCTCTTTACAAGGCTGCCAGGGAAGCCAGCTGGACTCCTTATGGGTGGTCCAGAGACATGGGAAAGAATGGAGACAGTTCTTCAGCACAACACTGAGAGGAGTTCAAGATGCAGAGCTGTGTGTGCCTGGGTTGTCTGTGGAGGAACCAAAAGCAGCAGGGGAGCACAGAGGTTCTGTGGCCGGCACCCGGAGCTCCCAAGCTGCTTCTGGCAACCTCAAAGGGTGGGACCAACCCCAAAAAGCTCCCGCCTGCCCATCAGTGGAGGTAAAAGTTTATGGGAAAAGCAATTTTCAGCTGCAGTAGTTATTTTTAAGCCTGAAGCCTAAAGTAAGAAGTTTGAAAGATGAGTGCACATGTAATTATGGGATGCTTAAAATACAGACAGAAAAGTACTACTTTATCCCTGTTTCAAGATGTTTAAAGAATTTTTTATGTGCACATGTCACTACTATACAAGCCCAGCTTACTTGCTCCTACAAGCAAACAAGTCACAGAACCCAAAGGCATCCAGGTCTGAAATATCCAATGTCTGCCCATAATGAACAGAAGAGCAGAGCAGTGGTGTTGCCCATGGCCCTTCAGTCAAGTCTTTCTCAATGGCATTTATGACTTGAATTTGTAATAGATCAAGATAAGTGTGTATTAGCTCCTGTATCTGATGTACCTGCTTCATGATTAGTGAGAAAGTTTATTATTTCAACAATCTTTAAGGCGTGTTAGACATTTGACCTGGCAGCATTCAGATGTGCCACACACATTTAGAAAAAGAGCAAAGTACAGGTGCCTATCACTGTTCATGCAACACCTCCCACGGGGGATTTCTCATTGCCCTATCTTTACATCTGCAACCTTCAGCACTGAGGCAGACAGGCAGACTGTACCATTTTGAAACACTAAAGCAACCAGGCTTGTCTTCCAGAATAAAAAAAAAAAAGTTCTCAAGGAGAGTGTGAGGCCTGAAGAGTGATTTCACTATAAATATTCATTCTTTGCAAGATTTTTTTTCTTTAAACCAAATAAACGAGACGACTTTTGAAAGACTGTGCACCCTTCCACTTTCCTCCCTGAGTGGTAAAATACCCTTTGCAGGACATTTAATGATTGTGAAGGAACTTCATTTGAATTCTGTCCTGCCTCCACTGTGCACATTTGCTCCAGTGCTGTGTGCTCAGAAATCCTTTGGAAATACATTATCACACACAGTATGTACATATTTGGAAGTATATAATCAATCATGCACCCTTGCTCTGCCTGACCCAGACACAGCTGAAATGCACTCACTGCTTCAGGCAAAGCAGAGTCTTTCCAGATCTTTCCACAAGCCTATTTTACTCTGAAAAAACCACAATATAAAACACTTTTTGTTATTCTTCATTTGCTTGTCCAAAGTATAATGCAGTTGACTCCAGCTGCTTCAGCCAGCAACAGCAGAATCACACACTTCAGCCCCACAGTGTCCGTGACGGGCACTGCCAAACACCAGCCAGACAAAAACACCACTCTGATGAGGTCACACATACCATATGCTGGGCTTTAATGCTTCACATCCCCATCTATAGTCCTCCAAGTAAACGACAGTGCTTAAACAAATTAAGGCATGATTAGCTTTGCTGCTGCCTAACTTAATATGTGTACCACAAAACAGATGCACAGAGATGGCACAGAACAGTACAAATAACTTATTGCAGAAACCCTCTTCAGTTCAAAGTATCTGATTGAGGTCACACTTGTATGTGTACACTTAACAGGAATTTTTCCTTAAAACAGCTTTTTGGAAGAAATGTTCATTTTCATACTATACCAAGAGCCATTATTAAACTCACTACACTAGTGAATTTTTAAACACAGAACATACATGATATTATGAACGCAAAGTGGAATTCACTTTAAGGACCTAATCAACATGTCCATTTCAAGACCAAACTTCCTACAGATACTAATTTAATATAAAAAATATCAAAATACTGTAAACTTTATGCCTACTTCCTACAAAGCACAGAATTTTCATTCCATTGCTAAGCAAGTACCACAGCAAACCTTCACATCTGCTTTATCCTCCAGATCCCCTTGTCACCACCACAAAAAGAGCTACATGACTAAATGGTCTGACCATCCCATATTAATGAATGAGTCACTCAGTCACACACGTTTCACATAGAGAATAATGCAGTTTACATCCTCCATGAAGCAACAGAGATAAAAGCCACAGGAAACAAGTTGTAGGTTGGTGTTTAAGGCACCACACATACAGAATCCAAGCAACTTCTCAAGAGAAGGGCAGGATTCTAAGCAGTACACAAAAGGCAAAAGAACCACACGCACATTTAGCAGTAAAGAACAAATTCACCGGCAAGTGTTAGAGTTGGTATAGCAAACCTTGTGAAGACATGGAAGTGGGCTCACATAATGCAGCAGCATACCCTGCTTTTAATAACGATATTCATCTAGCCCTCAGCAAGGTCACTGAATCTCCTAACAATTGAAACATGTTTATTTATGCAAAGAGCAGACATGGCATGGGAATGCATGGGCCACGATTCCCCAGAAGTCCCGCCAAAGTCTCTTTAATCTTGTTCTGGAAGAACCACTTCTGGTAACGACAGTAATTTAGTTCTTTGCCTACTCAAACTTTGTTTTTCCTGCCAAGTCTGAAAGGATGCCAAGTGTGCTGTTTTCTCTGCTTTGAGCAGTTGTCACCTTTACACTGGACAGCAGTGCCTTATTCATGAAGCCTTTTGGCCCAAGAGTTCTGTGAAACACCACTGTTTCCTGGTCAGAACTGATGTGAGCAGAATTCATACCAAATACTCGTCTGCTGCCCATTACCAGCATTATGAGTCTGTGTAATGATGGGAAAAATTAGTCAGTAGTTAAGAATTGTATCTGAAGTGAAATGGAGTCTTCCCACACAAATTCAAACTTTTGTTTGTTTTGGCAGGAAGATACTGGAATTTTAGGCACTAACAGCAAAATGCAATAAAAAAGTGTTTAGGTCAACATGGTCTCTAAGGACTTCATATTGAAAATGTGCAGCCATGAGAGCTTGAACAAAAAACTAAACACGTTTCAGCAGACTCAAAGTTAACTCATCCCTGCAAAGAATGATGCCTCAGTTCTGTCTTCTGCTCACAAGCAGATCAATGCTATTCCAGACTAATCAAGGGAGCAAAACCACAATTTTTTTGAAAAGGAGATACTAACAGGAAGTTTACCAAAGATTTATCTAGGATCTGGTATTATGGCAAAGAAAAGGGAGGTCTTTCAGAAAAAACATACAAGCACAAACTACCTTACATTAAGTGACCAATGGCTAGGAATGTGATTTCTACCATTAACAGAAAACAGCGTGCAAAAGGAATAATAGAAACAATCCTCCCACTTCAGCTACCTTTGAGCAGAAAAAAGTCTCAGTAATAATGCTAATATTTCTGTCTAACATACTGTTAGTACATATAGTTTCTATTCTCTTGAAGACATTATCATTCAGTAAAGCTCTTATCTGTACAATTAACTTGTGAAATTTGGCACTGAGATATTGCCAGCCCAGCAAAGAGAAATTCCTATGAAAAACATTTCTCAAGCTTTTTATAACCATTCAAATAAAGACATCTTTGCACTATTCATCAGTGAGCACAATGCTGTTTTATACTACTGCACTCAATATCCAAGCAATATCCAGTTAAAATGCAAATTCTGGGTGCCTTAGTACTAAGAGCAATCTCTGTCAGGAAACTTCTTGTAATATTAAAACAATTTAAGTATATTGTTACCAAACTACTCATGATGGATACAGATCAACAGCCCTCATCTCAGGTTTCAATAGGTAACTAACTGCTCCATGAGAGGAGCAAAAGGAGCAAACAGCCTGATCTAACACAGAATTGCCCTCTATGTATCAAAAATAGAGGCCAACAGCTAAGGAGAACAAGCTTATCTCTGGAACTATTTTTGACAAGCTACTGCTTTGTAGCAATTTTTGGTGAATACGTCTTGGAGAAGTGAAGTCGTCAACACTCTAATTTCATATTACTGATCAAGACAGTATGACATATTTTAAAAAATTACACTTTCAACCTGAATGCACCTTCCCAAATGAAGGTGCTTCCAAGTCTAATGCTTTATCAGTTAATATTCTTTAGAAGGCCTAAAATACATAGAACATCTCTATGCCACTGCCTGGCAATGGCATTGTTTAACAAAAGGCAGTCCTCCCATGCTCAGTTTGCTTTGCTCAGATCAGAAATGATCCAGTGCCAAAAGAAGATTGATTACTGTTACTGGAACGAGCATTACCAGACACATGATCCTGACAGATTTCAGGCAGAGGACAGGCAGCAGCAGCAGTATTTGCTTTGTAAAACGAATCGGGAAGGTTGCGGCTGGCCTGGGAGGGTGGAGTGACACTGCACGGCTCAGCTGATGGAAGAGGTCGCTGCTGCCAAAGGAGGATATCCCACTCCGTGTTGCGTCATCCTGGCCCCCTCCGTGCACGGAGCCGCAGCACTGCCGGCACCCCGGCTAATCCAGCTCAGCCATCAACATCCCGGCTTCTCCCCCGCGCCGTGCCCCCTCCCTGCTCCAAAACTGAGGCCGTGCTGCTTCAGAGGACTGAAGGCAGGGGCTGAGAGTGGGAGCTGCTGTCTGCGGCACAGCCAAACTGTTCCAGCAGCTCGAGTCACAACATGTAACCTCACCCTGGTGAGAAATGCTCAACTCGTTTGGCTTCCCTACCACAGACACACAAAAGCACCAGCCCTTCCATGAACTGAACCTCCCTCTCCCTTTCCCTAGGATTCTCTCTCAGCCACTCTCTTTTTCTAGCTCTGTATTTGGCACGGGGAAAAAAAAAACATCTTGGTGAAGCAGGAGGGAAGAAGGGGTGTCAGGACAAAATTACATAGCATTTATTCAGGGCCATCTGTTATTCCAAGCCTCTAAGTACTATTTCTGTATCACCACAGTGTACCATCCAAGCCATAAGGAAGAGTTTATGGCTATTGTAATTGCAATCAGTTCAGCACAAATTGCAGTATCAAGTATTTTTTCTATTTGTCATAGAAGAGATTTTTAGATCTTCTTCTGAAGCAGCAAGGGGGGGAATCACTAATTCTCTTGTTCTTTAAATACACACACATTAATATATTAATGTGTTTCTAATTAATGGAGAGGCATTAAAATCAAGGGTACTGGAAATTTTTGCAGGCTATGGTAAGAAGAGTGTTTCTTTTTTAAGATATTAACATTTTCTGCTATTCATTTCCCAAGAGAACCAAAAATCAGGAAGGGGAATATCACTGTAATCATGCAAAGACCTGAAAATGAAAGCTTCAGAAGGAAGGATACTATCTTCTATCTGCTCTACAATTAATGGTACTGGTTAACCTTTAAAGGGGTCAGGTATTTTATCTGAAGGTGCTACAGTAGTATTCGTGGCACAGTACACACCTTGACATGATCAGATTAACTAGAATAATACAGTACCCAATATAACCTTTCACAGAACAAGGAACAATCTCTGTGAATAACCAATAGGAAATTGTTCCTGTAACACAGAACTTGAACATAAAATGCACTTAAACAATAGTAAAATCATGGCTTTGAAATAAATTAAATGGATAGTATTCATACACTAGTCAAATTTCTTACCTGATAGGGCTGAAAGGCACTATCTTCAGTTATGAAATCCAGCTGTTTGTCCACAAGGAATTCTACTGCAGTAATTGAATTGTATACACTTTTTCCAACCAATGGCTTGAATGTCTGTCAAGGAAAAAAGAGAAAATTAAGCAACTGAAAAAGCCCCTCAGCATATCAAACCCCCAAAACTGTATAAATACTGATGTATTTTTTCCATTAAAATAACAGTTACTAATTATACAAGAAAGGAGGATTTTGTGTTCTGTCGGTTTTTTCCTTTGTGCCGTTGGTGGAAAACCAGCCAGAAAAGAGAACTACACCAGCCATTCTTCCTTTCCTTCACTATGCTTGAGCAAGATTGCTTACCACAGAAGCTCAAAGTACAGGAGCACCATTCCATCCTAAACACAGAGCTCAGCCCGCAGCTCCTCTCTTCCTGCCTGCAGGACCAGCTAGCACAGCAGTGATTATACTAAGGACAGCTCAAGTGGAAGCAGACTGCAGAGAAATCCCTCCCCCCTCTTCCTGTTCTGAAATCGTTCACCTTGCCTCAAGTCAAGCATCTCATTTCCCTGCCCATCTCTGAACTGCTCTGACTCTGCTCCGCCGCCCCCGCAGCCGCTCCTCCCTGCAGCAGCAGCCGGCTGCTCCCTGCTCCGGCACTCCGCCCCCGAGCGCGCCTGGAGCGCCGGGCCGGGCGGTTCGCACAGGGCCGGGAGCCTCCCTCACCCACCCCCGGGCTGGGCAAGCAACAAGGTGCTGCCCACCTTCGCTGCTGGAGGAAGCGAGGAACCTCCCAGCCCTGCTGCAAAAGCCAGGCACAGAGAAAAGGCAGCAGGCTCCTCGACACCCTGGCACAGCCTTTGCCCAAAGCCCCTGCCCTCCCGCAGGCACAGCAGGATGCAGCAGGCAGGGCGCCATGGCTCCAGGAGCTCCCCTGAGAGGGGACAAGCAGGCAAAGCCTTCCCTGCTGGCTGGGTTTCCTGGAACAGAAGCACAAGGAGAGCCCAGCCGAGCGGGGATGTACCTACTGGGGATGAGTCAGGTGAAAAGGAAATCCCAGCGGATGGAGGGGAGAGAAATGCTGCTCTGAGGACAGACAGGAACAGCAAGAGGAAGACATCTGTGAACAAAAGAAATGACTGGCAGAAAGAACATGCAGGATGCTAGGGGAAAAAACATGGAGGGACAGAAAAAAATAAGAGGAAAGTTATTTTACAGGACACAAAAATAATAATGAGGGAAAACAGGAAAAGAAAAAAGCCCTTTGAGACCGATTCTAAATTTAAAAGGCAGGAGAAAAAGACAAAGAGGAGAAACAAGGGCAGGTCAAACCACATAGAGCACTGTGCAAATGTTACCAACATCTATAAAATGCTGCTTTAGCAGCTCACATGCAACATCCTGCAGCAAGAGACCCCAAGTACTTACAGGGGAAGGCAGGATCACCACGACCTATTTACAGCTGGTGAAACTGAGGCACGAAGCAATCCCATAACTTGACAAAAGCCACTAAGCAGGGCAGCAGCAGAGCCAGTGACCTGCCCTCAGCCAGTCTGCAGGCAGCTCCTGAGAGAGCACTCAAGGTTTTATCAGGCTTCATTACCTACTTTCAAAGGTGTTGCCTCGAGATTAGGCTAAATATAACCCAAGTGTCTCTGGAGCTTCAGCTCTGGCACTTACTAAACAAATGAGAGAATTCTTCATGGGAGATACATTATACTTTCTAATAAACCTATCAAACTTCACAAATGCTCCGACTGAATGCACAGCATTCTTGTTTCCATTTTATTTAAGGTTTCACTTCAGCTGCTACTCTTTCTCAGACAAGGAAGGAAAACAGCCAAACCTCTCCACCAATAGGTAACTAGATGAAAGGGCTGGAGGAGCAAGAGCATATGATAATATTCCAACTACAGAGTCCAAATAGTAAATAATTATTTAACCTCTAATAGCTAAGAAAGGGCCTTTGCTCTTGCATCACTTTCCTATAATGGATCTTGTATTGCTAATGCTTAAGAGAGGGTGGAGTTCACATCATGAAATTGCAAAGTGTTGAGTGTATAAACTCATAAGCAGATTTTTCTTTGAAAAAGCAAATTTTGTAGTCTTTCAGCTCTCTAACTGCCCCCATGTCTTCCCTCACACTGTTCTACTTTTCCCACAGTGCCTTCTCTCTAACTTTCTGAGCTATTATTCAGGTCAATAAATGAGTTTCCCACTACAAACAACAGGACATACCAAATCATCAGCTAAAACGAAACTGTGTGGAATGTGGCTTGCAGTTATCATTCAGGACTTAGACAACACTACAGATTAAGGTACATGTGAGCCACTGGTTTATCTTCCTACTGGTATTAAAAGAACTAATTCCAAATATAGATCTGTGAGTGTGATTATTCTGAGAAAAGAAACATAATGCCTTCTCCCTCACTTTCATAGATCTATGCCTCTAGACAGGTCAACGCCCCCAAAATACTCATGTGGAGGATGCAGGCTATCCCACAAGCACACAGGAAAAATATGTAAATAAATAAAGCAAAACCATGCCATGTCACACATCTCCTCCTATGAGGACAGCCACTCAGCTGCATAGTAAAAAACATTCCCACTATCAACAACAAAACACCACCCTTAAGGAAACGCCTTCTTGGAAAAGCAAAGTCCAGACTCCATCAGTTCCATGAGATAGGCAGGCCACCAAGGAGACACCCAGCCTGGGATAGGTTAGGGATTTGAAAAATTTTAAATGGAAGACAATACTGAATTTCACACTACATATCACACATGCCCAAAGACAAACAGACTGAGAGCACAGCAGACAAGAGTCAGCTATTACAGGTAAGCATATGAGGCACGTAATGACATGAAAATATAGATAAAAAGGTCCAACAAGTTCCTTGCAGATGCCCCTCTTTCCATTCCCAAAGTGGAGGAGAACTTGAAGGACAACCAAGCATACTGCCAGGAATCAGGAAAAACTAAACCTCTGTAAATTAAAATCTCCCTTTCAAACCTGTAGCTTGTAAAAGAAGTTTTATACGTTAACCCAATTCCCCAAAGACCACAACTGAGCAGAGGACTCAAGCACTGTGACATCTGGTTTTACCACTATTCCAACTGGATGCTTAAAAAAAAAAAATCCCACTTTTTCCCCCACCAGATTTCCCTGCTTAGCCAAAGGGAGCTCCATGAACACACACACACACTCTCTCTCTCTCTCTCTTTGGCTGCTTTGCTAACAAGTTCCCTGATGCTGAATAAAGGGTGTTTCTTACTCTGCCCCTCACCATCATTTCACCCTGGCTCATGCCAGAAATAACCTGCTTACAAGAGGCAGCTGGCACAGCACTGAGTCTGAGAATTGGATTCTGGATCTTCTGGAAATTCAAATATTATTTCAGAAGACATAAATTAGCATCACTTCACAGCAAACAATCACAAAATCATTCAACAGCATTCACCAAATACCAATACAGCAAATTACCCAGTGACAGCCTTTTCTTATGCCCAATAACACAAGTCATCTCTTTATTTATCTTTCCAAAAGCCCCATAGCAATCACAGGACCCACTTTCCCAAGGAAGCAGCAGCAAGCAAGCACACAGTGCATTTTTACCTCTGCCTAGTGCAATTAAGCAGCTGGAGCGGTGGCAATGTGCCTCCAGCATCGAGCAGGGAGCTCCCTGGCACCGGCCAGGGCTCCAGAAGCTGCTGCACCTCGACTGCTGCAGCCTGGGCGCTGCCAGGCTGTGACACCCAGAAGGCTCAATGCAGCAAATGCTCGGGTTACAGCTGAGCTCGCAGCTGCTGCCCAGCTCATCCCGCACGTAACACTGCCTCAGCTGCCTGCCTGGAGCTCGCAGCCTGCTTAGCTGGGCACGCTGTGCCGCAAGCCTGCTCCCCACACCACAAAAGCACATCCTACAATGCACACCTACCGCAGTGACCCTTTTTAAAAAATCTTTCTAGAGGAATTTATGCCGTAAGCCAAACAGACTTTTAAAGAGTTAATAATGTAATTCAGAAAGCTATTCTTGCACTAAAACATCTACATTCTATACTTCTTCCTCTTTAAAGCACAAAAATTGAAAATATTAATTAAACCTAATTTCTACGTGCTATTCAGTAAACTTTTCCACATATTGTTCTGTAGCCTTACTGTTTAGTCTGCAATAGCGCAAACACGGGCACCTTTTCTTTATGACACTTAATCATTCGAAACAGCTGTAGCTCTCTTCCAACGCCCGTTTGTTGCCATGGTTTGTACTCAGAGGCAGAATTACCGAGTGGAAAAGAGCGGACAATCAGTAAAGCAGATCTGACGTTAGAATCGAGCACGGGGTTTCCTCACTCGCGGATTACCCTGCCTGCAATCCCCACGGAAGCGGCCGTTTCCAGCCAAGGCGTTATTCCGGGCGGAACTCTCGCAGCCCTTGGCCGGGGGGGGCAGAAGGAAGTACCCGTCGGGACGCGGGGAGAAGGCAGCGCCAGCCGGGCCCGCTGCCCGCCGGGGCTGCCGCATGGCAGGGCGCACCAACGGCGCCCACGGCTGCTCCAACGGCGGCCTCAGTGCCGTTAACGGCCGGCACCGAGTCCTGCCGCTCCCGCACCCCGCCTCAACGGCATAAACTTAACCGAAGAAAGCAAAAAAAAAAAACCCCACAAAACCTCTTTTTTTTTTTTTTCCGAGCTCCCTTTCTCCCGTTTCCCGCGGGCGCAGGCCGCCCTGGGCGCCTCGGCGGGCGCAGGTGGTGCCCGGTACTCACGGTGTCCCGGGCTCGCCGCGCTCCCGTCCCCGCCGGGCCGCGCACAAAGCCGCCGTCGCCGGCCGCGTGCCGCGCCGCGCGCGCCCCCGCGGGAGCCCGTTCGTCACGTGCGCCGCTCCGCGCTCCGCAGGGATAGGACGGAGCGGGGCCGAGGGCCGCGACAGCCTCGCGGGCCGGGGGCGCGGCCCGTTCCGCCCCAGCAGCCTCCGAGGGCAAACAAAGGCGCCCGTCGCAAAGTTAAAGTGTCCGCGCGGGTATGTATCCCGCGGGGGAAGGCGCGGAGACGCCCCCCAGGCCCCCGAACGACAGAGGCAGATTGTCCCGCTCCCCCCACCCCGTCGGCCGGCACGCACCTCGCCCGGCGGCCCAGCCCGCGGGACCTCCGCGCCCGCCTCCGCCTTTGAACTCACAAGGAAAATGGTTCTCACCGCGCCGCTTCCGGGTCGGGCCGGGCGGCCGCGCCGGGGGCGGAGACTGCGGGGCCGGAGGAGGAGGCGGCGGGGAGGAGGACGACGACGACTCACCGCCCGCCCTTTGTGGGGCCGGCGCGGACTAGCGCGCAGCTGTGCGCTCTGCGGAGGCCCCGGCGCGTCCCCGCTGCTGGGTCATGGCGCGCTGCCGATGCCGCCGCTTACATAAGGGCGGGCGCGCAGTGCGCGGTGCCGGGGCGGGAGGAGCCGGGCGGGGAAGCACCGAGCCGAGCGTCGGGCGAGGAGAGCACGCCGCGGGAAGAGGCGGCGCTCGGCGGGCGCGGCCCGCGGCCACGTCCCGCGGGGGCGGAGTCGCGGGACACGTGTGGCCGTGGCTCGGGAGCGCGGCCGAGGCAGCCGGGGGCCTGGAGCCTCCTGCTGCCGCTGCTCCGCGCCGCAACCTCGAACTTCGGTTACTGCCACGGTACTTCCTCCCCCGGCGGAGCTGAGCCCGGCCTTGGAAAGCTGTTCTCTATCCTTCCCGCGGGTGGGCTCTGGAAAGTTAGCAAGCGAGGGCTGCAGCTCGTCCACTCAACGAAAGTGGAAAAAAAAAAAAAGGCAATAAAGAGGAAGGGCGGGTCAGGCATGAGCTCAGTGCCTGGTTTGGGTCCAGGAGCAGCCGGAGCAGAGGGCGGTGGGCGGCTCCGCTCCCCCCGGCGCCGCCAGAGCCGAGGTGCGCAGCCCAAAGGCTTCACCAGCAGCGCACAGCGGGGCTCAGCCCGAGGAATCGCGGAAAACCTCAAGCACAATTTTATCATTTCTAATATATAACCTGTTTTCTCCGTGACGACCCCCCACCCAACACCCCCCCCCCCAAAAAAAAAAAACCTCACGTGTTTTCACACTTTCCAACACTATCCAATGCCACTAACTAGTTGTTTACAGTTCACATGGAAACTTCAACTGAATAGTCCAGGGGGAGAAGGTTCAGGGGACACTTACCAATGAGAAAATTATTTCCTGAGAGAAATTTAGCAAAAACACCTGTAATATACTCCTTGAGCTTAGCTCACATAGATAAACATGGATAGTAAGAAAAAAAAAATAATCACAAGGGAGGCTGCAATAGAGACATTTGTTTTCCCCAATCTCTTTAAACATAAACAGCTGTACATTTTTCACTTCACGGAAAAAATACAAGGCGTGTCATTTGCCAAGAAAGTATGAGAATAATGGGAAATCAATGCATGACTACATCTCTGTTCTCATCTTGAATTATTCCAAATGATGTAAGCTTAAAGGTGTACTGGAATGCTATAACATAGTAAGCTCTGAAATAAAATACTTAGGTACAGCTAAACATTAAAGTTGAACTGGAATGCTTTCTACCCACCAGAGGCTTTTCTCCAGCAAACTGGTTTTCTTCCATAACAGCACACGAGCAAGGGCAGGAACCAGGCTACCTGTACATGGTGTTTGTACACTACCCAGCCTGTGCTCAAACCACATAACTGCAAGGCTCCTGGATTTCACTTGGAAAGGACACTAGCAGAGGCAGTTTATTGTATTGATTTTCCTTTTTAAGTGGTCTTCCATCCGGGCTGGCTGAAGGCAGCTGGGCAGCCTTATATGGCAGCAAGGCTGCGGGGAGGCAGCAGTGCCTTGAGCAGCCTCCATCTATTCCTGACCACCCAGACTGGACAGTTGCTCCTCTGCTTTCTGCACCCCTGCCACAGCCCCTCACCAGATCCACTCAGGTCTCACCACCAGCAGAACAGAGCTCACTGACCTCCTTGGTTCCCCACAACACACCTCCTGCCCCAGCCATGCCTTGGTAGGGCTGCACTGCCTTAGCTCCAGAGAAAAAAATTAAACATCTTAGTGACACCATTCTGACCTCATTTCCTTTCACTTTCTTTTCCTCCAGACCACCTCTCACTGGGTAGGGGGGAATAACACCCCACTTTCACCAGTACTGAGACAGGTCATGCAGAAGCAAAGACTGAAATGCAGCCTTACTCCAGGTTTGGGGCTGCAGTTTGCACTGCTCTTTCCCCTTTAGAATGGAAGTGTGCCTTGTTATCCACCACCCAACAGCAACAGGGCCATTTGTGAAGTGGGCAGGACAGTCTTTCACAGACTTGGTCCTTCAGAGGCCTCATCGCCACAAAGAAATAAAACTTGACCCATCAGTAATAGCTGACACAAGAAAATACCTTGGAACTCAGACTTTGCCAAGTAATCAATACACAAAGTATTTTTCCAAACTTAATTCTGTACTTGTATGATCTTCAATTTAACTTTTAAAGCACATTTCAGATTATCTCCAAGAAGTACTGAGCACCCAAAGAAATACCACTTACACCACTAGATTCCTCCCTTTCTCATACACTTTTAGGTTTTGTTTTACCCTTTCTCTTAAGAGCCCAGACACTTAATAGCTATTTCAGGAAGGGCAAAGAAATGAAAAATGCCTATTACAGAGCACAACATACTTCATGCTACTCTTGAACTCATGGTGCTGTGATAGCTGGGTGGTATGTAGTGCAACTGTCAAAGCAGGCAATCCTTAATAATATCCAAGACAGACACTATTAAAATACAAATCACAAGACGGTCTGGAGGACAGGCAAGTTTGCCCGTTTGGACAAAGCTTTATTAATAGATGGCCACTTAGTAACAAAGAATATTAATACCCAGCCCAGCACCACCAATTCATTACCACAGAGGGATTTTGCTAAAAATTCTCAAGATGCACCAGCTATGCATGGAATACTAACTCACCAATTCTTATTTACAAGAGTTTCACTCAAAGACATCCTCAGGAAAAACCCACTAAGTAGTGCAACACCTTCTGGAAGTTAAAAAAACCCAAGGAAATTGCTACTGGTATAATTGTTAATGTTAAGTAGGTTAAGGCAACATAAAGTGACGTTTACATCATTACTACTTGCAAAATTTACTATGATATATATGTGTATGTTCTTAACAAAACAGATTTGCCACATAAAGGTAAACTTCTAAATAAGAATTTAAAAAATTAGCATCTATCCAAGCCTGGTTTTGACATTTGCAAACTACTACACTTTAAAAAGGTTTATTTAGTAGTGACATTATTTTAGCACTATTTTCCACTACTGTTTGCTTCTTCTCACAATTGGGCCTGAGCTCTGTCAAACAAGCCATACTATAAGCTTGCAGAACAGAGCTGCCTTTGTTCTTTGGCACTGCCAGTCCCCTATGGAATCAGGCAGCACACTGAACTGCACTCGACAAACAATCCCTGACCTTCAATTACTGCCTTGGCTCACTGCCACAGGATACATGTATTACTGGTAACACAGCGTGCCCTATTTTGCAGATAATCACTAGAACTACAGATAATCATGAAAATCAACGGAAAAATGCAAACATTCCCTTCCTAAAATCGCAGTTACAACTTCCCCGGTGTGCTGCAGCCCAGCCCAGGCTCAGGCCACGCATGTGAGGACAGCAACACTGCAGGTTTTGTATTTTTAGCAACTGCATGAAAAATTCCAGGTGGTGGATGGCTTTGCCGTCCTCCGCTGGACGTTTTCAGTTTGTTTTTTGTTTGCTTTGAGGCGGAAGGTTGTGCTGGCACAGTTGTGCAAGAGCTGCTCTTTTTTTCCCCCCTGCTATTTTTCCCCTCGAGGGGCCTGGCAGGTTTTTCAGCAGGGCCCGGTGGCAGCTGCAGCCCTCGCACTTGCGGGCTGGCCGGCAGCCAGCGCCGGGCCCGGTGCCACCGCCCTGCTGGGAGCCACGGCCACCGGGAATGCCGCTCCGGCTCCAGGGCAGCCGCAGCACACACGGATCGGGGTTCTGCTGGCACCCCCTCGGGTTTCCTGCAGGCAGAGAAGCCCTGAACTGCAAACCCTGCAAACCCTGCTCCTGTGCTTCACGCCGCGCCAGGGAAACCCACGTGCGCGCTGCTGCGGGCCAGCAAAGAGCACATGCAAATATTGCAAATGAGTAAATATTTAAACTTGAAAACAAATGAAGGTTAGTTAAATCGGTCTTCAGTATTTAAATTAGCATTTTTTTCTACTTATCTTCTTCCTGTCTGTGCTGCTCCACATTTGCTTAGCAAGCAGAACCGTTTCATAGTGATAGTCCTGCAGATATTTCCTGCAGAAATAATGCAGTGTAAGGGCAGAGCCACGGTCAGCCTCGTGTTAGTGGAGAAATTAACTTTCTCATTATGCATTTGTGCAACCCATCGAGTTCTGACCCTGTACTTAAGTGCAGAAGCCAAAGTCCAAAGGAGAAATTAGTGTGTGTGAAACAATCATTACTACTGGAACTGCAACGTGAGAAATGCAGTAACTAGCATTCAGGTGCCAGTTCATTTGGCAAATTCTTCATTTAACTCTCCTTTTTTGATTATTGAGGTGGGCAAATCAGACATGCAAAAACTTCACCAGGCTATCTTTAGTAACTTTTCAAAACTGAGAAGCTGAGGACAATAGTGTACATGAAGGAACATATGCAACAGTACAGTTAATACACTCCGGATCAGTGCTAACTGATTTTACAGTATATTTAAAATTAATCCAATTTAAAATATGGTGTCTATCTTTTTTCATGTTTCCAATCTACTTTTAAAACCAATTTTGTCCTTCCCTGGGCAGGCATCATGGGGTTTAATGCTGCATGCATCAACATGACTGTGCAATTTTCCCCATTACTTCATCCCCATCTACTACATCATACCAGTACTGTTAACACAACTGTGGGAATAAGCCCTGTTAGTGATCTGGTGCTATATCTGTGGCTGAATCAGTGTCCCTGCTGTAACAGGAGACCAATAATTGTGATAAAAGAAAAACCAGATGCATGGCCTTAAAAAAAATTCATCATTGTAGTCAATAGAATTGTATGAGTTTTCTTATTTGCTGGACAGTGCTCTAACTCCAGATTTATGTTCAAATACAAAATATTGAGCAGTCTCTCAGGCATCACTTTGTGGATGTCTCATTTTAAGCCCAACATCACTGCAAAACACTTGTGTTTTCCTAATCCCCCTTCCCTCATTAATTGATCCAAAATTCTGGGACCCTTGCCACTCACTCAAATTGAGTAACATCAATGTCACCTTATGTGTGACCTGCTCTCTCACTTCTTGGTGCAGGCCTTTCTAACAAAGCTTATAAAACACATTTTTCTACCCATCCCCATAGTTCAGAGCACCAGCCTATATTGCCGATATTCATTCTGCTTTTCATTCTGGCCTTAATAAATGCACACATGTTCAGATGCAAAATGCTGTCACAAACACTCCCAGCCACTCTTTGCATTCCTTCCCCCAGCAGTCCCATTACATCACACTGCACTTCCCGACACAGCACCTTCCAATCCTGGTATCACTCATTTACCAATTTCAGGAACAATTTACTGACGACACTAGCAAAGCTGATTCACTGACATCTTTCCATTTTCTCTTTACAACTCTGCCTGCTGTATTGACCTCTGAAACCTCGACAATGGCTTGGGCACTGCTTGATGGAAGCCTCATCTTCCCTCATAAGCAATGCCTTCTATTTCCCACCTCCTGTCTCTGTGTGTCATCTGCCCTTGACTCACTCTCAGATTTTAACTCTGTGCAGAAAGGAACCCTTTTCATTCTGTGCTTGTTGTAGAACTCATTGGACAAGGGAATTCTGGACTTTCAGGTGAGTTTTCAATTGTCAGGGTAATGTGCCATAACATTCATTAACCTTGGGACAGATTCTGTCTTCTACAAAGCAAGCACAACAGCTTCAAGTTCATAAAGCACAACAGCTTCAAGTTCATAATGTTCTTACCCACACTCCGTCTGCAATATTCATCAAACCCTCTTCAACTTGGGTGCCATCCATGTTTTGCAGGATTCATGCTTTTTCAGCCTTCTTGCTTCCACCACAGTGATGCCAAACTCCATCCAACTCATTTCTTGGCTTTTCTTTCTTCATCCAGCCCTATCAGCAACATTCACAATGTTCTTGCATCCTTCTCCCCTATAACTTACTGGTTGTAACATTCATTTACCTGGCCTCCTTCCAGCCTCACCTCCAGTAAAACAACCTTAGTAAGAAAATCAGCTTCAGGCTTCTAAACATCCACAGCATTTCTGCTCTTCTGATTCAGCAGCACTGTCGTGTCCCTCTCATGCTTCCTACTAATTGAAGTCCATTACAGAACAGGAGTCCACCTTTCACCCTCCTACTATTTCCTGTTCCTCTCAGATGACATTCCCAACTGCCTCTCAGAAGCTCACCTTGCTTCCTGTGTCACTCAGATCTAGCTTTCATAAGGTCCCTTTCTGTTCTTATTACCCAGAACCTAAATACCTGCCTCACCTTTTTCCATCTTATCCCCTACATATTTGTTAACTTGAATTTCCAGAGCACTGAGGGTTTTTTTCCCAATTCTGCTGTTTTTTCAGCTCTTCTGCCCTGCCCCTCCCTGTCCTTTGTCTAGAGCATCTTATTCACCAGCTTAGTCATCTTCCTGTCTTTTTAATGGACTGTGTTTTATTTTGCATTTTTCTGCTTGCTCTTCACCAAAACAACTGGGGAGCATCCTCACCACAAAAGCTCAGCTTCCCACTGAAGCTGAGGCTGCTTGATGGCTCAGGCTGCTGGCAGGCCCTTTGGTCAGGGACTCCTGCTGGAAAGCAGCCCTGGCTCCATCGGAGGCGAGTCAGGGTGCGGTTCTGAGGGAGCCTCTCTGCAGGCATCACTTCCTCTTACAGCAGTGGTGAGCATGCACCAGTGCTGGGATTTTCCATTCCTGCAGCCCCACAGGACTCTGGTAACATCAAATGCTCCCTACATGCCTGACACCACACCCAGGGCATGCAATGTAGCCTGGGCACGATGCTATAAAATGGTCACTTGAGCAGTAGGCTGGGACAACTCAGTTCAGAGAGTGGAACTGGCTCTTGAAACAGAGCTGGATATGATAAAGAGGAGCTCCTGTTTGGAGTTATTTGCAATAGCAAAAGCCTCAAAAATACACAGAAGGCGAAGAAAAATACTGAAAAAACATCAAGAACTGATAGCAGTATTTTAAAAGAACACTTCATAGAAGCTGAAAGAGGGGAATACCTCCTTCATGTTATCATGTGAATAAAGCTGTTGTATATAAATTTGGATTCAGTTTCTGACAAGCAAAAGACTCCTCAGGGCCACTCCTCAAGGTCTACATTTACTCCCTTAGAGCAGTGCATTTCACTGTTTATCAGATACAACAAGAGCTGTTCACTCTGCAACATACTCTGAACTGGGAAGGAAGAGGGTGGTCCAGGGACAGTGAATAGTTAAAAGGCTGCAACTTCTACTCCTTCCTTCTTTTCTACTTCCACTGTCTCCAGAAAAGCAGAAACCCCATTTGGCAGTTCCTTAGGCTTTCTAGCTGGCTGTCCATGGATTCCCATAGGCCAGCCATGGAGGGAGAGAATTACTCATTTTGGACTCAGCGCCTCTTTGCTCTTAGCTCCAGCTTGCTGGGAGTAAGGTCATACTGGAACATTGGTCTGTGTTTTGCAATACATCTTTTTTATATTCTAAACATTGTACACTTTCCCCATAAGGGTATCTTAAAAGTAGTATTTTCATATTTCCAAACACTAACACTTAAGTATTAAGTAACAGTGTGCATCATGTTTTAATTATCTTTATAAAAAGCTCCATCTTACTGAGACAACGTGCTAATATGTACTCCTGAAATAAAAACATCAGACTGTTCACCTCACCTGTGCGAGGGAGGGAAAGAAACAATCAAGTGTCAGACTACACAGAAATATATTTTAACCTTCTTGAGCAGTATTTTCTCCTGCTATGATTATTTTATAATCATACTGTGTCTCTGTCAGACCTCCTACACAGATACACTTGCTAATACACCGGTTTGATTCCTGAATCTGCAGCATTAAAGGCTTGGGAGAACTTCTCAAATAAAAAAAACTCTTACAGGCATAAGCCACTAAGAAGGTGAGGTTAAAAGTTTAACATTTGATAATAAAAAGTCTGATGGAACAGACAGGGTTTCAGTCAATATATCCCAGCATCAGGATAATGCTGAAATAATATTGAAACACCATCAGTCTATCTAGTAAACAAATTAGAAAATAACCTAGATATCATAATGGATTCTCCCCCCGCCCAATGCTATTTTTAGATTCTCACATCTGCCCTACATGCTTGTCCAGTAGCAACCTTGATGGACAAACACTTTTTTTTCCATTCAGGAAAACACAGGACAGATGGCGTTCAAAGTATTTCTCTCCGAGATAACAAGTTTTCCGCTTTTTATAAATTCACTTATCTTCAAACTGTGACAGCTGTGAGTTTAAAGATAAAATCAAAATGATCCAGATCTTGTTCATCTCCTTTCTCTAGGGTCTCTGAAAGGTCACACAAACACGTCTCACTCAGAAGTTTTCTACAGTATGTGGAACATTTTTCTAAGTTTAAACTTACTGGTATTTTAAAAAAACGCAATGCATTTTTTTCCAAGTTATGTCTCAGGTCAGTATTGTGAATTTGGGATCTTCTGGATCCCTTTGTAGAGTATATCAGATAGTACTTCCCTCCAAGATCTATTTCTAGTGGTGATTACATTCCCTCATTCCTCCCATACTGGCATGCACGGCAGTGTTACTAACCTGCATTTTCTACTTCCATGCAGTCTCTCATGTCAGACTGTATTCTGTGCTCTGGTTATCCTCATCCTCCTGCCCTGCATCCTCTATGGCTCCAAATGATCTGTCTGCAGCATGGATGAGCAGAGTTCTGTCTGTGGGGCAGCCCCAGGGGGACACAATCCTGCCTCTGTTCTCACACACCCCAGAGCCACCCCTGCCATCACCACACAGCCGGCTCCCAGTCCTGCTCCCACCAGCCAGAAGGGTCAAAGCTTCTCCTTGCCAGTGCTGCTCCTGGATAAGCTCTCATCTCTATTTGCCATCTGCTCCTAAATCCACCACTTTCTGGTTTATGCAGTGACGTTTCATTCCATTTTTATTCCTTTGTTTCTCAAGGATATTCCATTTTATTTGCATCAAAAATCCTCATCCTCTGTGTTAAGGGCTTCTCCTATTCTGCACCATCTAGTGCTTTAATCAAATTTAATGAATTAGTCCAAACATTTTAGTAAAAACACGAAGCAAGTCATTCCCAAAATGTGCTAACAGCTATTGGCAGACAAAACTATTTCACCACAAAACTCCACCTGTTTCAGTACCACATAGCCAACATCTTATAAACTCATTCCTACCTAATTTACTGTTCATGTTCACTCTATGAATCCCAGTCTTCCTGTGATTGTTCAGTGCTTGACATACTGTGGAATGCATTACAAAAGTCTAAATGAATGATATTAATTACATTTTCTTGCCTCACAACAAAGCAAACTCAAGTTTTTATTCAGGTGGGTCCATGATATAGCATTTCAAGGTGCTGATGGTAAGAGTAGACCAGGATTAAGGGCAGAGGGAGGAAACACACAGTAGCTATAATCAGTCTGTTTGTGAAGATTTTAAAGGATACAAGACCATGAGTAAAAGGCAGCATTAAATCAAAAATGTCAAAGCAAATTTCCTTGCCAGATAAAAGAGCAAGCTAGAGAAGCAGATCTATATCCTGACACTTTGCCTCCTATGACACTCATATGTGCAAGCTAAACACATTAGACTGAAATGAAACTAATGGAGAGGCATATCAGGAAAAAAGAAGGAATAAATAAAACAATTCAAAACAAAACAAACCCCAACAACAACAACCAAAAAAACCCACCAAAAAACAAAAACAAAACAAAAACAAACACCTCCAAATATTCAGAAATCACCACTAACTATCTGTCAAAATATGCAAAATATGTATGTAGAATGCAGTTCCCAAAGTCACCTACACTGGGTCTGGTCATACTCACTACATTTATTAGTGACCCAGATCATGGAACAGAGACTACATTTATTAAATTGACAACCAACCAGCTTGATGGGACTGCAAATTATATTAGAGGACAAAAAGGAAAACTGGACAAGTGGTCTGAGAAAAAAGATGATATGCAAAGCACTGCACGTAGGCAGAAGTCAACAGCAAAAATACTGAGTGGCTAAGGAAGAAATTCCACAGAAAAAGAGAGGCTAGGTTCAATTTCTGGACTGAGTTAACAGTGTCATGCTGTAAAAATATAAACACAATACTGGGATATATGTATGTTTGTACAACCTGTGTTCAGCATTCATAAAGCCTCAGTTATAGTACTATAAAGTGAGCAGAGTTCTGGATATTGCTCCTTAAGATAGGTATGTACAATAAAAGGAACACAGTTTTGGAAAATGCCGTAGATTAATACAGACTGAAGAGACTGGGAGGGGAAAACAGCTGGGTGTGTCCCCAGTTATGAAAACAGGATGCTGCAAGGAATAATTTCTTAATCTCTACAGCAGACACAACAAGTTTTAACTGCCTTAATTTAGATTAGATGATCTCAAGATCTTTTTCAGTCGTACAATTTTAGACTATCTGCAGAGTCACTGACCTCTCCCAAATAAAACAGCATTTAGAAACACACAGCCAAATTAGTAGTATCTTTAAGTCTGCTTTTACTATGCCGTGTACCTCTCTGCCCAACATCAGCTACTTCATGGCTTCTCTCAAGGCCATAGAATGGCCTTCCTTGTCCTGAAGATTAATTCTCCCCCGAAGACAAGTATAGGGTCAACAAAATTCACTCTGTGAAGTACATATATTGTAGTTTACTTTCTTTTCTTTAATCTCCTAAATCCTTGACAGCCCCTCACCCACACACTGCAACACCTTCCAAAGTTTTACATATTGTGAGGATAGGCAGACAGGCTTTTAATTGCTTGCCTAATTCTTCCTTTCTCTCTCTTCTTGTTGGCACTGCTTTCTCCAATGATTGGTATCACCCTGAAGGAAAAATTAGCTAAAATAGTTACAATCAACACTAATTTTTTCCTAATTGTGAGATGAACATTTCTCATGGTCCCTGTGTATTTTCCTCTATTTATCATTATCCTTACTGAAAATTAGGCCAAATATATTTAATGTTTTATTTCTCTATTATGGTTATTCTCTGTTCTCTATCCTTCTCACCACCATCCTCAAGTCGAGCTTAAAGACATAAACAATGGGTGGAAGTTTAAGAACAAACCCTTATTTTTATTTGCTTTCACATCATTTACAAGATCAAGTTTAATTTTTAGAAACAAACCCGAATTAAGTTGTCCTGTCCTCTTCCACCCCCTCCGTTGCCTGCAAGATTCCTGCATTAGTTGTACTATATATTCTCAGGCTATTCATCCATTTTGAACTACAGACCAGGATAACTCTTTACTGAGGAATCAGTTTCCAGGCAAGCTTTACATATCTCTAAGTTCCAGAAATTGAGTCCTGAGGCTCCTTACACCTGTGACCAATTTTGCTTATTTAAATTTGCCCTTAAGATTCAAAACCTAAATTTCCAAACCCAGTACTCTACATTTTTTTCCCCATATTTCAAACTGAATCAAGCCATGATTACTAAGGTTGCAATTTTACATGCCACTTCATCAGCTGCCCCTGGCTGGGAATGCCTGAGTGGCTGCAGCTCTCTCTGGAGATGTGATCCATCCCTCAGAGCTCACCCCAGTGTGACTCATTCCCACTGGAGTCACCTTGCTGATGTAACTCATGCCTTGGCTGCTGACTGCTCAGATGAGCTGCACAGGGGCAGGGAGGGAAGCCAGCTCTTCAGCAGATGATAAAGCATAAAGGGAAACTGAATGCTCAATCCAAAATTATTTTCTAGAATATCCTCATTGCTTTTCAGAGTGAAGGCTAAAGTAGCACTTTCTTCCTGTTGGTTCAGTGACTAGTTTGAGGAAGAAACTTGCCAGCAATCAAATCCAGAAGTACCTTGGCCCTATCACTTCTCTTATCTCCACCCAGGAAAGTAAACCACCTGATAATAAGGCAGTATTTATCTAACAACACTACATACAAAGATTCTTACCCCTGTTTGAGTCTAACCCTGGGGCTAACACAGATTCTTTCTTCCTTCTGTCATCTTTTTCCAAAGTGATTTTCAGCCAAACTGAATTCAGTCTGACCTTTTTACACCAAAGCTTTTTTTCTAGACCACTATATAATTACTACTGCACAACTTTTGCCTTTGTTCAGTTATTTCTGAACAGCACAAAGCCTTTTAAACACATCTAGTCCAGTTAGTAAGAGCATTCTGCCAACCTTCTGATAGCTGGATATTTTATATCCTGACTTCAATGAGAAGCTCAGATTTCTCCATTTTGTTGTCCAGGCTCTCAACATTTCAGATATTTCTTAGTAATCACATACCATTATGCAGTGGAAATTTTTCCTGAGCTGCAATGCCTGACCATCATTTTCCTTAATCTTGGAACTCTATTCCTTCTCAGTCTAGTCTTCTACCCACTGGCACTTTTCCATATGCCAAGAAAGAAACATTTACCCAACAGCAAGGTCTGAATGGAGGTTGCAGTGCTGGTCAAAGATTTTCCTTATACTGATGTTCCCAGCCAGCCATGGCACTAGCTGGGAAGGCAGTTTTTTTCCAGGTACTTGGGATCAGAGCCTGTCTAGGATTGTCTCCTGAGTGCTCTCTCCACCAGGTACCATACTCCACTTCGTACTGTCAGAGCATCTGCTCTGCCTTCTCCAGGATGGTGTGCACATCTGTAATCCAGCACAGAGAAAATGTACTGTCATTTACCCTATCATGGAGGTTAATGATGGAGTCTCTCCTTCCCACTCCCACTCAAATCCCTTCAGGATCTTTCTCAGCTTTCTCATTCCTTCTTATCTTCCCATTCAGCAACATCAAAAGTTCCACCAAGAAATCTGCAGTTTCTCAGCCTTCCTTTAATTCTTGGATCTGGTTTAGGTTCCAGCCTCATTGCCAATTGCATCTTGAGCCTCCCTGCTTTTCTGGCTTTTTTCCTCTTCACTTTTGAAGAGTATTAGTAATTTCATGCACACTATATTTAGTCATAGTTATTAAATCTGCCATTTTTCAGGTTTCCTCCACCATTCTTTGATTATTAACTCTCCTTTATTTCGAGTCCCTGCCTTTAAAAAGGACACACTAAACTCCCTTGATATACTCACCAGTTACACAGCAACTACTTATCAGCTGCTTGACTTTTGAAACCTCTTGTCTAAAGGAATTTCAGCCCTTCATTTAGATCAGCTGTGGGTAGCAACAGGAACCAGCCTCATACCTAAGTTCAAATGCTGTCCATAAATTACACTCAAATCAAACACTTGTCACTGGTCCTCAAGAAACAAGATTTGCTTCCCAATGCCTCAGGAGAGGTGCTGTGCTGGCTTGGCTGACCTCTGCTATAAGCTCAGTGCTCTATAACAAACTGGATGTGTCAAAGATGTCTGATTTGGTTATTCCCATGCAAGTCTGGGAATTTGGCACACTTAGACGCCTTAAAAAAAAAAAGAGCTCACAGATGTCTGACTCAGAAATGCTTGCAAGGAAGGTGCTGTTTCCATTCCTGACAATCACTGCTCCTGATTACTGAGGGCCGTGGCCTTAGGGATCAGGACAAAGAGTGCTCCTCATTGCTGGCACCCAGCACTAAAGAAAAAGGGAGACAAAAGCAGAGAAGGCAAAGGGGCAGGGAAGGAACCACCAGGTGGGCGAGACAGAATGAACACACAAACCAGCTGGCAGTGGATTAACAGGAATAGAAAGCTCTGTGTACTGCCACCACACATCCCCCTTGGAAGCTGGAAACACACCTAGAAACCCCAGGCAACATTCCTCTGGTGTTTTACAAAGACAACTTACTGCTTCTTTTGTACCTGGGCCACAAAACCAAAGCCAAGTGATGTGGGAACAAGCACTTTGCTCTGTAAAATGCTTGCGTACTAAGAGGGATTAAGCTTCTCTCTATCCCACTCCCTTCTCTCCATCACTTAAAACAGGTATCCTTCAGGGATCCCCCCACCCCAAACTGTCAGGAAGGAGCAGCATTTTATTTCTGCAAATACTGCCTGCTCACAGCAGTGTCAAAGCACAAATCACCCAGGCACTCTCCTCATACACTGTTCTGCTTAGTACCTTCCTCTCTTTCCTGGCCAGTGTCACTTCTGAGTATTTTTGCCACTTGCAAGACACACATGTGAGGATGAGAACATTGTCCTTTATTTTTGCCTTTCAACTTAGTGTAGTAATTGATTACTTTGAATAATTCTCCTGCTCATGTTCAATTTTTTGTAATAGTATTTCAATTTACTATTTAAATTAAAATACTCTTTTTTTGGCCCAACTAGCCAGGCATAACTGACACAAAACTACCAATAAATCAGCTAACAGCTTCAAATCTAGAAGCATTCAAAAGTTGTGGGGGTTTACTTCTATTTAAGATACTCTCAGATTGAGCTTACAGACATAAACAATGGATAGACATTTAAGAACAAAACCTCCCTTTGGTCTTTATAGTCTCATAGCTGTAAAATGTTTTTAAGAACTTTACTTTCTTCCTCAACCCCAAAGTAACAAGACCAAGCTTTACATCAGCCAGGTACTGAGGGAACAGAAGAGTAACTCTCACTGTCAGGTTTTTATTTTTCTCTGAAAGAGAGCTCTATCAGACCAAGACTCACAAGCAGAGCTAGACAATGGAGCAAGCACTAAAATCTCTGGGACATTTCCTCCCTCCCCCCCACAACTGCACAGTGCTATAACACTGCACAGTGAATTACTTCAGGAGAATCTATAAAATAAATGACCCATTTCTGGTCCAAAATCCCAGCTGTGAATCACATTGCCATTTGGCCTATCAAAAGCAAAAAACATAACCTTTCCTGCTCCCCACCACCCCACAACCTGTTCTGGAAAAAAAAAATAAATGTGATGTTTTCCAACGAATAAAAAGCTAAGAACATTTTGAGAAAGAAGCACAGTTACTTTACTTTTAGAACTGCCTTCCCATATGACAAAATCATTCTGGCACACCTGCAGAGAAATGCTTCATTTCTCTCTCTATCAGTCATTATTCAGCCTCTGAAACTCTCTGGGTTTCTCTAAAACTGAGTTATACCTGACTTTCTCTGTAAGATAACTAGTCCTGAAAAGAAAGGGGATAAGGAAAAATACATCCCCAGGTTTGAGTCTATTTCAGCAGAAGTAATTGCACTAAGTGGCTTTAATAGTAGCTTTAATAATAGAAGAAACCCCCATACTGGTAACTTTTTGTCTGCCTACAATGACCTAAGTAACATTACCAATGGACTTCAGCAATAAATACCTCATCATTGTAATGAAAAAGAAATGGACCCCTAGTTGTCACAGCAGAATCTAAATTAGGTTTCTATATTTAGAAGTACCACCTTTCTTTTGAGGATAGTGATGTGCTTCAGTTGAAGGGCAAAAGAACTCATAGGAAGTTGGTGCAGAAGCTCCTGAACATGAGTGGCAAAAGAGTGCAAAGAAATTTATATGTAATATGTAATGGTGATGTGTAGCAAATGTAATTATATCAACATAAAAACTAATTTGTAGAAGATGGGAGGTGTATGAAATTTGAAAGTGAAGTTTAACTAGCTGAGTTCTAGATCTTTAAAGAAATTAAAAGAACAAAGCTATTCATTTCATTATCTGCTTTTTATTTATGACCTTTCCAAGAGAAATTTTCAATCATTTTCAAGAAAAAGGGAAAGCTCTCCGGTTTGTTTTCTGGTCTGGTAATACCTCACAGCCCTACTTCTCAGATGCAAAAACTTGAAATTTCTTTTCAGAAATGTTTTCTCTGTGATGCACAGATGCACCTCACTGAACTCTAGATTGTAACAATATTTGTAATATGAAATGCGTGTTTTATTGAAATTTACATTCCGCTGCACAATCTTACTTTTTCAATCAGAGAGCCCTTCACACTGGGCTAAAAACTACAAGTAAAGGATCACAGTAGCTTGAGGGTTGATGAAGATAAGAAAAATATATGGAGGGGAAAAATTTTTTTTAATTTTTTTTCCTCCATGCAAACTTTGCTGGTGTAGGTATTGTGCCACAGAAGGAAGACCATAACCTGATTTGTGGTAGTAAGGAGAAGCCAGTCAGCCCACAGTAACTGTGGAAGGTCAGCACTCCTTTCACCAGTGCTCCTGACTGGAGCATGCCTTCCTGAATACTCACAGGATACCTCCACTGCAGTCATCAAAGTGCAATCAATTAACTTTTTTCATTCCTCAGCAACATTTCTGAAAGCAAATTCTCATTCTCCTCTTGAATTCTGCATGCAAAAGGTTGACACTCATGAATGCTGCCTAAGGGATGCAGCTCAAATAAATATATTTGAATATATTTTGCCTATCACTAGGAATTAAAAAACATGGGCAATAACTGAATTTCTGCTTGCTGACAGGTGAGTGCAATATTGGATTATTAAGAACAATCAAACCAGGTTTTGCATTATGTGCCAAAGAGTCCTTTAGGCATTTCCTCCTGAGCTTTCCTTTGTGGCCCTTGGGGTGGACAGGGGGGGAGTATTCCTGAGCACTCATAAGGTCTGGATTCCTTCAGGCTTTGTGTATTGACAGAAAGAAATCTGCTAACAGATTAAACAATTTCAATCTGTTTCATGACAATTTTTTGCCTCTGGTGTTTACTGAATTGCCTGTTAGTTTTCTGCCTGTTGCCCAACAGGCACAACATACTGACTTTCGGATGGTATCAGCCATCAGCCCTGAAGTCTGAATACTCTTCAGTGGAAAGCAGCATTTAGTCCAGAGAAAACAGATATTTACACCAAGTTTTGCAAAAGGGTTTCCCATGGGCAATCTGTTTTAACAACATTTACCACACTGGGACGTGTGAAATGACCACAGTTTTCCCTACTCTAAAAGTGGAGCCCAGATAACCATCAATTTTAGAAGCATTCATGTTTGTCAACTGAATGCTCAAATTCTCGTATTCACAAAGAAAATAAGTGAAATGGGACCAATTAGAACTTATTAAAACTTACTAAATTAATAATTACATTTATTTTTAAAAATTAAATTATTCCATAGTAAGTTTTCTTCTAGGTTACACCAAGTTACAGTAAATACTAACTTTTCAGTGCTTAAAGTAAGAAAAAACTATGCAAAAGATTCAAGCACTTTAATTTTTTTTTCTATTTTAATAAAAGGCCTATTGTGTTAGAGTGTCAATTTAGCTAGCTAAAACTCATTAATGTGTATGAGTGGCTCTTTTCTCCTCCCATAATAAATAAGGAAAAACAGGTTAGGAAGGAAAAACTGAAGAATATTAAACATTATTAGATGCTTTTCAGAAAATTATATACTCCTATGATAAAAGATGGACTAACATATGCCTGGAGAGAAGCAACCAGATTTTTTTCCTCCCACATACCTTACACAACAAAGTTTACCACGTAAACAGATTTGTTTGAGAATAAATTGGAAAGAAACTAACTTGTCTGTCAGATTTTCCTTAACTGTAGGTTATCTACTTTCTTACTCAAAAGTGATTTAAACCAATGGTGATGTATTGGAAGTCTGTCAGTGAAATTCACCTCTTTTCATCAGAGTTGCTCATGATGCAGAGGCAGCAGCAGCTGGCTTGTGTAGCTAATAACATATTTACAATCCCCTACAGGCAGACGGGAGGAGCTGCAGTCAGCTCTGGGAGACCCTGCTGGGCACAGGCAGCAACAAAACCCCACAGCTCACCCAAAGAACACAAAACATGCAGCCACACAATACCCACACCAAGCTCCTGAGGAGCAGAGATAATGCCCAGAGCTTGCACTGAGGCCATGGCTGTGCTGCTCCAGGTTCCTAAAACTGTCTTAGCAAGTGTGTTCCTTTCTGCAGAAGCAGAGATGGCCTCATGGGGAATTTGTGTTAAACACAGCAGTACCCCCCCTTTGTTTGCAGGTAGCAAAAATTCACAGCCTTTTTACTAGCACACTTTTGATGTGAGGAAATCTTAATATTATGAAAGGCCAGAAGCCTTGGGCTAGACTGGTAAGGAACTGCACCCTTCTTTTCCCTACAAGAAGTATTCTGTTGGACTGGTGCTGGCAAGCCTGCCTGGGAAGTCACATGTTTTGGCATTTACTCTTTTAAGGCAGTATATGGTTCCTCTTATAGCTTCTCAGAAGCAGCAAGCAGATGTCCTTGTATTTGTTACATTCACACCACATTTCAAGACTTCATTTCCAAACATAAGTTTTGGGTTTTTTTACCCCAGAATTATTAAAGAAAAAAAAATTAATACTGTCTTCCTCAAAACTGCAGGTGTGAGGTAGCAGGTCAGACTGCTACCTGCATCAGCCCTTCACATTTCTCTAGAGTCAAAGTAACCTCTTCCAATCACACAAGATAATCACCCCAGCTGAGAAACCTCAGACATGAGAACTGCTCTGACTGACAAAAGCAACCCAGGTGGGGCTGACAAAAAGCAGCTTTAATCACAGGTCTCAACACGCAGAGCTGCAATCACAGCATCCACACTGCTATGGGAAATCACAAAGCACCCCAGGTGGATGCTTACTTACCGTGCCTGTGAAATTCTAGGTGTCTGTTTATGCAGTGCTGATCCCAGAGCACACACTGCAGCAGCCTGCAGATCCACACAGCAATTGTACAGCCCAGCTTCACAGGAGACACTTCAAGAGCTCCATATAAACATCTCTGGATTTGTACCTTGGACCCACTTGAGACTGAAAAAAACTGCCAAGTGCACATGGAGAGAGCATGGGCTACCTTTCCTTAAAAAAGCTTACAAAAGTGGTAGCACCATGTACTATCCTTAATTTTGCATTTTTTTTGCAAAAGTAAAAACTGCTTTCCCATATTAATTCTCTCAGCACTGAGATTTCAAATCTTTTTGGGAGGTTTTATTGCAGCTGCTGTGGTGATGAGGTTAGCTGGTACCTCCATCTGGAAGCTCTATTAATTCTTTTGCTTTTTCTGATGGTTGCAGAACAGATAATTGCACATGTCTATTAACTGATGGCAGGAACTTCAAGTAGCTCCATTTTTCTGTTCAAGGCACACAGAGCAGCAGTGGATAATTGTATGTTCCAACCAAAGACTTTCTTAGGAAGTGCCCAGAGCTGACAAGGCTCTGTTCCATCAGGGAGCTGCTGAAACACTGCATTACCTCTGTGTCTCACAACATGTGCTGCCAGCCCTCAGCACTGGCTGACAATGACAACCTGGAAGCTAAACCTCAGTAACGGCTTTATTCTTGGGGTTTGTTGGGTGAGGGGCTTCTTGCATGGACTAATTGCAGCTAGAAAAGATAGCACACATTTCCAAAGCCCAAAATAAACCATATCCAAACATCTGGATTACATGGATTTCCTGCAAAAACCATGAAAAACACAAACTGAAAACTATGGATTATGTTGTCTTGTTGTATGGTTTGTTATTTTTTCCTAGTAAAATGTACTTCTAACTGGTCACAGAAGATTTGGATGAGACTTTTATTATCAGAAAGCCACTCTCATCTGAGAGATATGACATGCCATGAAATCTTAGGTATGAATACTTGAGGCTGACAAATACCCATGGCAGCTAATGCTGTGCAATTAAAGCTGGGATGGTCCTGAGGGGGGTGGGAAGAGCAAAGGGGGTTTACAACCCAGGCAGCTGCTGAAACAATGCTAATTGACTTTTCATGCTAGTAAGGGGAAGGAAGGAAAACTGGGAAGGCAGAGAAATGTTACTTTACAGCTCCACTAATTTGTGCTGTTAGCATCATCTGTCCTGTCTTCATTGAGGATGAAATCACTGCAAAGTTGTTCACCTGAATGCAGGGGCACAAGAGGACATAAAGAGAAACTTCCAAGAGCAGAAAAGGGCAGACAGAGACTTGGAAAAGGCATATCAAAATGGAACAGCATAACTCCCTCTCTGACCACACACACAGCTCACTAGACCACATCAAAGGATGTTAAAAGGAAAAAGAAATCAAAAACCTAGAAGAGAAAAAAACCATTTCCCAAAGCAACTGACAAAATCTTGTCCAAGTGGTGTATCATAGCAGACAAAACTGCTAACTGCTGTTATTCCCATCTCTTCTCTCACAAGACTATGAGCAGTGATAGCAGGTCACCCCAGGTCACTATCTGGTCTCAGCAGTTCCCACACACACATGCTCTTCCCCTCCTTGAAACCAGAAAGGGGCACCCAAAATGATGCAGCAGCCCCTGGCAAACAGCAGTTTATGGACTGACTGCCTGAGCTGCAATCTGCATCCCATTTCATCAACCTTCCCCTGAGTCACCATAACCACTCACCCTGTCCATGAACATTTCTTACCCCTGCAGCACAGCACTCAGCAGCGAGGGCACCATGGCAGTCACTACAATTCCCTCTGCTGATGAAATATTTGCTTTTGCTTGTTGTGAACCTGCTGCTCCATGTTTCACTGGCTATCCATTGGTACTCAAGGCATTCATTTCTGACATGCTCCCTCACCAGCATCCTGTACAAAACGCTGCCCCAGCACCACCCCCCTTCCAAGCCGCTTTAAGAGTCCTGACAAGAATATTTTCTTCTGGCCTTCTTTACTGTTACGGTTCTACTACACAAGCCTTAAGATAACCTGCATTTTCTGTGCCAGGTAGACATGCACTGTTAGTTTCTACCGGAATATGATTTTAAGTTTTGCTTTCTCCTTACACTCAGTCTTTTTCCACTGTTTGCTGTTACTCAGCAGATCACTAGAGCTAAAACAAGATGGAAAAAGGCAAGACACACTTAAGGTCAACTGAGGACATGTAAGCACTACCTGCTCTTTAAAATGATGCTTAAATTCTTAGTAAACTTCAAGTGAGAATTTAGACACCCCTTTTAGAGAGCTAGTCTATTATTCTATTAGTTATTAGTTATTCTATTGTCTAAATTCTTTTTTTAATGCCCCCAATGCATTTCTGAATGAAAGACTGTCCAAGAGTGACTTTATGATGCTGAATTGTATCCCCATTCGTCTCTTTAGCCCAGAATTAAGTTCTGCACCTTTAAAACTAGAGTCAGGAGTGAAGGGAGGGGGAAGTGATGGTGCACAGTTTGTGTGTGCAGAAGCTTCACTCTCACTCCCCCGGAATTCCTCTGCTCTCGGTGCGTGTTGTCTGCAGCACGGACAGCAGGAGAAAGCTCTCCTTTGCTTTTAGATGGCTTTTTTAGCTGGCTGAGACAGAGAAGTTCTGTGGACTGTGGCTTTTCTTTTTTTTGGAACTGATCAGACCTGCTCTGGACTGAAAACACCAGGAGCTCACACCTGTGGCCCACCGAGGCATTTCCAGCACAGGAGGGACCGGTAAGAGACTGAGCGAGCCGAGCTACAGTCCATGAAAATTCCTGGATTTGCCACCTCTTCAGAACAATGACAGGTTCCATTGTTAAATTTTATTCATTTTTCTTATGTTTGTGAATACTTTGCTTGTTAAATAAACAGTTTTCTCCACTTGTCTCAAAGAAGATTTATGTCTCTTGAACCGGTATGGGGAGGAACCTCTTGAATTTGCTTTCTAGAGACCCCGTTGGAGGTTTCCTCCCAAATTTGCCCTAAAAGAGCTTCACAGAGAGGCTTACATAAAGGTGGAGAGTTTGACAAAGAGATTTCTTAATTTCATGGAATTCCAAGATCACACAAATTTGAAATTAGAAATAATGTTATTTTAGATTAATAGCTGATCTACCAGAATAGTCTATTTCCATTAGTGCCTGACACTGTCAACACTTGTATCAAATAAATGTCTGTCTCACTTGAGAGGTAGATATGAGCCAAACTAACAAGACATTTTTAAGCTGTCAGTGTTACTCCAGGGTCCTGAAGCATGCCTGCATTTGTAAAAATCCATATTTGTAAAAGAAGGCTATTGTAATGGTTTTGATTCCTTTCTTACTGTCACAATTAAAAAAGATGGCTGAGATAAACACTTCCAATGCATGTATTTGAAACATCTCAAAAGTACTAAAACTATTTTTGCCATACAAAAACTTGATTTAAATTTGCTGTAAAATTTTCACAGCCTTACAGACAAAACATTAAGAAAAAGCCCCCAGCTTTAGCAAGACAAGGCTTGTAGGGAGCCTTATCAAAAGGTGAAACTATAACAATACAGTAGACAAAACCTGATGACTTGGAACAAGGAAATAGCAATAATACAGTACCTTTGGACCATCAGCAATCCTTACCTCTTACCAGAGAAAAAGTAACAGAAATGGAAAAAGTATGCCTCTATTTCACAAAGTCTTTGTGAGTTGATAAATCTCACCTTGGTGTCCTGCACAAACACCAAAACAGCATTTTCAATCATTGCCTTGGGTGAACTTTGCTTGAAAATATTTCCTGAGGCTACTCAGAAGGATACTTGCCAACAAAGCAGCTTGTAAAAATGCAGACTGAGCAGAAGAAAGATATACTGATATTATTTTCAAGATCATACCAAAGACCCCTATACACTTCAGCCAAGGAAGAGAAAGTTTTTCTTCATATTTCCTGAACATTTAAAGACAGCTGTTTATAAGGTTCTAGCTGCAAGAGTGAATTCTTAATGGCAGCCACATCCCATTGAGCTTTTATAAGCAAACCCTTTTGGATCAGAAAGGGGAGCATACATACTCGTCCTGGGGTGACTCTATGGTCCTGTGTCCCCTGTCAGGCATGAGTCCTGTAGCTTTAAGCTGGAACAGAGGGAAGCAGCAGAATTCTTTTGGCAGCGTTGTTCAAACCTCAGAACTTGCTGCCTTCTCCAGCTCTCGCAGCTTTTTCCTCCGCAGAGACACACGGAGAGTTTCTCTTTGCTTTTTTCCCGCTGGATTTTTAGTTAACTGAGGCAAGAAGTTTTTCCTGGGACTGTGGCATCTTTTTCTGGAACTGTTGAGCTTTTCTCCAGTCTGAAACCCCAGGATGTTGCCAGGGGCTCCCACACCAGCCCAGACGGCAGCTCCAGATCCCAAGAGAGCTGAGCCACACCTACAGAAAGGACTCCCAAACTACCAGCCTTCCTCTTCAGCAAGAGGTTTTATTATTTGACATTATTCCTGTCTTCTCATGCCTGTGAGCACCCTGCTTGTTTACATAAACAGGGGTTTTTTTCACTTTCCTCCAGAGATTCTATTATGAATCTGGGTGGGAGAGTGTCACCAAGGGGTAATGGGGACAGACAAAGGTGATACAGAGACTTCATCCTCAGAAGGCATGAAGAGACACTTGATTATTAGAAATCTACAGTTCTTATAGAAACAATGGTGGACTTAAGACTTGACTGGCCTTTAGGAATATTTTCTTATCTATTGGTCAAGAAGGGATAACTCTTTCTTGTAAAGATCTCTGACAAACAGAGATTGCCTGCCAGGTGCAGAGACTGAGATAATTGTTTAAATTCTTTCTCTGAGCTTTCTCACAGCTTCCCAGGAAAATCCTGGGAGAGCTGTGTCTCTATATCTCTCTCTGTTCAGAAGATATATGACTACCACGAGGGAGGGGTTGCTGAATTCTGCCTTCTATCAGAGGACACTTGCATTTCAGGACACTTCCTCCCAATTTGTCACAAACCAAGACAATACTGAAGTTGATTCCCCAACTTTGGCTTTTAGTATAAATAAAAACAGTTTTTCTTTTCAGAGTTTAAAAATGTGCTTAAGCTTTACTATACTGGCATAAAAAAATTCAATTAGCCTGATTTCATTTTCACCTGAATACAGCATTATTGATATGAAATTTTATAAAGGATGACTACAAGGTATAGCCATCTTCATAATTAATGCCTTTTAACCAGAAAACTATTTTGGGCATTGGAAAGTAGAGCAGAAATGATATTTGAGGAGTACTAGGAATAAGTCTTATATAACTCCTGACCTAAAGTAAACATTAAAAAAGCGATGCTTATATTAAAAAGATAACTGACCACTTCTATTTTTATAGCACCAGTGATGGAACAGAAGAATTCCATTCCTAAATAACATTTAATATATCATCTATTACAATGCTATCTGCTTAGCTGCCTTTCTTTTTTTTTAGTACAAAAATATAGTCAAAATCCATCCTCTGAATATTTTAACACACTTTTATGCAGAAAAACTCTGAGGCACTCTAAATTCTATGATGTGTGAAATACTTCAGCCAACTATATCTCAGCTACAGTTATTAAATTACAACTCATATAATGCTCCCTGACATATTCCACCGTGGTGTTTTGTAGAACTCTAGCAAAATTAACTTGTTCATTTGTCTTCTATCCAGCCTAGCTATTAAGTAAACTTTCCCGTTTTTAGGAATAAGCATGTTCTGGACCCTGTGTGGAGGGTAATGGGAAGAAGGAAGAACACATCATCTGCGTTATGTAAAATTTTAAAAATACTCAAGAGTTTGAAAATTATGTAAAATGCATAGTGAATCAGTAGGCCTTGGGTAAGGATCACCTTACACCATCATAGAAGAACTGGGGGATTTTGAGATGACTGAGGAAGAATATCAGGCATAGACAGTGCCATCCTTTCATTATGTGTGCAGCTTTAGGTATAATTTTATTCAGCTAAAATGAAACAAAATTCTGAAGTTCAGGAACAGAGGATTGAAAGTTTGCACAGACAATTTACACCTCCAGATTCATCCACATATAGGAAAACAGTGTCTTCCAGTTTTTCAGTGGCTGACTTGGCAACCTGAGCAACGACTCTAAAAGCACAAGTCATTTGGTCTGTGATCTCCTAAACTCAAAATGGAAACTGGTATTACAGAAATTCCATCATGTGGGAGCACAGTGACCTCACAGAGCTCACAATGCTAATTTCAACTTTCATATTTAATTTACTAGCCAAATTAAGTGAATGGAAGAACAGCAGGCATGGGGGCCCCTGTCTGGAACTGCATGTATTCGCCTACTCTAAAACACTCTCTCTTCTAAAACAAAATGACAGCCTGAGATGAGGATCTTCTTCAGCTTCCACAACTTAATACCAAGTGTTGTTCTGCTCAGAGCTCTGTTCCTGCCTGTAACTGAGGCACAGAAATCCCTGGCAGGGTGCCACACAACACAAACCCACAAGACCTTGCTCAAAACCAACCTACATTGTCAGATGTCTTTTGAGCTAAGGAGCCTGAAAACCTGTGCTGCAAGGCAACCACAGAAGCTGGAAGAGTTTTTAAGACAAGACTGTTCCGACCAGTCCCTAGAAGGAGATAAAAGACTATGCAAATGAGTGTCATAATTATCTGGTAGACAAGCTTTGGTACTCAGGATTCACAGGTTTTATTTTTAGTTCTGAAAGGAAGCATGCTTTTTATGGTCAATCCCAGTTGGCCTCTTTCTGCTTTCACTGTTCTTACCACTTCAGCAAGAGAAATTACAGAACTTCTCGTTCAGCTGCTCACAGGTTTTCCCATAATGGTTATGAGAAATGGGGATGAACTGATACTTGCATTGTTTTTCATAGATTTGTGTCCACAGCAGAGGTGGTCACAACCAGAATTAATTTCGTAATTAATTTCATACTTATGCTTTCTACAAAGCTGTGGCTTTATGTTTTATGAACTACATAGGCTTAAGCAATAGGCTTATCAGCTTAAGCAATAAATTCAGATACAGTATTATGGATCTATATCATCCAGATTTGTTTTCATATAAAGAAAACCAAGTCCGATAGAAATGGAGTGGCTAGACCTTGAGCACATTAAGGAAATCTTTCCACCTGCAGACCCTCAATGACTTACTCAGACTCTAGGGCTATTTTTTCCCATCTGTATAACCAGAAATTTTTTTCTTTTCAAGTAACAACACTTCCTTTTTTAACCTTAAATCGCTCCCTTCCAATCACGCAGAGCTTTGCGCCGGAGCTGCGTGTCCCCTGCAGCCTGGTGATGAGTGAAGAAGGCACTGCTGTGACTCACTGTCCCCTGAAATAACCTCCAGCCTGTTCTGAGCAGAGCTGAGCTGCAGCACAACGCGCTGGCTGCTGACTCAAACAGATGCAACACGGCCTCATTGCCTCGCCGAGCACGGTGCCTTCCCTGTGCCATTAAATATGATTCATACACAGCACTGTGCCAAAATCAAAAGAACAGATCAACATTAGCAGACAGTAAATTCTAAGCCTGCTCTTCTTTGAATATTACATGCAAATAACCTGGTATAATTCTGCATATAGCAACCTGCCCTTCAACCTCAGTAAGGATGTTACAAATTTACCACCTTTAGTACAAACACACAGTCAGTTTGACCATGGAAACACACAAAAAGAAACATCAGAGATGCATGACAACAAAGTAAGGTAAATATATGCCAGTGTTTTGCATCAACTGGTATTACAGAATAATAATTGTTGGTTGGTAATTAGCAGACTGTGGTGAAAGCACTGACATTAAAGTCATTAAAACCATGTCCAAAAAAACACCTTCAGATTTGAGAGAATCTAACATTCATGTCTACCCCTCAGAAAAGGAGCCAGTGCCTTTGGAAGAAAGGAGGACATGTGACAGAAGAGCTTTTGAGCAATGCTGTCAGACAGCATGGCATGAAGCAGTTCCTGTCTTGACAAAAAAGTCACAGAGAGAGACAGACTTGGCTAATAATTCCATCCTTTTCAACCAGACAGGATGTGGTTCTACAATAAAAGAGACACTATTGACTCCATTAACCTACAGTGCTGGAAATAAATAATGAAAAATGCATCAATTTCCACTGCTCATTACCACCCCCAAAATAGTTGCTACAAGCTTACCTATCACTTGCACTATTTTTCAAGAAAATACTGCAATCCAGGGAGAGCAGCATTTCCTAACTCAGTATTATTTTTCTTCAAGGAAGAACAAATCTATGTGTTCAACCAAGTGTTTTCATCTGCTGATATTGTTATATGTGATGAAATAGTCCCTTCCTGTGGTAAAATGCAGGCTCTCAAACCAGAAGAATTGATCTCTGTGCCTAGATTTAAAAGGTTTCACTAGCAAGGAGTTTACCTTGCAGTTTTCAGTAATGTAAATTGAGGGGGGGGGTCTAGTAAAGAAATAAATAATTGGGTCAGGAAACAAATTTTGAAATTGTTCTTAATATGGAGATCAGCATGTAATTGTGGGCACATTTTACATGGCTACAACAATTTTGTCCAGTGATACTTGAAATCCATGGATATAAATTTAGATCTATTCTTTTTTCCCAGTCAGTCATTAAAGGATCATGCCACCTGTATGACCAAGACATACAGGACTTTTGCACTCCATGACTTGATAAACAGAAATACCCATTTGTTTACATATCTGTATCCTTCTAGTTTTTTGATCCCTTTGCCCAACTTGGCCACCATAAATACAAGATTTGTTAAGTCACTGTGTGGTTTTGGCATTTAGTTCAGAGCCTTTCCATGCCTCTATCTGTTTTTACAATTAATGACAACTTGGCAAATTAAGACAGCCTGCATACTGTAATAAATATCAATTCACAATGGCTTTGCCACTGAAAACACAAACTGCCAATATTTCACGTTGTGTCCAAGGATCTGTGAGAGTTGCTTATACTCCTCAAGTAACTTATTCCCCTCCCATCCAAATGATGATCCTTTGTCTCCCAAAGTGAGATCAATGAAAGGCTTGAACATTGTGTTCAGCATCCTAGGAGCACGGTAGGCTTTGTGGGAGCCCTCAAGCTCTCAGAAGTCCCTGGGAATGCTCCTCTCAGAGATGCTATTAATTTCATTCCTGTGCCATGTCAGCACGGCATGTTGGGGATTGCACCACCAGCCCCAAATGGATTTTGTGAGCCGTCAGCTCCCATCCTGGCAATACCCAAGAAGAGAAGAGCACAGCAGAGCCACCTGTGACTCACAGCAATGAGAGGCTGTGCCAGCCTCTGCAGCTGTGTGGGGACAGGAGATGCACAGGAGAGCTGTTCAGCCAGGCACAGCCCACCTCCTTGCACTGAAGGCCCTGCAGCACCCTCCTTAGCAGGCAGGCAAAGCAGCAAAGGCACATGAGCAGACATGGGAAAAGGCTGCATTTTAGCCATGGTGACTGCACCCTTGTCAGGTGACTAAACACGAGTTGTCTCATGCAAATGTGCCCTTCATCACTCCAGAGAGGCATTTCCTGCAGGCAGCTGCATCCTGTGTGTCCTGTGAACTGCTGAGACTGGCCATGTACTGACAATACTGGAACATGGCATTCAGGATCCAAAAGGGAGCTGTGGGGAGGAACTGCACAAATCAAACATCCTGTCCTCCGAGGAAAACAAAGACTACATAAAGGAGATTCTCATTAATAATCCTATACTGCACAGAAAATGCAAAGCTCTCATTCCACTGTCCTTGGACTGACTCACATAGAAAGCACAGCTATAAGAGAGACCCTGTGCAGGAGGCAGCTACCAGCTCCATGAAAACACAGCTGAGAAGAAAAGAAGGATCAAGGATCCAGGACAGTGAAGAAATACCAAATGGCTCCCAGGCATTGTAAAAGGACTAAGAGAAAAGAAACAAGTGGCACATTGACACATGTGTCTGCATTTGTATGTCAACTTCTTTTTTTTCCCTAGACTATTACAGTTTTGAGTTTCTTTACAAAGTTAAGGTTACTGAAGCTGAATTGTTAGCAAACTGCAGAAGCAGATTCCACAAAGGGAGCACTTTGAGAAGGAAAGTTTTGAAACTAGTGAGAAATCTTTAAGAAGAAGAGTTCTATGAGCTGCTTTTAAGACAAAGCTCTAGCAACCAGGACAGGACAAGGTGTCTTGTAACTCTGAGCCTTGGACATGACCTCAAGGAGCACGTTCTGTACACTGCCTGGGAAACCAAACTATGGGCACAGGACTCAGAAGTGTGGTCCAGAGGGCCTTTTATCTGTTATGGACACAGGAGGAAACTCATCATAAGGCTGTTAAATATGCATTCCCTCAGAAATCTGGTAAGCCTCTTCTAAAACTCCTCCACTTCAGGAGACGTTGTGTGGCTGGGAATGAAAAGCTTTTGCTGTGTTACATGGAGAATCATCTCCAGTTTGGCTGAGATGACATCCCTACAATCATCAGTCTTGTTACACAGATCCTTGCACAAGACCTGGCTAAATGAGGAAGAAGACAGAGGACAAACAGGAGAATGGAGGTGATCATGTGTCTAAAGTGAGGAATCTGTAGGCATCACAGAAAAGGGATCAGTGATTCCTCAAACCCGGATTATATTGTGATGCATTTGTGAAATTACAACATTGCTCTGCCTGTGACCATGACCCCAGTCTCTGTTATGCAGAAGTGGTGGGGGAGGTTTCCTGCTTTCAGTTTTTCTTCCCAGAGCCCTGATGAAAGCTGTACATCACTGATAATCTGGGGCTCTGCACAAACAAACATGTACTTCTTTCAGTACCCACTTCTCTATTCAACCCACCAGCTGGAATCAAGCCAAGGGATTCTCTCCCATTTTTCCCTCCAAAAAATGGCAAAAAAGACAACATGAAAACGTCACTACAAGGAAGCAAAAGGAAACAGCTACTGGACATCATCCTGTTCTGTTCTGAAGTCTTTTGTGGCAGCAGTAATTCTCCTTTCAAAGGGAAAATTGAGACAGCAGCTACCCCAGATATTGTATGATTCTATTAATCTCAGCAAGTTGGCTCTATGTGTTCTAGTTAAAGAGCACAATCATTTGAATCACCTTCAGAGAAAAGAACAGGGAGAACAAAGACTCCCCCTTTTGACACCAGTGAGCTCCTGCAACAGTTCTCAGAATTTGGGAGATGATGACCTTATATTCTGGCAGTCATTTACCTGAGAAAGCTAGGTTTTAGTTTATACCTCATTCTGGCTACTTTGGGAACTGAGTAAACCAGCAATGGAGACTGAGTCTTTTGTGTTAACGTGTTTAATATAGAGAAAAGCAAAAAGTCAAAACAACCTGAGGAAGGTTAGAGGAGTCCAACGAGGTCAGTGAGGGGCTGGGAACACAAACCCTGTGAGGAACCCCTGAGGGAGCTGGGGGTGCTCAGCCTGGAGAAAAGGAGACTCAGGGGTGACTTTGTCACTCTCTGCAGCTCCTGAAAGGTGCCTGTGCTCAGCTGGGGCTGGGCTCTTTCTCCAGGCAGCACTGACAGAACCAGAGGACACCGCCTCAAGCTGCACCAAGGGAAATACAGGTTGGATATTAGGAAAATATTTTTTACAGAAAGGGTGATAAAGTTCTGGAATTGTCTGCTTGGGGAGGTGGTGGAGTCACCATCCCTGGATGTGTTTAACAAAGCCTGGATGTGGCACTGGGTGCCAGGGTTTAGTTAAGGTGTTAGGGCACAGATTGATCTTTAAGGTCTCTTCCAACCCAGTCATTCTGTGAGGAAGTGGTAGACAGCACAAGTACAGAGCATTCTTTCCCCAGTTCCCCTCACAGCCACTTTTTTTTTGTTCTGTGACAATGAATTCCAAAATCCCATTTTTCCTCTGCTAGCACTGATCCCAGTGCAAGCTCAGACAGCTCCAGAAGATCCAACACTGCTTGCAATGTTATCAAACAGCAGCAGAGAACTAAACCAGGCTCCAGTCATAGCTTGGAACCGAAGATGAGCAGTTCAAGTAGAGACAAATCTATTGCCTTCACACCTATCCTGTTACTGGTGGTATCTCCTTTCAAACAGTGAGATACAACCTCCTATCTGACAACAAGCAGCACATCCTGGAGGCACAGGAATAGTGAATCCTTTCTCAGCTGAGCAGCAATCCCAGCAGACAAATGAAGGAATTCTAGAAAAACATATAGCCAAATTTTTTTACATGACTGCTAAAATCATATCAAAATTGGAACTCAGACAATTTGTGGGGGAAAGAAGTCTTTACTCTTTCTGTCCCTCTGAATCATAAGAAATCACAATTGACCTCATCTCTTCTCACAAAACTACTCAAGAGAATGATTTCTCAATAATGAAAGTATAATTCCAGACTTCATGGTTGAAAGCTAAGCCTAGAACTATGAACAGGCTGCAAATCATGGCTTCATGAATCTGGAAAAATTAATCAGATCTGTAAACTGCTGTGTTAATCTCAAAGCCAAGCACTACTGAGTCAATAGATATGAGGTAGAACTCTGGCCTTTCTCAACATACAGTATGAAAAAGAAATTTTGGCTAATGAATTTCATCACTTGGTCTCAGACAGGAACTACATTATTTCCCCACTCCACAACTTCTCCTACTTGCAGACTCATTCCCTCAGAGGGTGACTAATGTGCAGGACAGCTCAATGAGCAGTAAAATGTGAAGAACAAAGAGAGCACAGGTTTTGTCTGCAAGGCAGAAGAGACAGAACTATGGTCTGGTGAACTCATCAAAGTCAGTGAGAATGGGGGAGGGCATTGGAAGATTCAGTGAAGGGGCTCCAAGCTACAGTCTCTGACTTGGGACACCCAAAACCCTGCATTAACAAAACCCAAACCACTCTGTGCACAACAAATGACTTGAAGAGCCAATGGCCAAGAGTTACAACAGTTGGAGATATACATAAAGTGGTTTTCAATCCTGTGTAAGGACTTTGTTTTAACTTCTTATTTTCAGTACTCTAATGGGAAGGCCATTTGAACACAACACTGCCTGAAAAAGGAATTCTAATCTTACTAACCTTACTTATTACAGCTCATTTGTGGGTAATTCATACCCATCTTCTCATGCCAGCCTTGGAAATGGAAAATAAGGTTCAATTTCTGATAAATAAAAAAATAATGTGTTTACATGCATACATGGTTACCAATAGCTTGTCACAATTTTGAATCACAGTTGAAAACAATTTCAAGGGAGAAGCAAGTATCTGACTTATTTTCCATAAGAAATTTGATATCAACAGTTACTGGGGTTTCTTCATTTACTTTTTATAATCAAAATGTTATTGCTGGCCAACATAACAACAGTATTTGTGATTTATTTATCTTCATCTCTCATTTATTAAGATAAACAAATCTTTTAGCTCATTTCAAATACAAAGGCAACCAACAAAAATCTGGACTACATTAGTTGAAAAAACTATACTGAAACTGTACCAAGAAAGCAAACTGCAGCTAGAGTTTTCAACTCACAATGGAGATGCTAAGATCCTGGGTAACACCAGTGGAAAAAAAAAGTACATATATGTTGAAGAGAACCAGTTCCCTGATAATCACTACCTTTAATAGTGTCACTGTACCAAAACATCCATGGCCAAGTAACAGACCTGTACTTTATACAGTAAAATTATATAAATTACAAAAACAAACCCCCCTGTGTCTCACTGCAAACAGATATACTAAAATGTATGTTACAACACCATTAACATATAAAAGAAACTGGTTAGAATGCTGCAAAAAGAAGGGAAAAAAACCACTTTATCTTCCCTACTATCCAATATTTGATTGAAATAACACGAACAGAAAGATGTGGTAGAGACACAGAATAGCTCACAGCTTTCCAGTGCTCTGGGCAGGTGAGATGTCCTACACCCTATCCCCAAAAGCAGGCAAATACAGGAGCAGTCAAATGACATCCAATAGCACCAACTCTCCCTGCCTGGATGTGTGGGACAGTTGCCCTTCCTGCTTTCATTTGTACATTGTATGTGCATTTGTAGCATTTAAGGATATGACACTGGTCATTTTGTCACTGTGAGAGGAAACTTAGGTTAGATATTCAGAGGAGGGTTTAAAAGGCACAATAAGAAGTGCACTGGTTATTTTAATGAATAATCTAGCATACAATCCTAGTGTGCCAATAATGTCATTTGTATTGAAGGAACTCCAAGTACATCTGTCATTAAAAGATTGTGCAATTGCAGCAGCCAAAGATGTTGAAAACAGCATTCTAGAGCAGCGGCAGTAATTTCACAGCTGTGTGCAAAAATGTGATTAATTACAGTTCACTGGGTATTTTGATAGTAACACAGCAAAATAGCCTGGCATAGAAAAACCATAGGATCAATTAAGAATGCCATCAAGCCCCCCTGAAGCATAACCCTCTAGTAGTATGTGCACACAGCACTTAGACAGGTTGATTAACTTCCAAGATGTAGGTTTCATATAAATAAAGGACAGAAAATCAGAATTGTTAATAAGAGATTGTATGAAAACTGTATAAATTCTTCCCTAACAAAAGCTCATCTGACATGATCCAAGTTCAAAAGAAGCACAAATTGCTGCATATTCAGGCACACATCAGAGCTGCATTTCTGCCTGACCACATTTTGGGGCTGGAAGAAAAAGAGCAGAGTCACAGCAACTTCTCCGTATATTGAATGTATTAATGAGGCTTATCAAAACCATCCATGATCCCTCCACCTGCAGATCCAGCATACACATTCCTGTGCTGCAAGTGCACCAGAGTGCTGACAGCCCAGATCCTGCTGCTGCCTGCAGACACCTTCATTCACCAGCAAAGCTGATGGCACTTGCTGCAGGCTCATTCAATTCTGCCTGTCTAGGTGACAGCCTGACATCAGTTTGACAAGAAGTTCAACAAAACTTCTGATGCCATTTCAAACCCCTAACTGCTTCTTTCCACAGGACAGCATCTTAATAAACAGTAGAAAAACATCAATTAAAAAATGCACACAGTGATTCTATTTTAGTTTTATGTTATTTTCAAGATGACAGAGTTCTAAAATCTGATTTAATGTAATTCTGACTTGTCTGACTTAATGTAATTCCTCCACAGTGGTCCATAACTGTCCATAACTGAGTGCTGCTCCTGAATAAACTGGACCAGGAATCTTAGAAGCACACAAATGCCTATCACTCTACTTACCAATAAAGAATCAATTCATTACCACCTCTCAAACTACCTTGTGAATGTGTCCTGCCCAGGAAGTTAAACAGAATCGATTCGGTCTGTCCTAAGTGATGGAACAGAAGGAGATAGTTCAAAAGGGGAGGAGGGGGAGTGGTGATGCCCATTGCTCAGGATTAAAAGGATTAGCATCTTGCCTCAAACTTCAGTAAAGCATCTGATTCCAGCAACATCATACAAGAAGTTTACAGAGGTGTTGGTGCTTCTTCATGTACAAGTCACAAGATTCCTGAAAGAAAATGTCTCATGATGCACCTTCAAACTCTCCTGTCTGTAAGGTATGAAAATATACCCTGTCATTTCTCTAGCACTTTTTTTCCACATCATGATTACATAGCGGTAATTTTAAATTTAGAAGCAATAAAAAAGTTTAATGAATAATTTGGACTAAAGTATTAAAAGTACTGTGATTTAGAATAGTAAAAGTGCTACTACAAGCAAGAGCATATGTGGACAAATGAAAATTCTTGAACCAAAACCAACAGGCTTTAACTTGGTAACTGAGCCTTACAGAGCACTGAACCATAGGATCACAGAAGATGCTGACTTGGAAGGGACCTACAAAGATCATCCTATTCCAGCAAATACACCCAAATAAATAGGAACATAGTTCCCTAAAAAGCTGATTTCACTCCAATGCAACACAAAGAGATTTTGGCTGTATTTTTATTACTATAAAGTTTTATTATTATACTTCCAAAATAACTAAATATATCAGCCAGTGATAAGTTCTATTCAGCTCATTTCAGGATGCAGCTAAAGGTTTCAGTGACTCCAACAACATCTATCCAGTCACAATCAGCCCAACTAATCAGTAGTTTATTCCTATTGTGATGGTACTACTACAGTTTGCAGCAATTTAGTATATGCATTTAAAATCTCAGTAAAACCCTTCAAATTAAATATGGAAGAAACTTCTCAGAGTCATCTGAAACTAGAGCCAAGGACAGAAATATAATTTTGCGTCATTTATTAAAAGAAATGAGGTACTTACCCCATGTCCTAGACTCAAAATTGATGGGAAATTTCAAATTAAAATAGTCAGGATTTTTTCAGAATGATGCATTATATGTAAGAATAATTAATTTTTTTCTTATACAGATCTATTAAAAAATCGGCTAACTAATAGACCAAGGCTTTTCCATAAAGTAGTCAAAATGAAATACAATAGCAGCTAATAAAAGACAAAAAAGCTGAATACAATACTTTTTTTTTACCCATGACTGGTGGACCCTCTGAGAGTTTGTAGACAAAAAATAAACACTATATCATTAATTGAGTTAATAATTCACCTATCTGTAAATAAGAAGTCAAGTTTACTCAAGGTTAGATGAGGTCTGCTGTATTTCTCTAGTAAAGTATTAATTACTGCAAAAGGATATTACTTGTAAACAAAGATCAACCCCCTAATCAATAGGAGTCTATGCTGATTGCTTACAAAATCAGCCTAATAAACTCTCTTCTGAAATTCTATGAACACTCTTCTGAAACAGTTTTGGTTTCTTAAGACTTGATATAGTCCTAAATTTATAGTTCTTACCATTGATTCACCTTGTGGTAATAAAGATACTGTATGTAACAATGCTTTAAACATGCAATGCACACTAAATAAGAGACAACATCTCAAAGAATTAACAATAAATATTGCTGAAGTAACCTCAGGCTTTACTGCAAGGAAGTGCAGACAATTTAGGGGGAAAAAACCAATCCCAAACGGAAGTTTCATGGTATGTCCTTCCCCATTTACATGACTATATCACACAGCAGATGCCAGAAAACCAGAAGTGTTCTAAACCACAGACAACATGAAGTGGTTTGTTGATACCTGATGAATTACAAAAAATTAAATGGTTTCAGTGTTGTTCTATCGTTTGTTTAGGACTGGCATCATCTTAACAGGAGAGGCTTTGCAAAGAGAAACACAAGCAGCTTCAGTTTAAGTTTTTGTTTTTCTTCCAAGAAGTCACTGGATGTATCTTTGCCATTTCTAGCCCTTGACTCAACTTCCTGATTTGGCCAGCAGCTGGAAGGATGTTAATCCAAGGGTACAAGAAAGGAAGTGGTAAAACAATATGCTCCCAGCCCTGGCCCCTGCATGTGCACAGCAAATGGATTTGGAACCCACAGCATATAAATAAAACCTGTGAGGACAGGAGTGAGGACAGGACAGGAAAATGGCTCAGCAGAAGAAACCAACCTGTGCCTTCAGCAGCCTTCTCTTCTATCCCTCTCTCCCATCAATTCTCCCTCACAATTCCAGGTATCTGTGATTCAGCAGTAGCTACATCTTAGTTGTCACCATGAGTGGTGTGACCTGCAGCCAACCAACACTTCCATTCCTCCTGCCCAGCTGGGGCAAATGCAGGGCCAGCAAACCCAAGAAAGGCTTCAGAAACGCTGATCATATCCATGCCAACATACATGGTGCAACAGGAACTGCAGCAAGTATCGTGTTACCACACAAAAATGCACCTGCAAAGGACTGGCAAATACTTCAGGAGGCTGCTCTTGTGACAGTGCAGGCAGGAAAAGAGGACATAGGGTATTTACTACTTCAGGGTTTGTTTTTCAAAAAAATGCACACGATGGTCACTTTGCTACGAAATGAAGTTAGCAGAAAGTTTAGTATGCTAAAAATACAAAATACAGATTCACTCAGCTATTCTCCTCATGCAAGTTAAATACCTCAAGCTGACAGTCTGTTCCTGAACTTTTTTATGTTCAGTTTTCTCCTTAGCAGTTAAGATAAATTTAAAAAGCAAACATAGTAAAACATCAAATTGTTGCTAGAACAACTTGCAGTGTTTGAGGTTGCTATGGAAATGTGACTTTTCCTGTCCTCAAGAAACTGCCATGTATGAAAGATTGATCATGATAAATATATCATGGACAGCCCATTTATAATGCTTTAGCACCTATGAATTTTCCTCCAAATACTTGATTTAGTATGTTTTAGTGGAACTGAAGACCTGCAACATCTGCCAGCAAAAGAAATTTCTGTTAATGGCAGGTAACTACCAACATCTCATTTCAAAATCTTTTTCAAATGCAAAGCCCTGAGAATGACAAAACAAAAAAAAATATAATAAATCAGCAGTGATCAATACAATTCAAGTACAGACAAGCCTAAGAGAAATAAACAATAGCACTTCATTCTCACATCTATGTCTGCTTAGTTCACAAGTGCTTAGTGTACACTAAAAGAATAATTTCTGTAATGGAGGGGACAGAGATTCTGGATCTAAATGAGACTGGGGTGGGTTTAAGCCACAGAGCCAAAAAGGGAAGGTGGTAGCATGGTGAGAGACTTAAACACCAACAGTTGCCTTGTTTGCATGTCAATAACTGAAATTCAGAGGGAGTTGAAGGATATCATGCTTTCTAAAGAGCACCAAAAAAGCCTTGTTCATTTGAAAAATACAGAACTTTTACTCCCAACTAGGAAAACACGGTGTCTGGTCCTGACTGCAACATTTTTGCTTTATTGAGACATGAATTTCACCTGAAGCTCCAATGTCTCAGCTGTATGAGACTGCGAAAATCAGGAATGCACCAGGCCCTGTGTATCAACACAGTTCTGTAACCTACTGAGGTACCTCTTACAGAAAAAATCCTTCCCATTTTGGGTGGGTTTTGCACATTGCTATATCTGAGATGGATTTTGAGACTTGATACTACACATCATGGTATTCACCGATAAGCACAGAAGAGACTGCTGGAATTCTGGGAAAGAAGAACACAAGGCTCATAAAATTCTAATTATGCTTTCCATAACTTATCTTACTCCAGTCAGCATGATGTGAGCAGTGCTTTAGTATTGCACAGCTGACAAGTTATGAATGCACAGAAACAGCAGTGGAGATTTGAAGAGTGGGTGGCTTTCAAAATTAGCTGCTAAATGGATTTGACAGGTGTAAAGCCCAGCTGCTCCTCCTGCCATCACCAGAGAAACACTGAGCACTGTGTGGGGATGGAGGGCTTTGGCACAGCTCTCCTTCATCTGGACAGCCACTCTTGGGGTGGAGGACAAGTACCAGGCTGACTTCTCTCTCTCACTGTACAGACTCTCAACAGGTATAGTTCAGAAGATAATTTTTTTTTTATGGTTTTAACATATAGAGACAAACATTCTGTTTGTGTGTATATCTCTATAAACACGAGCTATAAATACACACACACATATATAATTATAGATTTTATAGATATTATAGATTTATAATATAATTCATAATTTATATAAACAGCAACAAGACAGAATGATAAGTCTGATGGAGATACAGAGCCGTCTTCCAAAGCTCAAGCTCCGGAAGCTGAATTTCCACAATACTGTACTGAAATCACCACCTGCATCCACCAGCCTATATCCTGCTCACTGTGATATCTCCAAAACAGAGCTGATCTTTCTAATTCACTGAAAAAGTGCAGATGATCTAGACAGCTACAAAGTAATTTGTTTTCTTCAGCACAAGTGAAAATTTTGTTCTCATAAATGCTGTTAAAAAAAAAAAAAACAACCAAACCAAAATCAAATACTTAATACTTTCAGGTGAATTTCAGAGAACCCAGCATACCTTGTGGCTCTTCTACATAAATACAGTTCAGATTCAGTGACACTAAGTGCAGCCTAGCTGATTGGGCTAGCAGCAGGAGTATAACCATATCTCAAACCAGCCCAGGTTTCAGTTATAAATATCAATATGCAAGCAGCCACCCTGCACTGAGCTCCCTGCAGCTGTGGCTTCAACTGCTCTGCTTCAAGTGCAGAGCTTGAATATGGAACCTCAAGATGTTTTATATCTGTCTTTTACAGAAGGACATGTAAATCATCAGCAGCATTTCACTGCTGTCTGACTTTGGAGCAGGTGCAAGACACAGAGGCACACTCAACTGGGAGCATCACACAGTTACAGCTGGAGGATGCTGAACATTATCTGAGGCTTTTTACCTGGCACAACCCTTGGAGAACAGCAAGTGCTTTACTAGCAGGAAAAAACCTGGGGTTCAAAGACATCTAGGATGCTTAGTGACATACTAGAGCAGATTTCTCTAAATGAGCTGCCCAAATGGCAGCTCCCAGGCCAGTATGATCTATGTGATTTGTGGTTACTGCTGAAGTCTTGAAAATACTCCATTTTGTTTGGAATTCTGTAACATCTATAAATGATGTTAACATTAAGAACTACTCTTAGCACAGCACTTAACTACCAAAAGATATTTCATTTATTTTAAATACATAAGCATGCTTTTGCACAACTAAATCCTTTCACAAAAAAAAAAAAATCATCCCCATTGCTTACAAGTGCAAGTTTAACAACAAAGTAAAAGGAAGGCTGCCATTAGCCAACATCTTAAGAAAAAAACTTTGGAACAACCAATGCAGTAGTGGAAAGTGCACAGAAAAGTACCAGAGCTATGCAGAAAACAGCACAGCAGTGAGGCTTTCCAGCCCATCACTCACTCCCAGAGTGGGAAGCCACAGGCCAACGCCCATATTTCATAACAAATCATCAGGGGAGGCAGATTCCCGTTTATTGCTCTGCATTTGGGGCATGTCCTGGGAAGGTAAGGGCCTCTCCCTGGAAGGCTGCATGGAGAGCAGACTCCCAGTAAGCAGCAGTTCAAAAGGAGCAGGTGCCAAAGTACACAGGCAGGATGTGGTACTGCCTGAGACATTTATGTTCTGTGGGAATATTACAGTAATGTACTCTCCAACAAAGTAATCTTTGAACCATCTCCAAGTGCTGTTTCTGCATGTTACTGTCTTTCACAATGCAGCAAAAATCGGGTCATTTATGCTCTGCTGAGTCAGTTGCTTAAATTTTCTCTTCCCCAAGCTCTGAAGTTTTCCAAGAAGCTGACAGCTTCCAAGCATTTTCACCTCTATTGCACATATCTTTACTCCATATTACCAAGGGATGCAAGCACTAGAATTTTGAAGCAGGGAAAGGAGTACCAGAAAAAACCACTATTAGTTTTTCATTGTTTTCCCTGGAAGCTACAGCACTTCCTCCCCTCACATTTGAAATATCCTCAAAGTTTTTACTTATTTTTAGGACTCAGAAGACCAAGTCTTCTCTCTGCCTTACTTTCCATAGACACAGTAATCCTCTGTGAATTAATTTCTTTTTACTGCTGGAGTATTTTGAGTGTCCACTGAGGATTTAATCATAGTATCTGGCAGGGTATACCTCTATATTTCACTGTGCAGAGAGAACAGGCTGCAATGAAGCACTGAATACAAAGGAGGAACATCAGCCTTATCTATAGAAGCTCCTGCTTTTGACAGGGATCAATCTGAGCCATGGGATCAACATATAAAAGAGAAACTTACTCAGAAATGCTAAAATTAAATGATCGAAAAGATGAAAACAAATCTTTGAGAGACTGAAAAAGTGGTAGTGCGTCACAGTATAAACAGAGATGAACAAGGAACCTGTTCTACTTTCCATTACTGTGCCAAAGAATTTTATTTGTCTCAAGAACATCTGGAAGCCCTGCAGAAGCTTGTTGTATAGACTGTACACACTGCAGAAGCTTGTTGTACAGACTGACACAAATGCCAATAAACTGGCACTTCAAAAATATTTGCATCATAATCCAGCAGAATCAAGCCAGCTGAAGCAGAATGCAGTCAAGGCAAGGGATTCTGCAATTGACAGCTGGGACAGAGGGGCACAGAGGGAGGAGGGAAAAAAGCTACATAGGGTCAGAGGACAAGTCTTCTCTTCCATGTATCCAGGAATGCTTCACCTCACAAACTTGACCACCAAGTGCCCTCATGTGCAGTCAGCACATGAACATATTGGGCTCATTCACACCCAACCAGAACAAACACATCCACTGCCACCAAAACAAACGTCATCTCCTCCTGCTGAAGACAACCTCCTCATTAGCACGACAGTCAGACTGAAGGCCCACAGTCCCACTGGCACTGGCCATTGTAAATCAGCTCCAGATTGTCACAGTGGAAAAGGGTTCATCACTGCCAGTGAAGTTTCCCTCTTTGTCCCTGTTTTTACTACAAGTCTGGCTACAGCTCTGTGTTCTTGCAGAGCCCTGCACAGAGTCCCAGCAAAGACTGCTCTCAAGCCACTGGTTTTGCAATTATTTCACTTGATCCAAGAGAGACAGGCCAACAGGCATGCTCATTTTTTTACTGGAACAGGGGGGAGAGGTTGAGTTGTTCTTCCAGCCTCCCTACCTTAGGAGAGATATGCATATTCAGGATCTCCTCATGGAAATGTATTTTAGCTTTTATCTATATGAAATGCAGAATTGCAGGAGAACCAGTTCTTGCAGTATACCAGCATGAAACTGGGAGTGATAGTTACTGCAGACCTTTGTATTAGCTGGGACCAAAGAGCAAAACTGTTGGTCTGACAAGGCAAGTACTGTAAAGCTAATGAAGCATTGTCCTCATATTCAGAGCAACAAACTACCATGGTTTCTTCTGATTTATTACATATGGATTCATATTGAATTCACAAGCAGCACTTAGTTTACAGGTATAAAAAAAGGCAACACATGCTTCACAAAACAAGGCATACCCAGAGGAACATGAAACACTCTGACTCATCATCATCCCAGGCACCCAGCTCTGCCCTGCCAGCTACCATTCCCCAGTCCTGTTTTTCATCACAGTATACTGAGCCAAACTATTTCCTCCTTTGACATCTACCCTGCACAAGACCACCAGTTTCTTCCAAAATGAAAAGACCAAAATAAGATACTTTTCCTTTTCTGTTCTATAACATCCTCTTCCTTTCTTGTTGCAGAAGTTTCTCATGTATGTTCTCATTCAATGCATTCACTTTTCTCTATATTCAATTCCAATCCTTTTCTTTCCAACCTCTCATGTTCTCCTAGATCCTTTACCCGAAAGTACAGATTTGCCATAACCTATCAACCTTAAACTCATTTAATCATAACTGCATTTTCCATTATTCTTCTTCCCTTATTTTCCTTCCAAGATGATGGAACAGGCTTCTTAAAATGTCTGTCTGAAATGTCTTTCATTCCTATCTGTAGACCTTCAATAATAAATTTTTGGTTCAGCACATCATTCATGTTTCCAAAACCCTCTTCCCAAACACAATTATTAAGAAAAAGACACTCAGCCCACACCTTCCTGTACTTAAAACATGTACAGTTGATGCTGTGAAAAAAATGTGAATTGCTATCTATGATTCTACCGTAGTGCCCTCTGCTAGTAAGTCTGTGACCTTAAAACTTTTCCTGCACATTATTCTATTATTCTCTAAAATGTCTCTAGCTGCTTCTCTCCTTTGTCATCTCATTTTCTCCCTCTACGCTTTATTTCTAGATATTTTAATGTGCAATTAGAGAGGCAGTAATTAAATTCAAGCTGACAGCTCACAGAAGCATTCTGTTCAGTCCACATTAAAACCTTGGCTCCAATTTGTCACCCTGCCCACACACAGTACTTCCCTCTCCCTTCTTGGATGCTGAGGGGATACCCCCATACTCCTGAGACTTCAGACTGAATTATATCAAATGCATGCTTTTATCACTCATCTCTAACATCACAGTACCCAAACTATTTCTACACAGGAAAACTAATTTACCCTCCCTAAAATACAACTATTCTTTGTCTACCTACAGGTCAAATAATTTTATTCAGCATGTCACTTGTTGCAAAGTTATTTCTGAGAAATTCAAAACCCAATTAAGCCTCATTTTTTAAGTACTGGTGATTCCCCTAACCCATCACTTGGAGCCTATCACTCCTGTTTTTTCTATCTTTGTAACATGCACTCCCCCTTATTTACCAACCCAAACTGATGCCTTCAATTTGAACGCCTTATCTTGGCTACCTTTAAAAATCGCTTAATGTGAACAGGCACACCACTCATTTCCACTTACCTACAACTTTTTTTCAGAATCCATACTTTCACTTTTTCCTATGCTAACACTTTGGCCAAGAAGTTTTCTCCTGCATTGCCATCAGTAAAGCATCTCTATTACTTTAAGGTATAAAACAAGCACTGTTAACCAAACTTACTTTTCCCCATTATCCAGGCTACACATACACTGACATTGCTTATCACTATTGCCATTTCTTTAGGCTGCAAGGTGATTTCTAATTATACCAGCTAGTCAGCCAAGTCCTCCAGTGCTCCCAGGAAGAAAAAGCATTTGATTAGAGAGTGCACAACCTGAGGCACTGCTGTTCCTCCCTCCTTCTCAGCCCTGCACAGTGGCAGAGGTATCCACTCTAAGCCATCACATGAAGCCATCACAATGCAGATTGTTACTGGCAACAGGGCTCCAGGCTCATTTACAGCCAGCTCTTCACCCGAGACAGGAATTTCACTTAAAAAAAAACCACAATCTCCTCATGAGAGAAACTGAATTCAGATGATAGCCTACCCCTCTCCTGTTACTGAGTTTCTAAACAAGGAGAAAGAGACAGTGCTTCCCATCTCCCCCTGTCTCAGCCTGACTATAGAGCTACAATCTTAAAGCATCATTACACAAGGTCAATAGATGCTGTACTTTCAGGAATAGCTACACCTCAGGCACTCAGGCATTTGAAAATAGCAACACTTGTAAACAACTTGCATTCTAGAAATTTCAACTATAAAGTGGAGATTACATCATATCACACAACTGAGTGATGAAAGCAATCAGTAACTCAAGTACTCAGACACCAGACTGGTATCTACCCACAAAAAAGCCCCACAACAACTGCAGACCTTGTCTTCTGATCAGGCTTGAATACCATACAGTAAATACAGGGTACATTAATCAAAGAAGAGAAGGTGATAAAGAGCCATGGAAATGAACAAGCAGTTTTCATTCACTCCACTGAAGCCAAAGATCCTATAGAAATACCACATAAAATTTCCTAAATTATTGCTTTGTTGCATTTACATTAGCTTCCAAAACAAAACTGTATCAAAACCATTTTTTTGGTATGATTTTTTTCAATATTGTTCACATGCATGGGAATGCTTGAGACTTTTCCTTTAAAGGCTACATCAAGACTCAGCTTTTCCAACATATGCGTATTACCACGTCCACACTTGGGATTTCACATAAAAATGCAAATATTCCTATTGCTGTTTGACAAATCTTTTTTTTTTTTTACCACCCTTTTCATTTTTCTTATTTTTAGTGAGTCTTGTTTGGAAAATAAACAAAAAACAAAAAACCACAACTAAAACATACCACACAAACCTTCACGGAGCTCATCCACTCCAATCCACTGCAGTGTTTTGATAGTCTGGTGACAAAAGCCAAAAGTTCCAAGGCAGTTTGAGCACCCTCACTGCTCCCCAAGCCATGGTGGGCTCAGAGTTGCTGAGTTGCAAAACCTTGGGAGGTCTCTGTGGAGAGCATCTGCTCTAACTACAGCTAATATCCTCTATCTGCACTTGCCCTCAAATATGTTTTTTCTGGAATGGATGACTAGAGGGTTTGACTCAGGAAACAATTGCTAGAACATCTGTACCCAGGCCAAGTATAAATGAGAGAATTTCTGAGGATTTCTCATCCTTAACATCTGAAAACTGTGACCTGAAGCTATTTGAGCATCGCTTCAGTCTATACTATTTCAATTTTTAACTGTAAAAGCAGGAGGCAAATCTTTTGAAAATCTTCCTTCTCATGCCTATCAGCTGCCTCAAGAATGTAAACATTTAAAAAAATGACAGAATTTGTAAGATAGAGATGGAAGAAAAAAAGTTTTTGCCTTTTGCTGGACTAGCACAAGTTTGATAAAAGTGTCTGCTAGAGAAAGGTTCAACCAAAACTTTCACACATTAGCAAATACATACTTTTAATTTGGGGACAGGATCAGCAGCCAGACTAGAATACTTTATAGAAATACACCCCCTCTAAACCCAACAAGGATCTCTATCCTAGAGGGTGAGATTAAAAGCATGTAAAATAGCAGAGTACTTAGACACTAAGATAAGTTTTGAACAGAATTTAAAAGACCCATCTCAATCAAGGAGTGATGGGTGGCTTCAAAGAGCAAATAACATGGCTCCCTAAAACTAAAAATTCTTGCTCAAGGATATACTAACTTGCCTGTACAAGCAAATATATGACTCAGCCTGTACATCCAGAAAGTTTCCTTGCTTTACTCAAGCACATTAGCACAAACATACAAGCTGAGCAGGAGTATTAACTGGAGAGGAGTAAGTCAATCCAAAATCATCCATGACTTTTTTGACCAGACTGCTTCATGACCATCAGCATGACTGTTCCCACCCCAGCTTCAGAAAAACTATCCCACAATAGCATTCCAAGAAATCCATCAGGTGCTCAGAGACAATAATATGAAAAGTATATTGAAAGAAACAGATACAGCAAAAGCCAGAGGGGAAAAAAGTCATCATCTAAATTCATTATGACTGTAAACATTTTTTTAAAAAGAGTGAGTTACACATATTAAGCTTATTCTCAAATATATCTAAGACTTCCCTTCATCATTTTCATAAATTTGTTGGAGCCCCTTTCAGCCACAAGTCTGTGAGAAATCTTCCCCAACTGTGTACAAAGTAAAACCATCCAACACAGTAGGTTTCCAAAATCTCACATCTATTTGGCTCTTCTGAAGACTCTGCTAGCACTACTAGATTCTTTGGAGAAAAAAAGGCACACATGTTTATTGCTTTTTAGATTATCTCATCAGATATATCTAAAGGCATGTCACAAATGCACACAGCCTCCTAGCAGTTATCTCAACAGCTTTAAATGCTTGGGCACCAATCCAGAAAGATCACCTCATAAACCAGGCAAACAATTACCACTCACTTGATTAATCTTTTCTCATCCTTCTGAACTCTGACCTGAATTTCAGATACCTTCTTTGTGGAAGCTGAGGGTATCACAAGCTTAAGGGTTTATTTTTCACCTTAATTTCAATTCTCCCCAGAGCAGTAAGATGTGTTACTGGCAAGTTTATATTTGTAAGATGCTTTGACTATGGGAAGTGACATTAATCCTGTTATGTCACTCAGACACCACTTTTGCAGTGCTTTAGGTTGATTCAAAAAGGAAGATGAGTGACTATTACCACATCACTCCAACACCAACAGGCTTTACTAGTTTTTTTCTTATCCTTTTCTTACCCTTCTCCCCCTCTATGTGCACCACTTCCCATCACCACTGCAGTAACTTAGACAGTTTCTTAAGGACAGAATTAAAGAGAATTAAATGCTTTAGTAAATGCAATTAAAGTATCTTACCAATGCAGGCCATTGAATTTGTTTGATTTTTGATCCCTGAGTCTGGCTTGGGTCCTTTCTTTTTGCCCAGACCAGCTGGTACTCCACCAAGAAGGCTGCAAAATCTTCATAAACTTTAACCCATTCTCGCTTTTCCCATTCAAGGTCATCAAATTCCACATACACCTGGGGAAATTGAAGAAAGAAAGGACATACATTATTGCCTATACACAGCATGTGTTCATCTACATGCACTTTTTAATGTATACATTAAAAAAACCAAATGCAAGATCTTTTTTATTACCCATTTTAATGCTATGGTTTTGAAATTATATATTCAGTTCCTACACCACAGAAGACAGTTTTCTTGGCAGTGCATTTGTGGTTAAGAGAGGAGAGTCACTAAAATATCTCCACTAACATTGGGTGTCTTATCTCATGAACAACAAGCATTACACTAAGTATTTAATAATAGCATTCAAGTAATACATACAGCTATCTACATAATCACTAAGTTTTATGAATACTTCTCATTTTCAGTTCAAATATATGTCATGTAATACAAACCAACTAACCAGTAACATAGTTTTAAGGGAAAAAGAAGTCAATTAGAAGAGCACCAGAAAGGACATCCTGAGCCTGCAGACCTGGCTACTACAAGCAAGTCCAGCACACAGCAGCAGCTCAGTTTCCTCCTGCAATTTGGCTCAAAAACCAAACCAAACAAGAAACAATACCACCACGTTTTGCTTCCAGCTAGGTTAACGTGGAACCAGTTTGTAACTATTTGATCTTGTGCTATCCCAATATAGAACAGCTGTACCTTCTCCCCTCAGCTGCATCCACTAAACCACTAAGTTAAGTACACCACACCTTTTGTCTCCTCTTGTGCGGAGCAGAGCGATCTCAGAGCTATCCAAAAGCTATCTGCATATCTCTGCTAAACCCATTACATTTCAAAATTAAAGACTTCATTTTAAAGTTAAAAATAACTCAAAGTAGTAAGCTGTTCTCTTTTCACAATGCGAAATCTTAAGAAAAAAGCAGCTGGTAAAATACAAAAAATGCCACTGCTTGTTACACTAAATGGAGAAGGGAAGATGCTTTCCTACACCTCTGAACTTCAGCCTCAGCCACACCCAAGGCAATTTCCAAAACTGGAGTTTCTTCCTGTATCTGCTTCTGAGAACTAAAAATCACTGTCACAGAAATATTCTTCTCTTTTAGATCTGGTTAATTTTAGGCCTACAACATACTTCCTTGTCTAGACTTTCTGTCTCACACTATCAAACGTGTACTACAGAGTGTTCCTTCTCATCTTGTCCTTCTGCCTTCTCAGTGCACAACTTCAATTTTCACCAAGCCACTTCTCACTCCTCTACCCAAGTTCATCATCCCAGTTTTCCCCACAGATACTTTTGACCCATATTACTCCCACTTCATTCCCACACACTTTCCTCTTCCCTTTCTTCTTTCAAGCATCAGATCAAGAAGATCCTCTCACCTCCACTGTTCATCACTACAGCAATTGCTTCTTCTTTTAACAAAGCAAGTAGAAAACAGCAGCAAAAACTGTTACCACTAAAAAACCCCCACTTGTTAATAATTTCATTTCTAGAGACTAATTCTAAAATCTGTAATAAAGTTGCAGAATATTCATTTCTTAATCAAAAGAGTTAAGAGGAACAGTAAACAGAGTAAAACTGTAAAACACTGACAGGCAAGCACATCATATCCCAAATCATTTTGGCAGCATTAATTATCTTGTATTTGCAGCTCTTTTGAAGCCTTCTGGAGAACCATTTATTTGTAAAATTTGTCATTTGATCAATTCTAAAGACAATCCTCAGTGACCGTACAGTTAAAAATCACTCTCTAAAATGCACCTCCTTCCTGCAAATCTCACTCAATTATTTCAGACTGCTCAAGTAACTTTGGTTTAGTATCTGCAAAGACACTTCACCTGGGTAGTCTGTAGCAAAGTGTGAAGAGGTTAAGCAGCAGACCTCACACAGCAGCACATTAACAAAAAAAAAAAATAGGAGGCAAGGAGAATCAAATGAATAAATATTTTTGAAAAACACAGATAAGTCTAAAGCAGAGTTAGCAGTTTAGAAACAGCCACACAAAAACATACTGTATCTTCTGGCCACTGGCCAAAGCTTGTGGATAGCTGCGATACAATCTAGTGTTTGTGTGCAAGTTTTGCACCCCAAATAAACCAAAATTCAGCACAGCGACAGTGGGAGTTACTGCTGAGCTATCTGCAGAGTCTCCTGGCACCATATAATTAGATCTTCAAAGGAGCAGTTCCAAGAAAAGTGGAGAATGGAGCATGGCACAGAGCCAGTCTGCCATGGCTCAGGGCACCATATTCCGCCTCTAGTTGCACACACAATCCTTGGGAATCTCTTCTGCCAGCTTCCACCACTTGCAGGTTTCCATGCCAAGCCTATTAACTATCTGCTGGCTTTTTAAAGTTGATTTCTGAAAAGCAGAAGCAAGAGAGACAAAATGAAGCGCCCAGTTCATTGCCCATTCTCTGTTTGGCTGGGAAATGAATTTTTCTAAGGCAACAGTAAAGGCTCTGAAGAATAGAGGCTTCCCCTTGCTGTGCACACTGACCTCCCACACAGAGACGAGCACTATCTCAAACAGCACAGTTTATGAAAGGGAGTAAAAAGGGAAAAAGATGAGGAAAGGAAGCAATCCAGCAACCTACGCCAACAAAATAAAACAGAGAGCCAAAGTTAGACCCTCTAAGGAGTGCAAAGCCTAAAAATATTTCATCTTTTTTGCTCCACTGACAGAACACTATACAGCAAGAAACTCTATGACATTTGCCTCCCTAAGAATGAATGTTGATTTGGAGATTTTTCAGCCAAATTTTGCTTCATTGCCTTGTCAGCTATTTGTGGATAGATATTATATGTTTGTGTTCCCAGAGCAGCTGAAGCCTTCTCACCACGTATGCATTCTCTTGAATAAAAAGGAGAAATTCCCACTGGGATGATATTATATTTATAATTGGCATTAATGTGCTAATTTTGTAACTCACTGCTATCTTCCAACAGGAAGCAGCATAAGCTTTAGCATGCTTTTCCAAGTAAAGCAAGACAACAAATTTATTTCCAATGGAGTCAGCCAAGCAATTGCAACAAAATATTGTTATTTCTAAGCCCAAACACAACAACCATGGTTAACTCCTCTACATGCAGAACTGTAATCGAGAGTTTTCCAGTCATTTCTGCTCCAAATAAATATGCCTGACTAAATAAACTTTGAAACCCTTTAGAACTGGCACAGAAGCAATACTAACTTCAAAAAAATTTGACTTAAAATGTTAAAAAGCACAGTCCATGCATCATCCACTTTACTAAAACTCCTTGAGTGCATTGTTATCCAAGTTCTGTTTGCCCTCCTAAGGGAAGAGAGCACAATTTCCCCTTGATCACCTAATGATTGTTAGCAAAAGGTTTATTTCTAGGAAGAAAAAAATCCAAGCAACCTCTCTGAGCATGTTTTCAGTAGAGGCAAGAAAACACTACTTTATACCATATTAAATGGTTTTTCATCAACACCAGTTTGGCTGCTGACTGCAAGGTGAGCCTCAGAGTGCATCCCCCTGGGTCTCCCTTGTAACACTTTTCTATTACAACAGATAGAATATTGTGCCATGATCAATTATTACACATATATACTTCATTAAAAAATTATAAGTGTTGAAAACTGCAGACTCAGATGCTAAAAATTATCTGTGCAATTCAAATGTCTTAGTTATGCAACTTAAGATAGACCTCTTAGTATGTAATCAAGATTCAAAAACTAGCTGTCAAATTTCCAACCTTGTGATGTATAGCCAAGTGAACACAGAAATGTAAATCTTGTATGTAATTTAACAGAAATGTATTTACAACCACAAAATTTTACTTAAAAACACACAACACAATTTCCAGCAATGGTACCATCATCAAAGGAAAATAAAAATTTTCGATTTGACAGAAGTTATACAAAGTTACACAAAATAACTAGAAACTTCATTACAAGATGTCACTGCAAAATTCAAAATACAATCCAAATTAGTTCTTCCTTTTCCATATTCCCCAATGTTAAGCGCAACCTGCACATTTTCATTCTGGGGAACAAGCATTCTATGGGATGTTTAAGAAAGGTTTATTCTCGGCCCAGTAACAAGGGTTCTGGGAGTTCCTCGGTTTTGAAAGAAAATCTTCCTGCAGGAAAGCAAAGCCAGGCAGCCCAGGGAGCAGGCAGAGCCTCCTGCTGCTGCCACAGAGGTGGAGGGAGGCAGTGAGTCCGTGGGTACCACACTGAGCCACCTGTGGCAGTGATGGGGTGTGAAATTGCCAGGATTGCTCCTGGAATTCTGAGCCCCTGACAACTTTTGCCCCTTGGTGTGATCCCTAGCATGGTACACAGCTGAGAATTAAAACAAACTACACTAGACTCTGGAAAAGTTCTCCATGTCCTGATGGAGATGGATGTGATTGCCAAACACCCAGCTGGTACAAACTAAGGCTAGTTCAAGTACAGAGGGAATGGAGACAGTAAGGGTGCTTTTATGAAACTTCATCTTCCCATCCTGTTCCCAACATCCTCGACTTCTCAGGTTTTTACAAATTGTTTCTTTCATGGAGATGGCATTACCCAGCAGTTAAGTCTTTCTAAATATATCTACACCTAATCAAATGTAATCAAAGCACAAGTTACTATAAAGCAAAACAGCTTAACACAGGAAAATTATTACTCTTTTATGCAAGTGCTACCCATTTCCACATGGAAAAGTGGTCTAATAGCAACCAAAGGCAGCAGTCAGGACTTTTCTTTAATAAAGGGCTTCAATGTTGCTTTTTGTTAACAAAATTTTCTCAATCTTTCACATTAGTATTTCACAGTCACTCTACAATAAAAAAAACTCATAAAAAGCATTTTAAAGTACACTGGCATTCTCCATATAGCCTAAAAGCAACTGCAACAGCTGAAATAATAGCAATAGATTGGTATTTAACTAGCAAATATTTTAGTATTAAAAGATGGGGTTTACTGCCTCCATATATTCTTTAAAATAGGCAGCATTTTTACTGCAGATTAGATGTGTTTGTTCACTTATATTTGCAGTCAAGAAAGTAGCTAGTTTTGACAAAAAGTACTAAATGTACCATGTATTTTTTAGGCAGGGTGAGTAGATACCCATAATACCACACAAAGTCTCTAGAACACCTGAAAATGTTCTTGACAAAACTGGTATGCCACAATTTAAGGAACATAATAGCTTGTCTCTAAAATGCAAAAGCCCTGCTTCTAACTCTCAAGCACTAGGAAAAAAGCTGTAGAATCAGATAGATGTTTTATAGACATGAACACTGAAAGCTCCTTAAAAGATGGGACAAATCAGCATGCGAGTTATTTTATGCTATTTCAGCTCTTAAAACATGAAATTGTTTGAACAAATATTCAAATCTGCACATCTGTTCTGATTATTTGTGAAGTTTGCAAGAAGTAACAAATTTAAGGGCAGAAGATGTAATTTTCTATTAAATGAGAAGAGAAAATGCTGCTACTTTGATTTACTGTGGAAATCGAAGGGACAATTCCTCAAAGATTAAATCCTGTTTTGATGTACCCTTCTACCATGAAACAACATGCTGATAATTCTGAATACTTAAAGTCTCTGTTTATTCAAAAGAAAATTGAATAGGTGTAGCATCCCAGCAGCAGTCCTCAATCATGAGCTGGAAAGTTGAAGCGCACAAAAAGAGAGGCTGGTTCATTATCTGCAGAGAATCAAGTTTCTATTGCTTCAGGATTCACAACTGCTTGGAAACCCCCTCTTCTTTTTTTAGTATAGAATGGTTGTATGTCTGTCCAGCAGGAAAGCACCAAGATTTACTTCCTCCCACTGAAAGACCACACATAACAGCAGCCAGCTACAGCTCCTCTGAAATGCAAGGAGACATCCCCTCCATAAACACTGTTCTCATTACTGAGGGGAAAAAGCAATCTGCAGCCTGAGGATCATCTGCTGAAGATGTCTAAAAGTGCAGAGGAGCTGTGTCACTGCTGGAGTCACACTGTGACAGACACACTCAGGCTGAGGCCACACTCGCACTGCCAGCATTGCTCAACACCTCAGGGCTGGCAGAATGAGGAAGACAACCCTGCTCTCTCCCCAGGCTCCTGAATAAAGCACAGCTACACACTGACTGCAAGGCACCTCAAATATGTGCCATGTGCACAAGGGAACAGGGCCAGATGCAGCAAATACATGCTCCGATAAACATGCATTTTCCAGGTAGCTTCCTTATAGTAAGCCTTAAAACATAAATATCCTACAAATACAGACAGGCCTTGAAACAAAAACAATTATTTCTCTCCAGAAAACTCTCAAGGTACATTACAGGTAAGAAATTATCAACATGTACAGCTTATGGTTCATTTTCAGACCTGCATTCCCCAAAATGTTGACTTGAACATTGACAATAAAGTAGCCTCTGCAGAAGAAAAATGCAGCAAAAAAATTGGTTTCAAAACTGAAGAAAAATACCAGTAGTATTGCAACAGCCTGCTGCAGTCTGTGGCTTGGATTGCTAAGCAACCAGCACATCACGTAGAGCACAGAGTAGAGATTGCAGAGAAGATGACAGAATAAAAAAGCATCCTACTCGCAGGCCCCAAAACCAGCCTGGAAAATAAAGAAAACCATCTAACACAAGTATGTGACTTTCATCCCACAATTTAAAATGCATATTCTGAACAGAAAGATGAAGAAAATATGATCTACAATGAAAAGAAAGAAAAAAAATCCTATATTTCTTGTATGTGAGTTTTAAATTAATTTCTCAAAAAAAGGACTTGCCTCTGATAAAAAGAATCTACAGGAGTGCCAAGTTTTACTTTACAAGCTACTTAAATCACTGTGTTTAAATTATTTGGCATACTATTTTACAAATATTTTTCCAAATTCAGATCTTAACAGCAAAGTGAAGTGACACACAAACCAGAAATTAAATCATGACTCTACTGGACTTACAAAGAAACCAATGGGGCACAAGTAGCCCCATTTGAAAAACGTTTTACATTCCAGAAATTTCCTGAATTACTTATCCCAAGCGAGAAAAAGAAGTGACTTACTCTTTTAAGAAACCACGGCCTATTGAATCATAAATAGGTAAAGTATGCACATCACACAAAAACCTCCTGGCCCTCCAGGCCTGAAAACATCTTTCAAATTCTTCTCACTATTACACAACATAGAAAAATTTTACTATGCCTCAATTTCTAAATGATCAGCTCTAAAAACAGTACTTAAGAAGCACACATATATAGAAAGCCTACATATTCAATTTAAAAATTAAATTACAATTTGTTTTCAAAGCAGATGTAATTTAAATAAGGTAAACTAAAAGCCAATTAAAAAACTTTAGTGATTTAGATGACTTGATAATTAATCTGAGCTAATACTAACATTCATAATATCACACTAAGAAGATCAACACTTGTCATTTAATAAGGAACCATTATTGCTAAGTTTTAATTTTTACAAGATTATGCTGACTTTAAACTGCATATATCTGTCATTTGAAGATGTGACTAAAACCAACAAAAAATAACTACCAGATATTTAGATATTAATGGATTTAAATCCATTTTTACAATGTGATGGCTTATTAATGAAGACAAAGCTTGTCCACCAGGCCATCAGCAATCACAGTGCACTACAGGAAGCTAAATTGAAGTGAATGGTGAAAGGAATAGGTCACCTCCTAGTCAGAATTCACCAACTGCTATTTTTACTCATCCCCAGTCTGAGATAGAAACAAAACTGCATCTTGTGGGGCAGCAAACTTAACTAACCAACCAACCTGGCTGTTGCTGTAGCCAGCAAGGTATGGCTGCAAAGCCACCCATGGGGAACAGCTCAGCTTCAGCCCTCCTGAGAGTCCAAATTCACAGTCTAAATGCACAAAGCTGGCACTTGGGAGATGATCAGGACCTGAGCAGGGAGATACAGTTATTTGAGTTTTTCTGCTGTCTCACTGCAGCTGAACAGCCCAGAGCTGAAGCACTGCTGAAGGGAATCAAGAGCAAAAAGCACAGGACCTTCCCTATTTCTACCAACACAATCCCATCAGCCATCCTCAACAGGTGAGGAGCCAAACCAGCCATCCTTCCCAGGCCCAAAGGACTGACCCTGACACTGACCCTACTGAAAGTACTCTCAGTATCTGCCCAGACAGAGGTTCAACCTGATTCATGTACTGCTAGAACAAGTGGTGTCCTCCCAAATCCACAGTGCAGACACCGATTAAACTCTGCACTTTGGAACAGCAAATCTTTACTTGAAGTGGAACAGAAGAGACACTAAAAGAAAATTAAGGTTTGGAGATGAACTTTTGATACTCTTACTTGGGAATCCAGGCTAGCAAAGACCAAGTGCCTCTCAGCTGCTCTGTGTGCCCACATCAGTGTCCAGACAGCAAGCCAAACAAACCAGGAGTGGGCTCACAAACTATTTCCTTTTTGTCAGATAAAGCCAGAGATATCAAAAAGACACCAGCAAATCCTTAGCATAGTGACAAATCACCAGAGGAAGCTGGCTGGTAGATTTTGTTTGTACTGGAGACATTTTCTCAAGGCCTAGCTCATATCAACAGCAAAAATTCCAGCAGACAAACTCACTCAATTCATTGCTTTCTTTGGTCATCTTACAGGAATTAAGAGAACTATGGGGGACTATTCCAAGAGTAACCAGAAAAGCAAGAGAAATTGAGCAACCAAAAAGAGACATTATATTGGCATTTTTATAAATTATTGTCCATTACAAAATGGTAATTCTCTGTATTCTGATAACAGCAGCATTTGCTCTTGTAAGCAAGACTGTTAACCTCAGGCAACCAGCCAACCAAACATCTCAGCAAGCAGATGAGAAAATAGGAGTAATAGCAACAATAATCATAATCTTCTGAAGCAAGACAAAATGTTAGTGAAGTATTTATCTACTTCATTGATCATCTGCTAAAATAATTGGAATTTTTTTCCAGGCCTTTTTTCCATTGTAAGAGGACTAGAATACTTGAGTAGGGAAGTTAGCACCATATCAATTACTTTAAAGCTTTATCTTTTATTGGAGAAGAACATGGTACAGTTTTAAGAGTAATTTGCTGTCATCTTTCCTCCAATTCACAGGCTGCCAAATTCACAGGCTGCAAACTGGTCCTGGTTTCTCCTGGTCCTGACAAAACCACCTCTAAGCAGAACAATAAAGACAAACAGTTTCTAAGTTCTTCCTAGCGAAGATTGAGCGTATTTGACTTTGGCTGTTTTGTTCAAGTTCTAATTTTTTTATAATCTGAATTATTAAAGTCTTCCCTTGTAGTCTTGTGACTGCATTCAGTGCTATTTCACAAGCTGAATTACTGTTTTGTTGTTTAAGAGTCAACTTCATGTTACCACTGCAGCCTCTCAGTTTCAACCTCCTCTACAAGTCATCTTTCCATGCTACATCTGTTTCCCTCACATTCGTCTAATACTTCACACTGGAGAGTCACCACTCACTCAAAAAGACTCCCACAAAATTTTGCTGATGTAACTAAGAACTTAAAAACACCTGCTAACAAAAGATGCGTAAACAAAACTTACCCAGGGCTACTTCTTTCTTAGAGGTTAGGTGCAGCATAAAACAGCAAAGTAAGATCTGTACTCAAGAGGTTGAAGCTTCAAAGGATTAACATATGGACTTTTGAGGTCTATAAGAGCTTCCTTTATTTTTCCATCTGCCACCAAACTGCAGGCTAGACTTTACAGAGAAGAACTGGGTCATTACAGTTCAGAGTTCACCAGTGCATAAATGTCCACAAACTGGGATCAAAGTTCATTCAACTCTGCACTGAGATATCTCCAGCAATTACTAAAAGGTCAGAGGAGATTAAGAGCAGGGCTGGTGGCACATGTGAGCAAACATGACATCAGGAAACAGCCTGCCAAAGGTAAGCAACATTTTGGGAGCAGGGGAGGAAATGTAACCATGGCTTCCTGGGGTTTCAGTCTGTCTTAATCCACATCCTCAATCTCCTCTTTGCCAGAATGGCCACTCCTGAGTCACAGATATCCAAATGTCTGAGCAAAAAAATCACACTTATGTAAATAACAGGTAAACTATATGGATATACAGAAATACAGTAGTATGATAAGTAATTTAGGAAATCATCTTTCCCATTGCACAATCTTAAGGAGATTGTTTACATCAGAATGAAGACATTAGCAATATGGACAGTTTGGTCCTAACTTAATTAAGCACTTACATTTTTCAGTGTATTTTATAAGTCTTTTAATAGTAATTTGCTTGTGTTCGGCTTTTTAATTAACAAAAAAGAAACAAAAAACTTCAGTCACTGATGGTAAGTTGGGAGGTTCTGCCCTTGCTCCATGACACAAAGTCACAACGTCTGTGCTTCACACCCATCCTCCAGACCCAGAGTGCAGTCACTTCAGCCAGTGCTGCCTCCTCTGACCACAAATTCCTTGGGAGCTGAGATTGTGTTTACATGACACTCCATGTGTTGCAGATTGAATGCCAGGGGCTTTTCAGGTGCAGCTGAGGTGTTACAAGACAAATTGTGCTGAAGCATAGAACTGCAAACACAACCAGCTCCTCTGAACAACTGCCCACTTTGTTGTTGCAGCTGCTAAGGCTACAGCACAGGAGGAATGGCTTCAAATAAACAGAATTACTGATGCAGAAAAGCTTCAGGAAAATAGGGCTGAAAAGCACTTAAGGTTACAGAAGCCACTCACAATACATAGATGAAAATTCTCTTTCCATGTGTTTGTCTACTACCGTTCTTCAGAAGAGAGACTTTTGCTCTGTTCTCTAACATCAGTTTTTGTTCTTCAATAAAATTTCTCAAAAATGTGAAGTCATTTACCCTTTTACATCTTGAGTATTAACTAACCTATTTCAGTATCACAATTGTCCAAACTACAGAGAAATGTTTGATTTTTAACTTAATGGCATAATTCTTTTAAAGCTTTCAGCATAACTCTTGCTTTCAGCATAACTCTTGTTAATTAAAAATTGTCCTAGAAATATGCAATGTACAAAAACACAAAAAACTGAAAGCAACAAAATACTCTGCATTTTCAGTTCTCCTAGTAATTCCTTTCAAAGGTCTTTTCAAAGGAGGAACAATAGATCCATTGATAAGACCAAGAGAACAACAGATCCCACAGATAACACAATCAAACCCTTAGTGCTTAAGGCCACAAGTAAAGACATAAGAACAAAATATTGGCAATGAGCATACATCAAAAGCTGCCTAATGAACCCAATTAATCACCTTAATTACTGCATTAGCCATCTCTGGGTAACTTACCAGTGAAAAAGTCAGACACTCCTTGTCACAACAGTAAGGATAATATTTTTCAATAAATGGCATTTTAAAGAAGATTGTGATGATGAATTAAAAAAAAAAGTTTGTTTATGTACAATGGTTTTATACTATAATTATAAAGGTTTTTTAAGAAGTCCTCCCTGCAATTGTAAATGCTGCAGAGAAGAGAATAAAAAAGCATTAATTCAGAACTGTACATAATTTTCTCACCATCTGTTCAAGTTTCTGGAACAAAACAAGGTTTAGTGTATGTCCAAGAGAGCTTTTAATGCTAGAAATTATACACACAATAAATGTACCACAAAATGAGGGCTGGTACCTTTACTTTCTCTTTTCTCCCCTTGATTTCCCCACTATCATCTTGCTTATTTAAAATTATGATTCGTTTTCTGTGTCCCCTGAATAAATCATTTCTATACACAGAAAATGCAGGACAACTTCTCCAAGTTTTCAGCTCCCATCTCTATTTGCAAATTTATTTTCTGAGGAGCTCCTTGAACTCCAATAATCACTTACACTCAGAATCTTTAAAACAAGTATGAACGTAACCAAGTCCTTTCTTATAACAAATGTTAGCACAACTTGATCTATTCCAGGCTGTCTGAGTCAGAAAATGTCTGGAGAACAAACAAAACCATCCCACAAACTGCAACTGATTGTGTACCTACAGCTACACAGAATACAAACAAGACTTTGGAAAGACATCAGGAAATGAGGGAGGGCCTTCATGACCAGCAGAGGTAAGTGAAGCAAGCCCAGCCCTCCTGCAGTGAGGAATTTGACAGTTTTACTGTATTATGATAAATCAGTGCAAGAGAAGATAGAGCACAGTCACATCAGACTCTCATTTCCCTAGGGAAAGAGCAATAAAATTACTGTTCAAGTTAAGGGACACAAGTGTTCCCTTCAGGAAAATGAACACTCTGAGATGGCATTTTCAACTATCAGCTGCAGAACTATTTGTGGTATCAGATAACTGCAGTTTGCATTGATAGTGATAAAGAAGTTAATCTGTTTTCAAAACATATCAGGGAATGACAATGGAGGTTTCTATCTTGCTTTACAAAACACCTCCACGTCTCTCTATTAACTGTTTAAAATCTGGATGTTATTTCTAAGTCAGTCTCATTGCCTTGTGAATTGTACGCAAAATTTACCTTCTGCTGCAATCAACTTACTGTGCATAAGAAAGGAACAATTACTCATGTGAAAAAGCCCATTTAGCATTCAAGACAGAGGTCTGTCTCCTACAGTCAACAGACATTAATACTGCAATAAATTAAAGGAATATGCAATAAATACTTTGGAAAGTAATGTTCAATATTGGATTCCTTACAGCTTTTTGGTTCAGTTATGTCACTGTGATACAAATAACTCACGTATCATAATTATGAAGAGTTTTCAGCACAGCCAAGACCTGAAATCTTGCAACTTTGATACACTTTGAGAAGACAACAGTGCCAGCATTTCAGACAAGCACATATACCAATGTTTTTATTCAGTGCATGTACGAAAATTAACTGCAGAGAGAGGGCCAATGGGGAAAAAAGCCAGGGTTTTCTCCCATGCATTTCACTTCCCTCAAAATCTTCCCAGAAAGATCAAGAGCCTTTACTCCCTAGTCACTGCATTAAAAAAATAAAAAGGATGGAATGCCACAGCTAAAACCTATTTTGTTAAGTCTCCCTCTCAGGGTGGGAAGGAGTCCACCACTGATGAACCAGACAAACAAATATTTCACCCACTCAGGGAATCAGTTCTTTTCCACCATCTCCCACTCCCTCATGTTTAGCTCAGGAAATGAAGGCTGAATAAACAAGACTCAGAAGTAGCATTAAATGTGCTGCATATAAGGACAGCGTTGCTAGTTTTACTTATAAAAAGGAATCAGAATATTAGTTATATCCCAAAAAAACTTCATCTGATTTGGTACATAGATTATTAGATAAAATGAGCTGCCAAGGAATTTTGGCACAATTTCATGGGAATCGTAAAATAAAGAGACATACCTGACAAGTTCCATAGCACTGGAAAAATTAAGTATTCTTGAGCACTGAGAGCAAAGGGCAAAGATTTCCAGGCTTTGTAATGTATGTCTTCTCTTACGATCACATCCCTTCCCTCCTAATACTCATGTTAAAATAAAAAACAAAGTAACAAAAAAAACCCAAACCAAAAAAAAACACAAAAAAAAATCCCACAACATATTTTCACAGGATACATTGGATATATTTTGCCCAAGAGTCCACAATAGCAGGACTGGTTGTCAAGACAACCCTTTGCTCTCAATACAGTCTATTTCCTTAACATGTTTTCTGCACCCGAAATTATAATTAAAAAACTTATAAACATCACCCAGTCAATTTTTTTTTAAAAGCACACATGTATACAGGATATCTAGTGCCAAGACAAGATCAGTCCTCTTGCAATTATTTGATTTTTGAATTTAGAACCAGAAACAGACTACTTAGTAATTGTATTGTTCTCATTTCAAACCTCTAATCCTTTAAATAATTATTCTTTCCACATGCATCGCACTGAAAAACAATTGCAGAGGTCTAAGGAAAGCCAGCACCTGCAGGAAAGGGTTTAATCTGGCAACTGCTGGTGTTGTTGAGTTACTCAACACATAAATCTCGTATTAAGTCCCACCTCTTTCCTGTAGCTCTAACCGTTGGAGTTTGAGAAAACAGAGCTCGTTTCATGCTGCACTCCCACCACGGAGCAGCTGAATCTCCTACATTGCTGCGGATCCTGTTCGTGAGAGCAGGCTTCACATGGAGTCATGCAACATCCTGTTCCAAGCCAAATGCTCCAGATGGGATATGTTTCACTGCTGCCTCCCCCTCCCCAGCCCTTTGCAGCTTGTTCTTTTTTCTTTGAAAGCATTTAGCCCAAACTGCTGCTACAACAGCATGCTAAAACTGACCTTGGAAGAAAAATACAGACAAACTAAAACTTATTTAAAATCGAAATGTCTCATTACAAAAAGAAAAAAACCCATACCACTTACATTATCAAAATATTTCCATTAGCTAACCAATCAGCAAAATGATGCATAGAAGAAAAAAAAATTACTTGATGCAGCTCTACACTGCAGGAAAATCTGCCTTGTTTCAAAAAGTTTTCTAATCATTTAAAAGCTTTACATTGTCACGCACGTTACTAATCTAATGGAAGTTCTCATCAACATAAGGAAAAAACTGTCTAGTCTGCTGATCACTCTGAATGCTGGCAATTTCTCAAACATCTGCTAAAGGTCAGATTTCCACTGCATGGAACCAATCAATGAAGCTACACAACAGCCCCAGCGCCATTGCAAGTGCCAAACAAAGACCACTGTTTTACATAAGCAAAGAAACTCAGCCTGCAATCTTCCAAAACACTACCAGCAAAGTCCTCCCTCCCATCCCCACAGAGTGCTTGTCTACCTGGCAGGGGCTGCTCAGATTTATTCTGGTTTTGCTTTTTACAGCAGAACAGAGTTACTTAATGCCAGCCCATTTTTCCACATTGTTAAATAGTGGGCAGCTGATACCACATACAGAAAAACATTATGGAGGGGGGGAAAGGGTGGCTTTACTTAAATGTTAATCAACATAAAAACAAAGTTTCAGAAAACTGAATATTGACATAATTGGTGCTTTTGTTTCAGCTCAGTGACTTCAACACCACCCCCACCCCGCCAAGTTCTAAACAGATCTCAGAGTTAAAAAACAGTTTGAAATCATTAAGTTCTGCCCTAAAATCCTTACTAAGCAACCGCAGAAATATAATCCAAATATGCTAGCAGATTAGGGAATTGTAGGCTCCTGCTAAAAACAACATGCTTTTTATTTCAACAGCTTATCACATGTCATAAAACCAGTGCTTTAGCAAGAGTCCACACAGAAGAAATAAGTGATCAATTCCAACACTGCTGAAAAGCTGAGCTTGTTCTATTTTTTCACATAAAATGTTATTTTTATAGATGGATAATCTGGCACTGATTTACAAGTAAAGCCTTCTGCACACAGAAGAGAAGGACCAGTAACAAAGCAATCTGACAGAATTCCGAGCATTATTTTATGTTAATTATGTGTCACTAAGTGATCTTTAAACCACAAATTGAGGTTTCTTTTCTGAAATCAGCCTAGTGGTGCTCAGTTAGCCCCTGACCCCCATTTGGAACAGTCCTACCTAATGTCCCAGGGGCACCACACTCCTTCCAGAGGGCAAAGCCCACCAGGAAGGAACCAGGACCATGGTGGATGGCTGGGAGAAGACGTGATCCTGTGTGAAAGGAGAGGGCTGTGCAGCAGACACACACAGGGGGGCATGGGAAAAGGGACCAGCACTCCCACAGCAAGACCTGCCTCACAGCACAAATGGCAAAACAATGGAAATACAGGCTGCTTCTACACACACCTAGCAGAAAGTTTTAATGGCATGATAAAACTTGGTATCATCCAAGACACAAAAATGAAATTATTAAAATTGAATTTAAATATGTCTCTCAGATAAATGACTCTGTTAGTTGGTTTGGGTTTTTTTTAATTATTGCCTTATTAAAGTTGAACAGCAATAGGCATGAGAATATTTCAAGGAGACAGTTATTTCTCTGTATTACTTCCACTTATTCTTTAATGCATTCAGCTCCTTTGAGCAACCTTTTTTCCTGATTGTTTTCTGTCTGATATACGTGTTAGTGCAATGGCTGATCCCATTTTTGTGGGACACTTAGGGGTACAGAGTTTGGTCAAATTGCAAAAAATGGAAGGCAGCACCAGAAAGGCCTATCAATATCCAGCTGTCTCCTGACTTTCAACGATTCAACCAATGCTCCATTCAAGAGAAGCCAAGAAAATGAACAAACATCTGTGTGAGATGCTTCAGGGAACAGCACAAGGACCAATAAGTCTCTGCCATGCTCTGCGTTTCTTTCAGCAGATCTGTACAAGACCCCATTATAAAGGGGTTTCTCCAAATGCTATTTAGCAGGGTTATCACCCATAAGAGAAGATGCAGCAACACACATACCAAAGGCAAATCTTTGTAAGGATCACAAATCAGTGGCAGCTTGCAGAATTTGGATGCTTTTATATGTAAACATTAGCAACAGCATTGATATACTTGAGAATAGATTTAATTTTTTAAAATATTGTACTCAAGAAGCAACCTGGCCAGATGAGAAAATTGAATATATACATATAAGAACCCAGAGCACATACATTAGTTCACATCTGCACACACATGTGTGTGGAAGGATATTGGTCTGGCATTCCTATTACTGACACTTCTACACAAGGGAGGACAAGGCATGCTTAACTCTCGCTTCTGAAATTGAACTGTACTAGTAACAACCAGCAGAATTTACTTTTGGGAAAGATACTGAAGAGGGTTAATTCCTCCACCTTTCCAGGACATGAATGTCCACCTCTACCTCAGAGAGGGTGCCAGTTTCCAGGGACTTCCTGATGACAGGGTATTACCCCACAAAGCAGTAAATTAGGTGCCTGATAAACGTAAACTGCACATGCAGAGTGCACCACACTACCTTTACTGATTGAGTGTGCAGCCTGGACATGATCCAACAAAAGAGGAAGAGGGATGTTAGAGGAGAGCTAGAGGATCTGTAAAGACCAGTTTTATGAGAGCAGGCCAACTGCCAAAGCATTTACTTTGAACTCTGTGTTACCGTGGCTACGACAGCTTCAATCCAGCTCAAGTACATCTGCTCTGCACTGCAGCGCACACAGACTCAGCCTGCTCTGCTGTGCTCTAATGCCACTCACTCGGGCTGCTCCTAGAGAATCCCAGAGAAGCAAATTATTTAACTAGTCGGTAACAACCCTCAGTGACACACCTAAGTCACAATGGAACCTTGTACCTCAATTAAGTAGAGAGAAAAGAGGAGGGGAAAGGTGCCTAAATGGTGCTTCCACAAGAGCTGGGTAGTCAATGATTACCCAAGGAAAGCTCAAGTAGGTCACCATTAGATACCCACTATCCTAGCAATAAATAGTTGGGAAGGAGGTCCAGTACTTAAATCTAAGATTTAAAGCTTCTAGTCGTGCATAACTACAGCTATCCCCTACAGAATTACAGCACTTATTCATTCTGTACTGAATGGATATTTTTAAAGCATTTTCAAAAGTTCAATAGTTCAAAACATGTAGAAGGTTATTTAAGTATGTGCTACCAGAATAGCTCCCCAAAATCATCTCCATGCATGTATATTTAAGATTAGCATCTTACAGTTTATTAAGTGAAATAGAGAAAATTCTAGATTTAGCAGTAATTTTCTCCCATGGCTTTTAAGAGAATGAAGAATAATGCTCTCCAGAGAACCTTTTAAAACAACTGCCCTTTTTCCACAACAGCTGCCATTTACTTACACTCTCAAAAGGATGGATGCCATAGGCTGCCTCTCAGCAAAGAATAACTTACTTGGCTTTCATCCTTTTCTCAAAGTCATCATCTATATCCCTACTGATAGGAAGCCACTTTCTCCCCTGGGGGCAATTGGCTTCATTCCCAGTAGCAAAAACAGAAGGCAAGTAGTGACCATCTTTGTTCAGGCAGTTGTGACTTGAGTCAGACTGAAAAATGAGAAGTTGCAGACACAATGGAGGGAAATGCACTTTTAGGATCCTTTTGCTAAAAATTAATCTCAGTCCTAAACATCCTCAGAGCTGCTGCATCTGAATTCATCCAACAAGACAGACACACAGAAAGGGGAAATAGATATGTATGTGAAGGGCAGGAGGGAAATAAGGAAGAGAGAATTCAGGCGTTCATAAGGTATCAAGAATGAAAATAAACTGCAGGTCTCGCTGCCCTGAGTGAGGCAAAGCAGCTGTAAATCTGTCTGAATCAGCTCTGCCTTCTGCAGTTGCTTTGTGGCCCCAGAATGCATAAAACAGCTATCACATGGCAGCCTGTCTGACCCCCTGACCGTGAGAAGGCTACTTTATTTAACACAGGTTTACTCCTTAAAGATTTCCCTTTGTATGAACACCGGATAAGAATGCTGCCTACATGAAGTGTGAAAGATGGGTCAAACCAAAGAAATTGCCAGAAGAGAACTACATAAAGCCTCAAGTCAAGTCACTCTTTCAGAATCAAAGGGAGCATTTTACTGGGGGTAGGTTGGGGGTTGGGGAAACACTGACACGTGGACAAAACGACAAAGACTTACAGAACAACCTTGAGACGTTTAAAACATCATTAATTGTGTTTACCATAATTAACTGCACAGATAGAGAAATGCAGACTTAAACAACAGACACAGGCAATTACACTTTTCCTCAAAATTTCTGTTAAAAATTGCTATGCAATTTTCTATGTAAAATACTATTAGGAAGTTTATGGTTTTTTAGTATTGCAGTTGTTTGTGTGATTGCGTTCTTCCCCCATCCTAAAATACCAATGAAACTCCCTGCCTTAACTTAGTAGTCCTTAAGATTTTACTGCAATGCACAGGACTACAAAGTGTGGCAAGGTAGTATTACTCTGCTGAGCTGGAAGAGCATTACCATTCCCTGACATTCTAGTGGTAGTGACATTCTATTTTGTAGTCTTTATCTTTAATTGCATTCATATTGTTTTATATCCTTTGATAGTCCAGCGCAAAATGAAATTAAAGCTAAAGACTGGTACATGATAGTCTTAACTAGAGCTGTCAGGATGTTTTTATCTCAGAGATGCCTGCAGGACTTCTGCACTTTAGTTTGATACCTTCTGGAAAATTTTAAGGAGCATACTAGGCAGCCAGCTAATTTAATGGGTTTTATTTCATTAACTATTCTTGCATGTAGCACTTGTGATACTCCCTCCTCTCCTCACTTGCAGGGACATGAATACTCAGTTATAAGAAAGGTTAATTGAAGTATCAAAACGAAATCAATTTAGAAAGCATAACTACACTCTGATCTGTGAGCACACAAACACTTAGATTCCTACTTAAACTGTCAGCAAAGGCAGCAGCCTGTAAAGTTAATCAAGCATGTCATAGAAAGTAACAATTAGAGCAATTTACTCCTTCAGAAGACAAAAGAGCAGAATTGGAAAGAAAAAAGAAACAGAAGCCAAAGTCCCCAAAGTACCAAGGAAACTAAGAGAAAGTCCATATTGCATGTCCAACAGCTGGGCAGAATCCAGAAAGCAGAACACTTGCTTGCAACACAAACACCAACAGATCCAGCCAAACTGCCATCATACACATGGTGCCTCTTATTTCACTGGAGATAAAATGGGATTAGTCTAACATCATCTGCTTACACAGATCAGGAAATTAAATTATCACTCTGTACGGTGCACACAGTACAAATAATATTTTTACAACAGATGCACAAATGCAATAAATCCATGTTTATTGCAAGGAAAAAGTTTCACCGTACCCAAGCTTGCAAATGCCAGATCTCATCACTGCTCTGGCATCATCATGTGACCAGTAATTCACAGAGACTCTGCAGGGCCAATTAATTATGCAAGTGACAAGTTAGCCAACACCCAAGAGGTTCACCACAGGTGACATAAACCCTGGCTATGGCACAACCAAAAAACATTAAAATCTTTTAAGACTTTTTATGAATGAGTATAACTTCTGCTTAATATACCCAATTATACTCAGAACCTATTAGAGATCAACCACCCTGCAACCCAGTGGGTGAAGGATCTTGGCAGTCCCTTACCCAGACTCTTACAGACTAAAAGAGCAAAGCTGTTCCCACTTCAAGGTGGCAACAGCTGATTACTTGTAGAGCTGCACTGGTTTTTCCACTTGAGTGCTTCATCCCCAGAAAACAAAGGCAAGCCCCCAAACAGCCCCAAGAGACCCTGTTTGTATCTCTTTTCAATTCACTGCTGTTCATCCTGTATGTGTGCAGTACCTCAACGTTTCTGGCATGGTGACAATTCCCTTATTCTAGAAATGCAAGCATATTCAGGATTATTTGACAGACAGGCTAAAGTATTGCAATTATCAATTCTGACAAGAAGGCTTCTTTTATTCTTGCCTCCCAGAATTAGCACCTTTCCATATTTCTTTAAACACCCAGGCAGCATGTAATAAGTTCACAGAACAGCATCACAAAAACCTACCAACTGTAATCATCAATTTCTCATTTAACCCACCTATCAGCAGGCCTGCCAGGACAATTTCACTGAAAAAATGAGCATCACCTGGTCAGCTAAATTTCCATGTGTGGAAGGGAAGAAAGGAAAAAACAAACAAGTTCCAGTGATTAGCATTACAAGGCTTTTACTAGAGAACCTTACTCTGATGTTTCAAGTCTACCTTCCCAGCTTTCAACACTTGACAGAAATGAAGGCACAAATGCAAATACTAAGGTACAGCACTGGCAACAATGAATGCTGCATTGGAAGGTTTGCCTGGCCTGTGTTTGTGCATAGCTCAAGCCTGACAAGTAGTATGGACAAATTCCAAGTCTTTAAGTCTTACAGAAATCCAATTAAATATTTAAATTTCCCTTCCACCTGCAAGAGAAAGCACTAAAGATGAAACAAAACCAATGCTCCTTATAGAAGGGACTGTGCTCATTTGATTTTGTTTAGTCCTCAGTTTTATACTACCATACATTGAAAAATTATTTTGTCATCACCTGACAGCAAAGACTTCAGGAAGCATGAACAAATTTCATGAAGTCTTCAGTTTTGATTTGTCAGTACATATCCTGAAGTCTCTCATGATGTTTCAATAGTAAACCTTGAGTTTCTACAACATTTTCACACCAGGAATTATCAAGAAAATTTGTGACAGTGCAGTTTGGAACCACATTATACCTGGGTGCACATATGTAAAAAAAAAAAATCTCAGTTACATTCTCCACATCATATACATAAATTGCTTCAAGAATTTGATCTTGCCTCATTGTTTGTATTGAATAACAGAAGCTTATAAGGGACACATCTTTCATACCACGCATTGCCTTTTTACTGTTTTGATTTTGACTGTTTTGAACTTTTTTCCCCCAGAAGCAGAAGACAACTGTGTGGTGTCTTATGTTCCCAAATATACTTTCATTGTAGTACTCTGAATTCCACAAGTGTTGTACACCTGAGTTTCCTCCCATAACATATTCCAAAATGTTACATCATCTTCCTCCCTTACACTGTGTTCTTACCTGCACACCACTGTCCTGCAGCTTCATCCAGCCTGGACACTGGGGATGTGACAGCACATGCTGAGGTTTAAGAACATACATGACTGCACAAGTGGTTGGTGACCAAATTAAATCATCTCCTGCTGAGCTCCCTCTGCCTTTGTATACAAAGTGTTCATTTGGACTCTCATTCACTTACTAAACATCAGTTTTCATTGAATTCTCTTAGTTACCATAGTTTCATGCACCATATATGGCACTGTAAACAGTCAAGGGACTCAAACATCAGCAAGAAGAGGCAAAGAAACCAAGACAAAATCAGGGAAGAAGCTTAAGCTTCTACGCCCCTGTCACAATTTTCTTTGCATTGTCCTAATATCAGTCCGTAAGAAAACAACACATGCCCGAAATACATTTGTTAAAGCAAATTACTGGAGAGCTTTGCCCTTGAAGGACATGGGGAGATGTGCCCACCAACAGTGTCCTCCAAAGCTACCAGTAAGAGAAGCTGGTAGAGGTGGGGGAGAAGGGGCAAGGAGAATGAATCTGAATGTTACAGAAAAGAGGAAATTCTTGTCTATCAAGGCAGACGTGCACAGCAAACCAGATTCTTCAAGTACAGATGGTTATTTCCCAATGAAGTCTAGAAACTTTTCCAATTTTCTACTTTAATCATGAAGAGATTGAATGGTTCTTATTATACATAATAGTCTTAAAGCAGCAACACCAGGCTATGTACACACTTACATCCAGCATCTACTACACTCAGCAGTCCTTACTTCAAACTGTGCTACTACAAATAGAAATGCCTGTAAAAATGGATAAAGAAAAGTGGAAAACCTCAGCACTACAGGTTTAAACCTTTCTTTTACTATAAAACCATTTCTTAAGACAGCATATCTACCACCTAGTAACTGCCTCCCATCTACCCATGTTAACATTTATAGAGCAGGAAAGAACAGGGCTTCTCTGCATTCTTGACAAACTCTTGGCCAGACATCCCTATACTTTTAGAAAGCAGACCTTGAAAATTATATTTCTGCCAACTGAAGGTCAAAAAATCCCCTTTTCTTCTCCTCAAGTGTATGACTATGGTACATCTAATTAATCATTTTAAGGGGGATGTCTAAGCAGCAATAGCACAAAAATACACTAGGAAAAGAAGCTCCTGGGTGGATGGATGACTGTACCTGGCAGGGGAGGCACAAACTCACTTCAAATACCCTTCTTTCAGAATAATCCAACCACTGTGAAACAGCAAAAATCTATACAAAGTCATACACTTAAGCAGTATCTTGAACATCCTTCCCCATCTCTCACAGGCTCCTCTACCCAATAAAATTCAGGTCTGACTTTACAAGCAGGCAAGAAGTCTTGCCAACCAACAGCAACGCTGATCCCACGAGGAATGTGAGCAATAGCACATCCATCAGTGCTGTGGCACGTTGAGCTGACAGCTGCTGGGGTCAGCTGGAACCAGGAGCCCCCATGTGCTGCACCAACACTGGCGACAGAGGCATTTCCAAAGTGATCACAGTCAGTTGTTTTGACACACTGCCAAGAAAAAGCTGAGCACTAGAAAGGTAATTATTTAAACACAACATTTTCTTGGGGAAGAAAAAACCTCAACAACAATAAACCCCAAAACTCCAACTCCCAGATGCAAGAGTGGGGTTTTTAAGTCTTTCAGGAAAAAAAAAAAAAGCCATCTTGTAGAAGCTAAAACATCAAACAGCTAGCTGCTGCCACCTCCATGTATATGTATATATACACACAGAAAGCCAGTCACTTCCTTCCCCCTTCAGACATTGCATCCTAAAACATTTTGAAATGGGTTAGCATGTTGTCTGGGAGAGTCAGAAACTCAAAAAGTAAGGAGAAACAACAAACCTGGTAACCTGGCACGCTTCCTTCTGCAAAAGGAAACTTGACATGGGAATACTGTACCTGCCCAGCAGTACTAGGTACAAAAATACTACAGAGCTTGTTGATTTATCTGTGCACAAAGATATTTTCATACAACTGGCAAGTCAGGACCTGCGGTGTAATTTAGCCCTTCTGTGAGACTGCCAAAATGGCAAGAGCCAGGCATCAGATTTCTTCCAACAATTAAATAGGCCAAACAAACTACCAATCAACTTTCTCCCCGAGAACAAAAAAATCCATAATAGCAATAGGCTTATGATGAAGAAATGGAATTTACTATTAGAAGACTGCATTTTAAAGGCAGAACATCATTGCATTAGTCTGAAAACTACCATACCTAACAGCTGAAAGCAAAGCCTAAAAAGAGACTGTCCTGATTAATTTCATTTTCCTGCTGCGAAGAATCAGCAACAGCAGTCAACAGGAACAAAATATATGCCTACATGACCAGGAAAATATCAATTAATTATATTTTTAAGTGGAAGGAGTTAAACACACTTTGGAAAGCTCATGCTAGAAGATGGAGTAATCAAGCATTAAAGAGAAATAAGTTTTGCATGTGTAAGGCAAGGATTCTTTAAGTCAGAAGAGCAAGTTAAACCTACCATACTTGAATGACTGTAAGACCCCTTAATCAAATGGAACTGGAAAAAACTGGATCATGTAGACACCATAAAAAAGGACTCAATATAGTAACACTATTTTCTTTTGAAAATGCTTGCCAACATTGAGAAGGTGAAAAAAAGCAGATCTACAAGTGGAGAACAATAAAACAATCATAGTTTAAGGTTCATTAGGTTTTTTTACTTCCCTACCAGTAGAACTTTGAAGATGTTTGCCACCAAATTTGTGAACAAAGCTGTCTATCACTTCTACTAGATAACCTCACGGGAGCAGATCATAATTCCTCATCAAAGTGAGTTTAAACTTCTTGAGTAACACAACAAAGGAGACAACAACTTGATTTTATTGCAGTAAAGAACATCCATTGCACGAGGCATTTTCAGGTACACTTATATTGAATTCACATTCTAGAATTATCTTTTAAAAATTCCATTAAATCATAAGGACAATTCTGCTGTTTCAGTAAATCTACTTATATACTGAAATAAAAATTTGTATCTGCTTCATCTCTGCCAAAACCATTTACACCACATTATAATCACCCCAAAGTGATGCTAAAGTAGTAACTGCAATTCCAGTTATTTGGTAGCTATGGATCCTACACAACACATATGTGTGCATTCAGTCTGAGTTCGGGCAATGCTCCTCAGCAGCCTCCATTAGGGGTCACACAAACACTCTCCCTGCCCTCAGCTCCCAGGCCCGAGCACAGAAGGGTCAAGGCAACCCAATGGGCCCCACTGCAAATAAAACTGAGCTGCGGGAGCAGAGGGCAAACTGCCGGATCCACAAATACACAACATTTCTAAGCACAATTGTTATATTAAGTAACAGCTTTTTGCTCAAGTATCCATGCATGTGACTCTTACTTAGCAGCTTGGTCGTGTAGGAGATGGAAGCTAAAAATTCATCTGAAAGATCAGAGAGGCAACTCTCAGTGCATCTGTTCCCAGTGCTTCCATCAGCACATTGTTTGGTTAGCACATACACGAAGACCACGTATCCCCTCTCCAACCCCTCACCACAGGCAACTCACCAAAATAAGCTATGAAGACAGTCTGAGACCCAGCTGAATAACTTCCAATATACAGTGGAGTATTTGTTGATATCATTCTTTGTTATGCCTCAATATGTAATCCACTTTAGTAGTGTCTGCCAAAAACTACTCCTTCTACAACCAAAAGAAACAAAACTATTTAGGTTTTAAGCAAACAGATTCTGCTCCACAGAAACCCAGCATTTCAAAAAAATCAGACTATATCACTGTGCTTCATCCTGAAAGGCAAAAGGCAGGCACTTTGGACTGAAGGAAGAGAGGCTCAAAGACAACTACAGAAATCTTAAGTGTGATTGCTACTCAGTCAAAAAATAATGCTGTAACCACAAACATCTTACTGTAAGGTCTGATAAACAAAACCAGCGAGGCTGTGCCAGAAGCAGTGAGATTACCTGGGTGTTTCACAGACAAGTAAGAGAAGTACACAATAGTAAAGCCAAGATCCACAACCAACACCGGGCTTTTCCCCTGCCAGAATGCAGAGCTCTCCAGAAGCAGCTGACCTACTCCAGGATATTCATCTGAGGGCCAGCAGGCTCAGAACACTTCTGTCTATTTAATGAACCACAGAATCTGCCACAAAGAAGATTGGCTCATTTTTCAATCTTTCCACAGCCATAAAATGTTGCAGATTTACAACCAACCATTCCCACACCTGGATTGCTTTGGACAGGGTATTTGTCCCCCTGTTCATGTAACACTGACCTAATCCAGCTGTTTCTCAGAACATCTCTGTTTTCCACATGCAGTCAGGTAGAAGGATCCTCATGTTTACAAGTGGTTGTTTTCCAAACAGCCCACGTGAAAGTCAGTAATCACTGACTGAATGACTGTCGGGGCAATGCAAAAAGTGAATATATTTCAGAGACAAATGTCCTCTCACTTTGTTCACCGTTGAAAAACCACCTGTCTTACATTTGCTTTTTAAAAAAAGGCTGATGCACCAATGCAACCCTTGTGAGCAGTATCACACATGCACACAACTGAATGCAGGCAGTGATGTCTATTTAGCCCTAGTTGTGAGTGCCTTTGTAAGCTTAACAACAAATAGATTTGCATTTGAAACGTGTCCTGATGGAAATCTTTCACTTCCTGGAACCGCTCAACTGCTGCAGAAAATTTTGGACTGAGAGAGCCTGATTTAACCTTGTAACACTGACCTACAAGGTCTCTACTGGAAACAAATCACAAATTACTCTGTTTTCTGACTAGGGACGTTTCAGGCATCCTCATGTCAATGGATAACTACACCTACAGACTTGGCTACCAAAAGACAGCTCATAAAGTTTTGTGAGCTGCTTAACCACTAAGACATGCAAGTAAGTGAAGTATTTCAGTCTGTAAACCATACCACAGTTTTCCCTGGTTTTGCACTAAGTGAAAATTTGTTCAAAGGAGAGTTATTGCATTATCACCTAGTATCCCCTGAGGAACAGCAAAGCACTGCAAATCAGAAATCTGTCCTTGTAGTGATACCAGTGTCTGCAACACCAAGAGACTGAAGCATTGCTCTGGCCATTCACTGATACTCAGAACAATCGAGCAAAGTTTGCTATCAAGTTCTCTGTGGGTTTCACAAAAGAACTGGGGAATTAGTTCTTGGAAAGTACAACTTAATATTAAATCGTTCTGCCTAGAAAATACGAGGGCAGAGGAAAAGAGAAAAAAGAATTATTGACATCCATCTGCCCATGAGATCAGACTTCTTAGGCACTATTGTTTTAATTTTCAATTGCCATGACTGCTAGAGAAAATTGGAGAGTACTGTAAAGATACTCAACCCTCTTGGAAGGTATCCAATTTATGTGGTTAGCATGGTGTGATGATGTGGAAACAGAAGATAATGTGGCCCACAGATCTTTGGCAGGCTTTAAAATATCATCTTTCATCGTAAAATTACTCTATTTTAAGTGGGTGATTGAAAGGTACTAATAAGGCATTTGGGTTGATGTCTACTGCTGTGGAGAAAATTGCTGCATTTCTAGAAGAATTTAAAGAGTCCTGGCTCTTTTAAATAGTTTTTCAAAGTCCTGTATTTAACATTACCTAGCACAGCAGTTATCAGCACGTTGAGATCTGTCAGGGTAAGGCTAGAAAACAACTTGGATTAACCACCTGTTTTACTTCACTGATACCACTCCTCCTACTGGGGCCATAGCAGAGAACAAATGAACAAAGTCTTGGTTACAAGTCAGCCTTGAGGGAACCATAAAAACCTGCTTTAGAAGCTACATGCAGAAATCTGGTTTAAAACTTGTTAAAACAAGAGGCATTTAAAGACCCTCCTCTCCTGAAAGAGTATCAAAGAGAGCAAAGATCTTCAGCAAGGCATATTCTAACTTGAGTCACTTAACTGCAGAGTTATTGCTCAAGCCAGCACTGCAAACTTTAAAATCAGGAGGCATTTCGTTCCCTTCGTTTTTATTAGCCTATCTTCAGCTTCTTTCCCATCTCATCCCTACTGCATCCAAAATGCATGAATCTAAGTTTTGCCAGACTTTCTACCACCACAGGTTCCCTGGTGCCACAACCCCTAAGTGAGGGAATACCATTAACCTCACACTGCTTGCCTGAGAGCTCACAAAAGCACTGATACAGGTAAAGGACTGCTATAGGTACAGGTAAAGCTAGAAACACAGAATACTTTTTGGCTACACATCAAAATCTGAGGTATGGAGAGCTGCTGTACCAATTACAGCTGCTCAAAGTAGAAGAGCAGCTGCATGCCCTGTTGCTGAATAAAGTCAGTTTAGATTAGGACACAAGTCACAAGTTAATGCCCTGCAAATCAGTAGTAAAGACTTTCTTGCTAGCAATTCCAAATAGACTGCAACACTGATGTCTGCAACATCAAAGCACATACAACAGCACGTGAGAGGATCTGCTTTCTTTACCTCAGCCAATGCAAGATGCAACCTGCAACTAAAAGGTTTTTTACTCCTTTGTCCTTGGGACAGAACTCACAACATTGAAGACTGATTGTTTCCCCTTAAAGCAAAGGGAATCCCTGATGGCAAACAACTGATCCTGAATGGTATCCATTAAAGCCATCAAATCACTGGTCACAAACCCCTTCCTACAGAACATGATGTTTCTCAAGGTTGCACTGATCTGGAATGGATATGCTGCTTATAAATATTTGGGTTCAAGTTAAATAGGCTTTCTGGGACAGCCCGAGTTCTTTCATTTGTATTCCCCTTTGAGGTACCTTACCACAGAAGGCTCCCTAGCCTTCTGCATACGTTCCCTTAGAAATCTGCCTCTGAACTTTGAGCATCCTAATAAAAAGATGGAGTTCTGCTCAGCAATAGGAACAGTCTGTAAAATCTCACTCAGGAAAGTGGCTAGACCTTAGTAGTTTTTATCTATTTTAAGTGGCTCCCAAATGTTCTGACCAGAGGCAGCATTCAGTGTATCGCCCACAGAATACCTTTATGAAATTTAAGTACTTTCAAATAGAGAGGCAATGAAGTTTCACAAACATTTTGCTGCTTTCTTGGGGCCCACCAGTGATACAGAAATCTCTTCTGAAGAGAAAATGCCAAACCAGCACACTGCCACACACCAGGCAGCTGTTTCTAGCTGTTCACATCAAACACCACTCACTGTAGCCAGAGTTTACTGGAACAAACCTTCCCAATATGAGACACAATGAGTTCACTCCAACTCTCTGCCCAAGCACTGCAGGACATACAGACAGCCTGAAGTGCCCTCTATGCCCTTGTAAACAGCACAAGGACATGAAGACTCCACACACAGCCCTTCATGGCTACTCTAAATTAAAACTTGCCAAGCCTCTCACTACAGGGTGTCAATCACTATTTTCAATCACTATTTTGCATTGCTTCTGTGTGTGTGTGTGTATATATATATATATATAAATAACAAATATACTGGAAATGAAAAACCAAATGTCTTTCCACTTGAACTGGTTTTCAAAACGCAAATAAGCAACTACATCAGTCACCTGTACAATAACATGAAAGTAACGACCAACTGGTTCCAAAGTTTTGGAAAGTCTTCTCTTCACAAGTTGCTTTTAACATGTTTACTAGGAAAATCTTCTAACTGAAATTACAAACTAAACTTGTAGAACTGTTGCTGTAACTGAAAACACAATGTCTTCTCTTCTGTAATGTCTGTTTGCAGGACAAGCTATGAATAGTCACTTCCAAAGTCTCACTGATGGCTCAATTATAGTTTATGCTGTCATGAATTTGGCACAACAATATCTCCCATTCACTGCTATGTGAAGAGTTCACGCCTTCTCTGTCCCCCGGCCTTGAACGAGATTGCTTACCGGTAAAGCAGTAGCAAAGCTGAAGCTAATCGAAACTGAAGAGATAACAGGCAAGCAGAGAGGTAATGAAAAAGAATGTACTAGCCAAGCAGTTTTGGTGACATTATTCAATCTGCAAAAAAGAATAAAGCGCAGCAAAATAAAACATTTTCCAAGCTCCAGTTCAGAGTTCATTGCTGTCTTACTTGTTTCCAAAGTACAAGACATGAAAACTGTGGTTTTTTTCAGCAATGTAGCGTCTCGTTAAACTATCCTTAAAACAAAACCAGGTCACTTTTGTGAAGGAAAAAAAAAAAAAAAAACCAAAAAAAAATAACCCAAGAGGTAGTCTCAAATTTTGAATTTATTTGTGTTTGTGATTTACAAGTCTGAGATGAGGATTACACTGGAAATTCAGATTTCTTCCCTGAAACAGCCTTTTCTAAGTCACACAAACGATTTCTCTTCTTCCTGCCCTCTCCTCCCCCCAGCATCTCTTGAGAAGCGCCTGAAGGCAGATATAATTGGAACCTTGCACTGGCTGCAGCCATGTCATGAACAAGAACATAATCCAGGGTCACCAGAGGGCTAAGGGAGCGCACGGCTGTGCCCTGCAAGGCAGCAGCGGCTGTGTGATCAGCGTGCCTGCAGCCAAGGCAAGCCCAGCCACCCCGGGACGGGGCAGCTCGCATTGTTCCCCAGGAAAATCTCCCCAGGAAAATCTCCCCAGACTGCCTCCAAAACATCCCTGATAGCTCTGAAAGCAATTGTGCCCATTCCCCCACTCCCAGTGAAGAGGAAAAACGTAATGTCCTAAGGATTGAGGGGGGAGGGAAGGCTGAAAGCAAGGATCTGCTTACAGACAGAGAGTATCATTAACTATTAATAACAAAAAGGCTGCAATGCAGACAGCTTGAAATCTGGTACAGCTTACTAAATCACAACTGCATTTGAGACCATTATACTACAGTAAACCAGTAAGAGCTCCACAGTTCCCTTTTAGTGAGAAATTCATACATTTATATGAAGACCACACAGCACATGTTTCCAGCAATACTGCACTTCTAATGCTGATGGCTGTTTCAAAATTCAAAAGGATTTCTTCTAGTTAAACATTTCATTTTAAAAGTAGGTCTTTCTAAAACAGGATGTTTTATGCCAAACAATTTACAAATGCTATTTAATAAAGCATAAGATCTGAGTGTGCAATAACACTGGGGAGGGAAATGAAATGCACATCATGCATACCTAACAGAGTTCCTTTACTAGGAAGAAATTATGATTAAGTTTCCTCTGGGAAAAGCCCTGTGAAAGCCAGCCTCTTCTGACAAGACAGTGCAATTTCTTTGCACCTCACTTCAGAGAGCTGGCAGTCATAAGCAATTCTTACTATAACTAACAAGCAAGGTACAGCAGAGATAGCGAGTGGCAGATGGGGTTGGGGATGGTTTGCTTTGGTTTTTTTACTTTCAGTACACTGGTGGCTTAGGTGGAACCCTCTATTCTCATCTAAACAAATCAATTTAGCTAATCCTACTTTTTTCCTATCCAGACACTCCAAAGAGTATTGATGCAACCTTTCAGGTGCATCTTCCTTGGTGAAATACAAAGGAATTGCTGTTTTCCAGACTGACAGGAAGACAAAGGGCTAAAGGAAAACAGGGAGGACCATCAGCAGGTCAAAAGGTTGGATCCCATTAGTGCTGTTGTCAGAGTATGGGATAGGCAATGCCAGGGTCTCAGAGCTGTGAGGCGAGGAAAGAGCAAATTGGGATGAAAATGTCTGTGCTGAAGCAAAGTGAGAACACTCCAGGAAGAGGAGATGCAGCCATTTCAGTGCTCAAATTCCCTTTTTTTCCTCACCATGTCCTTCCACGATTCCAGTTTGCTCACAGCACTGGAACTGTGCAGTCCTGTGCCCCTGCTGTCACCCCACTCAGGCTCCATAAAGCAAGAAAGAGACAAAGAGCCCAGCCCTGGTGCTGGACCTCACCAGTTATGTGCTCTCCTTCCTCAGCCAAGGTGGATCCTGTAGTTTGGAATGTATTTTGGAAAAAGGGTCCATTTGATCACAGTGTCAAGCCTCTCAAATTGGACAAAACTGCCCACACAAATGGGTGTTTGTGTAAAGAGGGAAAATAACAAGGTAAATGATCGTTAAGAGATTTTTTTGTGAAGTTCTTAAATTCACAAATTTTTCAGAAATTTACAATATGGTTTCAAAGTAACCCATACAAGAAATATGTTGAAGACATAGAAATAAAACACATGTAGAGACTTCATTATAAGAGCCACACAAAGAAAAGTCAGGATGGACAGCCAACTACGTCAGTTCTTCAACAAAAACTGCAGATAGTAGGAGGGTGGTCCACTTCCTAGAACAGAAGCAGATCAACAAAGATAATAAATTTCAGTCAAAACCACATCAAAAAGATACTAACAAGTGTTAGCTTGCTTCTTTCTGATATTGATTTCTTTGCAGATTGAATGTAGAAATTCACTATCTCTTGGAATAAAAGTAAAAACCTTAGGAAAAAAGGAAACGTTAATAAATATATAAAAAACAAACAAAACCCCAAACAAACCAAAAACTCACACAAAAAAAAACCTTCTTTCTCAGGCTGAGAAACCAGCACAGCTTACTATCATTTCTTTTTCCACAAGAAAAACTGGCAACTTCTCAAAATGCTTAGGATAGTATTGTTCTTTCCCTTACCCTTGGAGTTAAGCATGCTGATAACATCCCCACAGAGTTTGGAACCCATCAGGAACCCAAGGAGACCAGAAGACATCAATGATTTACAGCACCTTGCCATAGTGACAGACAGTGAATACCTACTCCTTCAAAGAAACCCTGAAGAACATCAGAGACCAAAAACAACAAAATCATTTTACCCAACATTTTCTGAGATGGAAGCTAAAGTACTGCATCTATCCCAGAGGCTCACATTTTTAGAAGCATGCTAAAAAAATGGAGGATGCAGAAGAGTGCTGAAAATAGGCAGGAAAATCCATTTAGTCCCGTATAAGCTAATTATTAGCAAAGACAGAAAAATCTGACTAACTTGCAAATATTACCTGGAAATACTTCACAGAAAAACACTAAGTAGTAATAGGCCACTATGACAAAGTCACAACTAGGGCTCCTTGAGACTTGTTTTACTTTCTTTTTTTCTTTTTATTCTCTGCCTAAAATAATGAATAAATATATCTTATCATCATTAAAATGTCTGCACAGTCAGCAGCTCCCAAGTTTTTTACATAGATAGGTACTGAAGTTTCACAGAAACTTCTTTGGTATGTGATTCTCTTCTCCTTTGCTGTTGGGAAGGCAAAGTACATTTGCATAACCCAAACAAATCATCTGCTGAGAAGACAGTGATAATGCTGTCTGTGCTGCCAGGATTTGAGCCGTTCTCGCATGACAAAAACCTAATGCTACACCAGACAGCTTTTCATTAGCAGAATGCTAATACATTTATATCCCCAAGTAATTAATTCTGCAGACTGGGCAACAGGAAGTGTCACAGCAAACATGAACATTCAATCTTCATAAGGTTTGAGCTCCAGTTTGGGGGAGACAGTGCCCAGATGAACTGAGGAACTGAGTTTCTTTCTAACAGCCTGCAGATCTCTGCCATTAGCTCTCAGCTGACTGAAAACCAGGCCAAGCATACCAGCAATGATCATTGATGATTTGTATCTTTCAAAAAGCTTTGTACTTAAACAAACATTATTCACATTATTCACTTGAAAATTCAGCTGTTTTCAATTCAAAGCCTGCCTCCTGAAAGCACTGGAGGATTCCAAGATCTCATGGACTTTTCAATTTGTTAGGGCTTCAGCTCAAGAACTAAATATGAGAATCACAAAAACCTTTGACAATTTTGGTGTCAGGTGGCAAAGCAGTGAGAGGGGAATCACAGGGCTTGAAATTCCCCCTGTTGTGCTTCTCAACAGGAAATTCAATAGTATTTTAACAGCAATGATTAACCACTAACAAAGAACAATGGACTCACTACTCGGAACCTTCAAATCAAGCCTAAAAGCCCTTTCTGGAAAATATGCTTGCATTAAATGTGCTTTGAAAACTCAGCTAGACAACCCTCAATAAAGCTTCATAGCCTCAATTATTCAAGAGATGGTCATTACTAGATTATCTAAATGGATTACATTTATTGCCAAGAGTCCTGAACACTATGGCTCAGAATTTTACTGTATATATACTGAATTGACAAACAAAGAGCCATTTCTCACATAAGAAACCTAGATTTTCCTTTCTGTGATTAGGTTCATCAATAAACCAGAACAGGATTTACCAGCAATTGCCAATTATACAGGATCTGCAGCTGCCTCACATCTGGAGTGCAGCAATCCATTTGCCTAAGTAAACTCAAGAGTTTTCGGTACTTAACTGGCAGCAGATTTATTAGCCCGGAGTGTCACATTAGAAAAACCAACTCTGGAAGAAAAGTGGGCAAAGACTAGCTGAGAAAACATGAGACAAGTTGGTCAGAGTGATCAGAGAATGCAATACCTGAGCATTCAAACCCACAAGTTAGTGCAACCTAGGGCTTGTCAGGATTCTCAACCAATGCACAACAACAGGTTAAACTGTGAGAAGAACTGATGGTGAATAAACACATTATTATTTAGCACAGAAGATCATGAATCAGTTCACAGTTTTGTTTTAGAGGGTTCTCTTTCACACAAAACACTAAGCTGGCTTCTGGCCCAATGCTTAGCAGCTACATTAGTGCCAGACAATGACTTGCCAGCACATCTAATGCCACCACAGTAAACACATTCTGCAACACAGACATCCAAATCCTTGCACCTGCACTTTGCAGAATGTTACATTCCTCATCCAGTGCACTATGTGCCTAATGGAAGCTAAGAAGCCACAGTAATAGTGGAGCTCATTAAAGAGACATTTACAAAGGACAGAAATACCCAGCTGCCAGAGCAAGACATCATTCAGCAAATAACATTCTCTGCCCTCTCTGCTCTTATCCACCAGGGAAGCCTACAAAATTTATTTGGAAAAATGAGCCTAGGGACAAACTTCAATGAACACCAAAAACCATCAACTCAGTAAAATGCCATAAACCCAGTAATTTTACTCCCCTCTTCATGCCAAACAACCAACTTTTTCTCTTTTTTTCTGGAGAATCAACTTATTTTAGCAGTTCTTTCACTCCCTCCTCCCATACCCTCAACCCTGCTGCTTTTATTTCAAAGACTCAGATGATGAAAAGCATATCTAGTTTTTTACCAACCACCTACAGCAAAACATTTAATAATGGTTTCTCTACCTTTGGTTTGGCTATACTCTAATACAGTCACACAATAATGGCCAACTTTCAAGAGCTCCTATTTTTTCTTAACACATTTGCTAAATCTGGATGACCTCCCTTCTCAGTAGCCCTTTTAACTGACAGCTTACTATATATACACATACCATAAGTACAGGATACAAAAGCTGCAGGTTCACCAAGGTTTTACCTTAAAAAGGCAGACCCTCTTCCACCATAAGGCATAAAAACTGTACCAATTCTCTGAGCACAGAATTGAAGAGAAGTAAAAATTTGGTTTAGTTACAGAACTAAGATTTGATGTCACTCATAATTCAGCAAATCTCCTTCCAGAGACCCAGATGCTGCAACAGAACTTATTCATACATTTAATTCCTCTGACTGTGCTCTTGGACAAAGCCCTGTCACCTATCATAAGTATTGTTCATCACCTACTGGATCTACCTTGTTTACTGACTGATACTTGAGATTATCCTTTTTGGAACCTGTAATCAAACTGATTTCCTATTTTGGAACCTGTAACCAAACTGATTTCCCATTTTTCTTTAAGCACAATGACAGAAAGATTGAGAAAGGAGTCTAAAGAACGTCTATTTTAACATCTTGTGGTGATACTTAAGGCTATGTTGATTTTTTCAGGCACACCCATTTTCAGGACTCCTACATCTCAGTCCGAATGCTTGAATTATTACAACCCACACTTGTGAGTGGGAGCTGAAAATGTGGGCAAAAAATTTTTTTTAAAAATCTTCTTTTACAACAGCAGTCCTGGAGGCTTAATTAAAAACAAAGAAGCCAAAAAAAGCAAAGGAAAAAAAAAAACCCAAAACACAAGGGATAACACAGTCACTGGCTCAACAGCACTCAAATTCTTTGCCAAGACACAAAATTCTTTCTGTTCCTGCCTATTTTCCCTAGACACCTCCACCTCCTCCTTCCCATTAAACTAAACCAATATGTTCACACAGTTAAGAGTTCCAATAACTTGGTCAATATAAAATATTCATAGTAGTTCCAAATCTATCAAATTAGGATAAATACTCCCTCCCAACTCAAAAAGCATAAAGTCTCAGAGAACTGCAAGCACACCAATGCTGCTTCTTCCCCTAGCAACTCCCACAGGTTGTTCTCTTGTACAAGAATTAAGAACTTAATCCTGAGGGCATTTAATAACAGCACAGTCCAGATTTCACCATGTTTTACCACTTTTCCAGGTTGGAAATGTTAAAACAAGGGGGTGTCACAAACCCTGCTTAACACTTAAAATTTTGTTAGGCAAAACTGAATGAATACAGATCAGAACATATGGAGCACTTCTTCTGCTTTTCTTGATGCAACCCACAGAAGTGATAAGCTTGGCTTGTGACCAATTTGACATCTTGACAAATCAAGTCAGCTCCTCACAGAAAAAGGATCTCAACTGTTACAGTTGAGACTGATATTTGGGCAATCCAGGTTAATTTGACTATTACTCAACTCCTCTGTCACTCCCAATTATTAAAACCTCTACAATAAAGTCAAAACCAAGTGGTCTTTGCTACATCTATAACATAAAGCACAACTAGCATCACAAGTGATAAATGAAAAAGTCTGCTGGCAACTCAAGTTGCCACCAACCTCTGTCATCAGGATGTCAATAATGGTGGGCCTAATAAATAATCAGGAAAACATTCAAAGCCTTTAGGATTGAAAAGGTAGCACTCAAACTTTGAGATCAGTATTCATTTAAACTTTTATTAGAAATACCTCATTCCACTTAGCACTTGGTTTCTTAGACCACAAGTTATATGCAGAGAATTCAAAAGTCACAAGTTTAATCCATTTCAAAAGTCATTTCCTGAGTTGATACCACAGAAACAAAAGAAGTGGGATAGAAATGAAGAATACATTCTCTGTGCTGAGGGGAAATAAGTTCAGAATATACTTATAAAAGGAGGTGAATCAGACTGCTGAGCACAATCCTATGGTTAGGGTCACAAAAGCCATTAAAATTCCCTCAGCGACACTAACATACATAGTTTGCACCTCAAGCATATTGTGTTTCAGACAGAACTTGCAGTGTTCATCCCAATATTTTTTGTTTCTATCATCTCCTTCAAGGTACTCACTCTTGTGTATCTTTAAGTCCTCCCCTAGGTTTGCAATTCAGTTATTACATCACTTTTTCCTTTGGACTTCACAGAGCTCTGCTCACACACAGCACCCCACAATGCTGTTATACAGTAATTGTATAATGACAGTATCTGTCTTTTCTACATCATTCTGCCTCCTTCCTTTATTAATGCAACTTACTGGGATTTTGGTTTCAAAGACTTCAGACTCAGCTACAAAATGCCAAATCCCACTTCTGATGCACACTTAGAACCTGTCACTAGCTACATTAAAAAAAAAAAAAAAAAAAGGAAAGGAAAGCTGAAAAAAAAAAAAAAAGGAAAATTCCATTTCAACCTGCCACCTCAGAGTTTTGCCCTGGCTATCCTTCATGTTTGACAGACAACTGAGAAACTCCAGTAGAGCTACTTTGCTACACACCTCAAAAATGTCTCCTACTCTCCTCTGTCAGAAGATTTCCCAAAGGTTAGGCTGCAGGACACAAACAATACATCATTATAAGCTCATTTCAGCTCCTTGTCACTCTGGATTTCAGAAACTCTGTAGCAGGGACAATTTTAGCCCTGAGTTTGCACAGCACCTACCGCAGTGTAGGTAGGTTGGTCAAAGAGTGTCCTACAAAGCAAACAGAGTTGCATGGATACCAAAACCCTCATCTCAGCAATTCCAAAACAGACCTGGCCAAAGTTTATCATGCAATACACAGTCTATTTACCCTGGAACATCTCAGCCTTACCTTCAGACAAACAAAATCACATACTCACAAGTCCATTTTTGAAGCTAACCACCCCCAACCCATCAGATCACCTTCAGCAAAAATATACCACTAAAATCAATTTACTGCCCACAAAAGCAAAGAGCCAACAGACCTGTGCAACCATCTACCATTACCAGAAGCAGCATTTATTTCTTTTATTTTTAAATGAGAAATCAGTAGTTTCAGTAGGTTTGATCTTCACAATAAAAATAAAAGTTATTAGTTAGCTAACTTTATCTTACTTCCTGAGGGAAAGGAGGTTTGGAGTCTTCCAACTGTGAGGACTGGACTAGATGATTATGAGAAGCCTGAAGTACTCTAACCATAGAAAAATGCAATAAAGAGATATGGTCTAAGGAGAAATTCAAATATAGCTCATGATTGGGGTAGGTAGGGTACAAAAAATGGTAAACAGGACTTGGTGCTTTGATGCTAAACAGACTTGGGTGCTAAACAGGATTGAGTGCTTTGCACAGGATGAGAGAAGATTAAAAGCAGTGTCAATAATTTTCACTCATGTATTCAGAAAGATCTCAGTCTGATATGCTATTTTAAGACACCTTCTTCTCTGCATAACTCTTTCCATTGCCAGTTTTCTATCAACAAAGCCAATCACACACAGCAGAGGAAAGGCCTGCACACTCCATTGCACAAACACTACAGCAGCAATTTTCAACTCCTGTTGCAAAACAGATATACCAGTTTTCTTATTAAATATCTCTAGTTTTTATCAACATAAATGCCAATACTGCTAGGCAATATATCATGACCACACAAATTTATTACTTTCTACTGCTGTTTCTAGGTGTGTGTATATATATACACACACATATATAAAATTTTTAAGCATGTTTCCCAGTCAAGATTTCCTTATTAACTTTCAGCTACTGACAAATTTCAGAGGATCTGGATGTTTCTGGCCACAAATGGATTTCTTATGAGGTTTGCAAAACAAATGACTTGAAAATCCACACAATGTGCTGATGGTGAGCTGGCTGCTTGCCTAATAGGCAGGCCTGCAGCTCCAAACCTCATGTTGCCACTGCCCAGCTGACAGGCCCAATAAAGAAAGGTATGGAATACTGATGTGGTGAAAAAACACCTGGTATTAATTAAAAGTAGCTTTCAGCAAAACACATATTTAAGTTAGACATCACTGTCTTCTAAGGCCTAAAGGAAAAAAAAAACACCAATTTCTCCACACTAAAGAAAAAAGTTAATTTTGTAGCCTCACTGGTTCAGACATTAAGATTGATATTCACACTTGAATAGCCTGAAGGTGGATAAAGCTGCAGAAAGAGTTTGCACTTTACCAGACATCTGATAAACTAATCCCCTTCAAGGCTACCTGTCTGCTTGAGTTCTCATAACTAAAAGAATTCAACAGCAGCTTTACGTAAAATCTGAGATTAAAAAAGTCAGCTGAAAGGGAAGTCAATCAAGCAGCACATATCCAGAGAAAATGTGTGTGCATTAGCACAGACACACTCAAAACCACTTTTCTGTGTGCCACATGTAGTCAAAACCTACCACAATATGAGGCACCATGTCCCTCCACCACAATGTGTTTTAAGGAAGCATTTTCCAATACCTAACTTTCCAAAAACTTTCCTAACTCCCAGACTTATGCTGCTGTGTCATTGTCCACGGTACTCAGACCACCAGCCTATAGTTCTCTATCCCAGAAAGCCTGCAATTCTAAGTGAGGTTTGAGCTCAGGCTCTCCGTCCCACACAGGCAGTCCCAGAAGAGCAGCACATGCCTGCTCTGTCACAAGTGAGTCTCCTCTGCAGCCAAGAGCTGACAAATAACAAGCAGGCACAGCTAAGTCCTGGAAAGAGAAGTAAACAAAGCAATTAAGAACAGCCACACAAACCCCCTCAGTTCTACAACTGACATAAGAAATACCAAACTGACAGCTTTAGGAACAAGAATTGCACATGGCCCAAGCTGTAATTAATTACACAGCAATACCAGCTTCATGTCTCTGCTCTGACCTTAAGTAACCAATGCTTTTTGAGATTTCCTTTTTTCCTGAGCTTAAAAAACCACTAGGTTTGAGTAAAGCTATCAATTCAGGTACTGAACTTCAACATTTAGACTTTCCTTGTTTACAAATTACTTAATATTTCTTTGTGCTAGAGAATGGACCCAGAGCAGCCAGAAGCCTCCCAGGAAGGGACACTGCCTTTTGTGCAGACAGAAGGAGCCTTCTTTTTGTCAACTTACATCAAATTATGTGTGGGTTTCTGCATTTAAACCAGAGTCCTCTCTTCTTTCCTTGCCTCCTCTGTTGACTGATCCATACCTTCTAGCTTGTGTATCTGTCACAGCACATGTCACAGTTGAGATGGCCACAAAACACAAAATATCATCAAACAATTTCAGAAAGCTTCAACCCATACACAGTAACACCTCACCAGGCCAGAAGGCTTCAGGTCTCTGCTCATCTTGTCCTTCAGCCCAACCTTTTATGCCCTCATGTTCATGCATTGCACCTGTGTGCCCTCTGCTCCCTTTGGTGATTGGTCCTTGCACCAAGGCTCATTATCCTCAATGCTGCTCCCCTGCTTCTCACAGCTGTGGCCCACTGGGGATGAGGTTCAGCCCCAGCCCCACTCCCAATCACCACAAACTGTGTGCCTACTGGTATGTGCCTGCCTGGTCTTTCCATAGCAAGTCCTGATTAAAGAGCTCAAGAACTGATAAAAAAGTTTTCAGGGAAAAAAGAGGAAAAAAAATTAAGCAAAAATAAAAGTTCTTTTCCATTCTTTCCTGCCTCCAAACACTAGCTGACTCAATCCTAAGATTCCTGAGATCATTCTGCATGTCCGTATATTGTCCTCTTCTTAACTGAAGACATATTTCCTAAAGTGCAGACCAAGACCAAAACCAGACTTCTGTAAAAAAGGAAGGAAAAACATAGACATAGAACTAATTGGTTATGCCAACTGAAGCCTTAAACTCTTTCAAATGCCCCAGTAAACATTCCTGGAACACAGGTTCCAGATACCTGGAAATGGGTAGTTACCATAATACAAAACACATCTTAGGAAAGAACCTAAGAGGGTATTGAATGCAGTCCTTTCACTTCAGCCAACAAACCTAAGAACCCTCTGGAGATACAAACTTCCTCCATTTCAGAGGAACCAACTGAAGAGCACTATTAAATTCTACCATTATTCTAGCAGAAAAGTGATATATGGGCAAATTTAACACTTGTATCCTGTGTATCACATTTGAAACTAAGCCACTGAGCAGCAATCAGTTCTGCCATGTTAGTGAAACGTGAGCCATGCTCAAATGCATTTACAAGTTAAAATAGTAAAAAAAAGTTTTAAATCAGATATCTGAAAACTTACTGTCAAAAAATTTTGACAGGGAAAAATATGCCAAGGTGTATACACACACATCTCACTTGACCTGAAAAGGCAATATTAGAGAACTCAAAAAAAAAAAGCTAATAAAGTAAGCAGTATCAGCAAGCCATTTTCTAAGCATCAACAGAAAGCCAAATCTTTTAATTCCAAATACAAAAACTTTTACAATCATTTACTAAAGTACTACATTCAGTTTTAAAAGAAACCATCTGATGGAATCATAAAGTTCGTCAATGAATAATTTATTAAACAAGCTTTTTCATTTTCTATAGTCCTAGGCCTGACTCACTAAATTGAAATCTTGTAAAAGCAATCAGTAACAAAAGAAATGGATTAATTTAGACTACATACTTTTAGAGGAAAAAATACTACAAAGTAACAAAGCACTTGAAACATGTTCTATTTATAAAAACAAATTGAACTTTCTTTAAATGAGTCAAAATGTATTATCTCTTCTAAAAGATCACACAGAAGGAGGTAAGTACACAGTTACACAGAAAAGCTACCTATTTAATTGAGAAGTGATCATGACATTATCTAAAAATATTCACGTATCACATTCTGACCTACATACAAATTTTAAAATATGACAATATATAGGAGGTTCAGGTGTATTTAGGACAGCACACCTGAATTAACAGTTAGCAAGCCAGAAATATTTCATTAGCATCTCCACATTGTTTTTTATCTTACTGCTTAACTGCTATTAAATAGATTACCACCAAGGTCTGACCAACATCTGGGTATACTAAACATTTATGCATCTGCATTAGACAATTTTGATACCAAACCTAAAAAGAAAAATCAATTATATACACCAGTGAGGAAATAAATTATAATTTTTTTAAATGTAATACTAATTTATAATGTTACCTCATTTCCTGAAAAAAAAAATGTAACTCTACAATATTAAATTAAATCTGTTCAGAACAACCTGCAGAAGGGAATCACGTGAAGATACACATCTTGGTGGAGAGCCATTTAAGATAAGCAAACAAACTACACTCCTTGAAATAATCTAGTTCAAAGAGACATTTATTTGGACAGGGTTGGTAGGGACTGACAGAACAGATACCTCCTTTTCTCTTGGGTTAAGAAACAGTGAAGGAAAATTGCCACATTTATAAGCTCCAGGAGACAAATATGAAGTCACAGAGCAGAGCTAATAAAATCCCGAGTGCCATGCAACAATTATGAAACATTCATGACCTTACCATGCAGGGACCAAAGCATATCTGAAACAACAGAAGGGAATCCTGACTGTGATGCACAGGTAAAGCCTGACCCTTCTTTGTCACAGGCTTTTGACAAGTTCAGAGAGATTCAAAAAGATTTCCCACTAATTCATTTATGAGAACCCAGGAAGGGCTACAAACCTCAAAGTCCTCAGCTGGATGAATCCCTGAGCTCCAAATCCCTCTAACACAACACTGAGGAAGTGCAGCCATGTGCCAGAATTGTAGAGGTGTGACAACAAAGCATCACAACAGCTCTGAAGGCCACAGCACCTCATTCCATTCAGTCTTCAATTATAACAGCTTTTGTACTTTTGACTAAAATGTTGGCAACTAGACCACTGTTAGTTCCTAACTCTTTAAATCTCATCAAGAGTCTACAGCCTAAAACTCATTAACCTGCCCTCTAAAAGCTGCTTGCACCATGTCTTGATTGGATGCTCTTTTTCCTGTCTTTGATGAAGACCAAGGCTGAAAAATCGAAGTCTTCAATTTAGGGTACAAGAAAAGGTACAGATTAATGAGAAACTCCAGCCCAAGACTTCAATACCATTTCCTGGTTTTCCTTCTCCAAGATTTTCTATACTGACTGAACAGTTTAGATCACGTATTTTCTATTATTACCCCAACGAGTTTCTTTGTCTGCTTGGCTTTTGGGTTGCTTTGTTTGTTTTTGAAAGGTAGTAAATTTACATTCCACGTTTCAGGAAAGAAGAGAAGCCAAGAAAAACAAAAAAATAAGGAAACCAGCTGGAGGAATGTTTCAAAATGAACTGTCCTTGCCAACACTCCTCCAAAATACAGCTTTTCCAGTCCCTCCTCACCAGACATGCAGGACTGAACAGATATGACTTGGACCACCTGGCAATGACTCAGCAAGTGCTCTCTTTTTCACAGAGTAATCAAAATTCAGATTTTAAACCATCATTTGATTGAAGAGCTCTGGTCCCTTAGCCAAAAACTAAAACCACGGTGAGCCAACCCAAATAGTAAGTCAGCAGTGTCTACTTGAGCTACCTGCAGTGAAGCCTTGCTGCAATCCTTTCAACATCTGCATCAGCTGTGGTGCTGTTCAGAATACTCAAAAAGATCTTCCTTGATGCAGAAATATTATAGGCAACACTTTACTGAGTCATCAGAGGTTTATGCATTTTAACACAGATCTAGATGCTTAGGTTTCCCTCAGAGCATTTAGTTTCACATCTATTCTTCCAAAACTTGATTTTGTAAGTAAGTCTTGCATCAGCAGACATCAAATGATCATGTCATGCACTATTGTGAACATTTATTTATTTATTCAGCTGAAGGAAGAAATTACTCCTACTATGTGAATAAGTACCAGTAATACAACTGAACACATCTACTAGTTACTGCACACAACCCTCAAAATATTTAAGTCAGTTTTCAACTTCATTCAGGCCATGGTCCAGAGACGTTTCTCCTGGACACAATTCCACCTTAAGCTGCTCCTGTCCCCAGACTGATCCCACACCACCTCCTCCAGCCTCACTGCAACTGCTTCAAGTGCCATCCGGTGAAGGATCAGGAAACTGTTCAGGGTTAAAAAAAAAATTAAGCCAGCAGTGCCACCAAGAGAAATGTCTGTGGAACCACAGTCTTCTAAACTTCTCAAAACATTGCCACAGGAGGATCAAGCTAGATGCTTTTAATGCTCATCCTGCATCTTCTGTGCCCATGAAGCTCTGAACAGAGCACATGAATTAGCTCAAAGCCAGTTGCTGTGTGTACATGAAAGTAACTTCCTCAGGAGCAAATCAAGTTGCTTCATTCCACTTAATTCTGAAACATAGCAACAGCTGCTTGAAGTAAAATAATAATATTTTAAAGAAAATTACTAGAGAGCAAAACACAGCAAAATCCTTGAGGCTCCTCTGGATCCCCTGCTCTCATTCTGTCTTACAACATTGAAAATCAGCGGTACATAGGTACAACATCACTAACAATAGTAACTTTCTGGAGGAATCAATGCAATGAAGCAATCCAGCATTAGTTTAGCTTAGAATTCTCCACCAGTTTCCAAGAACAGGCTGGTTACAAGCAGAGGTCTCAGTCCTACTAGCAGGGTGAGGAGGGAAACCCTCCCTGAAGCAACACAGGATGTCAAAGCCCAGAGCACAGCAGTGGGCAGGCACAGCAGTCACTGAGGGGTCCCTTTGGAGAGAAAGGCTCCCTGCCAACTTCAGCTGAACTTCTCAGATGATCTGCACTTACTTGTTTCTTTTCAGCAAAAGCAGCAGCAGTTTAGCAAGTCCAACCAAATGGGAAAGGCAAGCCTAATCCCAGTAAAGATTCTGAAGATCCCTGATGGAACTAAGAATCTCTACAGTTCACTGATAGTAGGAGTAGAAGAAGGCTGAACTGATTTTTGGCCTAATTTCACAAGGACCACTTTTAAAATACAATCTCTATTACTAAAGATCAGTTCTGCTGATATTCTGAACCTTCTCAAGCAGGTTCAGAGATCCTGGAAGGTGTACAAGAAAAATGGTTTCTTATAAAATAGTTGCTCATTTTTTACAACTCCTTATGATGGCTAGGCCATGCTTTCAGGTAGCTCTGAAGATTCACACAAAGTTCCAGAAGAAGAAAAACCTGAGGTAACGCAAATGTGGAATAATATAGCATTTTTACATAAAACACATAAAAGGCAAAAGCAATTTTTTTAATTAAGAAAATATTTAATATCTCTTCCTAAGAGCCTCCTGAAAGATTTAACTACAGGATAAAACCTTTATTTTTCCATACTTTGTTCACTGATGCTTACTTTGCAACTAGGCAACAAATTAAATGGTTCATCCCCAGCTCAGGACACCTAAACTCTCTTTGCAATCCTGACATTCAAAGAAATTTTACTCAAAATCCTTCAGTGCAGGTACATTTACTTATTGATCTACATCATACTCGGGTCTCTTTCAGTAAGAGAAGTGAAGAGGGAAGGGCAGAGTATAAAGCACTGAATCCTTGCAGTCAATTCCATAGGACTACTCCTCTGTTTGATCTTTTTGTCAAATTACTATGAAAGAGATACTCCTTCCTGAGCTGTCTCTGGAATACAGATGAGGCCACATTCACAGACACAGGATGACAAGCTCAACCTTACTAGAAACACAAAAGGAAATAGGAAGTTTTCTTTACAGCTTAGCCAAGAAAAGCCTGCCCAGATGACACACAAACTTACAAGACTCTTGTTGGCATCAGCACTGATACAGAACAGCAGAAACAACTGAAAAAGGCCTAAATCTCTGTCAAATTTTGAGCTTCTCCTACTCCTTTCAAACCAGATTCAAAACACATCCTACAACAACATTCCTTCATTCAGAGGCAGCAGAGATGTGATAAACTCTGGCATGTCTTTAGTGTCATCTCCAATAGCTGAAGGAAATAACGTGACAGGATCCTCACCAACAATTTGCTCTTCATCTTTAACCCAGATGCTAGTGCAGAAACGCAGAATTTTTAAATTCCATTAACCACTAACAAGCTGTGCACAACGAGTTTAAAACATATTTATTTGTTTACTTTCTACAATAATTTTACTGAAGATTTTTCTGTGTCTTCCAGTTTATGCCAAGGCTAGCAAGTCAACGCTGCAGAGCACATACTCCAATAGTAAGGAATGAAAAAAGAAATTTCATTTTCAACAGACCAGCTCAAATGTGTTTAAAAAATTTAACACAAGCACTTTCTCCTTATAATACTCTCTTAGCAAAAGGAGGAGAGAGGACAACATGCAGCACACTGCACTAAAAATCAATATATGGCAGGAATCGAGTGTAACCTACAGAAGTGCAATTCTGTGCCTCTATGACAAAGACAGATCCCATTCATAAACTTGGGGAATGCAGAAGCAGGAAGATGAAGACAATTACAGTTTGTAAAAAGACTAGGTAAGAGCAGCTCCACAAACAGCGAAGGCACCTTAACTTCATCATTTAGTAAGAAACTAGTCAGGGTATGGAGCACTTCTCTAAAATATATTTTACCTTCCAATTATCCAAAATTATTTAAAATTATTTTCATATTAAGTGTAACACAGTAGTGGTAAATTTTCATTACATTTTGTGAACTTCCACTTTACTTTTAAATGGAGACAAATTCAGTTAAAACACATATACAATCTGCTGATATCATCTTCAAGTGGCTTTACCAGACTTACTGAATTTTTAACAATTGCCTGTTTATAAATCACCAAATATGAGATACCAAAAAACTACAACTCACCAAAAGTGTATTGTTTACAGCATTATATCTTACTGACTTTACTGTAAAAATCACACAGCTGCTTCAAACTATCATTAATATTTAGGCTTTTATGAAGAGTATCTGATATGGTGATTTATTGCCACAATATATTTCCCTATGCACAATCATTAGATGTTAGTCTGCCTATCATAATTCATTAAAGACTCCCAACTGAATTTTTATGCTGTCTTCCAAACCATGTGTATCATGGCAGAAAATTCATGCATCAATAAACAAGAACTTAAAAATTACTGAGATTTCAGGATTTTAAAATTAATGAGATATTCCTTTATTAAGAGTTGCACACTGTATGTTTAAAAGTTTACTTCCATTTTCTCTTTCATCACCACATCAAAGTTTTGCAACCTATGGCCCAGAAAGCAATTCTTATGGGACAGCAAAGACCAGGGAGATCGTATGGCACTGACTCCACCTCCTTCCTCCTGGCCATTTCTTGCCTTGCCCAGAGTTATCGCTGTAATCAGAGCAGCACACAAGCTTTTCCAGGCAGTTAGAAGGAAGGAAAAACACAGCTCCCAGCTTCCTCTAACAACACTCGGTGTGAGGCTGAAAAATGGCTATGAAACACACACACAGATACACACAAACACATATATCAAACTTCTGTCCTTGCTTTGATTTTTAAACAAATGTTTTGCATGCAACAACAATGACCAAGAAAGAAAGATCAAGAAGTCTAACTTACAAAGCTCAGACCATGAAAACCAGCAAGAAAACTGGATTGGATTTTCTACATTGCACACATTATACCTGCATGGCAGGTGTTTACAACATCTGTAAATATTACAGGATGACTAAGAAAGAGGTACAGCTTCCAAATCCTGGCATGGAGGGTCTCATGTAATGGCAAGAGCATTCATATTCCAGGAGACCAACAGCACCCACAACCAGTGCCAGCTGTTCTCACCATATTCCCCACTAGTGGTGAATTAATAAGAAAGCTGAGGAAGGCAAAATTTTTTAGAAAGCAGTGGGAGAAAATATACTTTGATAGTGTTCTCTTTCTTTGTAAAGAAATACATTATAAACGAGATCTTTCATATCAGCTATATTACACTCATGAAAAGTATAAGGAAAGAGTTATTTAATATACTTTTTACTTTTTTTCGTACACTAATGGAGTAGGGGAGACCTAGCAAGAGGAAAATACTAGAAAATTGAGTTCTTTCCTGCTTTTTCCTACCAGGACAATAACTATGAAAATAATAATTAATTTATCTATAAAAATACAATCATGAAACAAATTTAGCAGCATATGAAAAACTGGCCTCTTGATTTCCCTGCTCAAAGGTGGAGAGCAGCTAGTCAGGCCTTCAGGTCTGGAGTTCCTGATTTAATGAGTAGTTCTGTTTACAGCAGAACTAATGAAGCTCAGGTTTCTCTGGATTTGCTCCTATAAGCCCTGTGGCCACTTAACATTAATTACCTCGGTTGCCTCTAAACTTGCCCACGTCTCCTTGAGCTCCTGCACCCCATAAAACTCCCCATTTGTCCATATATTCCCACAGGCACACACTGAGGCTTGCTCTCACACTTCCATTAACGCTCAGCTCTTTGTCATGCCCTTAAACCCACCTTCTCATTCCATCACCTACGTCTGAATGGTGTCAGACAGACAGACAGACAGACAGCATATGCTGCAGCTGCTCTCAGGCTGGGAACACGCTGGCTGGCCAGCTGGAGATTGCCTGGACAACACCAAATGCCATGACCTCCTTGCTTTTATGGTTTTTTGGGGAGAGGGTTCTCAGATATCAACTTTCACAGACTAGGGGAAGGCAGTCTTAAACATCTCCCTGTTCTTAAACTGGTTGAAATTGATTGGGGGGGTTCACACTTACTCAGGCACAAAGTCAATGCAAATAGCACTTTCCTCCAAAGCCAGGATTAGGAAGTAACTCAGTTCCAGCCAGTTGCAATTCACATTGAAATGCCCACTGCTCCCTCCTCCTGTCCTGTGGTTCAGGGCAGCTTCTGCATTTCTCATTCATCCACCCCACTCTGGTGGGACCAGGAAAGCACGAAATTGATAAAAAGTCAATTTGAACATTTTTATACCGCACCCTGTGGGCAGCAATGAAACTGTCAACAAGAATTACTGCTCCACTCGAGTGACAGGGAGCAGAAGGGTCTGCAGCTACTCACAGAGATGGCCACCTCCAAACAAAAGCCATGGAAGGATAAGGGCAGTGGTTACTCCAGCTGGGATAGCACACATAGGACAGAGCTAACAGAAAAACATCCTCGTCCTCTGCTGGGGGCAGGGCAGGAGGATCATCACTTAGCAAATATCGACTCACAAGAAGCTAATATTCATTATAAATGCAGAAAGACAGTCCAACGTGCAGAAACTACCTGTTGCTTAAAGAAACCTTATCATTTTTTCCTCTATCCACTTCTTTGTGCTTTGGGGCCAGAGAACACATAACGCAAACCCCAAATGCTGCACTTTAGAGAGGGCAATGATGTTCCTGCAGTTAAGTACTACTGCACCTCTTCAGACCTAGAAATTATTTTCAAGACCTCACAGAGCTTCCAGCACTCGTAGGTGACTGGGAGTGTATGTACATAGCATAATGCAGTGCTGTGCAGCTCTCCTGAACACCAGAAGGAATATGGCCACGTTAGCACTGCACTGCACCCAGGCTGAAATGCTGGAGCATCCATCCTGCTGCTCAGGTACTTCGGAGCTATGCAAATGGTGCTTCACAACAACAATAAGCATACCCTTAGTCATCCCGCCTCAAAAACCAGCTGAAACGTGACAGTTCTTCCTTAAATTACCAAGAATTGTACAGAAAGAGCATCTGAAGAGAAAAACAGACACCAGAGTCAAGAAGAGGAATAAGTTTTTACAATCGGCAGCATGCATTTAACAAAACAGACACAGCCCCTGAAATGCCTTTCTCTCTTTATGTCAGCTCTGCCCCTAGAGTTTACAAATTATGGCTCCGACTTGTAAATGTTAGTAAATACCTCCTTAAACCTTACTCAGTGTTTCCATAACTGTATATAGATTCTAGAGACTGCCCTGCAAGAATAACATCCAAAACAGGTTCTAAAAATAAAGTGTTCTAGACGATTCTCACATATAGCCAAAGGCTGAAAACACAAACCATTTCATAAAGAAGGGCATGAACTTGAATTATGAGATTGAATTCAAGGGCTCCGTGAATTATAGCTGGAGAATGGGAAGAAATCCAGAACAGCATGCCAAAAAGAAAAAAAGAAAAAAAACCAAACAAAAGCAAACAAACAACCAAGAAAACTAACCCAGAATATAGCAAAAAAGTAGCATCTCAAGTCCATTTTCTGTTTTTGAAACAAAGCCTAAAGTCTGAAACGAACAAAAACCAGAGTTCTTAATTCTGTGGTTCACACTTGGAACTAAGCAATCGATAGTCTCTAATACCAGGCAATTGTTTGCCTGATGAGTTTGTAAAAAAGGCAACATTCCACCCCGATCAGTGCCGGGCTGAGAACGCCTCCCCCTTGCCAGCAGCAATATGGATTGCCCAGCGCAGTCCGGTGATTCCTTTTTTCAGCCTACGTAATGCCCATTTACATAGTCGTGATATTTTTAAATGTGTTTCCAGAAGCACTAAATGGCATAAAAACATGGCAGGAGACAAGCACAGAGGTAACACAGCACTCCTGTGACTGCGGAATTCACGAACAATATAACGCCGAAGTCCGGGGAGCACAATAAAACTCCATTTTCCAGATTATGCATTCAGAACACCAACCCAAGGAAATCCTGGCCGTGTTTCCCCCCCACAGCGAGAGTGTGTCTGAGCACAACAGAGCACACACATATCCTGGCTCCCTCGCTAACCTACACGCACATTCCTACACCCCTTAGGAAAACACTGACAGCGGGCATGAAAGGAAGGGAAACAATGACATTCTTTTAATAACAGCGTTCACCAGCGCGCCGGACCCAGTCGGACAGTGCTACGCGGCGGCAGTTCCTGCATTCCCCTGGATCAGCCGCATTCTCCCCCGCTGCTCCGGGGGCAGCCCGATTGTGCCCCGCTGGCCAGGCCGGACACCGGCCCCGTCGCGCCGCGGGCCGGGGCACGGAGCGGCCGCGCACGCCGCGAGGATCCGCACCTGGCGCCAGCCGTGACCCCCGGCTCCACGTCACTGTGCCCGGCCGGGCGCGGGGCCGTGTCACGCCGGGCCCGCCACCCCCCGCCGCAGCCCCCGGGCCGGCCCGAGCCGCGGCTCTTACCGCCAGGTCGGGGCTGTGCGAGTCCCGCTGGGACACGGCGCGGATGACCCCAGCCCGCCAGCGCCCGCTCTCCGGCGGTTCCTCGCCGCCCAGGCACAGGAACCGCTTCCCCACCAGCTCCGGCCGCGTCTCCACCGCCATGGCCGCCGCCGCGCAGGCACCGCACCAGCCGCCGAGCCCGCTGCTCTAGGGGCCGCGCATGGCGGGCGTGGGGCGGGGACGGGCGCGGGGCTCTCGGGCTCGCAGCGGCGGGAGGGTCGGAGCCCCTCGGCCGCGCCGCCGCCGCCACAGCCCGACACAAACAGCGAGCGAGGGGCGGGGGCGGGCCGGGGGTGCGCGCGCCCTCCCTCACCTCCTCCCTCCCTCCCTCCCTCGCTCCCGCGCGCGCCCGCCCGCCGCGCTGCGGCCCCGACCACTCCGCCCACGCAGCCCCACTGCCATGGAGACCGACGCCGCGCGACGTCTCCCTCCGCCAGGCAGCGCGGGGCTAGCGGCCGCCCCGCGGCAAAGAGTCCGCGGCCGCTGCGGTGGCACCGGGACCCCGCGGGGGCTCGTCCCGTCGCCCCCTGCCCAGCCCCAGCCGGGGCAGCACGGCCCTCACCTGCCGCAGCGGCGCCCCCCGAGAGCAGCCCCGCGGTGATGTGACACTGGCGGGGTACCCGCTCCCTGCCTTCGGTGCCACGGCGGCAGCTCGGGCACGGCCTCTCCGGGGTTCTTCCCTCGGTGGAAGAAACGCTGTCCGTCCTCCGCGGGCTCGCCCACACCCTGCTCAAGGCGCACCACTCCGAGACCTCGTTAATGTGCATAAATGTGCGAAGGCGGGGTACCGGCAAGATGGAACCAGGCTCTCCTCGGTGGCACCAGGCGATAGGACACGAAGCGACAGGCAAGGTGTTGCTGTGATGCACTGCAAGTTCCACCAGAAGAAGAGAAAGAACTTCTTCACTGTGCTAATGAGATTGTCCACAGAAGGTGCAGTCTGCCTCGCTGGAGATACTCTAGACCTGCCTGGACACAACCCTGTGCCATGTTGTCTAGGACAGCCCTGCTAAGCAGGGAGGTTGGACCAGTGCTCTCCTGTGGTCGCTTCGAGCCTGACCCATTCCGTGATTCTGTGGGAGCCCAGGCTGGTGAGGGTACCCCAAGAGCCAGGCACCAGATCGCTGCTGTCCCAGCCCTGCAGGGTTTGGGAGAGGCAGGAGCAGCTCTGCCACCTGCAGCACCTTCTCCCCTGAAGTCAGTTTGTTGGGGAGTCCATCCACCTTCCCCCACTGCAGACTACAGAACTCCCCGGGAATGCAATGTCATTTAATCTGTTTAATCCCTCAGAGGCTTTCAGGGACACAACATTTCAGCTCCAGAAGGCACTGTTGAGTTCTGCTGAATGCCAGCAAACAGTGCATATCCAAGAAGTCAGCTCAGAGGCTCACCGGAGCTGAGAGCAGCTGAGCAGCCACCTTCTGGTTCTGGAGCAGTGGCTCTGGGTTTGTTGTTCTTTCCATGGCTGCTGTAGCCATGCTGTGGTAATGCCATGTTTGCATTGAAAGAGTTTTTCCTTCACGTTATCTGGAGGTGTAGCTTTCCTGAACTTCTGCCTGCCTTTACTGGTTTGCTTGCCCTCAAGAGAGCAGGTTAATGATCTCTCATCTAGCACTAAAAGCAAATTTGAATAGTGCATTTTTGAAAAATAGATTATGAGGTGAAAGCCATAAATCAAGATTGCCAGCTTCTCACATTCCTATATATTTTAGTGGAACAAATAACTTCTGGTACAAGAGAAGTTAATTAACAGAAAACAAACAAAAAAATAAATCAATTCATCATTCACCATGACAAGTTTGTTCACAGGATTAGAAAAATTTATAAGACATAACATTTGTAATGGAACCTATAGATGCCTGGCATCCCAGGCTGAAATGGATGGAGCTGTGCTCTTTAGAAACTGCAGAAGAACAACCATAGTGGATTTGAGCTAAATGAAATCTTTATTCATGTTCCAAGGTAATGCTACAACCAACAAAAGTGTACTGCAGTCTTGCAGAAAGAATAAAAATAATGTAAGTACTGGGCAGTTATCCATAAAGGGAATAAGGAGAAGTTACAAAACTGATTAAATAAATATTAATCATATCAAAGTTCTGTATTCATTCCCTCTTGTTTAATCAAAGAGTAATTTGAGATATTGAACTTTACAATTAAATGACATTAAAGTGCAATAAAACATAAAAAATACCCCAAAATGCCACTTTACATGATTCTAATAGACTGAACTTGTGAATTTATGACAGAATAACAAACTGTTAGGAATCAAATTTTTTTCATTTGTTCCAAAAATTCATTTCAAGGCACCGACACTAGAATTATGTTTTATTATAGATTAGAATACACAGAAGGCTATTGTTCAATGCAGAACCATTTTATAGTTGTTAATCACCTGAAAATAGCAGTAAGATCAAGTACCATTGACATTTAGGTGGCAATTCCCATGGCTAGCTCTCAGTTCCCAGATGCCAGGTGAGATGGGCAGGGCTTTACCCTGCTCCCCACAACACCACTGAGATGGACCAGGGAAAGCCTTGACATTCAGCAGGGCAGCTCCACTCCCCAGCAACCCACACCTCAGCTCTTCTTTCATTTATTCATCTTGGAGCAGCTTTTTTAACACATAGGTGCTTTAGGGAAGTCAAAATTCCTATGTTCAGGTGGATCAGCATAAAAGACGCACAGGTTGCTGGACATTTTCCACCTCCAGCAACTTATTTTCTTGCTCTCTCTTCACTTACCCATTTCTTCTTTGCTGCTTCCTTCTCTCCTTGTTTCTCTGTGAAGAAATTGGGAGAGCGCTACATGCTCAGGATATGAGTAAATCAACTATAAATCAACTCAGAACCTCTGTCTCCAACAAAACAAAGTCATGGTGCTGTGGGCCAAGGCCTGAAAATAGCTTAGACACGAACTTTTTAAACAGTCTGTGCCCTATCACACTCCAGTAGGATTTCTTCCTTTTTCAGAAGCCTTTGCAAGCATCAAACCAATACATTAACTCCCCGTTCAAAGCAACACCTCCCTTATTTGTTTGATAAATATTAAGGGATATTTGAACTGAAAAGTAAAAGCATCAAAATTCATAGGATTTAAAGGAATAGGGATGTTATGAATTGGTATATCTTCTGAAAAAAGTGGCATAAGGAAGCCTCTTCTTGTAGATTACTCTGAAAATACCAGAGGAATCATCCTCCTGGAGCCAGGAGCAATACCCAGAGCCAGATGCCCATAGGCAACAACAAAACAGAGATGACACCTTCAGGCTGGAGAAGTCCACCAAAGAATAAAGCAGAAGAGCTCTAGGCTGAGCCCCAGGGAAGGAGAGCTTCTCTTGGGAAATTGACTGCGGACAAACTCACCTCTTTCTTCCTGAAAGTACACACATTGGTTAGGTGCAAAATCAAGATATTTACTGAGAGCTTTTTCTAACTTCTTGATTGAAATGAAGCACAGACTGTACTAGTAGTAATTGCACCTTCTCCATACAGATAAATGCCATTTTTAGAAATTATTATTTCCATTTTGTAGGAAGAAAAATTGAGAGAAAAAGACGAAATGACTTGTCAGTGTCACAACTCTTAAGCAGAATTAATACTGAACTAATTCTTTCTAAAATATGTGCTATATACTTCTAGATCTATCTTACCTTTCCTTAGGACCACCAGTTTCTTCTGAATTCATAATTCCTTGGAAATTTGGAAAGCCACATTTAATATTTTCCAGTGTTCAGCAGCAGAAAATTAAGAATCTACATTTAACAGGCTAGTTTAAGAGTTTCGTAACTTTAAAATTCATAGCCAAGAGAAAACAAATTCATCAAACATCGGTTATTTCTGATACAAAGCCAACTTTTGATTTCCAAGTGTCTCATCTTCTACAGAGTCCATGGGCTTTTCTTAACACATCCTCCTTGAAAGCACAATTATTTGAGTTGTGAGGAATTCCTTGAACACTGAATGGGACACAGAATCAGTGAGAAGGTGGGATTCTTTAAAGACAGCTATTTAATGTAGATGCAAAGGCTGCATTGAACACCTGGAGGCACAAAAGTGTAAGAGAGTAAAAGCTGTGGTTTGTGGCATTACCTCCCCAGCTCTACCACGAACATCCTGTGTGGTGATCTCTTGCATCTCCAGCTGTCTACAGTCACTCTCCATCTGGGTCTGTCAACTGACCACTCCTAATATTTTCCTGTCTCTTGGCTTTCGCAGTTGTAAAAAAAGCTGCAAATTTACTGCTATATTTACACTGGAAGTGAATAGAGCACCCCACCGTGTCCAGGTTTCATTCTCAGGACTTCTTTAATACCATCCCGGCTGTTGCTACAGCACACAAAGGAGGAAGATTTAAGTTAACTGCATTTGTGAATCACTCCAACCGTATCTGCAAAAGAAAACATTGTCTTTCACAGGGTGCCACTCCATCAATGCTGACAACAGCAAGGAGCTCTACTGAGCCTCCATGTGATGTTTCACAGTCAATTTATAGCCTAGAACAGATGAACACAACATATTCCAATTCCAGCATTTCCTTCTGTTCCAGCTAATGAGATGGCACAAAAAAAGAGAAAAGGTTGAACATTTTGAATAAACACAGCCTTCAATGCATTCTCTTCCTCAGAAGCTTGCTGGCATCTTAAGATATCAATCTATCCCTGTACAACCCCTGGCCCCCATTTCCTGCCCCCCCTTAACCACTGCTTTACTCTTGAGGCAGCAAACCGAACTCCTGGGCGCCCCACATCGATTTAAATACACACTCAGCCCGATGAGGTTGCAGGGGTGGGTTCTGCTCAGACCTGGAGCTGCTGGGATGTGCTCACTCCTCGACCCTGCCCCGGGGTTGGCCGACTCCCTCTTGCTGGGGGTGGCACCACCTTCAAGCGCTTTTTAAATGCAGCCTGAGGGTAAATCACCATTGGACCAGCACTACACCTTGGTGTAGGACAAACAGACCCTCCCCCTGCTGATGGGTTTACATCCTGTAGAGGTAAAATGCAGAGGGTGGGGGAACAGAGATCACAAGGTTGTCAGTCTCCACCTTTCCTTGAATACTTAAGGATTTAATTCCTAAGGTGAAACTGCACGGCCCTGCTTTGGCCTTATCAGATAATGTCTCCATCTAAAACAACTTCTTTGAATTTGTTTGGAGGAAAACGCTCTCAGTTTCTTCAAGGCACAGATGGAAGATGCCATTTCCACTGGTCACTCAGCCCAGGTGCAAGCATTAAGAGCAAGGATGATGCACAGCAGCACTGGTGTGACATTTTTGTGGCCTTTTGGCAATATTAAATTTCCACTCAAGTTTCTTTCCTGCTTTTCAGCTCACTGTTGATGCCAGCTTGAGGCTTGGTTCTTCTCAAGAATCAGACTGAGCTTCAGGCATATCAGTCAGCCCATAACAGCTCTCCCTCAGCATACACTGTAATGCCCAGAAGACAGAACAAGAACTGAGAACAAAGTTTTATTTAGTTGAGGGGATCCACCTACAGAACAAAACACCAGAAAAGGCTGAGCTTACGCAGAGCCTGAGCAGCCTCAGCACTGCTGATGGGCCTCCTGAAAAGGCCTGGCTTACCTTAGACTGCTCCCAGCTACAATGCTCCTTTCTCCTCTCAATCACTCACACAGAAAACCTGAAACCAATCACCCTTTAAATTAATTAATTACTTTCCCATGAACCTTTGCTTCCAGTGATGCTTCCTCCCCACTAACACCTAAGCTGTATAAAGGTCAGTCAGTAAGGCTTTTTCTGCTGTTGGGGCATTATTAACTAGAAAGACAGGTGTGAGTATAAAAGTCTGGGCTTCTCTCACATGGGCTCCTGGGGCAGCAGCTTTGTGCATTATCTTGTGTGTATTTTTTACCTAATGTCAAGTGCCTGACTCTTGGTATCTCTGTGTTTTTACAATTAGTGGCTTTTGAAGGTTAGCAGATGGGTAGTACTAAAAAGAAAATCCCTGAAACCACAAACAGCCATGTTAAGGCAGTTATTGCTTCTATGTCAGACTGGTATCTCAGTTTTAAGGTGTACTAAAGTCTCCCAGAATATTGTAGAGGAATATCTGTGCTGGATGAAAGGTGTTTAAGTAGCTCATTTCATGAGTAGATACTGTTACTGATAAAAAGAGCAGGGTATATTCAACACTGAAGTAAATTTACAGATCTTCTTTGAATTAACTGGGAGGTGGGTTGAGTTCTTATCCTCACTGGAGATCACTAGGATATTGTGTAGCGAAGATAAAAGAAGGAAAAATGTACAGCTATATCTGGCTAGAGTTTTCTGCCTCCTGCGTTTTTAAAGGTCTCCACAGCACCCCACAAATACTGCACTGAAGTACTTGGAACAGAACTTGTATAATCTTATTACTGTTCTGTACATAAATTTCTTAATATTTATTTTAAAACTTATGATGTATTTTTTAAAAAAACTATTAAGAACTGTACTGGCGCTGCAGTGCAGGAAGCTTCCTCCCTTCTGAACATCTAGCTTCTCTATGGTTTGTGTTGGGGTGGTGCCCCCTTCAAAAGCAGGAGCTCCTGTTAACAGCACCTTTGAACTGAATTTACTTGAATGCTGGTATTGCTTATGCTCATGTAACTAAAACAGGTGATGGTTATGGTAAGGAAATGGTTTACAATGCTGCTCTACAATATGCACAATAAGAAACAAATGGGAGGCTTTGGGCTTTAGGAAAGGTCTAAAGCTGAGGTAAGAATGGTAGCTCCTTTCAGCTGTCATTAAAGTGTACTAGATGGGGAGTATGACAACATTCCTTATGCTTGTCTGGGGAAGAAAAGATATTAACAGGAAGATGGTTGGGCCTTTCTGAAACTGAGGAAGGCAAAAAAAGCTCTTAAGGGCATAAGAAAAATATAGCTACTTTTTCTTTTTGAAATTTCCATAACATTTTTTCTCGGCCTCATTTACTACTGTGCCATCCAAATTCCTTTGCGTTTTCTTAATGCAATTGCAGTATTTCCCCTATATCTTTATCTCACCAAGTATAATTGTTTGCCAGTTTTGTCTAAAACAGTAACAGTGCATATCACATGGTAAGCACTCTTTAATGAATTTGTCTGATGAATATTTTTATGCCATGCTTGTTCTTTCTTCCTGCCAGCAAATTGTCTGCCAATTGGTTTACAACTGACACACAGGTTTCTTTCCTGTATTCCAGCTGCCTGTCTTGTTGAGTTTCTGTATCAGGAAAGGATAACAAATTAGTGTCAGCTGTGTTCTGCAATTCAGTAATAGCTATTATTTAACAATATTTATCTCTTTGGTAAGGGTTAGGTCTTTATATTTCATAGTGTTGTCTGGCACAGGGTGTAAACAAATTATGTTACTGATTCTGTGCTGATGAAGCAGTGGTACTTTTGTGTTTTTTCCTGGCACTGTTATCCCAATTAAAGCTATCACAAATTTTGTACTCAGCCAGTAACTTTTTTGATTAATTTCCTGTTCTCATTAGAAGTGTTCCAGGGTTTGTCTGTCACATTTGTTCAGGCGACATTTGAAATTGACCCTATAAAGGCAATTGATTTAAGTCTGCCCTTACTGCCAGAACTGTAATGAAACATCACAGCTTATAATGACAATCTGAAAAGGCACAAACGGACATAAGCATAGAGATGAGAGGGGTCTTGCATGTCTTCTTGGTTATAAGAGCAGTAGATTGTGTTTGGCTGTTGCTGTGTCATTTAATTGAATGAGAAGGTTGTGCTGGAGTCATGAACTGGCTGGGGCTGGAAGGGACTTCTGGACATTGTCTGCTCTGACCCCTCCCTGCTCAGAGCAGGGCCACCTACAGTAGGCTCCTTGGGGCCATGTCCAGCCAAGCTTAAAATATTTAAGGCTGGAGACTTGAGTCTCTCTGTGCAATCTGTCATAGTGGAAAAAGTATTTTCTTAAGTTCAAATGGAATTTCCTGTATTTCAGCCTGTGCTGATTGCCTCTTGCCCTTTCCCCGGGCACCACTGTGGAAAGGTGGCTCCTCTATTTTGTCTTTGAAAAAAAATTTCAGTAACCATTTGTATAAATGGTAGCTATTTATTTTATATAAATTCCAGCTATTTGTATAAATAACACCCTGATTAGTACTAAATATGTATTACACTTGTTATTCATTTTTGTGGCACCAAAGGAATCCAAATCTCTCCTTAAGTTAGCTTCCACAGATTCCCATTCCAGAAGTGCTGGGACATGCTTCCTACATTTGTATCCTTGCTGTTGTTCCTGTAGTGCCTACTGGAAAAGGTGGAAGCAGAAATTGGTTGTTCTTGCCCAGTTGTCTGAAGTTCAGCCAACAGAAAATGTTTGTCTTCAGTAAATAAACTCTGACTGCAAGTACCAGCTACTCTAGTGTACCAACCAGGGAGAGGTTTTTCTCACTGAGGTAAGTCCCAATTGCAGGTAAGACTTAGAAAAGCATGTACTCTGTAGCTGAAGCACCACTGACAGTAAACATGACTGAATTGGGAAAAAAAAATTTTGAAAGGATTAGTGGAGAAAGATGTGCTTAGTCCTCAGTAGCCGTAGGTATCTGCATTGCTGTTGTTCCCAGGGTGAATGATGCTCAATCACATTTTGTATCATTACTTTCCTGTTGCATATGACTTTTGAACCTGCAACTTCTACTCAGAGAAATTACTATTTTTGAATTTTTATCTATACAGGAACTTATCTGCTCCTGTCCCATACTATTTTGTAGTATGAGATGCGTGAATCCAAAGGAACAATTACTTTAGCATGTGCAGGTTTTTAATATTAAAAAATACTCAAAATACAAGACCTGCTGAAGACATTTTAGTAAGGTGTGTGCAGGTGGTTCCATGCACTATGAACACACTGTACAGGTCTGCAGAAGACCTGCCTCCTTTCAGTGAGTGGTCTGAGGATGGGCTTGCTCTTGCTGTTGAGTCCTACACCAAGAACCTACTGGGTCCAGCAGGAGGACTGTGCCACCCTTTCTATGTTTAGATACTGATCCTACTTTCAGAATATGACACCAAAATACTTGTCTTAAATATCAGAAGTAGCTTAAGTGAGGCAAAAATAAAATAAAGTAAATTAAAGGTGAAATTAAAGTAACTGAAGATATATCTTCTTCTCTTGGTGCACTATATCCATCCTCCCTTTCATCTTTTCACTTTTGTTCAAAATGATGCTCCTAGAACTTTGTTTTGGCATTACTAAATTGCAGCAGTAGCTACCTGTAAATATTCATTACTTGACCATACCTTAAAAAGATGACCCCAAATTACAAAACAAGTTGCAACTGTAATCATAATGAGAATATATTATGCAGAATATTCCCCAGCATGGTCTGGCCTGTGTTTTAAAAGCATTGCATTAACATAGGCCTCAGAAAAGGCCATCAAGCCATGTCTGATGGCTCTGTAATCCCAGTGGTTATTTACCTGAAGCAGACTTGACTGCTCTCAGCATTGACATGATTCAGAAAGGTCAAGATCCAAGGCAGGTGATGAGCCAGCCTGCATGGCTGGGCTGGGGAGAGATGTTCCCTTTCCAGGAGGAGGCCTTACATGACTCTTATTAAATCTGTAATTTGTGACTCTCATATGCCCAAATGTAATGCAAATCCACTGTCTTTCTTGTTTGCAATGAATGGCGATGGAAAGATGAAATAGAAGTTCAAGGAAATGGTTGCAGTTAGCACCACCTCAGAGCCTTGTGTCGACTCCAATTTTCTTACATCATAAACTGCTTTGAGCCCTCTAAGTTACAACCCAGCAATTTAACACTTGTGTTTCATGTTGCTTAAGTTAAGTTGTCTCTTTTTTCTTGAGACAAAAAAGAGGTCTGAAAGCACATGTTTGATAACTGCTGAACCAATTGATGACTGAACTAATTGATGCAAGAGAGATTTAGTGGTGCTCACAACTGTGATGCAGCTCATCTGCAGGGAAATCAAGTGAGGGAAGGTATTCATGTCCTCCTTCCAGCATCTGCATAAGCTACAAGACTTGCTCCGTGCTGGTGAAACTTGAGTACTTGTTTTATGCTTATGACCCCAGTGAGTCAACCATAAACACTAAAGCCACTCAAAACCATAAAGGTGACTTTATTTTTATATCAGCTATTCACAATTAGTGCTCATTTAAGGAGGAGCATCCATCATTTGTGCAATTTGTGGTCCTAAGTACTTCAGAGATGAGCTGCTGAAGGTCCTGAATTTTAGGTTGCACTTTAGGTTTGTCAGGGTTTTTTGAATTCAGGTTTCATGTATCTTGATAGATTATTTTCCAAAATGTGTGAGAGAGGATGAAAAAAGAGTATGTGGAAGAACTGTGTCTGTATGTTAGTACTGTGTGAAAGGAAGCCAAAACAAACCAGCTACTGATTGTCATTTTTGGCTTGCTGGAGATTGCCTTTTGTGTAGATTTTCATGTCCAACAGTTATTTCTAGTGAATTCTGGGAGACAAGGGGTATGCAAAAAAGGTGAAGCTCTGATTTGTCTAGACAGACTGTGTTTGACATCAAGATTTTTTCCTAGCCACCTGCAGGCTACCAGCTCAGAGCAGCTACAGACACGGTGCATTTATGCCTGTTAAACCAGAAGTTCTGCCTATTGTTTTTCCTGCCTTCATCATTTTCTACTGCTCTAATCCAACTATGCTCTACCAGGCTATTAAACATTCAGCATCCACAACGTCTAGACAGGCTGAAAGACTGTCTGTGCTCCTTTTCTCAGAGACAACTTTGCTCAGAACTAAAAGGCTAGTTGGAAAGCAAAGGTGGCAGAGTTTTGAGTATGAGAGACTTTTCAGGCTGCCTTCTGAGTGGATAGTAACACACACTGCTAGGGATTTCTGGCAGTGTAAAAATCCACGTGCAAACCTTCTGCTGCTCTCCAGAGAGGCTTCAAACCTTTGACAATTATTGCTAATGTATTAAAGAGCTTGCACTTGTATCCTTAGAATACTACAGAAGACTACATAGAAATTTTTTCTGCTGGCTGGCAATGTTCTACTCAAATAACAGAGAAGAAGACTCAAGGGTGACTTCCTTGCCACAGAAAATGGGATAAATCTTTTTAGGCAGAAACAAATTTCTGTGTAGAGACGTTTTGTAGAAATTTGTTTGTTTTCTTGTTCAACATAGCCAAAACCAGCAGATACAGCAAAACGTCTCTTACAGAAGTGCCAACTTCTTTTTTTCTAGGTAATCTTTATTTTCTTCAGTGCTGACTTGAGTCACTCTGTATAGCAAGAAGCAAGGACTTGTTTCTTGCAGGGTGGACATGAATGCTGCCTCTAGAAGCTTTGCAAATTGAAAGTTAGAGACTGTATAAGGGCTGTTGATCCTGTTTTGCTGTTGATCTGCTGCACCCTCTGTATGATTGTGATATATATTATAGAAACATGCTTTGATTTTGCACCTCAGGACAAGCCTGGGAGGCTTTTTCAGAGGTGGGGAGGAAGGGGGGGCAGTCAGGTGGCACAGCAGGAATTGTCCTTGTGCTTGCAGGAGTGAGGAGACACGGGTGCCCCTATCCAGCCATGACTTTGGGGTCCATCCCCTTCCTTTGAAGAATCTTGGGAAACCTTGTGCTAACTCTCTTAACTTCCAGTAAGGGAGAACATCTTAGTGGGAGTGTTTAATAAGCTGGGCTCTGAAAGGAAAAGTAATTTTTCCTGTGTTAGGTGAGCCCTCTGAGAACAGACAACAAAACATTCTGGTAGCCAGGAGTTTGAGAAGCAGCATGCAAGGCAGGTGCCTGGATCAGAGGACAAACAACTGAATATGAGCACCCAAGAACATTGTTTTCTCTGTTAATGAGAACAAAAGAAAAAAGAGGGTGGTAGATTTATCTTATGTCACTCCAACATAAAGTTTGTAAATTAACAGAAATGTGATTACTAAATTCAGCATATGAAAATGCTGGACAAATTTGGGGTTAGAGCTAGAACTATCATAAAGCATTTAGGGACTAAAAAAAACCAAACAAACTTGCAGTTTCATTTATCAAGAGACTGAAATGTGACTTAGGCATACATTAATCCTTGTGGAGACCTAATGAGTGAGAAAGACATCTCTAATCTATCACTTAAAGCATAGCAGGAACCTAAACTGGAAACTAAAGGCAAATTCCAAGTTTAAAAGTATGGGCCTAGTTTTCGCGAGGAAAAAAAATTCCTGGTGAAAATTAAAAAAAAAAAAATCGATGTTCTGATGCCTTCAAATCAATATCCTTTGTCGGCAGCACTGCTTCTAGGAAACAAAGGTTATCTGACACAACACATGAATTAATGATTCTGTGTCTAGGGTTTAAGTTGGACGAAATGATTTAATATTCCCTTCCAGTTTTAAAATCTAGAGAGACCTTTTCCCCAGTTCAGGGGAGAAGGCAGAGAGATAACACTTCTTGGGGGGAAAAAGGAACCCAAGTAATGAGAAGGCAGAAAGCATAGCTCCAAGGGAAAACAAATCAGGATATTGTTTAATAAAACAGCTTCCTTAAATGCATTTGTTGGTCAGCAGTTTGGAGCAGACCTGTCTTGGAATGAGAAAGCAGGGCAGAGTGGGGTCAGCTGGCTAAAGGCTGACTTGGGGCTGTACATAGGAATTGCCATCCTGCCTCACAGCAGAGGTTCCCCTGAGTATCTGTCCCAGCTGATCATGCTGTGCTGCCCTGAGAGTGTGGGAAACAAGAAAAGGGAAACCTGATAGCCTGGTGTCCTTTGCTGGCAGCCTTTTGAGTTGCTGGATAATGTACCGGATAGTCCTTCAGCTCTTGGTGCTGATTATTCTCCTCTCAAGCTCTGTGTATAGGTCTGGGCTCTGCATTTCAAGAAAAGTAATCAAAAGGACTAGAAAATATCCCATAAGGAATTCTTTATTCCAAGGAAGATTTGATACATAAGTATTCGGTTGAGTTTTTTAAGGTGCTGCCAAGGAAATTAACATTTTTCCTGCCATACTTGGGGGAGGCAGGATAAAAACTGCTGAGTACTCCTTGACTCAGCTTAACTTTGATACAAGGAAAAGCTTCCCAGTAGGATAATGAAGGACTACTAAACATAGTTAAGAAAAGGTGTGTAATTGCTGTTGCAAGGCTTTAGGAACAGGTAGGACAAGACATCTTTCCAAATGACAGGGGGTGATCCTTGTTTCCTTATGCAGCAGAAAAACTTTGGGTCCTTTCTGTTTCCAAGATATGTTTTATCCACCTCTTTTGGGCTGGTGGCAATGTTGAACAAGCAGTGTTTATCTGGAGACTCTGACATTCTGCAAATAGAGATGGTGCTGAACACCATTCCAAGTGTTGCTAAAGAAGCAACTTCATTTTAAGTAAAATCCATCAGTCAGTTCAAAAGGCAGTCATTGTTCCCTGATAAAATGCAGCTGGTGTGCACATGAGCTTAGTCAGCAGACTATGAAATAACATAAGCTTTCCACAGGGATCACAAACATCAAAAGCAGAAGGTGTATTTAGAAACAATCTCCAGCAGATTGCTGTAATTATTAAATGTGATGCATCACAAGTAGTGATGGAATATAGCTGAGATGATTCTGCCCAGACAAGAAGGAATAATATGGCTTTGGTGTCTGTCTGTCTATACAGATTTCAAATCCCAAAGAGTGCATCATCAGATGCCAGATTGTGTAGCTCACCATTTAAAATGGGTCTGCTCTCATGAGGGAGATGTATATTTACTGAAACAGTCAGGTGCAGCTTTTGAACAAGTTAACAGCTTTAATGTCACTCCTAGACACAATGGGAACATGGGAGAAATAACTACACAAACCTCTCCACTGGACTGGCGTAGTGGGATGTACTGGCATGGTTACACTTACCTACAGGGCAATGTTTGAAGGTCCACATGCAACACATGTCAGACGTTTCTGCCTATAGCTTATCAACACAGCAGCAGGGAAGTGACAGGTACAGCAGAGTGGCTCTGGGAGAGCCTCCTGGGCTGGAAATGAGCTCCTCTGTTGCCTCAGCTTGCCCTTGTGGGGGCCACATTTTAAATGCTTTCAACTGCAAATGGAAGCAATAAGGTAGGATGGACACACAACTGCTGCCAGGAGAAAGTCTCAGATGGAGCTGTTCTGAACTTTCCCCTTCCGCTTCAGATCACATTTCCCTTCAGAAAAAAATCCTAATGGGTTTGCTTTTATGTTTCTGGTAAGAAAGAACTGGAGACACTTAACCCATTGCAACCCATTAAAAATTGATAAAACCAATCAGCAGTTGCATGATAAACCTTTTCACAGCATGGTAAGTTTTCTTTAAAATAATAAGCAGAGTACCCTTTTAATATTTGTATTTATAAGATTAATTGGATTCTGTCTGAATTGACTGCTGCAGTCAAAACAGGCTGGTGTTGGAGTGATGAAAATGCTTTGCCTCTATATTGATAGGGCTGTTCTGAATTGCTTTCAGTTCTGTCTCAGCCTTATCTGCTTCTCCTGACCTACAACTCATGGAATTAACAGTGCTAGACATCATTCTTTCATAGTTTTGAAAAAAAATTCTCTGGGTCTGCTGCATTTGCTAACTCCTCTGCTTGCAAGGATTCCCCACTACTACACAGTGCAGTCATCCCACAACCCTAGGTAGATGTCTTTTTAATTCCAAATTCTATTTTGCTTAAAATTCAGTACTAACTGGAATTCTCAGGGCCCTGAAAGTCAGGAAATTGCCATCAAGAAATGCCTTAAACCATGAATTTCAGAACATGTTGCAGTTTGTGTGTTTTCAGGTTTTGCTCTTGCAGGCATTTCTGTAAACATGAGGGAAAGAAATTATTCAAAACCTAAGGTTTCTACTTATTCATATTGAAGCAAGAGCTTTAAAAGGCATGTCAGACTGTAATAAAACTGAGAACAATAGTGGTTAAACCTACCAAATGAACAAAATAAAGGTAGAAATATGCATTTGAAACTTTGCTTTTTTATTAAGTTGGGTGCTTTACATTCCTAATTTGGAATGTTAATGAATTTCATACAAACATTCCTGAAAGAAATAAACTTATGCCCTGTTAGCATTCAGTCTGCATGCTGTAATAAAAAAAACTTAAGACACCAATATTAGACACCAACTGGCTCTGCCATGTTCCTCAGCAAGATGCTGAAATAGGTGTGAGCAAAAGCTTCAGCTGCTTTGATTTCCTAAAACATCCATAGCATTGCCCAACATTCACTTTCAAATTCAAGCCCATTAGGGCAGAAGGGCTTTTTATTTAGAGATTAGAGCTTACTTTTGCTGTTGCTTCATGCAGAGGAAGGGTAGATGAAGAGTTAAATACTTGAAGGTATCATAAACTCGACATTTCAACCATATTAAATTAATAATCAGTTATGGTAATAACATCATTAGAGCAGTGTAAGAAATAGTAATTTTCACCCATTCTGTACTGCTGTTTTAACAGAAACTGGCATAATCTGTGTTCTGGTCCCAAAATTACCAACATATGTGGTATGATTCAGGACTGAAAGAAATCTCTCTTTTTTTAAAAAATATTTTAGATTTGAGACTCATCTAGGATAGATGAATATAAAACAGTGCAGCTATGAAAAACCCATCCCTGTGATCAACCTATGGGTGTTTTTAACCTATGTGATGCAACTGGTGTTGTCTTTGGGGAGCATATCCTTGTTCTGCAGGGAACTGAATCCCTCTGTCACAGACTAGCTTGTTTCTTCCTAGATGTTGCTCATCCACTGATTGCACAGCTGCAATGTAATTGAAATGTTTGTTTACCTGTAAAAGAGGTGAAAGCTCAACATTGATGTTTGTATACATACATTGTATTATGTCAAGGAAGGTAGGTTGCCTTTACTAATGATTTTCCAACCATTGTTAAAACTATTTAAAGCAACTTTTAACCATATTAAGTGGCTTTTGGAAGGGGTGTTAAAAATATCCCATAATGAGATACCTGTAAGTCTCCTCCTAAGACAGAAATAGACAGACAGATGAGTAAGACATGCCAGGTGTGACTAAGTACATGGCATGGATTTAATTGCTGTGCTGCTCCCTGTGTTTCTGCCATGCAGGAGCATGGATTAGCATTATGTGTGAGCTGGAATACAGGGAAGTTCATGGGGCATCCCTGGGCCTGTCTGCTGAGGGCTCAGCAACCACCACCCAGTTTTGTTGCACTGAATTTATCTCAAAACATTCAGTGAAATAAATTGTAATCTTCTGAGCAAGATAAATTACTCTTAGGAACCATCTACCTTTACCCTTTTTAAAAAATGTCTCTTTAAATGTAAATTTAGCTTTCTAACAGAGACAGTATCACCATGGTAACAAACACAAGAAAAATAAATGTCTCTTAGAGGAAAACCACTTTTTATTTAGTATAAACATATTCCATATAAAATAAATTATGCAGCTACAGAATTATTGTATATACAATCTGAGACAGTAAAAAAGAGTAGAAGTCTTTTCCTGGAATGGTTCTCTGAGCTAGTACCAAACATAATTGCTTGCAGTAAAGAAATGTATTGTATACTTCATTTCACATGCTGTGAACTAGAGCTCTCATCTTTCAGTTGGCTCTAAATGGACTGGAATGCTACAAACTTCAGTGGAGCGTCAGGCAGGCAGCAGGAGTTTACAGAACTGGAGCCTAAAATGTCATCTCTGCCAGGTAATTTATGTTACAAATGCTCTGCTCTGCCCAGTCCACCACTGGAGGGGTTTGTTATTCAAAGAGCACAGTGGTTCGGATTTCTGCTTTCATTGAATGAAAGGAAGAATGCTTTCAGGTTAGGCCTGTTTCAAAAATAAGATTGATGAGTGGTGTACTTTAAATTGTTCACAAATTCCTCTCTACCTCTTCCTGCATCAGTAACCCCTTACAAAGGTCAGTGTGAGGAGACACCCAAGATGGGGCAGTATCATTGTTTGCAAGAATTTCTGCATGGTTAAAAATAATTTCTTTTTACATTGTCTGCTTTCTCGTTTCAGGCTTCAAATTTCACAGTATACAGCTATAAGAACAGTTTTCAAACACTGTTGAAATGTTCCACAATTGTTTATTTACCCTCTTTCTTTCCCTCTTTTTGGCTGTGTGTGGTGTGTTTGAAGGCTGCAGGGGAGTGAAGATGGCCGTGGCTGGGTTTTAGTGGTGGGAGGAGGTGAGGAATTCTGGTGGAACAGAAACCATCCTGCATTTACCTGGCATCTCTCATCTGAATAAGACAGTAGCTTACACAGATGAAGCTCTTTCTTCTTTCTGTATGGCAGGCAGAGAAACTCTATAATCTGCACTTAAAGATGTGTTCAAGTATTAATTTCTTCTAGGGATTGTCACAATGACTTTGGCATGTTATTTACTGTGAGAGGCAGCAGGAGTGGTGCTGAAACTGTAGTCTGCTCTTTCCCTACCTTAGCTCTGAGTGGCATGTTCAGCAGTATCAACATCTATCACTTGGGATACTGCTCTGTTACACTCCTTGAAATCACAAGAGTAAAATGGAATGTTTTCAGCGGTGGCTTGGGCAGGACTTCATACAACCTAGCCTTCTGAGAAAAGATAAAGCAGTCAGTTTCAGAAAAATATTGTTGTTTTATGTGTGCAAACAGTTCTTCAGGAAGTGTAGAACTAATATGCAGAGATGGATTAACTAAGGTGTCAGGAAGCAATCAGCTTCTCCTGCATGTCTCAGCCTGCCAGACCACGACCTTGGCAAGAGTACCTGGACTGGGTTACACTGTGGATCATCTTGCTTGCTCTCAGGCCTTGGACAGCCGCTGGTAAAAAAGATGGGTAAGGGAAGAAACAAAAGTAACAAGGCAGACAAGCGCTAATCCTTTCATGTGTATCTATCTGGTCATCTGCAGTTTTGGATTAACTGCATGTAGCAGTCTGTGTGGCCCACCTAAGGAGGTGACCTTAAACGCTCTTTGGCTGTGAGTGCCTGTCAGCGAGCACAGAGGAGAAACACCTTGTCCTAGTGCTCCAGGGGGGTGCAGGAGCGCAGGGGCGGGCTGGCCCCACACTGTGCTCACGGCAGGGCCGCACCGCGGTCCCGGGGTGCCAGAGCGGCCTGACCCACCCGTTGTCCTGGGGTGCCACAGCGGCCTGACCCACCCGTTGTCCCGGGGTGACACCGCATCCTGACCCACTCGCTGTCCCTGGGGGACACCGCAGCGTTACCCACCGCTGTCCCGGGGTGCCACAGCGGCCTGACCCACCCCTCCAGCACACGAGTGCCTCGGCACGCTCCGGGGCAGCAGGGCCAGCCTGAGGTAACTTCAATAACTCACACGCATGTTTTGGCTTACCGAACATCCTACAGCATTGCGAGCACACGGGCAAAGACCAAGGCAAGGGGTGAGCATCGCACCCCTCCTATTGCTAGAGCTGGTCACTGTGTCAAATAGGGGCAGTGAGAAGGGGAGAAAGTGCCTTATTGCAATCCTAACGACTTGTATCTGTTCCTCTCTCTTCCAGGTGCTTTGCAAAGGCTGTATCTATGTCGGGGTCTAGGACGGCTTCTCAGACACGTCCTGGATGAAGAGGCAGGAGCAGACACACTCCTTTCCCAGCCGCCGGCGCCGCGCCGAGCTCTCGCACGGGCCCCGCTCCGCTCCCGCCCCGCCCGCGCGGCCGCAGGGCGCAGGCGCGCAGCCCCCGAACCAATGGGGCGGGCGGGGCGGGGCGCGGCAGGGCTGCGGCCATTGTGGCCCGGCCGGCTGAGGGGACGCGTCGCTGCCGCCGCCGCCGCGATGGTGTCCTGGATGATCTCCCGAGCGGTCGTGTGAGTGCCGGGCTGGGGCTGCGGGAGGCGCCTTATTTCCCGGGGCTGAGATGGTCCCGATGAGCGGCGAGCTGCGTCCCTTTTCTCCTTCCCCCAGCCTCCGGAGGCGGGTGCTCTGCGCTCCCCGCTCCCCTTGGGGGTCCGTGTCGCTGAGAGTCCTTGTGCTCCCAGAAACTCCGCAGGACCCGCACCGGGATTGTGGTTACCGATAATCTCGGTCTCCTGCTCTTAGTGCACGTTTCCCGGGGCTGCGGAGCCACCCAACTCGCCCTGCTTGTGCCTGGCACGCACAGATTGCAACCGTTGCTCGTAAATTGATCCAAAGTAACCTATAAAATCTCGTAACTTTTCCTTTTGAACTTCTAGCAGAGTTGAGAGGACTAGAAGAATGCTTGCGCGTGTGAGATGGCGGTCTGTGCTGAGTGTAGCTTATCAGCTGAAGAGATAGGTTGGCAGTGTTATTGTGTTCTGCACCTCATAAACTCGAGTTTTTGAAAGCCAGAGAGGCAGACTTCGTTAGGGCGAGAAGATTCATTTTACCTGTTGTGTAAGTTCTATTTGAGAAAGAGTAAACTGCAGTGACACCTCTGAATTTTTTCATAGGCATTGCACTGTTCCTTCCTGAAACTGATGAGTTATTGAGTTCATTTGAATGTCATAAAGTCCCTCATAAAGGCTGAGTAATATTTGGGTAGCAGAATGTTCCTCATGCTCCTTGCTGGATGGCAAGGATAGTGACTCTGGGGTCTCCAGTGCTTATTGGGTGGTTTGAGCTGAGATTTGCTGTGAGTGAGCTTTTGCCAGGCAAATGGAATGAATCTGCTCACAAAGCAGTCCAACAAACATCCGAATTAGCATAAAGTGTGTAGCAGGAGTGTGTGACCCACAGCAGAGCATAATAGAATTGTCCTGTTTTGTTGGTGACAGATATCCCCCTTAAGCTATCTGGTGTAATTTCATCTGAAAACTTTGTCGAGTTTTCTCCTACTTTCTCATACTGCCACGTATATTTTCCTGCTGCAGCCCAAGCATCTAGATAAGTAGCAGTCCTTCTCCCTCTTCCTGCCGTCCCTGAGACTTGTCACATAATTGCAACTTGCAAAGTAGAACATCACGTTCCAGAATTGGCAAAGGCCGAGAGAGGTTTGGAGGAGAGTCTGTGGGAGGAATTGCTGTTGGTGCACTTTGGCAGCGTGGTCTTCCCACAGGCTTTACACGGTGCTATAGGCAAGAGGCATACTCCAGCTTTCTGTACATCAGATGGAGCTGCTCAACCTGTTTCTGCTTTGTTACATAAGAGCACCAGCCAGAGAATTCTTATTTTAACTACCTAGACTGTGTTGGTTTCAGGGGAGATGGCAGCAATGCTGAGTTCATTTCTGATGACCAGGTTCTACTGTGGGTGGTTGGGTTTTTCCCCCTGAATTCCTAAGGGTTGTATTTGCATAAGCTAAAGTCTCCATGAGCCTAACCCTATAGCACAGGGAGTGAAGAGAACAGCTTCTGTTCTCCACAGATTTATTGCAAAAGGCAGTAAAGCATAATGTACTGTGCAGTTCTGTGGAGTTAGGTTTCCTTGTTGCCATTGGTCACTCATCTGTGTGCCCTAATTATTTTTGCTAAAAAGGGAGTCCTAAATATTATTTATAAATCTTTTCCACCTTCTTGTGTCCTTGTTTCCTAGATGTGGGATTTAAATAGTTTGCCAGTGTTTAATTTCTCAGCAAGGTGGAAGTGTTCAATGAGAACTTGGACAGCTTTGAGATTGTTGTTTAACTTTGCTAATAAAGCAAAATTCTTGTGGAAGCAGAAGGTGAGAAGTAGCACAGAAGTAGATGTGGTATGACACGAGAGGTCATCAATTTCAATAGTCTTGAGAATGCTCTTGTCCTGTTTTCTCAGTGCCCATTTTCTTCCTTTTTTGATCTGTTTTCCTCTGGTCTCTTCCCAGATGTACTTATTTCAGTCACTTTGAGTCTCTGAATTGTGTGTTTGTAGTTTGGAAGGTGTGTCCTATCCTTCCCTTAGAAGCCATAAGAAACAGATTTTTAAATGCTGTGAGCATCTGAGGCTCTTTGGTATGTAGCATTTGGATTCTGCTGTGGTGACTTGTGGTGCACAAGTCCCCAGCAGCCTGTCATCCTGACTGGTGATGGAAAGGAGCAGCAGTTTGTCTGTCTGTGGCCGAGTTCTGCACTTCTGACTGACCTCCTGTGTTTCAGGGCCAAAAGAGCAGCAAAATATTAATTTGTGGGTGAGTCGCAGTGCTCTCTGCTGACTTCTGACGTGGTGGGCTTGTCCTGACATGTGTGTCCCAAGCAAACTGCCTTCTGATTCAGTTTGGGAGTTTGCAATTTGGAATTCATTAACTCCACTAAAATACTTTGGTGGACACTTTAAGGAACTAGGGAATGGAGCTAGTAGGGAATTTGAATTCTTAATTGCATGTGAATTGTCTTGAGGAGTCATGCACAGGAGGAAACAGGGAGTGGTTCAAATTCACTGTTCCACATAAGAATCTTCAGCAGAACTTGGTTTTAATGAAGTCTTTTCCCTTTGCTCTATCAGTGCTATTAGTCTTAATTATTTAAACTTGTGAAATACCTTGTACTAATTGCATATCTTTATGTCAAGAAGCAGAAGACTTGCAGTGTACAATTAAAACATCTTTGCATTTTCAAATTGTATATCAATTGGGTGCTGTTGCAGTAAGTATAGCTCATTATTTCTAAAACACACTGGCTGTTGCAACAATTTTTGGAATATTTACTGCAGAGTTTTTTCCTTTTTTTTCACATAACAAAACCAACAATAAGATAAATTATTTCATTCAGAGTCCCAGAAAACATGTCAGAGCGGCACATCTTGTTCTCAGTTTTTGATGGTGGAAATAATTTTTTAAATTTGGCACTGTCCATCTTTTTAACTTCAAATAGAGCTTGTGCCTGACTTTTCATCCACTTGGATTGCTCATTCTTCTCATTTGTAAGGTCTGAGTGCTTGTGTACACATCAGTTGCTGAGACAGTATTTAATAGTAAACACACTGAATACTTGTCAGTCACAGCCTGGTATGGATGAGATCAGACCATCCTCTTGTGCCAAGCAGAGATGTGAAAGCATCCTAAATACCAAGTAGATGGCCATTTTGTTCTTGCAATCTGTTAAAGCAGACTGTCTGCTGTAATCTGTTAGCTTCTTTCCCTCCTCACTTAAAAATGAAAGTTCCCCCATCTGTGTTGCTTTGCAGCACGCTCTCCCTTCATGTTCAAGTACATGGTTTGTTTCCAGTTAAGTGGGTCAGCATCCATCAATGTTGGAAGGAAAAGTTGCAGTGCTCCCCAGAAGGATGGATTTGTTTTGGGTACTAGTAGTTAGCTTTCTGTTTGCTTGTATTTATAATGTCTCTCTTCCCCACCCCAAGTCTGGAGCCTTGCAAATATTCCTTGAATTTGATATTAGATTATAACTAAATGCTTTAAACTGGACAAAGACTGTCTGGGGGACACAGGAGGTGACCTGAAGCTAGGTAGTATTAGTCCCTTTCAGCTTTTGCTGCTTTACACAATGGAGCTGTTTCTTTAATGATAGTTTCCAAGGCATTATCTTACTCTACTTTTAATGCTGCTGTTGTTGTTTGACATTTCCAGATGTCCAGCTGCCCCTAGAATTACTGTAAATCTGAGAAGGGGTGGCTGCAGCCATAGCTTCTGTGTTGATTGAATTGTTGTCTAATACCTGGCTTAGCATGTGGATCATGTTTTATGTGGCTCTGTATGCTTTGGCTGGAAACCTAGATTGTGTCTTGTTCGTGGAATACAATTTTTTTTAAAAATAAAAGCATAAACTGCAATAATATTTACCCTCTTGTGTGCTGATCAACAGGCTGTCACATGTCTTGAAGTGATCCCAGCTCATGGGGTAGAATCAGGTAACAATAACACCATGTGTGTAAAAGGAACAGCTGTAGCTCCACAGCCTGATCTTCAAGGCAGAGGAGGCCTTTGTGGGAGAGTTTGTGACTGTTTGTAGCCTGCTCTCTGGCACAGGGGGTGCAGCTGAAGTGTGAAGGATGTTGGCTGCTGTGGGATGCTCAATTTCTGACAGTTTTCTTTGGTTTAAAGGCCTATAAATTGCTGCTGCACCTGTGGGGGAAAAGGAGCTGCTGTCACAGCGTGAGTGAGATGTGCTGCAGTGTGTGTCTCATCACAGAGCTGGAATGAATCAGTGACTGTATCAGTTATCCTTGGCATTTCATGCTAAATAGATGTCACTGCCCCTTTGCTGGGAGGGGCTATCCTGTCCTTCATCCTCTCCTCATTCACTTTCCACATGATCCAAACTCTGACCACTGTGTGAGTCTGATGGTTCTGTCAACTAGAATGAAGATTAGTGTTGATAGAAGTTCATCTTTTGCAATGAACTGCACCAGCTCACACTGCTGCTGTGTAGTTGCTAGGTAAGTGCTGTGTTGAGAATCAAAGGTTGCAGGACAAAACCAGCATTATTTTAGGCTTTAGGGTATGGTTAAAGCATGCTCTGAAACTGCATTCTTTGCTTTCACATTGCTGCTTATTCTTTCTTCTTATGAATCTAGTTCCAGTAATAACAGTGCAGCTGTTCTAATCAAACAAGGTGTCAGATTTTTTCAAGGGTTTTCAGTTTCATGGGTTGAAATCTGTGAGCGTATGTAAGTCTAGGGATTAAGTGTATTGTCCTGTGTGAAAGTTTAAAATCATTTACATAATTAAGCAGTGAAATCATCAGAACTCTTCTCTCCAATAGTTCAGCTTCTCAGTGAGGTAATCCTAACATACACAATGAGAAGTTTCTGCTCACTTGTATGTGACTTGTAACACCTCTTGAGTTAGTACAATGCTAAATTTCTGTCTCTGCCAACTTGTAAGAAAGAAGTGTCCCTACTGCTCGTCTGGCACACCTTGCCTTAAATCAACATTTGCTCTGCAGCCTAGCTGCTCTTTGCCATGTTTACAGGGTGGTGGGAATGCAGAGCAGGCTCAGTGTGCCTGTGGCAGGCAGCTGGACTGAGCTTCCCCAAAACAGATGGAGCACGTCTAGAGGTGTCCCGTGGAGTCTGACATGCTTACTTCATGGTCTTGGCAGGGACTGTGTTACAAAATGTGCTGAGCCCCACATGTGTGTCCTCTGATTGGAGATAAAGAAATACCAAGAACTGCAGGATCTGGCACAAAAGGATGTTTCTAATGAAAACAAACAACCTCCACTCCTTCAGTGTTCCACAAAGCAATGTCTGCTTTGAGCCAGCACGTTGTAGGCTATTGAGCACTTCTGCAGCCTGGACAGAACAGCTTGGTTTCCTGGGCTTGTACATAGAGGCAGCTCCCTATATGCTTGGGTACGGCTCAGGAAGATCCTGAGCCAAATTCTGATTTGTTTCAAAAAAAGTTGCTTTGGCTCACTAATTTTAATATTGATAGAAATAATCTTCAAAATGCGTGTAAAACGTGTCTGGCAAAGTTCTGTGTTCCAGTGCTCCATGTGCAAAGGAGTTTTCCCTAAGCTTTTTTTAGGTCCTTTTTATTCTGCTTTTGAAATTCCAACATTTTGAAACCTGTGAAAGTACTAGGTTTATACAGAAGAGAATATTCCATCTGCCAACAGCACAATCCCTCTGTTGGCAGGAGCTGCCAGACTAGATCACAACAGTTTGCTCCAGGACAAATGAGAGGAGCTGTGCAGGGTCCAGGCAGGAAAGGTGATTGCAAGTTTTTTGCTGACCAGTATGACTTCACACAGGACTGGCCTCAGTGCCACAGAACAACCAACCTGACAGGATGGTTTTTGTGTGAGGGAAATAAAACCCACAGAGGCTATCTCTGCACTGAGCTTCTTGTCAGCCATCTCTGTTGCTTTGCTGCTCAGTTTATCACTGACAAAATAAAAGGGCGTTACTTCTGTTTCTCTTGTGTTTCCTAGCAGTCTGCAAGCATCAACATGGAGGTGGGTTTAGCCAGATGAATCTTTGCCCTGTGTTTATCATCTTTGGAACGTTACTCATGCATCCCAAAGGCAGTTGGAACTTGTGTTTGATGTTGAAAACCAGGTGCAGTTTGTTTCAAAAGCCTGCAACCTGCCTTTAAGTGCAAGGATTTCCCAAGCAGAATTTTTCCTGATATGAGAAGCCTGACATAATGCTCTACTTTGTGTTAAAGCTGTTGGAACTTCCAGTGCTCGAAGGGGAAAATCAGAAAACAGTTTGTGCTTGTCCCTCCCTACCACTGTCTGTTTTTGTTATTTCCTCCCCCCACCCTGTTTTGTAACTCATTGATCACAACTAAGGAGAGTCAGGAAGATGGTCACTAGCTTAAAGATATCCTGATTAGTTTTTAAGTATGGTAACATTACCTTAAACTAATATAAAACCCCCAAAGAATTATTTGGCTTTGTTCTGTCATTATTCACTTCTGTCTGCTAATATTTTTTTTTATTCCCAGATTAGGATGTTTTTCTAGAACACATCATTGCCTTTATAGATGTCTAAAAGCATATCTGGGATTATTCAGTTGCAGTGTATTTAGTATTAGAATGTTTTAGAAGCTGACCTATTCAATATTTTCATCTGTGAACAGCTTATGGTTCACTTGGAAGACACTGTATCCACAGAAACATTAAATATATGTTTTACATGGCTGCTTTGGCAGTCATTAATTTGCTGTAGTTGCAATGTAAGCAGTGTTGGTTTTACTATTCTACTTACAGAACTTTGAGGGCTAGTTTTTCCTGTCTAAAAGTTACCCTTGAATGATGGAGACAAAATGAAATTTACATTTGTATAAAAAGGATAATAGAATTGGGCAAATTATCTTACATTTGCATTTGGGAAATAACATTTCTGAAAAGGCACACATTTCTTTTGTATCTTCTGGTTTCTTAGCCCATTTGCATATAACCAGTGAAACACAATTGTGTTAACAGAGTTCTTCTCTCAGAAATTCTTTTGTTAATCAGCATAATGTGCTTTATTTGTTTTTGAGAGCAAACCCTCAAACTAATTAACGCATGAGTCTAAAAAAACCCATAAATTATTTGGGTTCAAAAGGGAGGAAATTAAGATATTTTAGCATTGTGGTTTTGTTACTAATAGAACTGAATGAATAAAGCTGGTGGAGATTCTGCTTGTCAGCCTGAACTTGGTGTCCAACAGAATCTTCAGAGTTCTCTCTGTACCAGGTGTAATTGAGGAAACACTTTCCTGGCAATGACAAGTCCAGATGCTGCCTCTACAGCATCTGCCAAAGATAAAGTTCATAGAAACCTTTTCCTGTGTCCAGTGGAAAGGTTTGTTCTTTGAATGCTGTAAGAGGCTTCAGAAGTTCATTTCTGGGTTATAAGATTAACAGAATTGTTTGAAAATCAAGGAACTTAGGGCAAAAAAACTAAATGTGTGTAACTTTGGATGATTAAAAACCAAACCAGCAGCTGTCTGGGGTAGAGATAAGGCATGCTTACTTTTACTTCAGAAGTTGGTGTTATATGGTTTCACTTAGCCCTTTGCTCAGATTGTGGTTTTTCTGTAGCATTTTTGGGAGAGGCAGGACATTGAGGCTGGTCTCTGATGACACCCTTGGGTGCAAGAATGTGTAATGATTAAGTAGGACCTTTCTGAGCCTTTGGGTTATGAACTTCACTTTTCTCTCTGGACCCACCCAGGCAGATTAATATTCTACACAGTTTGACCTATAGCAGCATGGACACTTTTTTATTTTTAAATGCAACCCATATGAATGGGTGGTTACATGCAGTGTGGTTTGCCTTACACTAACAGACAGCTCCAAAATAAAATGTGGTTTCCCTTGGAATAAGCAGAAGTAATTTTTATTTGGGACCACTCCTATTTTAAATGCTAGTTTCCTATAGCCAGTCATTTTCATGCTGATTAATATTTCCAAAAATAAAGATACTCTTAGAGCAGCAAACAATAACTGTGGATTTTAACTTGTGAAAGTAGATCCAGTCTCTAGCAAACTTGATATAGAGTGAAAACCAAAGCTGAAAAGGTAAGAATCCAAGTGGAAATCATTTTTTGGCTATGGCATTTGGAGGTGTTAGAGGGAATAAGCCTAGGCCATAAGTGATGGTCATGCCTGGAAAAGGAACTCTAGTGGGGCAGTGAGATTTGAAGCCACTTGTCAAAAATATTTGACATTTGAATAAAGCTTTAGATTTGAAAAAAAGTTGAGAATGGGCAGGACTTGAGAGAATCTAAGCTCAGTTTCCTCTACTATTGAAGATAATATTAAAGTACTGATTTCCTGAACCTACAGTTTTAGCATTAGGTTCAAGCATCAAGAAACTTTCTCCTTAGGCAGCTGCTGAGACAATAGAGAAAATAAAACACTTTATTGCAAAGAATTTGTCCCCATCTCCTGCAGTTGAGACTTATGTCTATAGTATGTCTATACATTGGCTTCCCATTGTGACTTCTATAGCTTGATTGAAGGTAATGTAACTCAGGGTAAATATGCCCAAATTACCTTTAGTAAATAAAAAGCTGGCCTTGGATGCTTTCGGGCAACCAAATTTTTTTTCTTCCCACAGCAGTGAAAGAGATTACTGCCACTTGAAATACTGAGTTATCTTGTCTTGGGACTTGCATACATAAATGAGTGAGGCTGCTTTAAAAATTAAGTACAGTTTCTGTAATGAGAATGGATCCTGCTGAGCTTTTTTGATTTTTTTTTTTATTCTAGGGATGTGGTGTTCATATATTTTTGGCAAAGTTTCTTTTAGTTTTCTGTCACCTGAAGAACTTAATTAGTATTGCTGCTCTTCAGCTGTGCTGCATTACTGCTGCTCTTCCAGTTTTGTGCTGGATAAAATATTATCTTTGTATGCAAATCTGGTTTTACCTGGTCATTTCACCAGGACTGAGACTTCTGAAGCTTCCAAGAGCTGAAGCTTTAACACTGTTAAACATGTTTAAAAATGTGCAGGACTTGGCAGTGCCAAGATGAGTCTTTGCTTTGTTTTCTTTGTGCTGGCTTTGGTTCTCCAAACATCCATCTAACTTTCCTTGTTTCAAAATTTGCTGTGGCAGAGAGCAGAGGAAGCTTTGAGAAGTGGCTACTGGCTTGACACGAGTTACTGTAATGAACAATTTTCCAATATACCATATAGATTGCAATGGAAGGTGTTCTAAGGTGTCTTCTGGAGTCTCCTTGATATGAAGGATGTCATGTTCTTACACAGAAATAAAGACCTAAAAATTTGTAGAAGCTTCCAACATAATTTTGAAGACACTAGGCACAAAACTAAGTAGTATAAATAAGAGAGCTGGTAGTTTTTGAAATTAAATTTATTTAAGCCAAGAAACTACCAAGTGTATTTGTAACTTTAAGCCTCATAACAAAATGAAACACCTCATTCTAGATCTGTAATGTTCCTGTTAATCTTGTTCAGCACATCATCTGCATTAAATTACCCATGTCTTTTAGCTCTCAGAAGCTCCTGAATGGAGAGGATCATGTTGCTCATGAAAACTGCATGTGTAGGTTGTAGTACCTCCAGGAGCAGGGAGCGTAAAGAACTTTTTCCAAAGCAGGGAAGCTCATAAGTGTGTTTCTCTGTCATCTGTCAATTACCTTTATTATGTAAACTCTTGATGTGACAGTTTCTTTGAACATGCATGTAGGTATCAGCTTTCATCTTTAAACTTACAATTAAGACTACAATTTTTTTTATCTTGTTCACCTGCTTTATGAAATAAGTTTATTCATGCGTATACTAAGGGAAAACAGAAATTATCTCCTGAAAACTAGGCTTGGTTTGATGTTCTTTAAAAAATGAAAAATAGCAAACCAGTCAGTTTGTCTTCTGACATCCTTAATCCAGCTGTCAGTCCTTGCTGATCATGAGAAGAAAAGCACAGTTGAGTACAAGGACACATGTTATTCTTTGATCAAAGTCATGTGCAAGGCTGGCTTAGGGGCTGTCTGAGGAGTCCCTGCAATTGTTCCTAATTGTTGGCTCTTTCTCAGTGTTCAGGTGTGCTCCTGACTGACATGGGGCCACAAATACTTTGCTTCCAGTGGTAAGATGTCTAGCAACAGAGAAATCAGAGATCATTTCATGTGTTGGAAGAAAATAAGTGACTTGAGAATTAAGTGAGTGTGAGCAGCTTTGAAAATGAGTGCTTCTTCAGCAGGGATGAACTTTTGCTATTGAGTTTGAGGTGGGAGCTAGGTGGGAGATTGAAGTTCTCTTCCAAGGGTTGTTCTGTGTTTGAAGGCATTCAGTGTTTGCTCTTTATCTCGAGGCAGTGCTGCCGAAGGTGTGGCTGCAGTTCCTGGTGTGAGCTCACCTGGGAGGCTGTAAACAGGAAGGAGGGATGGGATGGGCAGGACGCTCTTCCAGCACGAGTCAAACATGGATCATAAAGCAGGAGGTGAATAGGTCAGCATGCAGACAAGTGACTAAGGGTTTTATAACAATTTTTATTTGCCTTCCAGTATGAGCTTTTTGGAATTTTCTGTACAGCTGGATTTGTTGGGCCTTTTGACTGTCTTTTGAGCAGGATTTATCTGCTTGGGGTTTTTTGTTGGTTTTTTATGACATGATGATGGTATCTCCAGACTTATGCCCTCCTGTTAAAATATACCTAGGCTATTCAGCAGCACAAGAAACATTGCTCACTTGTGGATGCAAATTTTGGGCACTATCTCCAGGCACAGGTGAAGATTCTTTGAGTTAGGATGACATGCAAATAGCTTCTCCCCAAGTACTTCTGTGCTGTGCAGGAGGTGAGTTGATTCACAGGTTTAGTGCACCAGTAATGCCCTGTGAAAGGCTGACTGGGAGAGCTGTGTTAAAACACTGATGCAACTTGACCACGTGGAAGAGTTTCCAGGCTGACTCATTAGAGAGGGCAGCCTGGATTTTGCTTCAGGAGTTGTTTTTTAGCTGTCCCTTGTTCCAGACTGCCACAGGCCCCTGTGATCCCATAAGTGCATCAGCACCAGTGCAGAACATCCCTTACAGAAGAGAATTTTTTCCCAGTTTTTTTTTTTTTGTTGTTGTTGTTGTGCCCTTTCTAGACTTCTTTCACGGTTCAGACAGTTATATCTCCATGTTGAGACAACTTGAAGAGTTATCTGGCAAGAGGTGCCAGATGATTTGGGGTAGATCAATAATTAGTCCATAAACATGAGTAGATAGGGTGCTTGTAATGGAGCCTAGAGGGCTGCATTGGAAAAAAGGCTTAATTGTCTCCTTTCAGACTGCTTGCAATTGTTATACTTGGGACCCATTAAATAAAAGTTCCTGGCCTAGAAAAGTCCCACATTTTGGAGGAATCAGTAGGGATGTCACTTTTCCTGTTAAAATTCTAGGGTGGTTTCTGACTGCTTGAGTAATTGCCTTACTATTGGTTTTGCTGTGCTTTGGAAGGATCTGGCAGTTGCTTTGGAGAATTCCAGCTTTCTAAGTTGGAAAGTTAATAGCTGCCTTGCTCTGCTCAAGAATGTGCTTTATTCAGCTCTGTCAGTGCTTCTGGGTATATTCTTTAACTATTAAGGCATTTTTGTTCTCTGGCTTTTATATTCTGCTCATAAGAATGCTGTGAAGATTTTAACAGACCTGTTTCTGATTGCATTCCTGCATTTTGGTAACTGCAATCTGCTAAAGGAGTTGCTGGATTTCAAGTTCACTACTGTTGGCAGACATGTTCTTTTAATAGGATTTACATGATTTTCCCTGCTCCTTGCCCAAAGCCAGGGGGGGTTGGAAAAAAAGTGGGATACAATTTCTTGAGGGGTTCAGGAGCTGATCCTCATGCTCCCCTGTCCTGTGGCAGACTAGCATTTTGTTCCAAGTGTAGATTTTGTAGTTACTGGTGTTTTACTGTGGATTGTGTGGTTAGTGTATCTGAATAACAAAATGGAGCTAAATTCTGTCAGGTGCTGGACAGAATGACTTTTAGTGTAGTGCTTTACAGAAACATTCAGGACAAAAATGCCAGGACAAGCTTTTGTTTGTCAGGACATGTGAACCGTAGCTGGCTTAGTCTAGAATTCACTGGTTAGCTGTAATACTCAGGGGGAGAGGTAAGGCATGATCTGAGTGGATTGGGTTTGTGTGTCAAGACTCTTATTTCTCATTTTGGGTAATAGATGAACAATCAAATGACCCAAACTGGGTTGGCAACTGCCCATGACAGTAACTGGTGAGTGATCTCTGGCCTTGTCTCTCCCCACAGCCTTTGACCTTTCTGTTGTGTTTTCTCTCCCCTGTTCAGCTGAGTGGGGAGTGACAAATTGGCTTTGGTGGGCACTGGTGTTGGGTCAACCCAACACATGCAGGGTTTTTGGCTTTTCCCCCCTGAACAGGATTCTTCCATGTACTCCTTGTGCCTTATTTTCAGTTTGAGAGTGCCCCAGAGGTGCATAGCAGGCAAAACTCAATCTGTAACTGTAGCCTCATCACTTGGTAGCCAAAACAAAAGGAGAGCAAAGTCCAAATTCCTGATCTTTGATGGGAGTGGCTTGGAAGTATATGGGCAGTAAACAGTCTAAGCAAAAATGCTTCTGCTTTTCCAGTGCTGACTGAAATCCCATTGGTGAGGCATATGGCTCTCTTTGCCTTTTTTACAGCCAAGAACAGCCAGCCAAAGATTCAAGCATTGTTCTTTAGGTTTTTATTCTGCTCTTTAGTTTTTATTAGCAAACTTGCTTTCAAATGAAATCTTACTTAGGCTAAACTTGCTAACCATATGGGGAATAGTACTTCTAGTTCATCCAGAAGTGAAATTCTTTTACCACCACCAGACCTAGTTTTTGCACAGGTAGTACAGTGTCATCTACACTACTTCTGGTATTTCCATGTTGGCTGAGCAGCTCTTAGAAAAAATTTGTGCATGTTTGTGACAGGGATGGAAACCACTCCTAATATAACTGGGAAACACTTGGTATTGAGAAAGGGCATGGTCAGCAAAGCAAGGCAGTTCATCAGGCCTTTATATTTTGTGGAGCCATGGAGGATTCTTTTATTCTGCAGCCTGCCATTCAGGGGTGTAGGTGCATATTCCTACTGCCATTCAGGGGTATAGGTGCATATTCCTGCTGCCATTCAGGGGTGTAGGTGCATATTCCTACTGGAGATGCACACAGTGTCTGGCTCTTTATCAATCTGTGGAGATCCTCAGCCTTTGATTGGACCAATGGGTGTCATCTCTACTACAAAATTTTTAGGGAAAGGGAATTTAGTGAATGGGGCTGTCTCCAAAGCATCTCATACTAAAAGAGTTTCCTGGATTGCCTTAACTGTTAGGTAAGGAGCAGAGAGTGTTCCCTTTTTGCATTTGGAGGAATGAAAGAATAAAGTGCCAAACACTATTCCATGCTTTGGGCAATACTTGGGCAATGTGAACAGACTGAACCCTTAAATGCATTGTTGTTAATATTTTTAGTGGCTTAGTGTTTGAGGAGTCTGGATGCAAGTAGTACTTTTGAGAGGCTTTTATTTGTGTCTTTGTTTTATTTTTAATTTTTTTTAACTGTGGCTTTAGAGTTGTTGCTATCCAGGTGAAATATGTTCAGTGTTTTAGAGCAACATGTGTACAGATGGCTGATGTTTCAGTTGTCTGCAGATACAAACTCTGTTGCTTTGCTTCATAAATGAGCCTTTCAAGCAATTATTCCCTTTGAAGCTATTAAAACTCTAAGACCATAGATTATGTGGTAATAAAGGCAGTAGGTTGGATTTTTTAGAAATACAGCTATATCGATATGCACATTCACTGTTTTATTCAGATTTAAAGGCTCTTTGATACTTCTTTCTTTGTGGTTTTATCTCCTAATATATTTGAGAAACATTTCTCTTTACATGAGCAAAATGTCTGTAGAGGAGGTGCTGTACCAAAAATGGACTGTTATGGCAGCTACTGAGTCCAGCTAAAAACCTGAAATAGCTGGCAGTGAAATGACATTGGTAAGCAGGATTATCCATGTATCTACTAATAATGTAAAGTAAATGACGTCACACTCAGCTGAAATCTGTTCCCATCTGTGGGAAATGCTTCTGTTTTTGTCTGCTCCATTGGTGCAGTGTGCTGATGCAGAAGATGGTGAAGATGTGAAGAAGATGGTGGTGCCAGAGCTGGCAGCAGCATCGTGGCACACTTTCAGTGTCAGCTCTGGCTGTAAGGAGATAACAATTGGATGGTACTGGTTGCTGTTATTACTGACTAAATGTGCTGATGTTTTGTTTTAATCCTATCTACCCACTTCTAGTGAACAAACAAAACTTTTTCTAACACTTCCATTTTATAGCAGTATTGAACACACTACTAAATTATTATATATAATAAAATAGTAATAATATTTTAGAATAATATAATAATGATATATTGTGGTGTTAACTGCTGCACTCTGTTTTAAAGTGATTTCCATAAAAATTCTTTAAAAGAAAAAGTGGTTACTCAAATAGGTATTTTTAAACTCCTGATTTGACTAGTATTGAGTAACAGATTGTTCTAGATGGGAAAAACTAGCTACCTTTATTGTGTTTCTTATGGTAGTGTTCTTATTTAACTTGAGGTCATCTTTAGTTTTATGATACTCTTGCTGTAGTAAGATTTCTGCTTAAGATCAGTTGTTTCTGAAGAAGTGATCTTAAAATTCTGTTTTGTCCCTGTTCATGTTGATACCACTTGAAGAGTGATATGTTCAGAGGATAAATTGCTGATGAAGTTTAGAAATACATTGGGTTTTTTTTCTTTATAGAAGTGATGCTACCTGACAGAATGAATGGAAAGGTGTAGCTGAAAAATCTGTAAAATGAAAGACTCAAGCTGTTTCCCTTTCATTTGCTTCATTGCTAGACATTTACATGAGCAGGCTTCTAATAGTTATTTAAATAACTTTGGAGCGCTCTTTTTAGAATTATGGGGAGGTGCACAGGTGACCAGTAACTGGTGGGGTTATTATGCATGTCAGACAGTTGATGGTGGTTATGATGTTCAGGAACCTCTTCTGTATCATCTCTTTGAACAAACCTTTTCCACCCTTAAAAAGGCTATTTTATGGCTTAAAGGATGAACAAAGGCTTTTCTTATCTCTGATACTTAATAATTATAATTTCAGCCAGAGCAAGGGAAGGTGGGAGACATCAGAGCTGGTGTGCTACTGAGTTTTCCACAGGGACAAAAATCAATTCAATGAATTCCCACTTTTCCTCCATTTCTAAATATTGCTGTTGCAGAGTTCTAGCAAAAGGAGATGAAATTTTGTAAGTCAGTGTTGTCTTGAAATTCTTTTGGAAGGAAATTTCTGATAATCTGATAAAAGTAGATGATTGTGATTAATTACTGATAGATTCAGAGGCTTTTCAAGTGTGATAGCACTGCCAGCACTCTTTTCTGGTGTGGACAGGCTGCAGGACTGGTTTGACTTGTAGAAGAACCAGAACAACTGGATTTACATTATCTGTTAGAAACAGTCTTACAAAACAGTTTGTTGTCTTTAGGGCATCCACCCTTTTCTGTTCACGTTGTTCTAGTTTTGCCTATCATGAAACTTCCTCCAAGGAACACATAACACTGATTTTTTTTTTTTAATGCTAGAGAGCAGGATTTTTTCTGTAAGGTTGGCTGCATTGTTCTGATGATGTATTGTCACGTTTTGATATATAGTGTGGAACAGATCCTGAAGGCTCTCTCTGTTTTCCAATAGGTTGGTGTTTGGGATGCTGTACCCTGCATACTACTCATACAAAGCTGTGAAGACAAAAAATGTGAAGGAATATGTAAGTCTCATTCCTTTTAATTGTTTAATTACACACCTCTGCTGATAGAGATCTGTGACATTTTCATTGTGTAGCAAATCATGTGAAAGCTTGAATTGACTGTCTTACAGTTAGGTACAACATTTGTGTGACCCTAGTGGTAATCCTCTGATTTTGTTTGAGGGCTAAAGTTAAGGTATCTCATACTTTACATAGTTTTATGCTGAAACATGTTCAACACACTATGCTGTAGTGTGATTTTTTTAAAGAGTATTTTTAATGTAAACCTTAAAGTCTTGGTTCCATTTCAGCAAAGAAATAATGCACTTTTAGGCAGGGGGTAGAATGAAAGTTTCCTAATTCTGCCAACACCTCAAGTGTAAGTATTGACAAATTGATTCATAGTGACCTCTAGAAGAGCAGCAGCAGCTTAATATCATTGTATGGAGCTCAACAGGGGACTCAGAATCTACCTAAAAAAAGGTTAGTTCTTGTTAATCTATTTTTCCTAAAAGAGGAGAAAAAATGTAACCAAGGAAGGAAAAGATTTGGTTAAGGTGGTGTGGAGAAAAGAAGCAGAACAGACAGAAGAGAAAGATTGAGAAAAACACAATTATAGTTACTTCAGTTTTTAATTAAGCTATTAAATTATTGACTTGTCAGTGTGAGCAATGAGATAATCATGGGAATGTTAGCCAGCTGCAGTCACAAGGAGCTTTAGTCACTGTGCTACTTCCCTGTTTTAAGAGACAGCCTGGCTTGATTTCAGCAGGTAACCTGTCCTGAATCCTGGCCATAACTCCTCAGGGTGGGGTCAGGGCCAGCAGTGACTCTGAACTCAGCAGCCAGAGATGTGACCCAGGGCTCTTGTCTGCTGTGTGATGTCTCCACTTTGTACCTGGTTGTAGTTGTAAACTGTAATTGGTAGTTGGTAGCTGTAAACTGTAGTTGCTAGCTGTTGTTCCTCCCCTTGAATGTCTCAATTTAGCCTCATCACCCTGTTGAGGCCTCAAAGGACATCATATTTGTACTTCTGATTTCTGGGTACAAGCTGATGGGAGCTCATTTGTGAGGCAGAGCTGGTGCCTGCCAGAGCTAAACTCATGGGAGAAAAAAATCACCAAAACTAAGAGGAGAATTTTCTCTGTCTCATTCTTGTGTTACTCTGTCAGGGAAGTCCATAATGCAAGAAATTTATAATCTGCTTTTTCTCCCTGCGCCTTCAAAACAGATCCACTGAGTAGGCCATAGTGGTTTCCAACCTAAATAAAGAAAATCACTTTAAGAGGTTGCCATTGCCTCTTGCACTGTTTTCTAGCAAAAGAGAAGCAATATTTTAGAGTGCTGAGATATTTTTCTCACCTCAGTTGTCCAGTTAGCCATGACCTATCTTTCTTGGGCGTCCTTACACAGGGTCCCTGCTTGTAGGGCCTGGAGTTATATTTTTTCAGTTCTTTTAGTGTGAACCTGTGGTCTTTGAACAATCCCATAACTTGCAGTCACATAGAAAACATTCATGGGGCCAAGATGAATCAGAGCCATCGCAGTGACGTTTTCATTAGCAGGGCATGACAGTGATTCATCAGTGAGTTACCACTCCATTGCTGCCTGGGCTCACTGTCCTGATAGGGGGTGATCCATGGCTGTCATTTTCCCAGCTGGGTCATTTCTTTCTCTGAAAGATTTAGATTTAAATGCAGCTTTGCAAATGGCACAGTTTTGCTGCCACTCACATCGTGGCCCAAGCACAACTTCCTTTCCAGGGTTTTGTGTGGCTCAGGAGCCATCTGTGTTGCTGAACTTGGAGCTTTTTAACACTAAAATATTTTACTCACCACTACTTCCACCACTAAAAAGCAAGCAAACAAAAAGAATAGGCATGCTGACTTGTTGTGTAGGTCATGATGCAGCAAATTAATCAAAGATTATTTCTGAGGGATAAAGTGTTGAGCTGACTGTGATAATTTAAAAGACTTACAGAATTCAGTGCTAAAAATTAGAATCTGTGCCTCTGAGGGGATTTATTTGTTCTTGTAATTACCCTGGTTTAGTGGAGTTGACTAAGATATTTGAGACTTTTTTTTTTCACTGTGTTGCACCGAAGTACTTGAAATCTGAAATGTAGTTTATAGGTTTGAACACACCAGCCTTTTAAATCCTGGCTTCAAAATCCTGACCTGAAAGAATGTGCTTCAGACAGAGCCAGCAAAGATGAGCTTAACACTTGGATGCTAGGAAAAAAAACCCTCAATGAAACAAATATGTAATCACTCTTTTAACATAAAAAATAAAACTCAGTCAAAGCTTCTGTTACTTGGAGTAGATGACAGTGTTCTGGGTAGTGTGAAATCTGACCTGCCATTTTTCATGTCCTTTTTTTCTTTTTTCCTGGTGTGAAAACCCCTCTAAGTCACTCAGGTTCATTTGTCAGGGATACTTGTGGTGCCTACTGCATTAGTTGTACTAGAATATGATTTGTGTTTTATAGAATCTTTGCCCAGTCCTCAGCAGGACTCCTGGCACATCTCGTGTGCCCTTCTGCAGGGCTTTTTATACTGTTCCTAGAGCCCAGGAGAAATTCCACTTCCACTCTTGTGCTTAATTGGGTAAATAGGTGTTGATTAAAGAAAGTATAGGATAAAGCATTTTGGGGAAAAATACAGTCTTGTGTGGCATCTTAAAAATTGCATTGCATTATGCCTAAGCTAATGGGGCAAGGTTGGATTAAATTTTGTTTTATTCAGGTGTTGACTCAGGTTCATGGAAGGGTCACCAGTCTAAATGTCACATGGCCTGTCAGTAATGACTTCAGCTGCTGTGTACATTTGTCTTCGTTTATTCAAGCCTAAAATATCTAAATCCTCTGAGAGACTGAAGTGAAGAATGTTATCACATGACTGAGTTTCTTTTCAGACTGAAACACTGAAAAGCATTTAAGATAAATGGGTCTCAGGTTCTGACAGAGGAAGTGGTTTTAAACTGTAATGCACATCCATGAAATAGGCAGCAGTGTATCATTAGGTTTTGAGTAGTTATTTAAATCCACTTCAAAAAAGATTGTTTTAAAAGTGAAGATTAAATCTGAGCCACATCCTCTGTGGGGAGGTGTGTGTGTATATATATCCTCCCTTTGAAAGACAGCACCATGAATTTAGGGCTCAAACTAGGCTCTAACAATTTTGGTGGTTTTGTTTTATTCTTTGCTGGTTTGGTTTGTTTGGGTTTTTGTTTGTTTTTAAATGGTTTTGTGTTGTTGCAGGGTTTTGGGTTTTTTTTTCTAGGAATTTAAAGAACATGTGGATGTTCAGTTTGTACAAATAATCAGTGGTGGTTTGCAGTGACCCATTTTGGAAATACATTGCATTTGGCATCTGATAGCTTAGGGAAGATAAATGCATGGGAACTATTTCTGTAGTATTTATTCTGACAGATGTAATCAGCTTAGGCAACCAAATTTGAGCAAATGCTCAAGAAAAATGAGAGTCTCTTAACTGTTATAGAACAAACTACTGTTGAATGTCTTGCTTTGACAACTCTGAACACACTGTACAGTGTTCAGTGTGTTATGTGTAGAGGTGAAATCTAAGCTGTCAGTGAAGATGGTGTTTTTATTTCCAGGTTCGCTGGATGATGTACTGGATTGTGTTTGCTCTTTACACAGTGACTGAAACAATAACTGACCTAACAGTCTCTTGGTAAGACCCTGCTTTTTATCAACTCTAGAGGAAACTTTGTTTGTTTCTGATGTTTTTTAATTTGTACTTACTTATTTTGTGTAAAGAAGTTGTGCTTGTTGAATAGCCCTTTTTACAGGAAAGTATCTTGGTGTGTAGATGAACAGCAGCTGTACAGTGTCACTTGAATTAGGGACTGCAACATTTCCAGCTTCACTGTAGAAGCTGAACAGGGGAATGGAACTCTTAAAAGGATGGCAGGAATGTATAATGAAAAGCAGGTATATTATCTGTTGTCATTTCTTCAATGACAGTAGTCCATAAATCCATAACTCATTTATTTTTTATCTAGTGTAACTTCTTGTATTTGAGGAATCTTATCTGCTAATATAATTGTGTTTTTTTAAAAAATATCTCTTCATAATGGCTTCATGATATCTCTTTATAATTACTGTGCATTTTCTTACTGCAGTTGTTGATTTTGTGCAACCTTTAACTTGTCTGTAGGTTTCCACTGTACTATGAACTGAAGATAGCTTTTGTCATCTGGCTCCTTTCCCCATATACTAGAGGGGCAAGTTTAATCTACAGAAAATTCCTCCACCCACTGCTTTCTTCTAAAGAAAGGGTAAGAAATTACTTCTCAGATTTTTAATGCCTAATATGGAAACGCCATATGCTGAAATAAAAGCTGTTGCTGGATACACTACAAAAGCAGAGCAGCTTGTTACTGTCTTGCCTGGCAGCACCAATTTGGACTAGCAGAGGCAAGTGCACATGACTGTCCCTGTCTGTGCTTCTGGTTAAGTGGTCTGAGCAGACAAGTCCTGCTTCCATTGCCATGAGAGTTTGGTGTTCCCTGCTCTGCCTGAGGCACTCTGAGCAGCCCAGTTGAATGGAAATGATGCACCTTGAATTTCTGTGGAAACCCAGGGCACCAGGAATATTTCTCTGTCTGCTCTGGGGTGCCCCTGCCCCCCAGGGGAGCACTGGCTTTGACCTTCATTCATGGAGAAAGTTTCCTAAACTTCAAGATAAACTAGAGCCCACAAAAGTGTGAAATAGGTTATAAGAAGTAGTGTAGGTGTATCACTTAGTGAGAAATTTAGGTTTTGGGATTTTTAGTATGTTGTGGATGGAAGCAAGATGGAAGGCACAGGATGTCATCCTGGGTTTCTTATTCATGCTTCTTCCTTCCCTTCATAGGTTTGAGTAGCATTTGGTAATTAGGCCAAATCTGCATTGCAGCTCTTTAGGATCAGTTCCTGAATTAAAAGAAAAAATAATCTAAGTGTCAATTCTTAATTAGACTGTTTAGTCTTAAAATACCTTGTAACAAAAAATTGATGACTGATTTGTGCCTTCTAATGAAAAGCTGCCAAACTCACAAGAATGAAACTGTTTTTCTAATAACAAATAATAAACACTTAGGTCCAAACACAAATTGCTGTCTCAAGTACCTTCAGTGCAAACCCAAGAAAGCCAACAACTAATACCCCTGTGTAAAATAGCAATGCTTGCAGTAGTGCTGCAAGCACATGTTCAGTACTCCCTGCACAGAAGCATGAACACAGCTTTACTAAAAGCTGTTGATGTGAACATTTTTTCCTAGCATAAACTAGTAATAACACTTCTCAGGATGATTGACATCAATGACTTTTTTTGGTTTGCCAACTGACAAGATAAGAGGAGAGACTTGTTACTGAGTTTGAAGGATAGACCAGTCTGCAGCAGTAAATACCCAAACATAAAAATAGCTAGAAGATGGTTAGCTTTAGTCCAAGAATGACAGGGACACAGCTCTGCTTAGCTCTTTTTCAGCATCAGTTTGGATGTGTGGAAAGAGCAATTAGCCAGGGTGTGAAGACAAGCACTGAGAAACCTCACACTAGAGAAAATAGCATTTCTAAAGGTCAGTTCATAAGGCTAGACTTGGCCTTTATGAGGCAAAGCAAGTAGCTGACAAGATCGTCACTGATAGGAGCAGTAAGGTCATCTTGACCTTCTGAAGGTTGTGCTGGGAACAATTTGCAGCTTGGTAAGGTGAGGAGATCCTTCCCTGTAGTCTCCAAGCTGTTGAGAAGCACCTTAGAGATTTTTATCTTCAGCTCCAGGCCTTTACCCGAGCTGGAGATAAATGCCATGCCTGTATTGTCCTTGGAACTTAACTTTGGGAGCTCTTTCTAAGTTGGCTCTGTATTTCCAGGGAGCTTGTGTTAGAGGATGTTATTTCTTGAAAAGCTTGTGTCCACCAAGTTAAGCTCACTCTCTGTCAGGAACTTGTTGCAATGTTTCTGAGCTGTACAAAAGTGATCTGCTTTATCTGCTTGTTTGACCACATATAATCCTTTTTTTAAAGGAGAGAATTGTAATGAATGAAACATCTGAATACAAAGATATATCCCATTAAATATTTTCTTAAATATTTCTTCTGTCTTCCTTTACTGATGGAAAAATAATAATACTGTGGAGTAATTTTGCTCTCTTATGAGCAGCCTTCTAAAATGTAAGTATGTTTTTCTTTTAGGAGATTGATGAGTACATAGTCCAAGCCAAAGAAAGAGGCTATGAGACCATGGTGAATTTTGGAAGGCAAGGGTTGAATTTGGCAGCAACTGCTGCAGTGACAGCAGCTGTAAAGGTAAGTGTCTGCTTGCATTAATTGCTTTTGAGTTTGATATAGAATAGTGCAGTTGTACTGAGAATTTAGCACTCTTATATAAAAAAGGTAAATTCTGCAAGTGTGCTGAAAACCTGGAGCACAATTAAAGGCTTGCAGCCCTCTCCTCCTTATACTGTGTTTGTTTAAGATGGTTTGTAGTTATTTCTTGGGTGATCAGATCAGTTTACTCTAATTCAAAAGGTACCATTCAGTTTTCTGTGCAGGCTTTTAATAAAGGTGACCATTGTTTCTTTTCTGTCTCTGTGGTGCTTTCTTGTTGATAAACAAACTTTTGAAAGGATTTCTGGCTTTTCTGCTGTTTTTCTCCAATCAATCTGAGGTAATGCTACATATGAATTAAGGCATGAAAGACTACTACCATGGTTAAAAATTCTCTTGACTCAATTAACCTGTTTGCAACTTGTTGGGTGAATTATTAAATTAATATACTAAGCATAAGCCTGCCTATTGGTGTTTAGCATACACTTGCTTTGTCATTGTTTTCCATTAAATTATGGAGTCATCTGTTGTTTTTCCTACAAAACTCTTCACCTTCAGTATTTCAGAGAGCTCTGGGTGTAGGAAGACAAAATACAAGCTTATATATCAGATTCTAAGCAAGTTGTGCACCACTGAAAGGAATATACTCCAGACAATATGTATCCTACCTAAGAGTAATTTAAGCAAAACCAAAAAAAACCAAAACCAAAAAAAAAAAAAAAAAAGAAAAGAAAAAAAAAAAAAAAAAAGAAAAGAAAAAAAAAAAAGAAAAGGTGTATGTCCAAGTGAAATCACAGGTTTAAGGCAATCAGGATTAATTTCTTCCTGGGAATAAATGGAGCCATTGTGCTCATAGTAACAGCACTGACACCCTGAGCACTGTCAGCTGTCAGTAGATAACAGAAGACAGTGTAGAGATCCCTGGCTGTCAGAGTTGAGTAAGTACAGCTGACATTTAGCTTAAATGTTTGGGCTTCTATGTGAACTTCCTGCATTATAAATAAAAGGCATTCCTAAAAATTACATTTTCACATGCTACCTCAAAAAGCTTTGCAAAAGAAGTCATGCATTGTTTGTTCATTTTCTCTCTTTTTAAAGATATGTGTGGGTGGTAGCATTATGACTTTTTGTTTTTAAATATGGTCATAATGAGCCTGAAATACTAAGAAAGTGATTAAATTTGATCACTGTAGGGGTTTTTTGTTATTCAAATTCTTAATATTGCCATGAGACATGAAATAATTTAGAATGCAATAGAGTGCACCTCCAAAGGAATGAAAGTATCCAGAGTGAAAATAGGTTATTTAAATAAACCAAATAAACCCAACAAACAAACACTCCAAGTGCTCTACTGGGAGAAAAAGTTTAATTGCTAAATGCTAAAATGCAAATTCTTTGTATTACACATTTATTACAATAAGCACCTGTAAGAATTCTTATGCTTTGTGTGTGCCCCTTATGTTTGGATATTTCCTTGTTAATTTTTAGGGTGTAGCAGAAATATTGTAAAATAAGTAACACCAGTATCTCCTCCCACTTTCTTCTGAAATAATGAATAACTTTTTCTGAAGTGTCTGTGTTTAGATTTCATTGCTATTCAGCTGTGACTGGCAAGATGCCTGCTCCATTTGTTAAAACTTGTTAAACATGCTCATGAATATTTGTACAGAATTAGTTCCGTGCACATCAGATGCTTGGGAAAAACAACCACCACAATACCATAGACCTAAAATAGGCATGATTTTTAAACAGCATGAAAGAGGAGACTCACTGAAGAAAATCTTTATTTTGGCACGTTAAGCCCTTTGGGTTTGTCATTCCAAAATGCTGAGCGTGCCTGCTCCATGCAGGCAAATGGACTCAGTGCATGTGTTCTTGATTTTGTTCCCTGTTTTTCAGGAGTTGACTGCTGCCTCCAGCAGGTGAAAAGATTATCCCTTCACCAGGAGCTGGTGGAGCATGCTATAGGATTTCAGGAACAAAACTGTAGTAGTGAGATCAGTCTTGATGGGAAAGAGGGCACACTTTCATCACTATTCTTTTTTTTAATAGAGCACACATGCTTATTCTGACATGGCAGATCTCAAATTAGGAGAGGGGGAGAGACTAAACGTGTGCAAGGTTAAACCTATGTCAAAAGACACTAAAGTGTCCAAGAAAACTGCTTATGCTGACTTTTGGAGAGTGTTAAAATGGATTGGAAACTTGCTGAAATATTTGGAATATAAAATGTGGGAGAGAGTGATTTTCTTCAAGGGTTGTCACCGGAATAGGGGATTACCATTAAAAGGCTTGTTGGCTCTGTTAGGGAGGTTGGAGCAGCCAGCCAGGTCAGTCTGCTGAAATTTGGCATAGATTTAAACCTGCTCCCCTATAGTTAAATTTAAATGTATTTGGCAGGAGTAGTGGCTTATAGCTTGCATTCTCATATTGATCTTTTTAGCTGGTAGTATTTAGCCACTGTTCATATAAAATGTAGTGTTTCAAAACCTGCTAAATAGCATATATTGCCAAAATAAATGGTGTTGAAATAGTATGTCAGAAAACAAATCTTTGTAAAATCCTGATTTCTGGAGATTTGGAGATGAAAAATAATCTGTGTTAAATTTTTTTTCTTTATACTGAAGGAAATTTTTATTAGTAAAAGAATCAGAATCAAGATGCCTTAATAGGCTCAGTAGTTTATGGATTTGGGGAAATGATATCCACAACATTTAAGTTCCAGTGATACATCTGCTTTTCAGGTCTTCTGAGGTGATGGTTACCTCTAAGTTTCAATTTCAGCCAACCCATGAATTCAGATTTCTTGAGCTGCTAGTGAAACCTGGTGTCCTTATCACTCTGAGCAGGGGAACTGCTACTTAAGCTGTGAAATACTCTGTCCCCCTTTATGAGGTCACACAAGCAGTGTTCATTTGTAAAGTGCTGGTGATAGTATGTTTTGAGGGCTGTGTCGCAGATATCTTTTATGAAAAATCCTTTCCTTAGGATTTTTTCTCCTGAGGAGCTGAGAGGCCTCAGGAACAAGATGTAAACATTGATTATCTGCTGCTGTGGAATGCAACAGGGGCATCTGTGATTGGTCTCATGTGGCTGTTTCTAATTAATGGCCAATCACAGTCTGGCTGTCTGGACTGTCTTGGTCAGTCACAAGCCTTTGTTATCATTCTTTTTCTATGATGAAATCCTTTCTTCTGTTCTTTTAGTGTAGTTTTAATGTAATATATATAATAAAATAATAAATCAAGCTTTCTGAAACATGGAGTCAGATCCTTGTCTCTTCCCTCATCCTCAGACCCCTGTGAGCACCATCACAGCGCTGTGTTTGCTGAGTGCCTTCTGGTCATCCTGAGTCTGTTCTGCTGCCTTTTTGCTGCTGGAGTGTTTTTCTCCTGGCCTTGCTCACCCTTCCCCTTACCCCACTCAGGGCAGGCAGAGGAAGGAGCTGTGCTGCAGCCAGCTGTGGCACACAGCCAGGATCACTCTGGGGAGCAGCAGTGCTGTCATCCTCCTCCCTGCTGGGCTGCCTGGCGTGCTGCAGGGGTCACTGACGGGACAGCAGTCCCTGGGCAGGCTCACAGGGAGCAGCAGTCATTCCCTGTCAGCTTGGATGGGATCAGGGAGAGAACAGCTGAGAATGTGGGTGCTGCATGCACTGGGAACGTGTCCAAGGCAGGCAGGCAGCTCCAGTCAGTGATCCTGCCCCCTGAGGGCTGCAAGTGCCATTGAACGGCAGCGTCCCTGAGGCACACAGTGTGGGGTTTGTTTACAGCCACTTCCATAAAAGTACATGCTCAATAACAGAATGGAAAATGGCATTTCATATATGAGGGTCAGCTGATGAGACTAATAGCTTACTAGAGGCTGAGTAGTCTTGAAAGGAGACCCTTAAATGGGCTATGTTTATTTCAAAGAATTTATTTAGAAGCATATTACAACTTTCATTGGTGTCTCACATTGGTTACTGCTAATGCACGTGGACTCTAAAACATGCATTAGTATGTTTTAGGAAATGCTATTGAATAATGAAGAAAAATCATTCTTTAGGACTTGAATTTTGTTTAAGATAACACACAGACTTCACAGTTCATCTCTCTTCTGTGTTTGTCTACTTAGAAATTCTAGTGCTGAAGCTACGTGATTTATTTTCTCTATCCCTGGCACTGTGATTGTAAATGTATGTGTCTCAATCTTTTGGGCTGTAATTTAGTTCCCAGCCTCTGGGCTGAGTGCAGCCTGGTGTATTCCTTCCTTACTGGCAGGGACTGGTGATGTGATGGGCCACCAGTGGTAACTGCTCTGCCACCTTCTCCTGGGAGAGAGAATCTGGGGAGAGGTGATGGCTGCTGCCACATCCATGGCATGGCAGTGGAGGCAGGAGATCCTCTTCAGCTCCACCTACACCTAAATTGCTCTGCTTGTAGGGCAAACATGTTGCTTTCAAGCTGTAACTCTTTGACCTTTCAAACAAAATAGTAAAGCTCTTAAAGCGTTATTATTCCAAATGGGAATGTTACTCTCACATTTCCTGCTGTAAAGGGTATTTAATCTCACGTTTCCTGCAGTAGGAAGGAATTTAATATTTTTCAGCCAGACTTTCATCCTGAGCTGATAGTAATCCAGATCTACACAGAATGCTTTGTTTCAGCAGAAAGCAATTAACTGCTGGTTTTGGGCATGGGGGTGGAAGAATCTTCTGAAGTGTGAGCACAGTGCTATGCACGCTCCCACAGAACACCTTGAAATTGGTCCTTCAGTCCGTGCAGTGGAGTTCAAGCAGAAATCAGTCTTGATTTGGCTAGACTGGATGTTCCCAGGGGTGGGACAGGGACTGGGGGCCCTGTAGGGAGTAGCTGCACAGGGTTGGTGCCATGTGTGATGGGGACTGTCCAGCACAGCAGTGCTTGTGCAGCTCCCATTCTACTGTGACTCCCAGGCATGTGTGCTGCATCTTTATTTGTGTATATATCCCTTCAAACTTCTCAATGTTTGCCGTGTGTAACTTGAGTAAAACTTTCCATCTTGGCAAGTAGTTTTGGAATGAAGGGCCCATTGTGTAAATCCCTGCCGTGCTCCCTGAGTGAGGCAGTGCTCCACAGGAGCTCCAGCTCAACCATGCAGTTTGGTTAGGGGCACAGTGTTATTTTATGGCGCATACTTGACTTTTTTTCCTCCTTTGAAAAACAAAATTCTGTATCCAAAAGCTGCACTGGAAAATAGGGCTGAATGTTCCTAGCTTGGATCTAGTCCTCTGTCCACAGTGGAATAAGAAATATAGGCTTGTAATGTGAATTCTTAATATGTTAGTTGTTATAATCCTTATTGCATTATTCTATACAATTTCCAAATGTCTTTTTGTAGTATATCACATGATGAATGAACTTGCTGGGCAGCTGTTAAACAAGTGTGTCTTTCTATACTTTGCTGCTGGCCAAAACCAGCTTCTGTCCCTGTTTTAAGTAGAGTCTGTTCACTCTTGGTGAGTGGAATTGTACTGAATTTGTATGGATTCTGCTGAGAGCCAGCTAGGTCCATTTTACATATTCAGTAAAATATTTCAGTGTTCAGTGACTGAGACTTGAGTCCTGTTCAACCTCTTAAAGCATTGAACACAGCCTGATGAACACTCTTGTATCTTACAGCAGAGTGATATATTTACTGTAAGCTATTACTTGTCAAAAGAAGCAGCTCTTTCTGCAGTTCTCTTCTCCATGTCCTAGCAGCTGATAAAGGTCTCAGGCATAGTTGGTTCCTGGTGTAGTTTACTTGAAATGCTTTTCAGTGCAGTAGTGGAAGGGCAGGATTGTTTCTGCCTTAGGAGAGACTTTAGGAGACCTGCCTCAAATGAGCCATCTTGGGGAATAAATTTGACTTTGGGATTTTTACAATCTTTAATACAGACACTGTGCAGTGTTCATAGTGCATTGTAGCTCAAAGACAAGATGTACTTCAGTTTGTGAGAACTGAGTCATCCTACAAGTATGTGGGAAGAGAAGTTAAGGCTTCTACTTCTCTTACAAGAAACCTTTTCTTTGTTGTTTGGTGACAATGATTGGGTAAGAATTATCATAGGTTTGTTGTGCTTGAGTAGAATACTGTCCACTGTCTTAATTTTATATGCTGTACTAATAACTAGTCATCAGAAAATTAATATTAGGTTTCAGGCACTTTTCCCCCTGCCTTTTGGTACCCACACAAACTTCAGGAATTTTAATTCAACTGTCTGTTCACTTTACATGGCTATTTTTAATGTGGACTAATTCAGTGTGCTGGTGTACCAACTGCAAAAACAGTTGTCATGAGAATGGGAGCAAATGGCTGTGGCCAGCAGTGCCAGAATTGCCTTCTGCCGGTGCTGTTGCAGAGAAAGGTGAATGGAATTGTACCCAGGTTTCTGCTCCTGCTAGCTAGCATGCTGGTCAAATGAAGAATTTTACTTAAAAGCTTCATTTGTAAGAATGAAACAAAGTCTTTAACACTTGCTTGAAGTGGAATTCATACACGGGCTTGTCAACCTTTCCCTGAAATGGTTATTTTTTGCCTTATGCCAAGAGATGGAAGAATTAAATGTTATTTTAACATGACTTTGAGTACTTGTTCTCGTGGTCTTATTCTTTTAGTTGCTTATGCAATAAATTAATCTTTAATACTTTAATAATAACATCATCTGATTGAAGATGAAAGAGCTGCTGGATGACCTTTCTTTCCAACAGGGAAACTTCCATATGTTCCACATGGAAAAAAAGGGAAGACAGTTGGAGGAGGAGTACTTGATGTTTATGTGTGATTAACTATTCTCCTGTGAGGCATTAGATTTGGGGCTGCTATTATGTCAGTAAAGCTGTATTAGTAAGAGGCACTGCTAGCCTGGAGTCCAGGCAGGACCTCTTTGGTTTGTGGTTTCAAGTTTCTGTCAACTGGAGCTGCTTTTATAGTGCTGCCAGTTTCTCAGTTATTTGAGTTAATGTTACAGAGTGTATTTTTAACACTTTTCTCCTTAACCTTATTGAAATTTGTGGAGGATAAAATATAAAATAGCAGAAAACTGTTTTCAACCATACTCTTTAAAGTGGAAGTGTTACTGTCATGCCACCTTGAACTGCCATGTTTGAAGTGAACATTTCTGATGTGTGTTTCTTTTAAACACTTACCCTCAGCCTTTATTTGCTCAGATGAAAGGGGTGAAATGCTGCATTTGTAATTAAGCTGCCAGCTTGTGTAACTTTGTCATCTGGGAGCAATGTGGGTAAAAGCAATACCTTTACAAGTGTAAAGCAACTGCATGTGTCTGTTCAATGGGTTTTGTTGTGCAGCAAGGAAGCATGGGCTTAAACATCTTAACCCAAGCTGAGCAGTAAAGTTAAACCTCTGCCTGGATTCCAAAGATATTGTTGTTGTATTTCAGAGCCAAGGTGCAATAACTGAGAAACTGAGAAGTTTCAGTATGCATGATTTGACTACTATACAAGGAGATGAGCCTGTTGGACAGAGAGCTTATCAGACATTGCCAGAAGCTAAGAAGAAAACCAGAGCCTCTACAAGTGAATCTTCAGGTATGTATCTTTTTTTCTTCCCTACCTAAAAGAACAATTCTCCCAAAGCACAAGGGCAATAGCAGAAACACATTCACCCCATTTCTAAATGGAAAAGGCCTCAAAGAATTCCAGTACACTTAAACAGAGTACACTCAAGCAAAGTAAATTATGACAGTTAAGAAATCCTTCCTGAATTACTTTCTTCTCACAGCCACTCTCAGTGTAATCATGCTGTATTCATTGCTCCTGTCCTTGCCAATTGCCTACAAGAATTTATTACCAAAGTAAAACTTAATTGGAAGTCAAACGTTTTGTGATTAAGTGGAGTTTCTGTGACAAATGTACAAGAAGTTAAACATGAAAACATATGGAAGCTGAGTAAATAGAAGAGAAAATTAATAGAAATTAATTCACCAGGCTTGTAGTAATAGATCAAAATGTAAAATTGCTTATGGTGATAGGAGTAATAAAGGCATCAAGTTTTCATAATGGACTGATGCCAGTCAGCACTTGAAAGATGGTGTGTGGTCACCAGTATATGGTTTTGTTCAGAGATACTGTTGTTTCATTATTCTATTACATGTACTGTTATTGTCATCATCACTTTGCTATTGAGCTTGTCATGCTTGAAGGAAGGTTTTGCTGGTAGCCTGGTGACTCCACCTTTTTAAATGGCAAGGCTGTGATGTCAAGGAGCTGATATTTCCCACAAAAGAAGTAGATCTGGGCTATTTCTTTTCACCTAAGCCTGTCATTCCTTCTTATCCCTCTGTTTTGGGGGAGGAGTAGTGCTTGTGGGGCCCAAGGGATTCCATGGGTAGTGTGGCAGCCCATGAAGTTTGTAAGGAATAGATGGCCAGCTGAAGGGAGCTAAGCTGACTTGCACATTGTTTCCAAAGGTATCCTGTGCAGGGCAGTGTGAGCTGGAGCTGCTGGCTGCAGAGAAAGCAAAGAATTCATGAAGAGCTGCACTAGAGATGGTGTCACTGCAGCTGTTGTGCAGGGTCTGTTCCTCATTAAATCAGCATTACCTACCTAGCTGAAATAGCTTGAAAATGCTCTAAATTTATTTTTTTTTTAATGCTTCAATTTATACTACATAAATAATCACTGATTGTGAGATTCAATCTTAAACGTCAAAAAGCTTTCTTACAGCTAGTTGAATTTAATTAATTGTTTCTGCTCCTGGTCTGATATCTGGCATACACCTCCCATGTTTTCTTTGAGTTTTCTGCAGCATTAGGGACTTTAAAAAGATCAAAAGTGCACATAGATTTAGGAACACTGCATCAATATTCTGCTGTGCTTAGCACAATCTTATTTTTTGTGGTCTGAGCTGGGAGTTCTCTGCAAATTGCAGGACATGGATCATAGGGTGGTGCTGAGCTGGCAGTGAAAAAGGGAATGCTCTGATGGGATGCTGATGCATCACATCTTACAAACAGAGATAAGAAGCATTGGTGTCACTGCAAACACTGCTAGTCTGAAACAGAGAATCAGATGTGATTGAAATCTTTTGTGTTTAAAAGGATGAATTGAAACTGTACTGGAAGCAGAGATGTGTTACCTCTAAAATGGTAGAAGAGAACATCAGAATGTCTACCTCAAGTAGCTGTGGAATAGATTATGTGATTCTAAGTTCTAGGGAAAAAACACTGAGGAAAAAAATTAGCTAAGCCTAAATAAAACATCGGCTTAAGATGAAATGTACATAGGTCATTAACACAGTTTGGTTTGGAGTCCAAAAGGTGTTCCTGAGTGTTACAGCCTGTAGATTCTGGGATCAAAGGAGAGTTTGGCAGAAGAAGGAACCAGAGTGGATTTGGGAGCTTTGTGATAGGTCTGTGATGGGGATTCGGGGCTGTTGGACCCCAAGGAGCTTTTCAGGGTGTGTTTTTAAGCAGTTTGTGCCCTCTAGTGAGAGTCTCAGGTAATTATCTCGGTCCTGGTTTTGCAGGATGTTAACAACCCCAAACAGTACTTGGGTGTGTTACTGATCTGGAAGGAGCTTTGGTGTTAAAAATGCAGGAGGATGAGAGTATGAAGAGGGATCCTATGAATGAAAGTCATGGAATGGTTTGTGTTCAAGGGACCTTTAAAGGTTTATGTAAGTGTAACCTCCCTCTCATAGGGATCATATCCAAAAATCTTGAATACTTTTTAAGATGACGACTAAGGCTTTTGCACTTTAGTGTAAAGCAGAAGATGTCAGCAGACTTGTGGTTCCAGTTTTGACAACTGAAGAATGACTGCATTTCACACCTGTGGGACCACGTGGCAGGATTAGAAGCACCAAACTTGTGGCAGAGTTGATGTTTCTGTTTTGAAATGAGCACATCATTTAAAAGGATAAATCATGTGTGGTAAAGATGAAAATCATGGCTTTCTTAGAAATCAAAAAGTTACAGCTACTTTTTTTTTTATTATTTTGTTAAAGGTTATAAAACTCCACTGGAAAAAAATCCTGGAGATGATAGAACAGATGAAGAGATGGAGGGGACACATTCAGAGGATGAAATGTGTGCTCAGAGAGGCCTTCGAAGAACTCAGAGTATGAAATCAGTGAAAACGATTAAAGGCCGTAAAGAGGCAAGTATAATCCTGGTTAATGGAGTTTGCTTCTTCAGTCTATGTTGGCATTTTTCATAGTGCAGACATTGATTTTTAATCCTGGAGAAGTTGGCAACAATAACTGGGTTCTGGAATGCTAAATGGGGAAGGAAGTGTGATAACAATATCTAGGTTTGGAGCTTTTGTAGTTTGGAGTGTTTAGGGGAAATCCATAAATGAAATAAACTAAGTGAGGAGCAGGGGAGAGGAGATGGAGCAGACTCTGTGCTTGTAATGCTAATTCTGACACCACTGAGCCCAGTTTCAGGAGCTGCTCACCTTGGAAGGGTTATGGATAGCAATATTATAATTTGCATGTTGTGCACATTTAAACACCTCCTGTTTAATAAAGAATATTCAGAATTTTTTAGTTCCCACAGACACATAGCCTGACTCTCTATGATGTACAAAGAGAAGATCTTAGTTTGCATTCAATGCACTTTAGATGTGCATGCATCACAAAATTTAAAGATACTTCAGGATAAATCTCTGTGCAGTCTCATAGAAGCTTTTGGGTCATTCCAGGAAAACTGATGATACTTATTCTTCTTGTCCAATTCTGTTGAAACTTTGTTATTTAGTCATAGGCAGATTCTCTTAGTGAAACTGGGGTGTCCAAAGCACACTGAAAGATATATGCAAAATAAAATTAGTGGGCAGGTGAATCATATTTCTGCTTGGTGTGACTCAACTCTTTGTTATAATTTTATTTTTCCCCCCAGATACGATATGGATCATTGAAATACAGAGTAAAGAAGAGACCTGCTGTATACTTTTAAGTGTACTGCACAATGCCTGCCAGAGAAACTACTGTACCATAGTAACTTGAATTCAAGTGTTAAAGATCTGTGTACAATTCCTAAAATGAGTCTGTATGAACAGATATGGTAGGACTTGTTTTTGTGAACCCAAGTGATCAGATCAAGTATTACTCTGTTTTTCTAGAATTGTTTAGATTTAAGTCTGGACAAGTTACAGCATGAATTTCAGCACTCCTTAAATAGGAGTTAAAGGAGGAATGGGAAATACTCTTTTCCAGAGGTATTGGACAGATAGAAATACTTGCAACTCCAGTTAAATTAGCAGAAGGTTTAAGTATGTAGAGCTTGTGAGAATTGAACCATACTGTCCCCAAGTTTACATTGAAAGATAGATATACTTGAAATATTTTTCTGAACTACAATTCCTGAAAAGGCCTTTGTGTAATTTTTAAATGTACAGTTGAAAGGACAGTGGATGATGGTGGGAAAGAAAAAGGAAAGGTGAGGTAGGTGGGATACATCCTTAACATCATCATCTTGCATCATATTGCCAAGCTTAGCAAACTGGGGGTACCTATAGCACTTTATGCAAAACTCTAGTTTTGCACACTCTTAATGATTTACAACTGCACATGTCATTTTAGTGACTTGCTAGGTAGGTTAGAGTTACATTTTGAATGCCAGCAATTCTTGTATTTTATGATCTTTTTAAAATTTATCTCGATTCCTTAAGTACACTTAGGATGCTGTAGATATTTGCTACTAACAATATTATCAGGTGCCTTTCTATGTATTATAGGGCTGTGTGGGTTTTGTCTCTGTGTGTGGTTTTTTTGGGGGAGTTTTGGGGGGTTTTTTGTTTGTGGGGTTGTTTTGTTTGTGTCTGCCTTCCTCCATCTAAAGAGATGTAACATGATTTAAATCAGTTTTTGGTTAAAATTGTGGTAAGTAGAACTTGCAGCAATTCCAGTGATCTGCCTCAGGGATCTGATCAGCCCATGAGCTGTGTGTTAAAGTCATGCTGCCATCAAGGTATGTATGAGAGCTTAGTCAGGCCCTGGTTTAGTTTTGCTCTACATTGCTTTAAGAACAAATATATTTATATATATATGTACTTCAGAACATGTAGGAGTGTATATTTCATACCATATGTGGATTCTAAAATGGCCTGTGTAGTACTTTCTTTTATTGCTGAAGTTATTACTAAAATATTTGCATATAAATAGCTTCTTCTAAAAGTCTAGTTGATTTAGTCAGTCATTTTATAACCTAGAATCCCATGGCATACCTGCACAGAGATTAATTTTGAAATGTCTTTCAATATGCAGTGACTTGTCAAAATGACTTTTTTTAGGTCACCTTTGGTACTATTTTCTGCAGATCTGAGAATGAGGCTGACTTTAGTTTGCTGTGTGACTATATTTCTACTGTGGATTCAGGGAGAAGCCACCCACTTTTTGCAGATAGTATTCCATTATATATCTTTGGGACAGACCTTGTTACTTCCCTCAAAGAGGAAATGGCATGGATTCCTCTTATCCTGGGATCTCTGACTTCAATCCCTAAACCTTTCCCCAGGTATTGACAGTCAGCTGCAAGCCTCCAGCAGAGATGTTAAATACATTCCTGAGGCTTGGGCAGTTCTTTTTCTGTTACAGCCATAGCAATTCGCTGCTGGTCTGCAGCATTCAGAGGAGTTTTGTGCACACTTCATCCAGGGCTTGAGTTCTGTGGGCACAAATGCAGCTGGTCTGTGTTGGTGTTGTTCCTCCCTGGCTGTGGGAAGTGTCTGCAAGCCCTGTGCAGAGCTGTGCTCAAGTATAGCAGCACTTCAGCATCTCTGAGGAACCTCAGGGAGAAGTCCCAGCAGTTCACGTGTGATTAAAAGCTAAAACCTGTAAAACTTCACTCAGAAACACAGGAACAAGAGGACAGGAAGGCTGCTCTCTCCCAGATGAGTACAGTGCTAAAATTCCATCCCCTAACCAAACCTGTACCTTGTTATCCAGCTTTTCTAAGGAGCTGTGGGCAAGGAGTGATCACAAAAGCAACCTCCCCTGGAGTGTGGGACGTCTGCCCCAGGAACGTTTGTGCTTCTCCTCTGTTTCCCTGAGGTTTGTCTGTGTGTAAGACACTAAGGAACCCTAAGCTCTTGTATTTGCATCTCACCCCTCTCTGAACTGACCTGGCCCTGGGATGGAATCTCTAACTCTTACTGTAGAGTTGAAAACTTGCTGACACGTTTTGCTGTAACTAATCATGCTTGTTTTACCACCAAGCATGGCAAAAAACTGATCATCTTTGTACAAATCATAATCCTGCATGAAGGAGTAGAGTAAGCCATTTTTATCAGAATTACAATTCCTGTACAGGTTCATGGAGATCCTGTTTTGGGGGTTGTTTTATGTTTTTAACACATTTCTAGGGCTAGAGATCATTGAAGTGTTTTAGGCTCTACCACACTCTTGTCAGGAAGTTGCTCTGTGTGTCTCTATGTACCTGAGGCTGCAACTTCTGGCAGACTTAACTTACTAACTCAGTAGTGATAAAGGCTAAATAAATCCTCTTTCTGGAATGTGCATGGAATTAGGAAAGCTGGCAGTATTATTCATATTCATTCCTGTTTGCATAGAAATGTACTTCTCTTCTTTCAGGTAACTGTCTTACATGATCAAGCCTTCAATATTTTCCTAGCTGTTTTCTTCAGTCTAATAGCCAACTATACAAATATTTTCTTGTCAGCCTGATTTTGATCTTTGAATTCATCCTCAAACTGGTTCACTGGATTATCTTCATTTTTTCTTCTTACTGTTCATTGTTAGGTGGTGCTTGTCAGGGCACAGTGGCATGATCAGCTTTTATCCCAGTGATACATAGTTCTCTCTCCTTGTTCTGTTTGGTTTACTTAGGTTTTGAAACACTACTAAAAGTCTTTTGACTTTGGTTTTAACTTTCTAAAATACTGAAAGTCTTTTAACTTTAGTTACAGGGAATTTTCAAACATTTTTTGCCTTAGCAACTGCAGAAGTCATCTGTCTAGCTCTTGCCAGGAAAATTCTTGAAAAAAATGTTAAAAATCGATGTTTAACATTCTTTTTGGATTTGGAATGTAAAATGTAGTTGATGTCAAATTATCTAATCTTCTGAACAAAGTGTTTCCTGAGAACTGACTGACTGCCACCAACAGGACTGCTAATTTGACTGTAGTCAAACAAAGACTTGGGGTTTAAAAGTGCTTTAAAAGAGAATATGTTTTTCTGTTTAAATCATATCAAGGTTTCAAGCCTTTCCAAAATATGTCTGGACTGACTCAGCATTTTTAGCAAGAGCCTGCTGTGCTTGTTAAAATACCCAGTGTGAGATGAGGATTACATTGGTGGCCTCAGCTGCAAGTGAGCTTAGGCTGGACTTTGATTGCAATGTGATTGCCAATATTGCTAATTCCTTTGGTGTGTGAAAGTAAGTGAGTAACATCCAACAGACATTTTGCAAAGTATAATGAATTTTAAAATAGAAGGTAACTTGGTAAAAGAGAATGGTGAAGAAAATGCTGGACACATTCAATGTGCTGTTCATGACAAAAATGTGTTTTATTTTTGGTGTTGCTTTTATTAATGGGAAGTTGGTATTTTTAAGTACTTTTTCTACAAAAATGTATGTGCAAAGGCAATACTTTAACATTTTCAAGAACTTGTATTTTTAAATGCTACAAACCAGAGAATATACATTTGGACTGAAGATAGTAGCTTTAAAAAAATGCAATGTAAGCTTTAATTTTTATATTGTAATAATGACTTGCTGTCAACTTGTTTACATATTTGTAGGATGGAAAACTTCATTATGCATTGACTTATCTTGATGCTGACTTTAATAAATTCTGCTTTGAGCAAGATGCAGTGGATATTTTATTACCTGAATTACTATTAACAAACTAGTCACTGTGTAATCTGTGTTCTGTTACTTATTGTAATGGTTCAAGCACCAAAAACAACCTAGCTGAACTTTGGAGAAACTTGAAAAACTCTTCAAAGTATGACTAAACTGCCCTTGAGGTTCTGCCATGAAGTCTGAAGCTAAAGGCAACTTGAACATGCTGTGGTGTCACCTGGTTTGATTAGATGTATGGTTCAGAGTAAATGAAAATTGAGATGCTCAGTGTCCCAAAAGAGTGTAACTTCGTGGGGAACTGCTGGACATCAAACTGATTTTGTTTTGCATTCCCTAGTCAGAGTTCTGGTAATCCAGGGGAGGAGATGCATGGATGAATTTGGCCCTTTCTTTTTTCAAACCTCCTTTTGAGTCATCTGTTAACACCCCTACCAAAACCCAAGCAAAATCCTCTGTAACCACATTTTCTGGGCCTTGTTTGCAAGTTTCCTGGCTTACTTCCTCAAATAAAAGAATTTCTTGATATTGAGGAGAAAGATTTAAAAGACAATAGCAATAAATAATTTTTAAGCATTGTGAAAATGCATCCCAGAAGCACAGACTGACTCTTAGGGGAACTTGCAGTGATTCAGTTTCTAATGTCAGAAAAGTTAATGTGTGGATGTCAGAAAGCAATGCTGACTTTTTTACCTTTATTTCTTCAGCTGACATTTAGCAGGTAGTGAGAGCACTCCTGAATGTGGGCTAAAAGCTGCCTTCCTGCTTTTTAATATGATGCTGGTAAAACCCTCTTAGAGAATAATCTGAGTATTCAAAACTAGTGCTGGTATGTGTATCTTGGGTTAAAATGTTAAAATATTCAGCAGCAGCAATGGTGACAGGTCTTTTGGGGAGTTTTGTTGTTGTTTGGTTTTTTGGTTTTGGGGGTTTTTTAAGTTCTAAGACATTGTGTATTTTCCCCACTAGTATGGGAAAATAAATGGTGGAATATGATGGGAAACCTAATGCATATTGTGAAATCAAGAGACTTCCAAAATTCTTTTCCTCCTTTCTGTAGATGTATTCAGGAGCAGAATGGGAGCCTGTCTTGTGTCTGCCTGCCTTTGCCAAACTTCAGCAGCAGATTGCTCTGTTTGCATTAGGATAGGAATTATGAAAGCAGCTGGAGCAGAGACTACAAGGAATTCAAAATGTAGGATTTCACTGCTGTCTGGTAATGTACAGTGGCCAGATGGATGGGGAAGCTAAGAAACTATTTAGAAAGTTGATTTTTTTCAGGCTGCAGCAGTTCCAAGGTAAGCAGCCCTTTGACCCTCACAGCTTTCCCTGTGTACCACACTCACTGTGTTGTGTGGCACTCACTGCTTCCTCAGGGAGCTGCACCACCCCAGCCAATCTTTCTACTCATTTTAGTAAAAATTACCTAAGAAAACTGAGGGAAAGTCATCCTACCTTACTGCCTTAAACACTAGAATTACTTTATATGGCTGAGGAGAAAGACTTGGAGAAAAGCACCAAAGCAAACCTAAAACCCTGTATACAGTTAGTGTGATTGTAAACAAATGTAATGCTAGGCAAAATGCAGCCATAACCATGTGTGTTAGTCTTGAAGGAACTCTACCAACAGCCACTCACCGTGCTTTTGTCAAACCCCTTTTTGCCAGGTTCAATTAATGATGGTTCATGTCTCTGTTCTTGCTAACTTGAAGGAGTTTCTTGTGCTGTTCACAGGATGTGGAGCTTTTAGGTGTTAGTCTGCAAGGGTGAAGAGAGCATTTATAGTGGTTCAAATTGATCATTGAATTGGCAGGGCAATCTCCTGGCCTTTGGACAAGGCTACTGAGCAAAATAAACCTTTGGTAGAGGCCTGAAATTATCCAGTCTAGATTAAATCTTGATGTAAAACAATGATTCTCTTAAAATAGAGGCCATGGAAGAAGGAGAGCTGCTCCCTTGTTCAAACCATGATGGAACAACTGCCAAGCTGCTCTGCTTTTCTCTGGGCTGTCTCTTGCAGCTCCCCTTGGAGTGCCAGTTTGCTGCAGAGATGGGGCTGCATCCCCCAAAGTCCTGCCTGGACCAACCTCCTCTCTTGGCAGCCCCTTCTCTCCTTGGCAACATTTTTGTTGGCAAGCTACAGTTAATTTTGAAGAATATTTAACAAGCTCCCTTTGTGCAAATAAAGTAGATAGCTGCATTCTTTTATAAGTTATATTCTTCACAGATCACTGCATCAGACTTGCTGAAGCACAGACATGCAGCCACTGAGCAGCAAAAGTACCAGTTTGTAAAAGCAATATTTTTTCTTGTTCTGCCCTGCAAGGGCTGCTTCTGTAGAGTTTATTTCCTTTATTTTGTTGATGGAGATTAAACTTAATAGATCTTTAATACTCTCAGTTCTTTCTGGTTTTGCAGGGAGTGTTCTCTAAAAAACTCCCTAGTGGTTCTTATGTTCTGCTTCAGGAACCAATCACTGTACAAGCTGTCTGTGTGCCTTGCCCCATTGGGAAATAGTATTTTTAATCCACTCTCAGTTAATTTTCTTCTCTTTGGTGATGTGTGGTTGTGCTGCCTCAGTTTAGATTTTGGATGAGGTAGAAAATATATTTTATAAAGAAACTTATAATTTATTTGTAACTTTTGTTATAAATGCATGTGCACAATAAGATACCAAAATACCAGTGGGTAGCCCATAACTAGTTCTGAGCATTTTTATGCACCAAGACATTTTGCTGTAATCCCTTTCTGGTTCTCTTGAAGAGTTGGACATGTGTGTGGTGAGGGAAGACACCAGGGATCACTTATTGTTCAGAAAGCATAGCATTAACTCTCTAAGTACTACAGTAGTGGTTGTGCATTGAACTTTTTAGGGAAGAAATCTTAATACCTGCTCATTGAAATAAGTGTGCTGGTTTAGTGGTGAAATAGCTCTGCTTTTCACAGGTCCTTGTTTTAACAGCCCAAGATAAGCTGCCTTGCCAAAGCTGGGGATTTGGGGGCAGCTCATGTTGCTTACCACATGGAACAATTTTAATTAATTACAATGAAATTTCCTGGCTGAAGCATGTTAGAATCTCTTATGGAGGAAAGAATATCACTACTGTTGGCTTACCTATCAAACTTTGAATAAAACTTTAATGGGACATAAAACAAGAAGTGGGAAATGATAAGAGAATAATTTTGATAGTTTTTATTATTGGGGGAAGGGCGTACTTTTAATAAGGAATTTTTTTAATAGTGGTACCTAATTGAACAAGAAGCCTACAGATTAAGCCTTGCATCATCCCTGGTTTTTGCTGGAATGCTCATTGGAAATATCACATTTGGCTTTGTCAGATAAACTGGACGGGAAACCAGTGTATATCTCAGGTAAGATTATTAAAAGGTTTTTCTTAAGTATTCTACATGGAAAACATCTCTTTGCTGCCTGCCCCTGGGCCACCCTGCTCAAACACTGCTCTGTCAGTGACCTGTATGAGCACTTCACTGGCAGTGGAGCAGCACTGAAACTGGTTGGTGTCAGTGTGCTGAGGGAATATTAGTGGGAGGTGAAAAAAACTGGTTTTGTCATGGTTGTCTCTACTGGAGCACAGTATTCCACACATTACCTAACTATATAGTCCAAATAAAAAATATTTTCCTTTTTGTTCAGGGGGTAGGGGAGGCCACTTCACCTAAGCATCTTCAGAATGGTTTACTCCTGTCCTGGTGTTTTGTTTTCCAGCTGCATTTGCAAACAAAGGGTCTTGTTAAATGAGAACACTGTCTCAAGGAAATGCCAGGAGTCTTCTTCTTCTTCTTCCTCTTCCTCCTCCTTTCTTTCTAAGTGGTTCACAGGCATTATAATGATAAGAAGAAAGATGCAGTAATTAAGTTACTTTTTCTTGTCATAATTTGAGTGAGTGGCAAAAATTAGGATGACATTTTTCTTTATGGGTTTGTGAACCAAACAAAATTAAGATTATATTGTGCAGGAGGAAGGGGTGTTAAATGAAGCAGAAAATCAGGGTTACCCAAAAGACAAGCTTGTGTTTCTGAGTGCTGTTACAGCTGTGGTGGCCAGCTGTGTGCCGGCTGCCCAAGAAAACTCGATTACAAATCTGCTTGGGGAAGGGAAGGAAAGCCTCCCAGAGGCTGTGAGCTGGAGCATCTGCCAGTAGCACTGCCTCTTGCCAAGGCAGGGCTTCAGCACTCCAGAATTCTGGAAGTCATCCTAGGGGGATTTTAGAGTTTCTTTCCATGAGATGCATGCAACGGGAAATAAGTGGGAGCACTTGGAATTACCTTTTTAGCATGTTCTGCTGTGTATCTGCTTGCTTTTGAGCTTCCTTGTGCCTGTTCCTAGTGTTGGGTGCTCCTGTTTTGAATTCCTGCACTGGCACTATCATAATAATGATTATAAACTCCTTCAGCATGTAAGCAATTAAGTGCTAGCTTTGTCTGGCCTGTGTTCTTAGAAAGAAGTTCTGTTAAAGACTACACTGAAAAACCCACCTCTTTTCCTGTAGTCAGAGAATACAAAGCCTGAGGGCATCATCAAGTTGTGCATTATCTATTTGCCTCTATGGTGTTCTGTTTCTGATGAAGTAGCATTACTTCCCCAAATACTAAAAACACTGAGATCCTTCAAAGTAATGAAAGTTAAGTTAGGTTGTAGGATGTATATCTCTGTTAAGAGTGCCAGAGAAAATAAATGTTCAGTTCAAAATATTCCATTCCTTATTTTATGACTCATATAAAAGCTGCAGCAGGGGGAAGCAGTTGACAAATATTCACCTCTGGGGAATGGAAGTGTGATAAAAAAGGCAGTGAATGAAGCCCCACAAGCACTGTGCTTGTGAGTTCCAGGCTGCAGGAGGAGCGGGGCTGCCACACACTTGCTTGCCCAGCCCATGTGAGCAGGCAGAAGGAGCAAGTTCAACAAGAGCTGCTTGTGCTGCTCCCTATTCCTCTTCCAGCCCTCTGTGGAAACAATTGCACTCACCTCCAGGGTTCAAGATGCAGAGAACACGATGGTGGATTCAGCACAGAAGGGAAACAGGGAGTTTATGTGATTTACATGTGGCAAGGGGAAGGTGCAGCCCAGCTTGGCTTTTACTTGTACAGTTTGACAGGGCAGCTGCTCTGCATTTGCAGCCCAGCCATGAGAGTTAAAAATCAGCCACCATATATGCTAGAAGGAAAGTGAGTATTCCAAATATGCTGTGCACAATTTAAGTGGCGCTGAAAGAAATGGCTGCCTTAGGAATGTCTTCTGTCCTGACACTTTTTTCTTTGTGAGATACATCTGCTTGGACTGTGGACTATGTTGAAGCTGTGTGAAAGTGATTGCACTGGAAAACAGGTTTTACAGGGTTGAGGGAAGGTCAGCAAATGCATTCTTTCCTGGCACACCACTCTGTCTGAGCTGCAGATGGAATTGCTGCACTCTAATGATGGACTCTGCCACCCTGAGAATGTGAAGATGCTGTATGTATTTTTGAGCAGAATGGATCACTAGTGTGATTTGTCTGGTTTACAGACTGCAAAGGGGCTGTGAAGGCCAGAAATGGCTTTTTGCTCTGGAACTTTTTCTTTGGGAATAGTTGCTGGACTTTAGCTGCTGCGAGAGTTAGAGTGCCAGAGGGAAAGCACCTCTCTCCGGGGTGTTTGATGGAGTTCAGTGAGTTTGTGTTATGTGTTGAGCATAGAAAGGGTTCTAAAAGGAAGAGACCATGCTGGAATTGCCTTTTCTTCTGCAGCCTGTAAAGTGCAAAGCCACAATGAAACAATTCCTCTCCCTTTCCCACAGATCACATTCTGTCTCCAGGAGCTCTCCCCTGAACTGCTCCCACTGGAGCGGGGCTGGGCCAGAAAAGCACTTGGCTTGTCTGGGCACTGGCAGTGCCCATCAGAACCACCCATCAGCTGCACTAGGAAGCATCCTAGCAGGATTCCTCATCACTTCATTTATCATCCCTACAGAAACCCCTCCAACAACCCCTGGTTCTGACAGCCCCAGGCATTGCTTTAGCCAAGGAAATCTCAAAAATAGCCCAAACACTCATCCTCACGAAACAAACCCCTCTCTTGTCCACATCCTAGGGTACTTTAACCCCTTAATCCACCGCCTGAGCATAACTACCTTCCTCAACGGAGGACAAAAGCACGGTGGCGCTGCCGAGTCGCAAAGGAAGGACACGGACCGAGCCCTGCTCCACACCATCCGCGGGCACAGCCAAGCTCGAAACGGCCCTGCTCTCACAGCAGCTGGGTCAGGACAAAAAGATTTCACCAATCCACCCCTTCCAAAAGCACACCCTTCTTCGCACCACACTCAAAGAGCAGCACAAACTCCTCTGCCCCAACAAAGCTTTTTGCTCTCTCAGAGTCTGGTCACAGCCTTGAAAACATCTGGCAAAGCCAGAGCTCACTGAGAAAGCTCTTAATGCCTACAACTTCAGTTGCACCCATTGATTTACCAGGTCACACCCTGCTATCAGCACTTTCCTTCTCAGCTCTAGGTACCATCCTGAGCCTTCAGGATCCAAACAGAATGGCACCAGGGACTGCTCACACACTGAAGGTCTCAGGACAAAAAGGTCAGCAGAAGCATCTGGGTCTGATGGCACACTTCTCATCCAGCAGGGGCCAGGGCTTGGCCAGATAAAATATCCTACAACCAGGCCTATTCATGTCAGTTGTGCAGATTTTCTTAAAATGATACATTTCTTGCAGATAACTACACAAGGTTAGGTGAAAGTTTCTAAAGCAGCTGGTTTGGTGTGAAACAGCTGGCAGAAGTGTCTCAACCATCTATTTTTAGGTAAATAATACTGATGGTGTCAGTCACATAATGCCCAGGTTGTAAGTCAGCTCTGGCTGAGGTCTGAGCATCAGCACATCTGAGTCACTTGGTTTGTTCTGCCTGGAAAACTAGAGATTGAAGGGGAGATCTCATTGAGGTCTTCAGTATCCTCTTGAGGGGCAGGTACTGATCTCCTCACTCTCATGACCAGTAACAGGGCCTGAGGGACTGGCTGGAGCTGTGTCAGGCAGGATTAGCTCAGGGATCAGGAGAAGGTTCTTACCCAAAGGCTGCTCAGGCACTGAACAGGCTCCCAGGGCTGTGTCACAGTACCAAGCCTGTCAGTATTAAAGAAGTGTTTGGACAAGCCAAGCACAGGGGGGATTCCTGGGGTGTCTCTACATGGCCAGGAGTTGGACTTGATGCTGCTGATGGGTCCTTCAACTCAGGATATTCTGATTCTATGAGCACTGAATGATTATCTCCAACTGGTTTGCACTGGCACTCAGAGCTTGTCTCTAATTGCTTCCAATTTATTTCTGCAGTCACCCCCAGGGCGTTGACAGACTGATCAAACACAAAGGTTTGAGGAAAATGTCCCTTTTTAGGGGACAGTGTCCAGGGTCAGGCTCCATGGGGCCCTGAGCAACCTGATTTAGTGAGTGGCATCCCTTCCTATGGGAGGGATGTGGGAACCATCTGATCTTGAAGGACCCTTCCAACCCACCCCCTTCTGGAGTTCCATGATTACTCTGTGGGTCACTCAGAACAGCTGAACTCCACCAAATACTGAAAAACTTGGCCTGCATTTTAAAAACAGATTCCTCAAAATACCTATGAGACTTTAAAATGGAGAAACCTCAGGAAAGAAATCAACCACTTCTTCAAAATACCTGTATTTATTACACCAAAACTCAAAGTCCAAGCAGTTCACATATTTCTTTTCCTTCTAGGTCGTCCCAAATGTGACAACAACAAGACAAAAATGTATGTATGTATCCAAACAAAACCACAAAATCAAATACAAATCAAAATCAATAAAGGTATGTTCGTACAAAACTGACATGGTACTTAAATGCAACAGAAGTGGCATACACAGATTACCAGGTACAAAAAGACAGATGCAAAAATAAAAGCTAGCATTTCATGTTTCTTGTGCCTGATGAAATGCAGAACATCTCACTAGCAGTAACATGGAGGGAATACAACACAGCAGTGTTAACTCAGATTGCAGCTCTTATTTACAGAATTTAGATGGTAACATTGCAGAATATCCTTTCTTTCATGAAGAAAAAGTATTTTTTATTTTTCATTAAAAATACCTTATAAAAGCTGGATATTATCAACCGTTACGGGAGAGCACTGCTGCTGTCAGTGGCTATCAGAATTCACAGCTTGATTAGTTAATTGCTATTCTACAGTTCAGGCTACACCTGCAGTGATTGTTTCAGTCAGTTCTGGGAGGCAGTGCCTCCTCTCTTACCTGATCACCTTCCCCAAGGCCCTTCATGGGCTTTCCACATCCAGTGCTAATGCTGACTGCAGCATTAACACAGCAGGACAGAAATAAGACAACCAAAGGGGATTTTCTATTCTTCAGATTTTTTTAATTTTGCCTTTTTTCCACTTGAGGAAGCTTTGGCTTTGGCTGTTTTAGTTTGCTTTGCAGTTTCAGCAGGTTTCTTTTTCAACGTTTGCCTTCTGGAACGCACCAGGTCCTCACGTCCCAGCTCAATCATTTTTGCTTCCCATGATTTCATTTCATTCTCATACCGAACCTTATCATCCTGAGCAAGCTGCAAGTATGGCTGAAAGAAAAGCAGGTACCAACAAGTTACAGAAGGGGCTTTTTCTGGAAAACTGCCACACACAAAGCTGACTTAGAACACCTGTGCAGTGAACAGCCCAGGTATTTGCTTTCTACCCCAGCTAAAGGAAAAAAATAACCAAAAAAATCAAACTTGCAGAAAAATACAAAGCTTTAGCACTAAATTGCAGTTATCTCAGCAGCTGGCCATTCCCAAAGAATAAATTTATTCAGTACTACTACCAACAGTTAAGGCTTTTTTATTTGAGCACTAGTTTGAGACAGCTAGACTAAGTGAGGCACAGGAATAGATATTGCTGTGGAATTATTTCAAGGTTTAGTTTAGATTTCAGTAAAGCATCCCTTCACTTCTTATTTGCTCATCTACAGGTTCATAGTTCAATACACTCAGAAAGCTGGCAGAAAATGATCCCCCAGACAACCAAAATTAATAAATTACCCTGTGCACATCACTTGTGGATTTCTGTTACTTTCCCTTGTAAGAAGTCTTTCCATGAGCAGCAAATTCTTATGCTGATGTTCATATTATATATAGAGATATTATATATATTTATAAAGATATTATAGATGATTATAAAAAAATCAAATTGTTGCATATTATTCCACTTTCTTTTCTAGGTGTTACTTAACATCCACTTTAAGGCATACCAAACTTCCATCCTATCCCACTGACTCATATTTCAACAACACTATGAATTAAATGGTCACTACTGGAATAGAGGTAATGGCAATCTTTTTTCAAGATGCATAAAGATCTTGGAGTATTTTCCTCAGTATTATAATTTGAGCAACTGAGTTCAAGATTTTGCATGAATATATAAATTTTGACTCAAGTTTTTAATTTTGATGAGATCAGAGCCTCATTCAAATCCTCTGACCTACCTGCTTTTGGGCAGCAGACATTTTTTTCCATGTATCAAACAGTTTCTTCAGCTTTGCCTAGGGGATACAGAACATGCAATATATGAGTAATTTTAGGAGTAGACTGACTTCAGAGAGCTCCAGATGAATACTGCATGAGTGAAAGTCAAGCATAAACCAATGCAAAAAAGCCCAAAAGCTTGCTTCCCCTTATTTACCCTTTTAATCTAAATAAATAATAAACTACAGAGTTCAAATCAAGCTTCTGGGCATCATCTGAGCCACAGTTACAGTGCAGGCCTCAGCTGACTGGAGAAACCTCCTTGTACATGGAAAACTGAAGAACAAACTCTGTCCACCATCCTGACTTACTGACTAAATGTGCAGGGTAAGGAGCACAGGAGGCACTCCAGTGCTAGAATCCACCAGGGTAACTTAAACCACCCCAAAGCACAGCTCAGTGCACAACTTGTGAGTTTGCTGAGGAACTCTTGTATTTCCATGACACCAGCTGAACTATAGGAGGTACAACAAACTGCCACAACAGGAGCACACTGCCACAGCTCTTTGAAAAACTCTATTTCTACATCAAAACACAGGAAAGAATAATTCTCTCCTTACAAAAGCAACAGATAAAAGTCTGTAACATTGAGGTGGAAAAAATAGCACAAATGTTCTAAGTCTGTATACCCACACAGCATTTTTTATACAGGCCATGCTAGCAGCACAGCCAGATGGCCACAGCTTAAAAAAAAAAATAACTAAGCAATGCAGCATCCAGATAGTGAACTACTGAATAGTATCTCTGAAAATGACAGAATCTAAACTACATTTTTCTGAATACAATGGGTATATTTTAGAAAAAGAATCTTTCCTGGCTTACCACAGGTGAATTTCCCTCACTTTCTTGAAAATTTTCTGACAGGAAGATGTTAAAGGCGCTACGAGCTCTTTTAGGTTTTCCAAGCAGATTCAATTCCTTTAAAAACAACAAGAGAAGTTATTCCATCTACCAAGCATGCATTTGTTCCAAAACTAAACTCAGTATTTATCTTTATATTTTATGCAAAAATCAAACACAAATTCTTTCTTTGGTGTCTTATTCTGTAAACAGAACTGTATGTCAAGATGCTCTTAGTGCTTTTCAAGACTAATGTTAAACTACAAAAAGCTAACAACTTGAGTTTTCAACAAGTTGTTGAAAAAGCATTTAAAACTGATTCTTACTTGAGCTAAGTCTTCCAGAAACCAGAGTGCTACTAAATTCAACTCTGCAAGGAAGTCACGATGACAGATTTTCTGTTATTGTTCAGTAAGGCTCCAGTTTCTGGAGTGAAACGCTGCCTGTGTGCAGAGAAGAGGGCACACACTGACCTTGGGAGGTGACAAGGTTGGGGAGAACTTGTTTCTGCCATCAGAATGCTTTGCCTACAGGGATGATGGCTAGAGAATGAAGTACAGCAAGCTAGAGATGAAATTACACTTGTTTTCTCCAGTACTAACATTCCCACTGGAGCCAAGGTGCTCTAAGTTAACATTTGCTTTGGTATTAGATATGCCAACTGAATTCCTTGTGGTGCCATCCTCTAAAAATCATCAGCAAAATCATGAAGATTACAAATTCCATTTAAGAAGGGGTCTTTTAAACCAAACTTCTTGTGCTTTTGCCAATTAGGGCAATGTCACGGTTAATTCACAGAAATAAATAAGCAATACATAACCCCTTTGACCTTTGCAGACAAACCATAATACTGTACTGTTGCAGATGGTTCTGTCTCTAAGGATTATACATAAATCAGCCAAAAAGGAAAAGGGAAGATGGTGCCTATGAATGTGCTAGTAAAGGACACAAACAGATGTCACAGCAGCAGCTACACAGTGGCAGAGCCCAAAAAAGCAAGGACAAAAGGCTACTCCAAACAGCTGCTACCTTGTAGGGCCTAATGAGGTAACAGATACAAGGTGTTTGTGAAAAGCCATTTCTGGATGTCTTCCCACCTGAAGAAAGTGCTGCTGGTCCCAATGTCTTTTAGTGCCTATCCTTTCTCTGGTAGCTCTGGAAATAGGGAGAAAAAAGGCATAGAGAAGCTACCTCCAAGCACAAAGATCCCTGTTAGTTCTTGCTCTTCAAGCATGGCAAAGCCACTAAACTAGCTGCTGACACCAATAATTATTTTAGCCCATGGCATTTTGGGGGGGTTTAGGTATGTTTTGTGTTTTTTTCTATTCTGAGTTGCTTTTGTCTTTCTAAAACATGCTTTGCTTTGTATACTAGACAAACACTTCAGACTCCTTGAGAGAAAAGAAAGCTGAACTTCAAAATACTTACTCTTTTTGCCCTGATTGATCTTCTCCTTGCCAGCTGTTTTCTCCTTTCCTCTTTCAGAGCTGCAGCCTGGGCTGGGGTCAGTTGTGCTTTGTAAGCAGCCAGCTGCTCCCCATATCTCTTCCAGTCTGTCTTCCTTGCTTCCTCATAAACCTACAGCACAACCCACAGCAGCCTTAAACTTCAGCTAGATGCTTTCAGTCACAAGCACCTGATCATTAGACAAGCTAACACTTCTAATCTGTGAATAGAAAAATTACAGACTGAAAATTTGCACCAGAACATCAGATTTTCATGTTTGATTCCCTGTTCCACATTTCAGAGAAGGGAAAGGTACACAGAGTGAGAAGTCCAAAAGGGAGAGCACCTCAAGTCTACTAAATATCTCCTTTAGGAAATGGAATTCAGTTTCCTGACTGCTAACTGCAGTCAAGGAAGAACAATCATTACTTTGCTACAAATGGCATTTAAATCCAGCAGCAAGTCCTAGAGTTGCTTTACCTTATCCCTTCAAACTGCCACTCAGAGAAAATTTCATTACTTATGACTTAATTTGATCTATGACTCTTAAAGAAATTTACATGAAGCAAAAGAAGTTTGGTCCTTTCATCAGAAATAAGTGAGGTTTCACCTGCCATATACATGAGATCAGAACAACTTTACAAAACTTGCACTGTACATGTCAGGCAATATTGCCATTCAAAAAGGAGAAAGAATTGGTTTGCAGCCCCACAGCCACATGGAGTGAGAGCTGTGTCATTTCTCTGGCAACAGATTCACCATACACCAACAGGTGTTGGTGTATGGTGATTCTGGTGGCCAGGGGGCACAGGGATGGCCCTGTGGAGAGCCTGATGGAGCCAAGGCCAGCCAGCTCCAAGTGGCACCAGCTACTGGCCACCAGGGACAGTGGATCTTTATGCACTGGTGCTTTTTCAAGCTCTTTAAAAACAAACCAACCAACCAAAAAACCCCACCAGACTGAATAAAAAAACCACAAGACACCAAACAAATAAAACTCCACCCCCTATAGAGTTCAAAGTTCTCAGGGAAACAGAACCTTACCTGTTTCTGTGATGCTGGTAACTCCTTCCATGCACTTGCCAATTTTTTAACTAGTTCTGTGTTGCTGGCCTCTGTAGGTGAAAAGAGAAAGGCCAGAAATCAAGATCAACATTGTATCTTTAATAAGCTCCTTCAACTTTTCCCAAGGAGAGCTTAGGAAAAGGTATCATCTTCCTGTACAAATACATTTTTATCTTTCATAAAACTAACTCACTGTGGCAGTTAAAGGGCACTGCAATATTTGGTAGATGGGGAAGAGCCACTGCTCACCTGAACACAACATGCAGTAATAAAGTGAAGCACCATTTCCAGGCAGCTATTGCTACTCTACAACAATTTCACATTTTTTGCCTTTTGAGCTGGATACTTTTCTGTACACTGCAAGATGGTCTGAATTTGGAGGTGGGAGCAGCAAAGAAAGCAAAAGTAAAATTTCCAGTTCTATATAAGAGTGTGAACTCTTGAACTGGTGAGCTAAACAGGGCATCAAATGGTTTTCCCTACTTAAATCTTCCTCAGGATTTGCCCAATATGAACATAGCTCCTTAAACATTTTAACTTTCAACACTATTTCCAAACCAGCTTATCTTTCTATTCTGGCAAGAGTCACTGCATTGCCTGTAAGTGAAGCTTTTGATAGTAAATCAAACATATTCACATGAAAACGTTTTCCTCTAAATACCTTTAGTTCTTCTTCTATATACAGTGATGCAATCCAGTACCTACAATTTTTCAATTCCTAAGTCTCAAAATAAAATCACACACAGGGCTCACAGTATCATCAGAAATGTACTTCAAATACTTCAATAGAATCCGAAAATAACTGAGAATCATAAATCATTGTTACAATGTTACATTGTTACAATGCCTACAACCTAGGCGAGGTATTTCACTGAGTATTTTTAAAGTTACATGCTCATGTTGATTATTTTGCCTTATGAAGCACGTGCAGGCAACGAGCATGACCGTGCTGGGTTGACCCGGGGAGTGGCTCGGACAAACACACGGGCGGGGTGTTTGAGACCAGCACTTCAGCTCGTTCCCAAAGCTCGGGTTTGCAAAGGAACAGCAACTTTGGGGACGAGCTAAAGCTGCTCGGGCTGCTCCGGCTCACCCGCTCGGGGGCGGCCGTAGCAGAGCCCCGGCTCCCACCAGCGCCAAGCGCGGGCCCGCCGCCCCTCCATTCTCGTACCTGGGTTCTTTTCCTTGAATGCCGGCCGGTTGTCCATCACGAAACGAAAATAGGCGGTGAGGGGCCGCTTCGGGCGCGGATTCGAGCTGGTCCCCCGCGACAGGCAGCGCTCCGCCGCGCCACCGGGCCGGCACAGGACGGCAGCGCCGAGGAGGGTCCCGGTGCCCCGCTCTCGCAGCGCCGCTCCCGCCCCGCAGCGGAGGAGCCGCCGCCCGCCCGCGGCCGCGACCAGGCCCAGGCCCAGGCCCAGGCCCGCGGCGCGGCCCAGCAAGGCCGCTGCCGCCGCCATGCCGGCCCGCCGCGCATGCGCGCCAGCGCGCGGCACCCTGGGACGGCGGCGTCAGGGGCGGCCCTCACGCGGTGACAGCGGCGCGGGGTGACACTGGCACAAGGTGACACCGGCACAAGGTCACCGCTCCACGAGGTGAGCCTCGCCACAAGGTGACCCCGCGGCCCCGAAGGTTCTGCACCGCAGGCGCGTTCGCTGTGGGCGCCCTCAGGAGCAGGTACAGCAGAACGGTAATGGAGATCAGAAACAAACTGGGAACCAAGTAACTCGGTCTGTTCATGAGCTGTGGCCAAAACAAACCGCACTGGTTCCTTTGCTATGGCGAGCTGCTGTGTCTGAAACAGCAGCAGCCTCTGCTCCGACAAGTTTGTTTCTTTTTTCCCCTTCCTTTTCCCATCGTGGTAAACAGCACAGAATAAAGTAAACTTCCCAGCCTTGGAAACAGAATTTGTATCAAAAGCATTAACCGAGGAGTGGAAGTGTTTCCCTCCACAGATTGAACCCAGACACTTCATAGCATCACTAAAGTTTTAAAGAATGTATTTATCATTTCATTCTGATAATTTCAGAAGCAGAAAGGCTGAACTGCTAGGAGCAGCATAAGAATCTAAGACTTAGCTTCACACCTCTAAACCAGCATGATGATAACACAAATCCCTTTTTTAATATTTACATATGGTTAGTATGTCCTACACATGGGTGTTGATTGGTTTTCAGTCCTCCTGCTGGCTTCACACTGTGGTGGAAAGTCACTGATGCACGGCACAAAGCAGAAACATTACCAGGTAAAGTATAAATGTTTTCAAACCATCCCTAACACAAACTGATAAACCAAGTCAAACTTCTGATTTCACACAGTTCTATTCAGATAGCCCAAAAATTTAAATAACTTCTAGTACAAAAAGATTGCTATTTTACCTAGAAAAAATAAAAACTGAACACAATCTGATGGTCAGTTTTCTACAATCATTTAAACAGGAAGTATAAATGATATCTTTGCCTTCCTAGCTACATTGCCCTAGTTTAAATATAATGAAGCACTCAGTAACAAAACCAAATCCATTCATTCAGCTTGCAAAATGCAGTGAACAAGGATATTTTAAGATTATTTGAACCAATCTCAATCAAGCTGCTGTTTCATATGTCACCATTACATCACAGATAAAACTGGCCAAAAATGACATTTTCCCATATGTGACCAACCTAAGGTGAGTAAATCAGGAAACACAAAGTTAATATCCCACTGGTAGGAATAAAAGCTCCTACTGTGCATGCTTACCACCCATACCCCACATTCCAGTTTGATGCATATTCCAAAAAAAACAATAAAAAAACCCCAAATCAACTATATCTGTCGTGCTAAAAATGTGTTTTATGATGACAAATTTCCCAACTGAAAGTAATTTTTCTTTCATGTGCAAGATACAGAGAAAAACATTTTGTCATCTTTTTTTATTTTCAAGTAACCAAGAAGAATGAAAGGTAGGAAATCAATTGTTTTTCTGCTTTTGATCTATGTTTTAAGAACAGATTACCCCTCTCAGCACTATTGGTTTTCCACATGCATAGTCCGAAGCAACTGAAGTGCAAGTTAATGGGAAAGTTACTTTCAAGAGTGAGGAGACAAGTGTGAGTTTACTGGAACATTCTGATATTGCAAATACACCACCCTTAACAGACCCTTGTGATTATCTCCTCCATAGGTGAATATTGGTGTTGCATGGCATGAACCTATTTGAAATCCTCTTTCCAACCATGGGAAAGGCTAGAACTAGCATCAAAATTAACTCAGAGCCCAGTTCTAATTGGTACATGATGCAAGGCTTTATTGGACATTCTGCCTACAAGACACACAAACACTACTGGCAGTTCTGTTAGAATGGTGGAAGAAGTACTTTAAGGATATGCATGAGTTAAGATTTAAAAACACATAGCCAAGGAAAGTAGAAAATGTATTTTATTTATATGGAAAAGGCTACATCTGGATTTGTAAAAGGTCTGTGATAGTATCATGTTGCCCACACGTCACAAATCAGTTGTGAATAGCAACAAAATAGTTACATATCTTTCTACATACCAGTGCAATTAGTTCACATTGCAATAAAATTAAGTCAAGTATGCAACAGAATCAAAACCAAGTGTTTCTCCATAATCAGCATACAAAGATTTACAGTGCAAAGATCATTGCAGGTTTTAACAAGTCTGCAGTCAGTCTTCAGAATATTTAATGGGTGAGATACTCCAATTATTTTCACTATTAGCAGTTGTATCTTGTCAATACTGTGCACAAGCAAGTCTAAACTGAAATGACTTACATTGTAAATAAAATAGTCTATACAGTAAAAAAATACAAATTATATAAGAGAGCTAACAAAAAGAAACTTGAACACACTTATGAAACAGACAACATACTTCAATGACACACATACAGTATTCATCACATGAAAACAGCTACTTTTTCCAGCAAAAATAATTTCATTGATTTACAACTGAATTATAGATCTTGTAGTCTGAAGATGCAGGTGTCCAACTCTTAAAAACTATAATAAATGTCTTCTGCAAAGCATACAAAGAGGATAAATATTCTTACCAAAGTCATAAGGTTATTTTTGGAAGTTTGTTCTCTCTTGCTCCAGAAACACACTTACTTGGGTGAAAAAAAATTCAAGGAGTGTCACATTGAAACCATAAACTGTGCTCCATTTCCTTCTAATTTTGAAAAAAACTAGAATTTACAGTACTCTGTGGTATATGAAAATGTCTTCAAAAGTTTACATTGCATATTTCTGAGTCCATTCTCTTGCATGTCTGTTGTATCTGTACGTGCAGAAAGAAGGCATCACAGTGAAGAGCTGTTAGTGATACACTGACAATGGCCATGTAAACTTAATACAGCTGGTACTGAGCTTTGCACCTCTGAGCAGTCAAAGAACACCAAAACAGTCTAAAAGCCACAAAGCACACACCCACTGCACATTCAGTTTCTAAAGTTATGCACCACAGCTGTCAGACTCAAACCCAACTTCACAGGTTTGCATTAAATTGTGCATCCTTCATTTGTATTTCATAACTGGTTCCCTTATTTGCACCTTCACAGGAACTGGATGTCAATTACTCCTAAAGGCATATGCTATTAAGAGTCTGACAAAGTTTACACATTTTAGTTCCACAAAATTCAGTATAATTAACTGGGATTTTATTCTCCGTTCTGCACTGCCAGCTGCATTTCAGAACTTGAAAAGAAAGTTTTCTGAAAAGCATTTTTTGCTAGGTTTTAAGTCTTGGGTCTTTTCCCAAGCTGATTATTTTATAATTCCATAATCCCTAGGGTAAATGTCCTTAGAGAGATGATAGCTTCCACTCTGGTCTTTACATTTGCTACATTCTACTCTTCAGACTGGATTCACTTTCTTGAGTCAACCAGAGAAAAATACTGACAAGTTTTTAACTCTTAAGATCAGTATAGCAACCCATTTAAAAACTGGTTTTCTTCTAAAGAATGTGCTACCATATAAATCTTTGGATTTTAACTTATAATAAAACACTCAGAAAATAAATAACTAACTTAATAAATAAATAACTTAATTATTTAAAAATAAATTTATTTAAAAATAAATAATTAACTTAAAATAAAATACTCACATCTTTCATTTTCTAAATCCAAGGTAAAAAAACTTTAATAGGTGATCATTTTAAGAAGATAAAGCTACAGTCAAGACCACGTATTTTCTCACTTTGCCTAGCAATGATTAAATTTTGAGATTTGTAGACAGAAAACCATCCCTTATTTTCAGTTCCTTCACAAACAGGAGGCACAACAGAAATCACCAATAAGCAGGTGGAAAAAAAGTTGAGCCAGAAATGGGGAGAAGCTGATGCAGAACCTCCTCAACCTGAACACTATCTACCTTGCAGAATGAGCTACAGCAGTCAGGCCCTTCAGAAGTTACATGATTTGTCTATCCAGACATTGAACTGAGAGAAAAAGGCCATTTTAATCATTCTTAGTCTGGGCAGAGAAATACTAGAGCACAGATGTCCATGCAACTTCTGCATCACTCCTTTGCTGTCTACTGCTCAAGGTAAAAGCAATTCTCAGATCTGCCTGAATCTGTGACTCTGCAGGCACTGCAGGAAGTCTGCAATGGCTCAGCACTGGAAAACAGGTACCAAATAACTCAGTCAGTTAAACAGAAGCTCAAAAATTCTTCTGTACAGGTTTTACAACCAGAGGATTGCAGTAATGACAACTCATATTTGGGAAAGTAATTTTTCATGCAATAAATCTGTTACACAAAATCATGTAATTAAGTAAAAAAAAAATTAGTTGCCAACAGCTGTGTATGCCTACAGTTTTCTACTTGCCATGGCTATTCCCAATATTTAAAGAGCTAATCCTGTAAAAATCTAGGAAGAGAGTACTGCTAAAATTAATATTGAAGGTGCTCAGCAGCCAGCCATCTGCAAGTACCACACACACAGTTATGTATGTTATACTCACTTTTCCTTGTCTGACTTGTAGATCTGTGCAATATCTGGTACTAAAGGATCATCTGGATTAGGATCACAAAGTAAGGAGCATATGGACAATAAAACTAAATAAAAGAGACACTAGATTAAAAAAGTTAGTTTGCTTTATTTCTACAATTCTTTAACATATTCCAGTATACTGAAGGAGGTGGTAGGAGGGCATAGGAAAAGAATGCATAGTATCAAGCTGTCATTTAACAGCTCTGTCCAGAAATGTTTATACAGCATTATTTTTCTAGGGCTTAAGTAAACACCTGGTACAAGCCCAGGGAATTTGCAGCCATGAACCTGCACCTTTTGTAATGATCTCTCTCCCACATCCTAGCTTAGGAACATTACCTACCCAACTACAGACTACAGTTACATGTAGATACTGCTCAACACTAAGCTTTCCACCTGCAGCTAACTAATTATTAATCTTACATTGCCATGCAGTACTCTGTTTGTGCATATCCTTTCCCACTTCTGTGCTGACAGTTATTCTCTCAGTCATAAGAACACTTTACCTAAGTGGGACTTCCATTTTGGGAAATACTTGATCAGCATTAAATACAGGCATTCACTTATAATTTCATATAATTTCCTGGTATTGAACCAAGGAGGTTTGATTCTTTTGCCTGACATTTTCAGGCCATACTTTTCAGGCAATTTTTGTTTTTATAGTTGGAACTAATATGCATACAAGAGTACACTTAAATAATTCTAAATACGTTGTGAAAGGGAACTTCATGAGAATCAAGAAGTAGAAGAATCAACAAGAATCAACTGTAGAATACCTTTTTTGCTCCCTGCTTTATCTTGTTACCCAAGAGCCCACACCTATTTTCAGGAGTAGAAAGTTCAGCCACTTCAATACTGACTTATTTTAAGTGCCAGTAATATCAGAAAATCATGTTAGACTACATGGTCACACAGATGGTCAGAGGTGCTATAATATGCTGTAAACTTTTGATTCAGTCAAACAAAGACTAGAAAGGAGAAACTTCCATGAGTCACTGAGCTAATTTCCAGTTTATGAAATAAATAATATCTGAACATGAGACCTGCTCCACTTTATTACCAAAGAAGTGCTCAGCAAGAGAAGAGATAGGAAAATGCTGAAGATCTAAAAATTTTACAGGTTTTCAGTTGTAGATGCCAGCTGTTAAACCTAAGTGCCAGTTTTCATTTGCTTAATAACTAGAAGCAAGATACTTTTTGCATAGCTATAAAACAACTAATTTATGTGGGAAAAAATGATACCTATTACACATAAGAGTAATTAATGTCTTCAGCAATCAGCTGAGGAAACAGAATATTAGACTTAGATTATATATGGCTTGTGAGGTTACTGCACAGGCCTGTAAACAAGAGAAGTTGTTTTTCCAAGGTACAGCAACTGGACCTGCACAGGGCAATTTCCATTGGACAAAGCCCCACAGTTTGTTCTGTGCCTGTACACCCAGTGCAGTGACACTGGCACCCAGCTCAGAGAGCTCCCAAGCACAGGAGATGTGATCTGGCTTCTTGACCTTTTCAGTCACATGAGGGATTTCTGTAATGTGACTAAGTGTGCCTTAGCAATGTGAAGATGGGTGAGAAGAAATAACAGCACCCACATTTTAAGCAGCTTTTTAAGTGACACAAAATGCCTGCAGCAAAAGAACTGCTAAACCGTTAACTCAGTGTTCCAGAAATCTACAGGGTGCAAGTTTTGAGAAAGCTTAACTACAGGAGAGAATATTTTAATAAAACTTTTACTGATGACTGTGAAAGGAGCTGCATTTTGAAATATTCATCTTACAAAGGACTGCAAACCAGAACAAATTATCTCATTTTTAAAGGAAATGTAATTAAGACCTTAGTCCACACAAAGATGCTCAGGCAGCCTGAAGAGTCATCAACAGGCAATCGTGTAAGCTCACACAACCTCAGTATCAGGGTTTCACATTTACTCCCAAGTTGTGATTTTCAAGCCCTGCTCATCAGTTTCTCCTCTGTTCAGCATGCACAGTCAGCTGTCATATTTCAGGCTAAATGTACATTATTATCTTACCCAACTTGGTTTAGAATATTTCTTTGTGCATGCATTTTTTTGTAACGAACTCCCAATAAACTGCACAAGATCTTGGATCATAACCAGAACTCCAATGGAATTTGCCTCTTCTGAAACATGCAGGATAAGTTTGTTCCCACTGTTTACCTTTAAGACAGTGCAATAATACACAACAAAGTGCCATGGCAGTGTATGCAGCTTCACACATGCATTATCAAATCAGTGAGTTTACCTTTAGAAACAGTCAGAGCTGGTGACCATTGTGATCTCAAGATATCAAGACAAATACTCCCATTACTGTTTATGTTTGGGTGATATATTTTTGTTGTAAAAGCAATCTGTAATAAAAAATAAATAAAAACCAAATAATATCAGATTAGGGTTATTACATTTGGAATCCTTAACATCATCCCTTCCTTTCTAGTTGTATCAGATCTGCCAACACAATTTTTTTACAGTCTTATCTGCATCCATGAAGAACATGTATACTATGGCTCACCTTTCTGGTTTAACTTTCCAAATTAAGCCTTTGACCAAAAAGGACTTAAGTCCTTAAAAGAAAGGACTTACCTTTGGTGGTTTGAAAGGATAGTCTGTTGGAAAGTGTACTGTGAGAAAAAATACTCCCCCTTGATATGCACTATCAGGCTGAGGAAAAAACAAAACAGATAAAACAGATTAATATATTTCAGCTGGTTTGGAGCTTCCCTTCTTCTAAAGAAAATCCATTTTTCCCCAGTACATAGCCCACTATGGGCCATGAACTGGGGAGGCACAGAGGGAACTGAACCCTCCCCAGTGTGGCTTCTGCTGCAGCAGCACAGCAGTTACTGAGCACTGCCCTTGTGGGGAGAAAAGAGAGGGAGTCAATGGCTTTGCTGCACTGAAGGGAGCACAGAAACCACAGCAGGTCCTCCAAACCCTGTCCCTGTGCAGGACCACAGCTGCCCTGATCTTCCTCCATTCTTCAGCTACAAACACACTTACCCTAACAAGTGGTTTCTCTTTGCTGATGCAAAGAGTGGGATTTTCCAATAGAATTCAGTTCATCGTGATGATATCAGGGAGTTTTAAAACACACAACATCTTTGTGACCTGCACAAATCTGTGCATTTTGTTAGACAACATGTGCACGGGTTTACATCCAGGTTGTACACTATCAAATAAAATAAGCTCCATCTAAAAGCCCTCTGCAACTCCACTCTTGTTTGCAGTTACCAAATTTAATATTAGAATTCACCCACTCTTCCTCCTTTCAGATGGATGAATCTTCCAGGTTGATCATCTATGAAAAGCAAGCTCTTTGTTTTGTAGCCCGTATCACCAACTCAGACACCACAGCTGACTAATTAAACACCTCTAACTCCATGAAGAGCAGGGATTTTTGAGGAATTACAGAAAGCAACTGGTACCAGACTAATAAGAACATCAGTGTCACCCTAAAGTTTTAACTATTCACAGCCCAGCTGAAAGTGGCTGCTGTGTTCACAGAAACCCAAATGAATCCTTCTGTAGCAAAAAGAGAAGCAAGGTCTTACATTTTAAGGGCCATGATTCTTATACTTACAGGTCCCATAATAGTTGCTTGCCAGTGAAACACTGAAAGGCAAAAAAAGATACAATAATTAGAGATTTTCTGAGCCTTTCCAGAACTGAAATGGACTGGATGTTCTAGGAAGAGCTTACAGTCATCTCCAACCGGGCCAGCAGAACAGTGGGCTGGGGGATCTCGCTGCAGATCACTTAGCTCCTGCAAGAAACACAGAAATATTGCAAAGACATGAAAATCCATACCACTTGGCAGCATCCCTTCAAAAGTGCGAACACAAACCAATTTTATTAAATCCATGGGCAGTTTTTGTGGTGTTTTGATAAAACAGTCAACACTTGAAATGTTCATTGAAACTGAAAAAGCTTTTTTGCCAGACAGCCTGCAGCTAACACTGTGCTAGAAATTAATATCTGAAAGAATTTAAGAGTTGCAACCAAGTTCACAGGAAGTTCAATATACTTGAAGGAGACAAAATAAAGAAGAAAGGTTTCTTGATTAGTCTGTAAACTCACAGTTTAATTTAGTTAGGTGCTAATCTGATCATTCCCTTACCTTTTGATTTTATAAAAGTTTCTGTATTGTTCTAGTCTGTGGACATCAGCTGAGCTAAACTGACTCATAAAATGTTTGCAGCTTGCCTGGAGATGATGTATGAACATAATATAAAAGGTCCTAACTAAAGTGGAAACTAAAGAAAAAAATATTAGCCCTACACCTTATTTACCTTGATTCAATTCCCTGCATGCTTGCTTTTTTTTTTTTGAATGACTACTAAAAACCTCCCAAGTTGAAACTTAAGCACTCAGAGGAGCTTTTGGTGGTCAACTAATTTATTTCTCTTGCTGGAGTCCACACAGTCCCAAATAATTTAAAATTATGTGATTTCACAAAGCCAGTGCTGTTTTTCATCTGATTTATCATCACTATTTCAAACAAGACAGGCAGTAATGTTAGTTCATCTTCCTCATTTAATTCAATGTATTCCCTTTTGATGTCTGAACTATCACTGTACTAGGGAAAGCTTTTTCCAGTTCTAGGCTGATAGAAACTGTGCTGTAGGAACTTTAATGACTACATGCAAGTACCTCCTTTGAAATAAGTTCAAGGGTGTGTGTTTGTAAGTAACTCAATTCCTTACTCAAAACATGCCCATTTAAGTCAATAGACATAAGCAGGTCTGTGAGTTTACCTTAAGGAGTAACACCAGAAATGTTTCTACTCAAAATAAATCAGTCAAGGCAGCTACTTACAAAATCAAGGTTTAAATAAGAGCTAAGTTTAATTCCAGTGTAGAATCGGTGTACTTAGTGTGATCAGGCCTTACATATAATTTGAAGGGTTAAAAATCTGCACTTCTCAACTGCTGTGATGTCTTTTTCCATTTATGACATCCAATAAATATTTCAAGTCAATTTACCATGGAGCTGACACCTAAATTCAGCCAGACTTACAGCTCCACTCTTGGCCTTGAAATCAAGGAAAAGCACTGCACCATTTCGTACTACTGCTCTCAAGTCACTCCTCACAATCTCGTGATTTCAAGCAAGACAGACACTTTTTCCTATACTGAAATAGCTGACATTACTGCACTTTAACTTTATTCTGTTGGTGACACTGAATGCTAATCCAGAAAGGACACTCTGGGCTAGACTTTAACTAATAAAAGCACTTTAGAAATGCAGTTCCTATTTTAATCAGAGGATTCAAATTTCGTTAAGGAGTGATTCAGAGAACCAGCTATTTATGCAAAGGCATTGCCAGTACACACGGGGAGTCAACAAATCTCAAATTTCCAGCAGTCCCCAAACATGACCAGCAGCAGAGCTGTTACAGGCACCGTCTTCTCCAACTTGCAACTCAAGATCTAACCTAGCAAAAGAAGATTAAGTCTTGTACACACACTAAAACAACCCAACCAAAACCAAACAGCTGCACTACAGCACCAAAACAGAGAACTCACACTAGCAATCGTGCATTTTGCAACAGTCTTTATTGACTACTAAATTCAAGGCAGTAACTGGAAAAATACATTGCATATACTTCAGAGACTTTCTGAAAAGTTTAAGCTAACATTCCATATGCATATAGGAACCACCAGGCAACCACTCAGAGTCACAGGTCTGTAACAGTGCTTTTGTTGCTACATGTGTTCCCCAAGATCTTTACATACCCCCAAACCACACAAATTTGCTTTCTTTCAGATCTACACATGTACTTAAGAATTAACAGAAATGGGGAATGTTCCTTGGGTATACACTTCAATTTGTTCAGGCTAAAAAGGCACTGACATCTGTTCATGATTAGAAAAAAACCCAGCAAATATTTTTCATCAGACATTGATGAGACCCACAACTATAAACTCTTGTAATTAATATTTCCTAACAACAACGAGGAAAAGGTTCTCTTCAAACAATTTCAGCAAATGAGAGCAATGTTCACAAATATATTCTGAGAGCTTCTGCACTTACAAAACATAAAGCCAGATCAAACCTCAAAATCAGCAGAGCAAATTCAAGCTGCATTTAGCATCCATATGTGAAGCTAGTGTGGTTTAAAAATACAAGTGGTAACATGATCCAACAGTATGAACAGTTTGAATCTTTATATACAGAAATTCAGATCAAGCTGTGATAAAAAGGAAGAACTATTCAGATTTACATTGTTGATTATGCTGTTTAAGCTTTAGGTTCAAAGCAAAATTATCTGGAGAGCTCTAAGATTTAGGTTCAAGCTTTCCTATACCTTTAGAAATGGGGCAAGGAGATACTCAGATGTCCCTGAGTCAGACTGACCTGCCAGGGCCCAGAATTGAACACTGCAGAACAGAAATGAAGATCCTCTAAATACATGTAGAAACATTTCTTCCTGACTGCAAATATTCATCAAAGAATGAGAATACAAGAATTCTTTATACAAAACACAGATGCTCTTTAGAAGAAGGCCAAACCTTGGCTTTGTTAAGGGACAAGGCTGAAGATTCTCAAAGTTTAACATGCTGAAGCCTCATCAAGAAGCACAAGCATGTGAGGCACTACAGTCAACACCAGAGATTGCCCTGTAGTTTAAAGTTAATTTTAAGTTAAGCAGCTTTGTCCAAGCTTTATGGATTATTAGCATGAGGCTGCATGAGGCAGGTCTGGTCACTCCAAGGGTCTGCATGAATACTTTTAGTCACTGGTACAGAAAGTGCAAGATGCACATATGCTGACAAACAGGATCTACAGCTCAAAGCAGATTCATTTCAAAAGACAGTCACCACTATAAAATACAGTGTACACTGGTGCAACGTCTTTCATGAGAATACACAAACCCACGACTCTGCCTGCAAGAGATGCATCAGAAGGATGAGTTATTTCAAACACTGGGGAATGTGACAGCATAAAAGCACCTCTCAAGAGCTCCAACACATGCCAGCATGAATGTGCACAGAGAAAAATACCTCAGCTGGGGACAGTGTAGGAATAAATCCTCTAATCCTCTCATAAAAAGCATTTCAGGGTAGAATAGAATACTAATGGTTAACATACTACTGGAGCCTCCAAATTATCTTCCCTAGCAACTACACTCCTGAATAGCCCTGTAGACAGCATGAAGGAAAAATTCAACAGCTTACAGTTTAACAGCTGTAAAAAACAGGCTGTGGTAAGTTATAAACACTGCAGACATTTCTGAATGTGCAGACTAATGCCCATGGTCAATGAATAATACAGGATGTATTTCATAAAAGTATGAAGTTGAAGACTGCATGGCCAATTTAACACTTACATGCTTGATTAGCATCCATTTCTCCCCAAAAGCTATTGGAACAACATTGTAAAGGAGATTTTGGTGATAAGGAAATGAATGTTTTCAGCATAGAAGTCCTAAACATGTCCTTTTTTTTCAGTCTAAAAAAAATTCAGAAAAAAAGACTGCAGATTATCTGAAGACCAAAATAAACTGCCGGCAGCATCACTAAAAGCTATTTTCATTCTCCATACACCACAAAACCACAACCTTTCTCCACACTATTATTTAAAATATAGATTTATACTTGTCAGTTGTGTTCTTAATTTCTTGCACAAAATGCACTGTAGACCACAGATTTATTTCCTACCAATTCTGTGCATACACTGCTGCTTGGAACCATTTGTCATAAAACTCCACAGTGATCATACTTAAGACTAGTTAAAGAATTCTCTGGTTCTTCACAAATTTGGTAAATATAAAGCACATGTTTACAATAAGATTTATTGCTATAATGGTTAGTCAGTAATAAATATTCTATTTCCATAAATTGTTATAATGCTAAAAAAATATTGCTAAAATATGTACTATCTCAGCTGAGGACTTGAAAGTAAATGCAACATTTTATGTTAGAGCCAAAAAAGTTTCCTTGTTATGTCAATTACCATCTAAAGGCTGCAGGTTTAAAGTCAAACTCTAAACCACAAATATCAACAATTTTTATTTGAGTCAATTTACAGTAATAAAGTTATTTTCAACATAACTTTAAGTTACTATGTCCTGTTAGCCCATGCATATATGAAACCCATCCTGAGCCACAGAGACATATTTCATTGTTCATTGAAACCATTCCATGTCTGAATGCTTCTATTCCTACTGAGCTGGAGGAGAAAACCAACCAAGCATTTATGTATCAATAAGATAAGAACAGCAGCTATTCTTAAAGCAGTGTTCAAATCTATCTCCTCCTTCCTGGGTTCAAAATGTCTTCTAAAATCTGTTGAAGTGGTGAACAAAAGTATGTACAAGACAGCTGAGCATTAACAAGCACTTCAACCTCCCACTAACACTGGGGGAGCACCCAGGTACAGGACTTGTGATTAAAACAGGTACAGGACTTATGATTAAAACAATCTCAGCTGCAATATGGAACTACCAGGATGGCAAACTCTGCAAATTAGATATGTGAACAAAGAATTTGGAACAGGAACCCCAGGAAAATGGTTCTGCATAAGACAGATGGGGAGAACTGAGACCTACAGAACCTGACAGCCTGAATTACTTTCCACCTTTCACAAAAGGCCTGGTATCTCACTTTTCCAGAGGTGGCAAGGATAAAGGCTTCTTTGCACAATATTTCTTCTCACCTAAAAAACCTACACTATTTATTTCGCTTTGATCATTTGCAACATCTGGAAGTTACACTGCCCACAAAGATGTGTTGCTCTTTCACTGCCCCAAGGAACATCACAGACAGAGTAACTGAACTTTTCTGACAGTGTAGAAACTCAGTGCCTCTCTCCTACAATGGCAAACAAAGCACTCACAAGGCAAACACACACAGGTTCCTCAGCTTGTGATGAGTAAGAATCCTCCAGCCTCAAACTCTCTGAGGAACTGTGAGTTTGTCATGGACACTGCTGGCAGCTGGCTGCATGTCCTCCCTGTTCCTCCACCTGCAGCACCAGGATCAGATACCTCCATGTGCAGTGAGCAGCTTCTTCACTGCTTACTCAGCTGCCATTTTTAAGAAAGCTTCCAAGCACAGTCTGTTTTTCTGTGACTGGGGTACAGTCTTGGAATTCCTCATGCTGTCCTCCTTTGAGGAGCCCCTCAAAAACAGTCAGCCAAAGGCAGGATGCAATGACACAGATCCCAGGGGCAATATAACTTAGAAATCAGTCCTAACCAGGATGACAAAAAAATATGCTTACTGACAGGTTGACATATTATAGCTTTGCTTCCTTCAAAGGTGTTGTCACACTGAATGCTCAAATTATCAAAATTACTGTGAACAAACACTCAAACTTGACACCAAAATCCCTTAGCTTCGTTTAAGCACAATTCTGAAGCACCCTAAACCCACAGAAGTTTAACTCCAGACAGTATGTCTAGACTGATGAGCTCCCAAGCAATGCCACTGTGTTTGCTGACAGTGTTTTGTTGTCCAAAGAATTCCTCTAGGCACTCTGAAACCACAGCACTTCCTCTGCTTCAGATCTTATCCCTTCCTATCCTTCAGATACAACACAAATATCAACCTTTACAGCCAGTCTGAAACACCAGGAAATTAATCAAGATAAACATACCAACATACAAATACATTTCATCTACCATTAAACTTCCATCTCCATGATTTTTGGGGAAAATTTTATGAATTACATCAAAACAATTTGTCTTTTCAAACTTCTCTGCTTCATTTTAACTTTCCATTTGAAACAAACTTATTTCCTTGCCATTCCCTCTCCTCTTCTACTTCTTCAGAGACAGACTGCTAGCCAAATCCCTCTAGTAGAATTTTTTCTTCTCCTGGAAAGGCAGAAGAGAGTGATGAGGGTAGTTAATGGAAAAAAAAAAGAAAACCAGCAGTAGTCATTTCTGCAGCAAACTAGAAGCAAGGGGTAACTAGTTCTGAATTTAACCTCAACTCTTCTTGGAGGTCCTTACCCAATATCTCTTCATGCTTCAGGTGGAAGTTATTGTAAAACCAGGAAATCTCATAGCACCTCGCAGTTAGCAGGCTGGAAAGCATCACTTTGTTTTGAAAGAGTAGAAACACAATTTAATAAGGCTAACAGAATGAAAGATACTTAGATAAAAAGTCTAACCATAATTTCACATCTATCAGAAGTTCTTAAATGCCACATTAAAGAGAATTGTGGCTTTCCAGTATGTATGAACGTCTCTAAAGCAGAAAGAAAGTTATGCAGGGAACATGATAAAAGTATGAAGGCTAATTCTATTCTAGCAGGACTTATTTGGAAAGCCCCAAACCGTCATTACATCTCAAAAATACTAGATTACCCGACTCTCCCCTTTGTCTGTTTATCTTAGCAGAAAGAAGCTGGACAAGAACTGGAAAGAGATGGTATTCAGAACAATCCTTTTCTTGAAACTAGGGTAAAGAGATGTTCAAGAAGATGTGCGAAATTAAAGTGGCAACAAGAGGCAAACCATTTGTATAATATGTAGAAGCAAGAAAAAGTTATTGCTAAAGTAAACCACTGTAGTAATTTGATATATTGGTCGAATGGAACATTCATGACAAACGTGATTGAAGGAACAAAATCGTCCTGTTATTGCACTGTGTGTAAAGGTATAAGCCTTGCAGTATGAGACCGGTAAGCAGTATGCACTTTCTGGTAGAAATCCATCCAAAGCTGGTATCTACCGTAGGGTATCCCAAATCTGCCCACTGTGGGGTTAATCGGTCACTACAGAATCCTATTTCTGCAATACCAATGGCTTCCGATAGCAAAAGGGAATCCTGCACGAGAAATAATCGCACCGTCACGTAACCAGGATAGCTCCGATGCCGCCCTAAACATGGCACAGCAACAGCAGCCAAGCACGGCGGATTCTGTTCCGCGGCCAAAGCCCGAACCTCCGCTGCCCTCCGGTGCGACAGCCGGTCCGTTCGGTACAGCGACCGGCTCAGCCTCGCCAAACAAAAGGAAACCGGCAATTCACAACTCGGACCAGGCCATTTAAACACATCAGCCCAAAACACCACAACTGGGATACGCTCAAAGGTCACACCAAGAACTATGCTGACAACACTTCTCAATCCTGCCCCGAGCACGGCGCGGAGCAGCCGAGCACAAGGGCAGAGACCGATGCTGTCCCTGCGCCCTGCTGAAGGCTCCCCACAGCACCGCGGCTTTCCCCGCTCCCGCACCGCCCGCAGCACCGCGGCTGCTCCGCTGAACGCCCTAAAGCACCGACTGGGGCTGCGGGGCCTTCCAGGAGGCAGAGTCCCGAACCCGTGAGGCGGCCGGCGAGAGGAGAGCCCCCCTTGCCCGTCCCACACCCACTCTGCTTCCCCGGCTGCCGGCGAGGCAAGGACGAGTCCTGGCAGAGAAAGCGCGCGGCAGCGGCTGCCCCGACACCTCTGCTGAGCCCGCTCCGGCCGCCGCCTCAACCCCGGCAACAAGGGGACAGCCCCAGCCACTACCCGAGAGCAGGGGGACCTTTCCGCCCCCTCCCACGGCTCGGCCCCACTCACTTTTTGTATCCGCTTCAGCGCCATGGGAACGCGCGGCGGAAGCGCGAAGCAGGCGGCGGGAGCGCGGGGCGGGAGCGCGGCCGGGGCGGGGCAGGCGGCGGGAGCGCGCGCCGTGGAAGCGGGAGGGGTAGGGGCGCAATGGCCGTGCCCTTTGTGTCCTCCTGCGCATGCGGAGCCGCCGCCGCGCGCGGGGCTCGCCGGGAAGCGTAGTCCGCGCGGCTGCGGAAGTCTCGGCCGGGCCCCTCAGGGTGTGCGGGGCCGAGTGAGGAACTGCGAGTGTCAGTGTCTAGTGAACACGGGGCTGAGGAAGAGGAAAGTGACCGTGTGAAGCTTCAGAACTGCATACAGGAAAAGGTGTGTCACATTCATGATGGTGTGTGAGAGAAGCAGTAGGCGTGGGGGTTGAAAAGTCTGTTGAACAGGTTATAGAATCATTAAAGTTGAAAGAGACCTCTAAGATCGAGTCAGTGCCGAAAAATCATGCAGAGCCCACTGGGGCACACACACACACAGGGTTTTCTGTGTCAAGGTTTGGAGGAGATAGCCCCTTTTATCCTGAAGTCCTGGCTCCACCTCTTCCTTTCTCCATGGGCTGAGGTACTAGGAAGGTACAGCTTTCCCGAACAGCCTAGCACATATTCCCCCCTCGTAAATGTAATTTTCCCCCAAAGTTCAGAAACTCAGGCTTGTGCCTACCCATTTGTTTCAGAGTCAGTCTGTCTGGGTTCTGTAACAGACCTGTGGCTTGAAGTTGGTAGAGACATTAAGATGCGTTTCAGATACATTAACACCCATCCCCTCACCCATGGAAGCGTTTTGTAAAGACATAAGCACACATCTTTCCTATCAGGTCCAACCATAAATGAGCTCCCAGAGTAACGAGTCCTTAATCAGGTATAGAACTTGGATAATACTTTTTATTGTATAGTAATTCTTATATCAATATTCAAGTTTATGAGGTTCGAGGCGGCTGTCACGCTGTGGATATCACTTTTCAGCTTCATTTTTCCACAACTACACAGGAGAGGGCTCATACAGCGATCTGCCCTGAGCAGATCAGTTTTGCAGAGCTGTTGGGCACTGACAGCACCACAAACAGAAGCAAGAAGAGCCAGTGTCCGCACAGCAGCGCCCAACACCCATTTTACAGCTGCAGAGGCCTCCCTGAGAGCCCTGTGCCTGGCGTCAGGCCGGTGACAACGCTGATCCGCTCCTCCCTCCTCCCTCCTCCAGCGCCGTCCCGCACATCCCGTCACCTCCACCGGAGCCCCGGCCCCCCGCGCTGCCGGGCGGCCTTTAAGGGGCGGCCCCGCGGCCATCTTGGGCAGAGGCGCGTGCGCGGTGCGGAGCGGCAGCCGGAGCGATGGGGCCGGGACAGAACTGCACCGTGCGGGGTATGGCTGGCCGGGAGCCGGAGGTGTGAGCTGAGCGGAGGGGCGGGGCAGGGCCGGGGGCCCGGGACGGCGGCCGGGCAGGACGGGACGAGGGGCGCCGCTCGGGGGGCGGCTGCTCCTGGCGCCCCGTGCCCCGTCGGACCCCCGGGACAAGATGGCGGGCTGCCCGCCGCCGGGCCCGCGGCGTGCGGTGCGTCTGGAAGCGGCCGTGGGATCCGCTCGTCAGTAAAGCCCTGCTGCGGTCAGCGAGGGGAGAACGCGCTGTGCGGTCCCGCTTCCCCCAGTCCCACCCCGCCGCCGTGTGAGGGCCCGGAGCCGCCGAGCTCCGCGCCGGGCCCTTGCGGGTGCTCCGGCCCTCGCAGCGGGCTCCGCCGCCCGCCGGGTTTTATCTGTAGTGAGGACGGCCCGTTTCAGACATCGCTGTTTATTTCTGTCGTTCCACCTGTTTGAGTGAAAATGTCCTGAAAACGTGTAAATGTCAGAGGTTGTGTCTGGCTCTCAATGCCCGCTACTGAGCAGTAGAGGTAACGGTGACATTTGCGCTGTGTAATGATTGACCTGAACCGCGCCTGAGGTAGCGCTGTGTGTTTTAAATGCTGTTGCACAACCAGACAGGAAGAAATAGTTGGGCCGGGTGGAGAACAGAATAGACTAGACAGATTAATCACCTAATTTTCTCTAAAAAATGAGCTTTACGTGCATGACTGGTTTCCACTTGCGAAGCTGCTCATGGTTTATGTCCTTGATTTAGCGGGCAGATGGTTTGGTTTTTTTTTTTGTTGAGGGGTGAGGGAGGATGGAAGCTGCTGATACCGAGGATAGTGGCAAAGACATTGGTCTAAAATGGGTTATAGTGGTAGAAGGCTTATTAAAGTAATCAAATCACTGAGGATCACTTGGTAATAGCTTGCATCCAGGTTGTGTTCCCAGCGGCAGCTTGCTGTCATTTATAATCTTGCAAGAATTAGAACAGTTCCTAGACACTGGGAATTAAGCAGGAAATCTTTGTGGAGATGGGAGAAGAATATGCTCCTAAACAAACTGCAAATATCCTCGTTATTTAACAGAAGAGCAGCTGATGGCACTAGTCTGGAGGGTGCTTTGTTTGGGAGGAGACAGCATTAGGTTTTTGTGATTTCTGAAGAGATTCAACTTGACCAGTGCCTTGTGACTGGCAGGTTACAGTTCTTCCTCCAGCTGGCATGTGTCTCAGGCTGATGAGTATTGAAAATCATTTCTTCTCTACGGAAAACTAGACCCCAGAAGCATACCGTATTTTTGTGAGATTGAATTAGTGCTGGCAGTTAGGGGAGTTAATTGCCTCTGTGCACGTGTGCCCTTTGCAGGGCAGTGAGTAGCACAGCTCGTGCTTTTGGTCTGAGAGGTGTGCTTGTTGGCAGGTGTGACCCCACACCAGCCACAGACCTGATCATGGTGCCGTGCCTTTTACTGCTTGTTGCTGAAATCCAGCAGTCTTTTCCCCTCAGGTGTCCTTTACCATACATTTTCAGTTAAATTAAACATGCCAGTCATAATCTCATTTTTTGTGGATGCTGTGGAGTGGTAGAAGTGATTTTGTTGGCTTTGACAGCTTGACTTTTACTGTTAGGCTCTTTGTGTGTCCAGTTATTTTGGATGACTCTTCAGTAAGTGAATATCATGTGTTTCTCCATCATTGGCTTTTATTGTGGGCAGTGGCACTACTGAATTATCATGAACAGCTCTTGCACAATAACAGTCTCCTCATTGCAAACAAAATGAGGACAGAAGTGCTTGAAAGTTACAAGCACTTCTGGAGACATAAAATACAGTTTTTCACGTCAGGTGTTACTACTCTGTGACTTCTGAATAACAAATATTTTCTAAGCAGCAGAGGTAACTTGGACTAACTTTGTCAGGGTGTAGCCTTCCCCCATATTGTTGGTAGCTGCTAGAATGTAAGTTGATCTGGATTCTTAAGAAGAATTTCTGTGGAGGCAAGACCACTTCACTTTCTTAGTCCTCTTCTCAGAGCAGTTGGTAAATGTGCTTTCTTGTGGATAAAGCATCTCAGAGCTCTCTAGTGCAGATCTGGAAACATCCAGAGCAATGTTCTAGATGCTTAGAGAAAGAAGAGAGGAGAAACTTTGATCTACATCTCTTTCATCAGGATATGTCCAAAGAATACAGAAGAGAATAAATCCCTGTCAGTGTCTTATTGCCATTCTCATCTCTGATTTTTTTGTTTACTTTTGTGCATTGCCTGCTCTCCTGGGGCTCCATTCTTTGAATTTATTTCCTTCTTTCTATCTCTCTTGCTGTCTCTTCTCTCCTTTGTTTTTTATTTGTTCTGGAGTTATAGCTGAAATTTTTTCCATTGTTTAGTGCTTAAACACAAAACCAGTTTTTTCTGCCATGTTACACAGACCTGTTTTGTCTTGTCTTGTAACACTGTGGTTTGGTATTATACCAGAATTGGGAGTCCTTTAATAATAACTCAAAAGTAGTTCCTACTGCTTTTTATTTTAAGAAGAAATAAAAACCCCTTGACACTCCACATCAGTGTCACTCTGTTAACAGATGCCTCATGCATGACCTTAGGAGTTTGGCAGCAAACTGCTGAATTGGCACCAGAGGTCTTTTGAAACAGTTCAGAGTATTTAAAAATAAAAGTGTTCTTCTTCCATTTTATGGTTAACTTAGTTAGAAAGATTTAAATGGGTGTTCCAGCTTTTCCAGATCTTGTGTGAAACAAGACAAAACTTTCTGCCTCTGAAACCCTGTAGGCTGATTTACCAGAGAGTCTATTGAATCAATTAAAATATTTCTTCTAAATTTTCATTATATTTATCAGGGCAATCCTGGAATTTAAAGAATGAGATTGCTTTAAATGTTTTGATTTAACGCATCATTGGTTGATATAATTTTCTGTCCCAAAAGGGGAAAAGTGAAGAAGAAAGGTAATACAGTTGTAAGAGAAAGGTAATATTGTAAGAGAAAATACCTGAAGCTGTTGATATGTATCCATATAGGTTATTGATAATGAAGAAGCTTGTATAAGCTGTTGATATTAATAACTTGCCTGTGTGTGTGAAGGATGACTCTGGCCCTTGGGAGAAGAGGCAGAGGATCCCTGCAAGATGAGATGACAATTTAGTTTGTGATCTCTGCCTGCTGATGTGCACAGTTATGGGGATGGCCCCAGGGCTGTCAGAGGGTCTGGGTTGGCTGCAGATGTGCACAACAGCTCTTCTGAATGTGCTGAATTTTAGTACAGACATCTCTTGCTTGTAGTGAGTCACAGGAATATTACCCTTTTTTTTTCCTTTTATTTGCTAAGTTGTTTTGGACTTTTGGATAGGCACAAGTAAAGATCAGCTTCCTTAAGGTGCAGCACCTGTGGTCTTCATTAAAGTCACTCTCTCCCCTTGGATTTCACAAGGTATATGGTCCCCCTGCACCCCTGTCACTTATTGAAAGTGTAGGTGCAGTTTGGACCATGGGCAGTGCCCTGGTAGCTCCTTGGGCAGTCCTTGCAATTGCTGCTGCCCCAAAGGCCACACAGTGAGCAGCCCCAAATCTGCTTTTGCTGCTCTTGGCATTTCATTGGGGTCAGCTCCAAGTTGTCAGAGCCAGCAGGTCCCTGGGCTTGCTGAGCTCCTCCCAGCCACACCCCAGGGCAGGGGTGCTGCAGTGGATTTTCTTAGGAGAGCTGCTGTCTTGCATTTAAACTGTTCTTTTGATTCATTTAGGCTGTTGTGCTAAATTAAAGCAGATTTTCATAGAATCATTTGTAAATTTTAATTTCCTCGCTTCTTTTCATCCTTTATTCCCCATTACTCTGGGGAGTAAAGGATGAAAACTCACTGAATATAAATGGATATAAAACACAGCATTCACAGCCTAGTCTCTGAGGCTTTTATTGTTTTAAGGAGTTGGGGAGCAGGGAGACATGCCTGCCCTAAATTCTTCCATGTTAAAGATGATTTTCTGTATCTTAATATCACCTTACTGTTACAGGAAGGGTTTGTCACTCATTAGCAGGGGAGGTCTCAGTGGATGTTGGTCTCTTCTGTGTCATTTACTAAGAAAATGGACTCTGAAGGATCTCTGCATCTTTCACTCCTTTAGTGAGACTCTAGAAGAGTGCCTGCATTCCCAGGGCTGCAGACACTGCACAGACCTGTCTGATCCCACATATCTGCAGCCACACACCTCTGGATCAGTTTGGTGCCTTCACTGTTTTAGCTGAGGAAAGGGCTTGATGGAGATTTTAGGAAAATTTGTGGGATAGGGACAGAAAACCTTGATAGTTTTAGTCCGAGCTGTCAGTGGAAATACAGCAAATCACATCATGGAAAGTTGCAAGAACTAATAAAGGTTTTTGTTTCTTCCTAGACATGGACATATTGATGTCTCTTGCTCCACAGATGCCACCTAACTTGGCGTCTTACAAATCCAATGAAAACACAGAAGGGCAGGAGACAGTTCTAATTTTATGAAGCTCTGTAAATGTGCAAAAAGTGAAATTGCTGTTTATTTGTCTGTAAACAGAAGTTGCAGTACATGTAGGAGTGCTGGATAGAAAGCAAAGAGAGAGCAGCCACTTGTTACTTTGAGAGGAAACAACGGACCTGGTGCTGCAACCCCAACCTTTGAGCCAAAGTCCAGCTTATTTTCATGAAGCAGAGAGAAAACAGTAGAGCCACAAAAAAGTAGGAAAACCTCTTGCAGGAATGGACATTGTGCAAAGACAGACTGCAAAAATTTTCCCCATAAAGGGAGGAAAAGTGAGGATGAGTTGTGGTAAGAGGACTTTTTAAATGAAAGTTGTCTTGCAGAGATTCAGGATTTAATCTCGTTAAAATAAACATGCACTGTTATTCTTAAATAGAATCTTTTTGGATCCTTGTTCTTTCTTCTATACTGTGGCAGGGATTTAATCTAAGATGGCTTTTATTACAGGTGGTAGTATATTTAATAATTTCCCCATTGCCAAACAACTGGTGTTAGTTTTTTTAGTTACAAGATGGATTTTATTAACAGCTACTCAGTGCCCATGCCTTTTTGGGGTTGAAACCTAGTTTTGGGTTGTTAGCACTGACTATTCTTCTTTGGTGACTTTCTTGCAACTGAAACAAACACAGGTTTTTTGCTGCTACACTTAGTTTAACATGCTGAACTTTGAAATAATGTACTACTGATGGTAATATCAGGGTTTGCTAAGTAGAAAAGTTAAAATCAAACCATGAAAACTCTGCCAGGTTAATTCTCACCCTTGTGTAGAAAGGATTGGGGTGAAGTAGAACTCTGATCAATAGAAAAGAGCATTTTGACTAGGTGATTGTCAAAGGAGAATACTCTTTTAAGGTAGAGTTACTACTACAGAATAAAAAGATCTGTTGGAAAGTAAAGAGGTGTTGCTGCAAGCATGAAAACATTTACTGCTGAGTAGTTTTAATAGAATGTTGTGGTCAAAACCTGACAGTCTCTTGTTTTTTCTTCTTTTATTCCAGCTGAATGGGTTGCTGCAGCCTCCATAGCTGCTGGAGCAGCTGCTCTTGGATATCTAGCTTACAAAGCAATTCTTTGTAAAGACAAAGCCTCCAAAGCGATGGTGAACCCCAATATCCAGAAGGATAACCCCAAGGTAGTCCATGCCTTTGATATGGAAGATCTGGGAGACAAGGCTGTGTACTGTCGTTGTTGGAGGTCCAAGAAGGTAAGGGAAGAGGGAATGGGTCCAGTGTTGTTCATGTTCATTGTTCATAAATTATTAAATCTTTCAGCAAAACTATTTTAAAACTGCTTTATTTAGAGCAAACTAAACTCTTTTCACCTCATGGTTCTGCACGGACATGTAGCAATATTCTCATCTATAGAATGATGCACATTTGTTCTGATGCTCAGAGTAAGGCCTTCAGATCAGTGCTAACAGTGGACAAAATGTTCCTGTAGCTCTGAACGAGATATCCTGAAAAGAGAGCAACTGTCTGGAGCATGACCATGAGTGACAGATGCCATTTTGTGCACTACCTGGGCTGATACTGAGAATTACCCAAAACCATTGGCCTGTTGGCAGTAGGAGCTCAGGAACCACAGTCTGTGAGCATCTTAATCATCTCTTTTTGGAGAAAGTTGAAGTCAGAAAGTCCTTGCTAGTAGTCCATGGTGTGTGCCAGTGCAATCACAATGGCATGCTTTAAGCTTCTATTTTTGAGCAATTTTGAGCTTCTGTTTTTGAGCAATTAAAAGTCTGGCCGAAATATTGGTCCAGCTTGCTTGCATTTGAAATGGGGTTGCTTCAATTGCCTTAACCCAGTGATAACCTTTCCTCTCAATAACAGTACCTCAGATTTAAATCTGAGGGATCTTAGGCATGTGGGACACCTGAGATGTATATACTTTATAGATAAAGGTACTTCTGGGATCTGTAATGACAGAAAGCAGATTGCAGGGTTAATCCTCTCCATTTACCACTGGTGCACATTTCAAAGGTTTTTTAGGAGGTGCCAGTGTGTGGAGTCTGAAATAATACAGACCTTCAGAGCCAGACAGCTGTCTTGAAATTTACCTCTCTCCCCCTAGGAGGTGAATACTCAGCTGCTCAAGTCTTAGCCATTGTTCTCATCAGGCCAAACTCAGCAGTTTCCAGGTGCTGTAACTTTGGGTTCTTGCTCTTTCAGGTCTGACTTCATCACCTTGCAGGTAACTCAGGAGCTTACACATTTGTACTGAATTGGGTTTTACAGTGTGACAGTGCTAAGGAATAAACAGCATTTTGATTTGGTGCTGAAAGTCTTGTGGAGGTGGCCTTGTCTTCTTTATTCTGTCTGGAGTCTGAACTGAAAAAGCCCTGCTTGAGCCCTGGGGTTTGTGCTTTCTGCCTGTTTTTCAGTCTTCTAAACAGAAATGGAAGATAATGTCTGATTCTGCTGGCTGCACTGCAGCTCCTGCCAATTGTTTGCTGTTATTTGATGTTACCCTTCTTTTGGTGTGAAATAAGAACCTTCAGAAGTAAGTTTTGGCATATGTTTAAGGGATATTGTCAGTTTAGGAACATAATTACCCTACTGAGTTAGAAACAAAGTGGATGAGGCTGTAATGAATGCCTTCTTAGAATTCTGATCTGAAAGGTCTTGTAAAGGCATTTAGGGGGTCAGTGGAAACTTTGGAAGGTATTTGTTTCCTTTTACTGCTGTTTAATGATAAGTATTTTAGTCAGCATGTTCCACCTCAAAGCCTGTAGTTTCTAGTTTGGTTGCCTTCCTCTTGCCTTCATGGGTGACCTTGCAGCATAGGTTGCACAACCTGCAATAGGGTTTGTGTGCTTCTCCTATTTGTTATTGTGAAACACTAATAAAGTACATCATTCTTAGATGATTCTCATAGTTGGACGTTGTCAGCTAGCCTTACCTGGCTTTTACAGTTCTCAAACTGTTTAAATTTTTAATTTTGATGGTGTCAGAATGTGGAATGTGTGTGCTTTCAATGCAGGAAGTTACAGTTACTTCAAATGCATTGGGGATATGCCAGGTTTTTGTGAAATAGGTGCATCTAAAGGCTGGAAGAAATGTCCTTTTGTGTCACTCTGTGCACTTCTCCTGAGATCAGGCTCACCTGAGGCATGGGGCTGCTGGTAGAAGCAGTAGCATTAGGAACCCCAGGATGTTTCTGTTGCACTGCTGGTGTGATGCACTTACAGCTGACCCCACATGGTGCTCCTCCTCTGTATGGCATAACAAAGTTGGACTACACCAGAGTATTTTAGAGTAACTCTTGAAAAAAGAGCATTTCTTTTTGCTTGTTTTTTTTTTTTTCCTGAAAAAGTGTACTTAAAAGTCATTTGTGCTGGCCAAAGTCTTTGTGTAATGTATGTGTTTTAAAAAACCAAACATGGCATATTGAAATAATTTGTCTTGGCATGTAATTATCTGTTAATAATAAATGGGTGGTTCTTTAAATAACCCTTTTCTATTCAGTGTTGTGCTCTGCAGGCACTTCATACTTGTCCAGTTTAGTGAAAACCCCAGTGCTCAAACCAACCAACACAGAGACAAGAGTTTTGTCTTTTAAACTGTAATTCAAGTTAGAACACTTGTTTTCTTGCTTGTCTTCATTTTTAGGTGTGAGCTGGGCGAGTGGGAAATGTAATTTGCTGTCTTTTTCCAATGACATGGAGCTCCTGTGTCTTCCAGAGAAGCATTAGTCCCCAGGTTGTGGGCTGAGGAATACTGCTGCAGGCTGTCAGCAGAAATAGTGACAGAGAATCCAAACATGTTCAGTGTCAGGGGAAATCAGCTGAGCTGTCCAGATCAGTGTACAGTTCCCTTGGGGTTGGAGCTGTGACCACCATTGCTGTTAGGCTGCTTTATTTTTAATCAGGGATGAACACTTTGTGTCAGGCCCAATATCCTTCTCTGCAGGGGCTGGTCTTTGAGGTGACGAAGTGAGAGCTCTGGGAGAGGGATGTTTGCTTTGGTGTTTGTTCCTGAGAAGCTCAAGTCCAGTGTAGCAGCCACTGGGAGCCAGTGTTCAGTGTTCTGAGCCAGTGTTCAGTGTTCTGAGCCAGTGTTCAGTGTTCTGAGAGAGCTGAGCAGCAGAATGAATGCAGAGCAGTCACTGTTGGCAGCTGTTAAAGATCTCTCCATGCTGTCTGAACCCAGCAATCCCACCATTTTTGTTGCTTGAAAACCTGAAGTGATGATGTTGTAGCTGGACTTTGGGCTGCCTCCTTGGAGCCTGTGAGAGGTTAGTGTCTGATGGAAGCTGTGTCATTGCATCTGTGAAGATCAGTGGGTTGTGGTGTTAAATGGGAAAACAACTGGCCCAGGAACATCTGCTGAAAGCTGCTCAATGTCCCAGTAACATACATTCCTGAGATTTGCTGAGATTTTGTCAAGTGTCTGTCTCTGCTTTTTCATTGAGTCACAAATGACTGATGGAATGAGAAGATTTCTCCATGAATCAGCTTAGATGAGCATTCTCTGAATTCAAAGTTTCTTTATTCAGAAATATTACATGCCATTTTTAGCTTAGGTTTTGACATTTCATTACTGTGAAAAGCCAGAAGAAACCCCTACACCTCATCTCTCTCCTTCCCCCCAATACTATCCTACAGACAAGGTGGTGTTATTTTTAAAGCTCTGTATATTGTTTCATTGTGTTGCTTTTTAGCAGTACTTTGAAATCTTTTATCCTAATGAAGCATGGGTGGTGGGGTGTTAATGTTTTCCAAAGGCTGTGACTGGAGCAGGAACACTGAGCTCAGTGGAACATTGAGTACTGACTGTGGTGGTGCTGCAGGAGAAGGGAACTGGTGCAGAGGCAGCAGCTGAGTAATGCCCAACTTGCAGCCCTATTAGTTCTAAGCAAACAAAATTGTACCTGAATGCAAAATACCAGGGTGTGATTTCTGTGATCATCTCCAGTTTGCTGTGCAGAGGGGCTGCAGCCCTGAAAATGCATCCTTGAGAAGTGATGGCATCCAGCCTCACTCTTGCTGCCTCACAGAGTCTTTCAGCTCTTCCATGTGCTAAGAGCTTCCCAGGAGCTTCTTCTTATCCCTTCTCTGGGAGCTGGGCAGTTAGAGCTGGCTAAAGGAGTCCCTGTAATTCTTGCTCTGACCAGCCTGTTCTAGGGTGGGGTTTGTTTGGGGTTTTTTAATGGAACAAATATTTCTTCAAATGACTTGGAACTGATGTGGCTCTTAAGGACAGCACTGAGGAAGCGTGGGGCAAGGGTGAGAGTAAGATACTCCAGGTGGGTCCCAGCTGAAGGACTGCTCAGGCTGTGGTGTCTCCTGCTCACCTGAGGCAGGAACACCCAAGAGTGGAGTTTGTGGCTGCTGTTTCAGAGCAAGCCTCCTGTGTGCTGTGCACTAACAAGGATAAAGCAGCGTTCAGCCAAACCTCAGCGAGACCGGAGATGCTGGCATAAAAGTTGTGGTCTGTGGTTTCAGTGGATTTAATGAGAAGATGCCTCATAAACTTTCAGCCTAGGTTCTCAGTTCTGACCCTGGATGTACTTCAGGTGTGTTTATTCTTTCTTTTTTCAGTTCCCACTGTGTGATGGCTCTCACACAAAGCACAACGAGGAAACTGGCGACAACGTTGGGCCTCTGATCATCAAGAGGAAGGAGGCGTAGAGTGGACACTAGAAGCTCCAGAATCAATGTCTGACAAATCCTCTGTTCTCTTGTAATTGGGGGGGAAAAATCCACAAATTCTTTGTCATATCACTGAAGACTTCCCATTTAGTATATACATCAGGCTTCAGCATGTATATTTTCTCTGGTACTTGTTGTCTTTCAATCACTACAATGCATAATTTACTAAGTAGTTATGGTTTAAATTTTTTGTCCTGTAAAATGTGTGTACCCTCTCACTAGTGTGAAACTAAAATGAGGCACAGAATGTACTTCATCAGGAAATAGGTATTAAATTATTTTCAGCTACATGTGTATCGAAAGGTAGATAATAAAATCCTGGAGAGGTTCAGAGGTAGATAGATATCCATGTAAAAGGCAGTGGCAGGGAAGAAATCACAGTGCCATCATAATCTCTGATTGTGCTGCATTTTCTGCAGGTGTCACATTTGTCTATTACACTACAGTGCTCTATGGCTTCTGTAAAAGAGCAAATTCAAATTGCTAGCTATGAACAGACAACAGAAAAGGCTGAAAGATGGGGCTAGAGGGCAACTTTACCTTTGATTTACAGCAGCATTGAAACTTGATACTACTTCTATTTGGTATCAAGAAAACACTATCCCAACTGCAGACCTGTATTTAGAGTAGGATTAGGGAAATAGTCTCTAGAGATTTCTTAACAGATAAATAAATGACACAAAGTGCTCCAGGAGTGATGGGCAGTGGGGGTGGCAGGGTTGCTGTTGCTGTTAGAGAAAGCCTTAGTTTCACTTGCATTCTTTCAGTGAAGCCAACTTCCCCAGACCACAGGATGCTTCTGTGGGGTGGCTCTGCTGATTAATTCCAGAAGCTAAAATAACAACTAAAACCCCCACCTGTCATCACCTCTGCTTCACCATTGCACTGGCTGGTTCTGGAAAGCTTTTCCCACTGACAAGGGAGGAGGCATACCTTTCTTAATATGTGGCCTTAGGCTCTATGTGTCTTAACTCCTGCCTCCCTGGGCTGCTAATGTGGTTCAGCTGATTTTACCAAAAAACCCTGGCATGGACGGAGAAAGGCTTTGAAAACAGATAGAAACAAGAAGGGAGGGAAGGATGAGACAGAGGAGAGGTCTTACCCTCCTTACCCATGGCACTTGTCTTGTTTGGCATGGTTGCATTAGTGGCTGTCCCGTTGGTTTCCTTAAATAGCTTTGATTTGTTAACATGCATGTAAGTACAAAGCAAAACCCAAAGAGTGGGGCAGCAGGGGGCAGTTTTGTGCTGCCCAGTCCATGAGTGGAACTGTGGCCTGCATAAGATGGAGCTCTGAATGTCCTCGGACAGAAACTACCTCAGGGCTACATCAAAGGCCTTGTTAGGAAGCTGACATTTTAGCCTGGACCCTTAAGGATTCTTCAGATGATCAGGGCAGGAGAGTTCTGTTTGCTTTATTTTTTTAGGGGTGGTTGGTACAATTTGTTAAAACTGAAGATGTTTTGCATAGTTTCTGTGTGAGGCTTTCAGAGGCTGAGGTCTTGGCCAACTGCTCTGGATTTGGGCAGAAGGCCCAGAATGTAAAGAAGGAGGCTCAGGTAGAGAAAGGTGGAGTGTCAGAGTCAGGGCACTACTGTCCAAGAGACCTCTTGACCTGAAAGAAGTTGCAGTCAAATATGTTAGTTTGTCTGTTCTGTCTGAGTGTAAAGACTTGATATTTTTTACTTTGCTGAGTGCTAATACATATGGAAAGTTGTTTTAACCTTAAATTATCAAATACATTTTATCCAAAGCAAAGTAACTTCTGTATTATTAGAATATGACAGTGGATATTTCTGTATTTTTGTCAAATACACATTTGAGCTCATCTTAATCTCAAGGTTGTAAAGTCTGTGTTCTCATGGCTATGCTCTTTCTTTCAGTAGAGCTGTACAGTGCTGCTGTAGTCATGAACCTGTGTGTGGAGTGGATTTTCCTTCTGAGACTCCTTTTCCTGTCAACATCAAAGCCTGGCTGCTCCTGAGGAATAGAAATTCAGTGTTAATGGTCTGAGAAATGAAGTCCTGAGGTTTCAGATAAGTCTCCTGAGTCATTAAAGTATTTTGTGGAGTTTGCCAATAAAAGATTTCCGGGAGTTTGGGCGTCAGGGAAATGGGCCCTGTGGGAAGTTTTATTCCTGAGAAGCACAGTCTCTGTTGATTTACATCCTGGTGACTTTTGTTTTGGACAAGTGTTGCATTTCCAAATGTTGGTTTGAGTGTTCAGATTTTAATTAGAGGCACATACAATTCCTGTACTGTACCTTATTTATGCAAGCTGTTCAAATGTGATGATGAGAAGAGTCTTGGATTTGAGGAAACAAACTTAACCAAGCAGTCTCGATGAGCATCACAGAGAACACTTAATTTTTTCTCTTAGTGCCATAATAGGTACTAAGGGACCATAATAGGCACTACATTCTAATGGCCAGAGTGCTTGACTGTTCCAGTGTTTTCCTCAGTCTTGTTCTTTAGGGCTTTCTTCAAATAACCTCTAGAGTATGAAGTGCATTGGTTACATTTCTACCAGTTATAACCATAAATTTGACCACATGATTCAAGTGTGCAATTTTGACCTCAGATTGACATTCCTAATAGAAAGCCTTCAAAAATTAAAGCAGAGAAAAATCCCTGCCACAGAGTAAAACTATTTCTGCTTCTCGTTATTTTCAGCTTGCAAGTGTTTGTTGGGAAGGTCAGGCAATTAAAGTAACTGATTCTTGAGTAATTGAGTGTGACTCATTGCAATAGTGTGAATGTCAGGTATTTGAGTGCTTCCACAGTCAGGATCCTTGAAGGAGAGGCTGACAGTTAGAGGTATTTCCTGCAGGTTTCACTGGAGCACTCAGTCTGCAGCCTCAGGGGGCAGTGCAGCCAGCAGCCAGCACTGCAGCTGTGCTCTCCACTGGATGCAAACAGAGGCCACGTGTTGTGGTTTGACCCTGGACAAATGCCAGGCATCCACAAAAGCCATTCACTCATCCTCTCTTGCTCTCAGCTGGGCAGAGGAGAGGGAAAAAAATTAATGAAGGGCTCATGTGTTGAGATGAGGACTGGGAGAAAACACTCCAACGGCAAAACAGGTTGAAGTTTAAAGGTATAAAGTAAATTTATGATTAACAGAGTCAGAGGAGGATAATGAAAAGTAAAATAAGCCTTTAAAACATATTTTTTTTCCCCAGCCCCTCCCTCCTTCCCATTGACAGTAGAGGGAGACAGGGCATGGGGGCTTTGGTCAGTTTGTCATTGGACATCAGGTACTGCTTGCTGAGGGAGAGGAGCATTTCCTCTGCTCTGCTGTGGGGTCCCTCCCATGGGAGACAGTTCTCTCTGAATTTCTCTAGTGTGGTTCTAATCTCATGAGCAGCATGGCTCCATCCCACAGGCAAACAGTCATCTGCTGTGATTGGGTCACTTGTCCATGGGGTGCAGTCCTCTAAGAACAGGCTGCTCTAGGTGGGAAGCAAGGATGCTCTCTCTCCATTCAGGTCTTGCACTAGATCACAGCTTTCTCTGGCATCCACCTGTTCCAGTGTGAGCACTTCTCCCACAGGCTGGGAGTGGATCTCTGCATCCCCCATGGGCTTCATGGGCTGCAGGGGTGCAGCTGCTTCACCACAGTCCTCATCACGGCCTGCAGAGCAATCTGGACTCTGCTTAGAGACCTCCTCTCCCTTTTTCCACTGACCTTAGTGCCACCATGTTATCTCCCTCACATGTCCTCACTTCCTCCTCCTCCCTGACTAGAGGAAAAACTTTTGCCTGTACTATTGCCAACAAATTCCACCAATTCAAACATTCTTGCAGGATCCCACAGCACTGAGAAGTGGATGTTCCATGGTGATGTCTGGGTTCCATGCTGGAGAATTGCTCACCGTGTTTCTACTGTTGGTCCCACGGCCGCTGAACTGGCAGTGCCAGTGCTGGGGCTGTTCTGTGCTTCTTGTCAGGCAGGGCTGGGAAGGAGAGGCCACTGCCCCCCCTGTCCCTCTCCTGCCACCCCTGCCCTTGTGCTACCCCTGCCCCTCTGCTACCCCTGCCCTTGTGCTATCCCTGCCCCTCTGCCACCCCTGCCCTCCTGCCTGCGCCATGGCTGGCTGGGGGTGGCCAGGCGGGCAGGGCTCACTGCAGGCCATCATTGTACACTGTGCTGGGATAGCCCTGGTGGTGGTGCCTTGCCACCCCTGGAAAAAACTGTGTGCTGTTTTGGTTTCCTTAAATAGGTCATCACAGAGACATTGAAACCTCTCTAACTGGGCCAGCAGCATTTCCATCTTTAGAGCCATCAGAGAGTGGCTCTGTTGGACATGGTGAATGCTGCTAGCAGCTTCTCACAGAAACCACTTCTGTGGCCCTCCCCTGCTACCAGAAAACCAGTCTGTGCCAAATCAACCCACTGTGCAGTGGTGCCTGCATGAGCACTGGTCTAGGGGCTTTCTCCACAGCCATGGATTTAAGGGGTTTCAGCAGCAGGGCTGGCTGGCTGAGCCCAGGCAGCTGGAGGTGCTGCATAAGTATGTTAGCAACTAAGCAGCATTTCATGCCCAGAGCCTTATGCGCTTTGAGTCCAGAAGTTGTTGTACTGCCAGTTTCCTGACAGCAAGCCTGCTACAATGCTGTTGATGCTGTTTGGGCCTTGTTCAGGTGCAGTTGGGGTCTGTAAAACTTACCTTGTGCAATTGTGCAGCAGTTAGAGGTGGATTTTCCTTTCAGTGTAATGCAACTAAAGCCATGGAAACGTGAGTCACTGCTGTATCACAGCTGCTGACATCCAAGAAACGGAAGAACATTTTATAATAGCAGGAAGGATAACAATGTAGGCATGAAACTAAACATTGGTTTTGCAGAGGAACCTCGTCAGCTGGCTTCTCCTTAGCCACCCTGGACATGGAAGTCTCATGCTAAATCTTTTGTTTCAACTCCTGAAGTGTCAAGGTTGCCAAAACCCACACTGAGCCCTGACTGGATTAGGTGGGCAAGCACAACCTGCCCCTTGCCTGTGGGCAGAGAGAGGATGCCCAGCACCACTGCCAGGGAGCTGAGTTTATTGGTGTTCCCCATCACTGTTTCAGCCCAGACAGAACATTTCACACAGATCTGCACTGACACATACACAGTCCAGCAGTGTCAGATTCCTGTTCCCCCAATTGCTCTCTGTATCCAGGCTTTTCTGCTGTGGTTTTCTTGCATTGATGAGTGGCTTCTTTGTTTTGCACTGTCATAATAATTTTCCTAGAGCCGTGATTAATTTAGAATGGGTACCTGGGCCTGCTGCTTGAAGTTCTCTGATCCTTTTTTTCTATAGCTGCTGGGGTGTGTAGTGCATTTCTTGGCAGGACAATTTCCAAGCTGCCTAATGCTGAGGCTAATGCAGAGAACAGCTAAATAAAAATTAAATAACATAAAAATAAACAAACAAATTTGTGAAGAGAAGAAGAGGAAAAAGAAGAAAAAAGGTGTGATGGATGGGAGGAGAGCATGAGCTAGAGAAGATTGACCATCATTTAACAGTGCTATGTAGGAGCAAAAAGGGATCAATCAAAGGACACAATGGTATGTTGCATTTCATTCTCTACCCTAATAGAGTCAAGCATTAAAAGTACAAAGTGGTGGTTCTGTTAGCCAAACCTGTGCTGCTCAGAGTTGAAGGGTTATGTTTGAATAGACACCTCTCACTGGGGTTTTTGTTCCTCAGCTGTTTGTGAAATCCTGCTGGACAGAAAGCAACACACACCAGTGCAGTGGGTCCCCTTAGCAGTCTCCTGTTCCTCCACACCCCACTTTGTAAGCTGCTTAATTAGATGTGCAGTTGTAATAAATAGAATTTAATGTATGCCCCCAGAAGTCAGTAAAATCACAGTGGGTTTACAGGACTAGCTAAGCAGGATCCACCTTTCCCATATGCAGTCTGGAGAAGTAAGAAGAGCTTTACCTGGCTGCTCAAGCAACTTCTGTTTCCTTCAATATATGGAAGCTGCACAGGTCTCACATAAGCACAGACAGATCATGTCTCTTGTTATAATTTTCCCAGCTGAAGACTCAACCATCCCTCTTTGCTATTTGACATTGCACTGCCCTTAATCCACCCTGCTCTGCATCCTTTTTTGTCATGCAGACTGCAATTTTCTTCTGCTGTTTTTGTATGTGTGACAGACTTACACAAAAAAAAGTGCCTTCTCCTCTTCTTGAGCAGCCTATGCAAAAAAGCTTCCTAAGCATCCCAGAGATGACATCTTTAATGTGTAAAGCATTCAAAAATTAGTGTATTCCAAGGGTCTGCTCAGTAACTGCAGTGTTTGTTCTGTTCAGTCAAGCTAGCTGGCAACAGGCAGCAAAATGAATGATAAGGCCACACTGCATAACTTTTCTCAAATACTTCTCTACAGCTGGAAAATATCACCATACATGGGTAAGACATGTTCAAGATGCACTGTCTGTTCACTGCCAGGGCTCTTGCTCAAGATTTGGGTACCAAAACAATGGCCAGCACAGACTTCCACTGCAGTAATTATCAAATTTGATGCTCTTTTCAAACAGTGTGTTCTTTCAGTCTCAGTCTTGGCTCTAACAGCTGTGCAGGTTAAATTACTTTTTAAGGGTTGTTGCTGTTGTTTTGCAGATTTTGGCAGTAGAATGCCACTTAATAGAACAGACTTTTTTAATGCCAGGGGGTTTAACCAATAAATAAGTGTTTAATTTTACTGCAGGTGGAGGCAATTTAAGTCACCTCTAGGGAAAGACAAAAAGGCATTTTAAATAAACCTCTTGGCATGTTAATCACCTTAAATCAAGTTCTGGGCTTATCCTAAAGCATTAGGATGTGACTGGTAAAATCCAAATGCCATCATGCATTCATAAACGCTGAGAACCCCTGATAGTGATACAACACTGTGCTTGGAAAAAGTCCCTGTTTAGAAGGACAAAAGGAGGATCTGCATGTAAGCCATGAGATCAGGAAATGGTACCAAAGACTGGTCCAAAGTTTCTGTTTCAGGTAGAAGGTCAGCTGCTTTCTCAAGGATGTCAAAGCACACACATCTGTCATTGCTGCTTTCTAGAACTGGAGGCAGTTAAAGCATGCTTCAGCTGTTTGGGCTCTCCACAAATCATGGTTTAATCTTTCACACTGATAGTTAATGGTGTGTTCCTATTCTGTGTGAGAGACCAGGCACGGAAGTTGGACTCAGTGTATGTCATACTGAGGCTACACAAAGCAAAAAAATTACACCTTTTGTCTTTACCTCAACACTTCCTGCTGCTTCCCAAAAGTTTTGTTGGCTTTTTTTGGCTGCAGATGCACACTGGGCTGGCAATCTCAGGCAACTCTTAACAGCAACTTCAGGCCTCTTTCCTGGGCCATGGTGGACAGTTCCATCATCAGCATCAAAGAGCTTTGGTTTGGATTATTTTCCTCTACATGTGTTACCCTACATTTATCTATACTGAAACTCCTATGCCAAGAGTGCCTTTTGTTCAGTTTTGTGAGATCCTGCAGGACGTTGTCACTGGCATGGCATTGACTGCCCTGAGGAGGTCAGGAATACCTGTAGACCCAGAGATTTTGTGCACTCTCCTTTCTGCAGGTTGTGAATGAAGATGTTGAATAAAACCAGTCTCAGCACAGCTTCATTGCTGCCTCCTCTCCAGCATAAAAGCCCTTTCATTTGCCTCCCAGCCCTTCATCTACTCTCAGTTCAAAAATGAACTTTTCCTTCAAACACTTGGCTTGGTTTCTTAATTGATAACCAAGGAGAAAATAAAATCCAAGGATTCTGAAGAAGAACTGTTGAAATTAGCTTCTCATTTTTATAGTCCTTGTATCTTTCTAATACAGAACAGACTTCCCAATAATCACAGCTGCAGTTCTGATTGTAGAAGAAGTGATGCAGAAGATACACAACTGCCATGAGTGAACCTTGCAGTAATTTTTTTAAATGTACCACATTATCACAGAGATGTAGGTTGGCTTTTGACAGCATCCCTTTGTTTTCATTCTAGAAAACCCAAATGGACCAGTTGCCAGGGAGGAGAGCAGTGTCACAGAGTTTGCATCCATTTGCCAAGTAAAATATTAATCCTTGTGGGACACCATGCCTAAGTGACAAGGCCATAGCTGGGAAAGAAAGCAGGATGGCACCCTTGAATTTTACAGCTGTAGCAGATAAGGGTATGCTTAGATTTTCTTTCACTTAACAAGATCAAGACAGGACAGAACTTCTGTGAATTTAACAAAGAATTAGACGCCCTGAGTGATTTTAAGAGGTCACAATACAGCAACACTTCTGCTTTGAAACGGCAAGAAAAAAGAGCTGCAGTTCTGCTACAAGTTCCTGCTGCTGTGAAGGTGTCTGCCTTGTGTTGTGTGAGTGGGACAGCCCTCCCTGCCTGCAGGAGCCCCACTGCAGATGTTTCTGCCTGCCCAGCAGATTCCTGGTCTGGGCGATGGACATTTGCTCTCAGCCCACGTGTCTGGTCCTGGCTGGCTCTGTTGCAATCTCTTGGGCCGGCAGGAGCTATGCACATGCAGCAGCCTGATGCAGGAAGTGGCTCTGTGGGCAGCAGATCCACGTCTCACACAGACCTTGCAGAAAGCCCTGCTCTGGCAAAAAAAGCAGTTTTGGTGAGGTGTGGAAGAGGTGGCTGTGAACCATGTGAAAGTACAGTGAAAAATCCAGCAGAGTTTGCTGTCAGCACACTTCTAGAGGACTGATATTTTGGCAAAGACCCAGCCCCACTCCTCTGTTTACCTAATGTCCTCCTGCACTTCCACTTAAACAGGAGCTCATTTCCTGTTCTAAACTACTGTGCGTCTTGTGGTTAGTTATTAACTCGCTTTTGTGTCTGAAAAAGGCCTTTATTTCAGCAGAAGGGGATTCTTTTGTAATCCTCACTCAGTTCAGGGCAGCTGTGCAATCTGCCCATGACACATCCCTGCACAGCACAAACACAGTCCTGGTGTTTTCTACACATTCTTAGTCTGTACATTGTCATCAGGCTGACTGAGGGAAGATTGATCTTCAGCAACACTGGGAAAGAGTAATCCAGAATTAAGTATAATTGTGCCAAATGCCTTTTGTCAGGAGAATTGGAGGAGATTCTCAAACAAATGCCCCTCCTTTAGAAGCCGTTCACAGCCTCCTCTGCTTTCTCTTGGAGTGCAGTCACACAGCCTGGAGATGAGAAGTTTCCTTGGGAATCTTGCTGGTAGGTTCAGTTTTCAGTGCAATCTCTTACAGGATCACACTGTGGAGAAAGGAATTATTTGCCATTTCTGCTATTCTCTGTTGCACTTGTTTCATTTTAGGAGAAGTTCCCAGAAAGATTAGTGACCTCCATGTGCTGAGGTGTGAGGGTGGAATGATGAGTGGAGGATAGTCTCACGTCACTTGATTTCTGTATGCATAAATCTGACTAAAGCAAATGTCAGGGAAAAGGAAAGAGTCAGTGTTTACTTATTCCAATTACTCATGCTTTTGTATTTCTTTTCATGCCCTCCAGGCACACTTCTGTTAGCTGCAAGAGTATCTAGCAACTCCACTGAGGACTAGGTGCTTGAATAATCTTTAAATTCCAGGGTTTTTTGCCTTTTAATCCCATTCTTTCTTCCACTGAGATTTTGACTTCAGACAGATTGCCGTGTTAGATGGGCACTTAGACAGCTTTGAAATGCCATCTCTGTTTTTCTCTCAGTGTTTAGACCCAGATTAGCTGAAGTGCCTCACATCTCTGCAGAGGGAAATACCTTTCTGCAAGGCTCAGGTTGGCATCCAAACCTTGTTGCAGCTCCTGCTGTCAAGACTGGGAGCATTCTCTCTGCCAAACACACACACTTGTGCATTTTTTCACTGTACACCTCACTAGTTCTTGTGCAAGGGTTGGCCAATCTGTGGTATTTCCTGTGCCAGCACCTCCCTGGGAAAATTCATCATGGGGTATCTGAAGATAGGAGCTGACTTTTGCACCTATCTGGCTCCTGATCTTAAGGGCTGTACAGTAATGACTGATGAGAAGGGGATATTCAGGAGGAAGAAATGTTTTCTGCCCAGCCTTGTTCCTTCAGGAAGGATCTTGCTGAGTTATAGCCCCTGTCTGCACCACCTTATCCAATGAAGTGTGTAAAACAAACTCTTCATGAACAATGAACTGAGAAACTCAGTTTCAACAGATTTATGTTTTGCTCTTTTCTCTCACTCTTCAAATTTTAATTTTCCCTGTGACCTTCCTGCTCTTTTGATACTTTGATGTCCCCAGTAAATTCCCTAAATTGCCACTTCTCCCAAGCCCCTGCCACATCTCCACATCTCCCAGCTGTGGGATGGGGAAGAGGTGGGAAATAGTCAAGCTCATCATATTGAGGTATCTCTGATGTTAATGCCAATTCTGGAATATGCATCAGACCATTTTATAAAACCTGGGAAAACAACCTATATCTGCTAAAATTAATTTTCCTGTCTCTGGCCTTTTTTTTCCTGTTCCTGTACTACTACTGCTAAAAAGAACTTGATACTGGCAGATATCATAGCAAAAGTGCAGATTTAATACTCACAGAGATCTGCTCATTTTATAAAGGATAGAAACAGCAAAAAGAAAAGGCAGTACAGGCTGCCAAATAGAGCTAATATGAGCCCTAGTGAAGTGTTAATGAAGTTTCCTAGCCAAGCTTTGGGGTCCTGAGAGTGAATGCAGGACCATGCACACCTTCCTCTGTTCACGGGGAGGTAAAATTCAATTTAGAGATTAATCTGTTATCCAGTTTAATCTGGTGCTGGGCCAGATGAACTCATCTATAATGCACAACCAGCACATAGAGTGTGTGGAAGGGTTCTGGTTTAGGCTGCTTTAAGGGCTCCTTGTCAGCTGTCAAGGTTTACATTGTTTGCGTCCCTCCCCTGGATCTCCCTGCAGTCACTCCGGTTTGCTGCAGAAGAAATGGAACAAACCCCGGCGTGACGGTACATTTATTTAAAAACGAAGAGGATTCGGGGGTATTTCAGGTTACCGAGAACCAGCGGAGGGAACGCCCCCTGCCCGCCAGCGCTCGGTTCTGCCGGCTCTCGCGGGGAGCCAGGGCCGGGGTGCCCGCGGCTGGGGCTGCCCGGCCGCTCTGCGCCTCGGGGCCGCTCGGCCGGTTGCGCCGGGCCCGGTCCCTTCCCCAGCGCCCGCTGAACCGGCGCTGCCCGCCCAGGCCTCCTGCCGGGGCCGCGCCCCACGCGGCGCCACCAGGGCCACCGTCATCGTCAGCACAGCGGCGGTCCCGCTGCGGGCCGGGCCGGGCCGGGCCGGGCCGGGCGGCGGAGGCGGAGCCACGCCCGGGGCGGGGCGGCGGCGGTCGCTGCCGCTGCCCCAGCCCTAGCGCGGGGTGGGCGGACGGCGCGGTGCGGGGTGATGGAGTCGCGGGCCCTCGTCGCCCGCGTCCTGGTTCGCAGGGCCCGCTGAGGCCCGGCCGCAGCCGCCGCCGCCGCCGGCAGAGCGCGGCCATCCCCCGCCCGCCGCCGGCAGCCCCCCAGCGCCGGGACATGGCCACGGAGCCCCCGCGGCCGGCGGGGCGCCCCGAGGGCGGGCGCGGGTGCTGCGCGGGCGGCGGGCGCGGCGAGTCGGAGGAGGCCGAGGCCGCGGCCCAGCCGGTGCCCGGCGCCTCCCCGGGCCCCGCGGCGGCGGGGGGCGGCCGGCGGCGGGCGCTGAACGGATGCGTGCCGCTGTCGCACCAAGTGGCCGGGCACATGTACGGCAAGGATAAAGGCGGTGAGCGGCGACGGGCGCGGGGAGGGGGCGGCGGGCCTGGCGGGACACCCGCGAGGGAGCTCTTCCCACCCCCACCCTCCCCTCCGTTTAGCTGAATGCTCCCAGACCGGCTGCGACCGGCGGGTTTGGCTTCGCGTTCCCTCACGGCCCGGCGGCGCGGGGGCAGCTCTGTGGCTGCCGGGGCAAGGGTCGGTGCGGGCGGGAGCGGCGCCGGGGGCCGAGCGCAGGACCGGCCCTTGCTGAGCTCCCCCGCCGGGCTCGGGGCGCACCTGCCCGCCCGAGGGGCCGCGGCAGCGCGGGAGGCCGGGGCTGGGCCTGGGGCAGCGCCGGGGAACCGGAGCCGGCCCGGGAAGGCCGGAGGGGCGGCCGGTGAGCTCCCCGCTACACACGGGCCGCGGATGGAGCTGTGAAACCCCTGCTGAATTTCATTCTTCTGGTGCTTTTCCTAAATGGCGTTAGTCTGTCAGGACGTGGTGGTTATCGGGCACCCTTAAACCGAAGCACTTGTGCCGTTCAGCTTCATTTTATCAGGCACCTTTTTAAAAGGGGATTGAAGTGACAGCATGCTGGTTTTCTCAGAACAGATGTCAGAAACGTGACTTATCTAACGGGACCACCTGGACCTGTGGCCACCAGAAACTTCAGCAAATTATTACTAAGCTATAGTTATTTGCTTGTTTATTTGATGGTAAATTGGAGCCAATGGCTAGGAAGTGATCTAATAATACCAAAACATGAGGATACAGTGTGCCTCCCCCAGCTCTAAATTTTTGTTTTAGCTCCATGGTGAGGAGTAAGGTGTTGGCCCTTCTGATGGAGGGGCCTCTTAGCATAGGCAGTGGTCAGTGCCAAAGCAAGTGGCCAAGTTAATGTTGCCAAATGGCATTTCTCGCCTTTCCAGGACATTGCATTTGGGGTAAGTCCTGCCTCTCGGCCAGATGGAAGGTGTGCATCCATTCAGTTTGCACTGTGCTCTCTGAGAGGAGCTATAATGGGCACCTGCTGGCATATTGCCTTTGGACCCTGGCTGTAGGAACTGCCCCTGCTGAATAGGCCAAGGCTGAGCTACAGAACCCTGTCAGCTCTCAGTGAATGCAATTACAGTACTAATGGCACTGGGAGTTTGTCTTATCTAGGGCTGCATCCATGGTGTGCCTTGCTGCAGATAATCTCAACAAAAAACATTCTTCTCTGCCCCTGCCAAGGGCTGAACTTCAGAACCTTTTAGATCATCACTGACTGGAATTATAGCACTAAGGGTGCTGTAAGTTTGTCTTATCTGCAGGCTGTTTCCATGGCATGTCTTGCTGCTGATAATCTCCACAGAAAAGTAATTCTTGCCCCATTGCAATAAAATGTAGGTGGAGGTGCATTGGGTCCTTGAAGGTGTGTGTGTTCCCTGTTCATGCATCATAGCATGAGGTGGGATCAGGCAAAAAAAGCCTCAGTCAGGGAGAGCTTCACCTTTGGCACATCAGTCTTACTTCAGTGAGGTCAAACAGCACAGGTGATCATCTGTATTTTGGGTGCCACTGCAATGGGTTAGGTAAAGCTTGCTCCACTACATCTCATGGGCAAGACCAAGACTTTTTTGCAGAGGCACCACCATGGTTGATGTTCTCCTCTTGGAAACTGTTTTATATTGAAGTGAAGACCAAAGCTGTTCTGGTACTCATAGCTCTCATTTTATAACTCAATTTTCCCTTCTATTCCCACTTACAAACAGACAGAGGACTTGAAGGTATCCAAAGTACTTTGAACTTTTACTTTTTTTAGTAAAAGTACACAGTAAAATTTCTCCTGAATAACCTTCCTTTCCCCCTTTGTTCCCTGTGACTGCCTTGCAGAGAAAGGCCTCTCAGAGCCTCTCTGCCTGCATGTGTAGACATTAGGCTGCTGTGCATTGTGAGTGCCCTTTTGTTGAATGCTGTGTGCAGTAGTGCTTCCCAGATAAATCATGTGTAGCGAATAAAGTAATGACTTTGGGCTGTAGCTTCATTCCCTAGGCAGGCAGAGAGAGACAGCACCTGGTGGGATGTGGCACCTATAGAGCCCCCTGCACCTGCCTGAGTGTGGTGCCTGCAAAATGCTGGGGGTCCCCAAACAGTGGTGGGGTTCTGTAGCTAAAGGGGCTGGTGGCCCTCAGAGTCACTTGCTGGCTCATTTCAGAGTGGCAGCAAGCTTTGCATCCACAGCCAGGGAGAAATGTTTGTGAGATATTTCAGGGTTTTATTTTCAGCAGAGTTCTGTTAATTTGCTTTTTCATATATTGAAACAGTCCTATTCCCTGTCTGTGCTGAAAAACTCCCAGGAAGCCTACAACAAACCCATGGCCAGCATCCATCTGTTGGTATGATCTGCAGGTGGTGGTGATCTGTGCTTCTTGTAGACCAGAGAGAAGGAAGGTTATGGATTTTACCTCTTTGTGGTGAATGCTGAAACATGGTTCTGGTTTTCAGGCCTGCCCCAGTGTCAGTGACAGAATAATTCAGTAAGTGTTCTAGAATGCAGAGAATGAGGGAACTTTGGATTTCAGTTTATATTCAACTCTTCAAATAATATGTAAACCCAATAGTGTATAGATTCTGCTTCCAGGAGTTTTTGCCTCATCTTTCTACCTTGTAGATTGTCTGCTTATCCAAGGCAAAATGCAGATTTTTGAGGAGCATGTGTTCTAAAACCCATTTTAATGTTTAACCTATTTTATTTTGATGTGATTGTTAACAATTCCCATGTGCCACTGAAGTACTGGGTGCTCTTTGCAGAGTGGTTTCCAGCACATGCAAAAGGGTACAGGGAGGGCTAACACAAGCTCCCCTTGTGTTGTGGTAGCCTGCACATGTGTGGCAATATTTTTCTAGTTTTGAAAAGTGTATAAAATCCAACTTTAGGCAAGAAGCATGGCTTGAGAGCTATTTAATGCAAATTTTAAAAGCAAATCTTTGGCATAGCAAACTGTTGAAACAACTATTCTAAGTCTGGTGGTCGTTTTCAAGTAAATATCTTGGTCTCTAAAAACTTTGTTTAGTTTCCAAGACTGCACAACAGAGCCATTCACAAATAATGGTTTTTGAGGAGTGAAAAACACAATTGCTGTTACAACTGCAAACTCTCTTTGGGATGCAAGGCTCCAGGCTAATTTTTCTGTTTTCTCGCATTTTCTCAGTTGAAAATAGAACCTATTTTGGATACAGTTGACATTTTTTCTATTCTTCTAAGCAAAATAAATTACTGTCTGAAATGCTAGAAATGAATCCTAGGAGAAAAATTCTTTTCCAGAAGTGGGTTTTTGGTTTTCTGTTGAACCTAATGGTGCAACACAGGACAATTTCAGAGGGATGCAGTTACTTTTCTCCATTCTTGCCTACATCTATGTCTTGAGCATCCTCAGATACTCAAGCTGCAGTTCTTCAGAAATACTGGTGACTGGAGAGTCATAAGGCTGTTTCATGAGGGCATTTTGGAGGGGGTTTTGTGCAGGCTTGATGGAGGTGTTGCCTGCCTGAGGTGAAATTCTGTACTGTAATTATGAGTGATTCAAATACACCTGATAGCTTGGAGTGCTGTAGGGATGCTACTTCTTGTAGTAAAGACATACTCAGTCTGTGCCACTAGTGTAGATGTGCATCCACAGGACATTTATTTCTGCTCTAGTAGTGGGAAATGCATGAAATGTGCTACTCCTTTCAAGTCTTGGCATTTGTTGGAGAACAATTTATGAATTATTTAAAAAGGGAGTGTCTGTGTAATCTCTTTTAGTTAATGATGGGGTTTTTGGGGGTGGAAGTTTTAATGTCAAATCCCAGTACTGTGTTGGCCTTGGGCAGAGCTACACCCAGGAAATTATTCAGTGGGTAGAAATAAAAGGAATGCAAGCAAACCTCTGCTAAGGGTTATATGTAGGAACTGATAATTCTGATAATTTTCTCTACTATGTGTGCAGTGGAAACAGTGCAGCTTTTCAATAGGCTGTCCTTGATGGTGAAATCACTATTTCTGGGGGGGAAAAAAAAAGGCAAAAAGAAAGCTGTACCTGTTAAAACTAAGCCCTGAAGGAAATGCTTCTCTTGCAGGCATACTGCAGCATCCAGATGGAACTGTGCTGAAGCAGCTGCAGCCACCACCCCGTGGGCCCAGGGAGCAGGAGTTCTACAGCAAGGTGAGGGTCCCTCTGTGTGGGGAGGGTGGAATGGGGGCTGTGCTGCCTGCGGAAGTAAATCCTTATCCTTGCACTTGGGAAAGTGCAGCCTGAATCCCCTGCCATGCTATCTGTGTCCTCTCTGGAACTTTCTGCTCTTGCATTTCAGACCTACTTCACTCACAGGGTTTAAGCTTGTTTGGTTGTTCATAGGACAGCAGACTTACACACCATCTAAGATTTTACTGAAAAGCCTTATCTCCTGTCTATGTTTAAAGACTTGTATGTTTGATCCCAGCTTTCTCACATAGCTGAGTCTCTCATTGCTTACATCTAAATTTAGCATGTTTTATGCTTCTTCCTAACCTGGTTCACTGCTAGAAGTATTGCTCTGTTCACTGTATTAGAACTCAGCTCCTTTAAAAAGTCAATAAATATCAAACCTCTCAAGTTGTTGTAACTTTATTTGTTGCATTTTTCCTATTGCTTATCCTCAGTTTGGTTTATCAGTAACTTTAACAAGTGCACACCAGGAAAGGTGTTGCTTTCCTGTGACCAATTTGTAGAGCCTGCTCTGTGCTACCTGCCTGTGGCAGTCTGTCATGTGGTTTTTGTGTGTCAGGTTGATATGCCATGCCTCTCCATGGCTTATTAGGTACAAAAAGCTATTAAAATTTTCATGCTTGATGTAAGAGGAGTCTTGAGACCCTCTGCTGGTTGTGGTGTTTGGCCTGGATTTTGGTTGGTAGGTTTCTTTTTCCCTAAAAGGGTATTTATTTAAGTTACCAAAAGACCTTGCAGATTTCATGAAAATGTCTCACATAAACAAAGCAAAGTGCTTTAAGTGAACAGTGTGTTTGCATACTGGCAATATTTGATAATTCTCATGATAGGACAGGACAGTAATCTTGACCTATTAGGAGCCAGTTAAATGTAAATATTTTTCTGAGTTTCTCTGTGACTCCCATTGAGTTGAGGTTAAAAAATATGCCATCCAGCCTGACTGGTAACCTGAGTAGAAGGAGGAAGCTTGAACAAACTCCTTTAGGCACCAGGCTGCCTTGTGTGCTGTGAAATCCTCAGGCAAAGGCACTAACATGCTGTCCCTGCCTAGAGCCTGCAGGTGAGAGGGTTGAGTTCAGGCATTGCTTGCACATGAACTCTTCACATCAGAGACTTGATAATTTTGCCTGTTTAAGCTTAGACTCGTGTGACAAGCTGTGAGCCACACCTGGGCAGAGTCTTGGAGAGGGGGTGTCTGTTTTGGTGTGCTTGTTATTGGCTGTGGAAAACCAGGTATCAATGCTGGTAACTTGCAGAGTAAGCTTCTGTTCTGTCTCCTGAGGCTTTGCTGGGCTGCTTCAAACACTGATTTTTTTTTTTTTATTTTGATTATAAGCCATAAAATAACAGAGAAAGGCAAAGTTGTAGACATGGTTAGTTGTGTGTGCATTAGGAGGCTTTTTAGTGGGAGGAGGGAAGGAGAGCACGTCCATGGGTGTTGTGGTGGTGAAATTACAGGAGAGAGGTTTTGGGGATTTGTTGCTCTTCAGTGATTACCTGCTGTCATGTTTACTCTCAGGCAGGAGCTGTGGGATGTGGGTTTAGACAGCTGAGCACTAGATAATATCATAGAGAATGATAATTGCTCTGGGTTGGGAGGTTCAGGGTAGGGTACAGTTCCACGTGCAGCTTGAGCTGGTCCAATAGCTCATTGTTGCCAAAAGGGAAATAAATGCCTTTCTTCCCATTCCTGCCATTTACCTTGTACCATGATGGTGCTTTTTGGACATTTATGAACTAATTTGACCTATTTAAAAGATGGCAAAACTTCCTTTTTTTTTTTTTTGGTAGTGTTCTGGCAATTTAGGGGACTAAGCTGACAAGAAAAGGGAGCAACAGCAAGGCTGCCCTGCTTTGGTGGCTGAGTTCAGCCCGTCTTGTGGGCTGTAATCAGAGATATTATCACCTTGGAGAAGGCTGATGAGCCTCCAGAGATGGAGGGAAGGATAATTTTAGTGCTCCTTGAGACAGGGAATTGCTTGAAATGAAACAAGTGAAATGAGCCCGATGAGTCCCAAGCTCTCCCTTTGTCAGAGCAAAACAGCAGGTTGGTTGGTAAGATCAAAGCAGGTGGTTGTCCAATAGCATATGTGGATTAATTGTGACTTTTTTTTTTTAATTTCTGCTCCTGTTTTTTCATATGTGCTTAGAACTGTTTTGTGTGTAGCTATGTGAGTTATTGCTCCCCTTTGCATCCCACCTTATTCTAGCTTAAATGAAAATTAGTGCCCCAGTACCTGGGTGAGAAACAAGGAGGGAATCTTTCCCTCTGGACCAGCACAACTCCTCATGGGAAGTAACTGAGAAGCTCTGTGGTTTATGGTAGCAGGAAGGGGAGCATGTCTCAGTTTCAGCTGATGAGTCAGCTGCAGAGCTGCTATGGCAGATCTGAAGCAGAAGTTCTTCCAAGAAGCAGGAAATGGTATTTCAGTGAGCAGCCCTAGCACTTGGCAGCTGCAGGGAATGTGTCGTGATAGATGATAATGAGGCATTAAGGGACAAGTTTGACTGGAACTCTGATATATTTAATGTGATACCAGGTGGATATTATCTTCTGTTTTGACCAAAAAATTCTCCTTTTCTGAAACTGTTGGATTTGCTTGCAGCCTGATAAGTGAACATGACAGAGGTAGAAGTCTGTCAGTGAATCAGATGTTTTTTCCCTTATTATTGATGGCTTATTTTCTGTTGAGCATGGTGCTAAATACTTACCAGTAGAGCCAAAACAAAATGGGATTCTGTTTTGGAATGGAAACTTGAGGAAGACGTGTACTGCAAAGTACTGGTCAGTGATCCAAAACTTGCTCAGAAGCAGGTGGCAGCTGAAGTTTGGAGGAATTTCACAGGTCTCTATCAAATCCGGAAAATTGCTGAAGTAATTCCTACTCAGGCTGCTGTCAGGTTACCTTTCTGTTTTCTTCATTCAGTGTTTTACCTTTAGCAGTCAAAAATAGAGGTCTTTCTTTGTAAGAGATGATTTCACCAATTAAACTTTATCTACTAGAGCACTATGTCTCATTCTGTATTGCTAGGGAAGGGGCTTGCCCTGTGTTGAGGGAGGGGAAAGCCAGCATGATAAGATTATCATGAATACCTTCTATGATAAAACACAGTAAAACAATGAGCTGTTTGTTAATGGCTTAACTGGTTTGTTAATAGCTTACTGTGCACTGCTTAATTTCTCGTTGGAGTGTGACTTTCTAGCTGCAATGTCCACTTGCTGTTGAGGTCTGTAAATCTGAGTAATTATCTAATCAAAATAATAACCTTTTAATTTTGTTTCTGCTAACTCCCTTGCTGTACCTGAGGGCATGAACTCCTTAAAAGCATTGCCTGCACAGCCATGGAGTGTTTTGCTTGGTATTCTGGTACCCTTATCTGTGTGAGAAAAATACCAGTTTTTTTAACCTTGAATAGCTCCAAAATACTTTGTTTACAATAGGTATGAGCAACAAGGGAATGAAACTAATTGAGGCATAAGGGTGGTGTTTATTTAAGGGCTATCTGCACTGCTGATCAGTTGTTTCTGTGTAATGGCAATGCTCTGTGTAGGTGGAGGTGCTCCAAAGGACTCCTTTTAAAGGGGTTTTGGGAGGCAGCAACATACAGGGATGTGGGAACAGGGAAATACTGTTGTTTGAAAATGTAGTCCTTGCAGTTAGAGAGACTAAATTGGTAAAAGGCAGTGTGAGTTCATGGTAGGCTGCCTATGCAAGCGTGCTGAGAAATGCACAGCAGTGGCCTGCTCCTCAGTGTGTTTTGGGATTTGGCTTCAGCCTGATTTATGCCAGGGCTCATTTATCCTTGCTGAAACGCTCTGATTTAGTTCAGCAGTGTTGATAGAAGGAGGAAACCTTTCAGCACTCCTGCAATGATCTGTTGCACCAGGTGAGTTGAAAAATGTGAGGATAGTGTTGTTTGAAAAAGTTACTGTGTGAGGTAAGGCAGTACTCAGCTGGGTGTGGGGCTCCTGTCCCTGCCCTGCAGGCTGTGCCCCAGAGCACTCTGTGCTAGAACAGCTCTGCCTTTGCATTTCAGAGCTCTCCAGCACGGGGCTTTCCTCAGTTTGTCATGGCAGGAATGCAGCATTGCACAAACTGTTGTCCTGTACGAGAGGGAGGATGCTGGAATGTCAACCCTTGAACAGGACAGCTGCTTTTGTGGGCACTAAAAGGGGGATTGGGCTGCAAGGAGGGGATGCTGGGGATGGGTGAGACCCCATCTGCAGAGCTGCCTCCAGCTCTGGGGTCCCCAGCACAGCTCTTTGAGTGAGTCCAGAGGAGGCCTCCAAGGTGATGGGAAGGCTGGAGCACCTCTGCTGTGAGGAAAGGTTGGGAGAATTGGGGTTGTTCTGGAGAAGAAAAGGCTCTGGGGAGAGCTTAGAGCCCCTTCCAGTTCGACCAATAGAGCCTGGAGAGGGAATTTGGACAAGGCCCTTGAGGAACTGGACAAGGGGAGGGGTTAGATGGGACATTGGGAGGAAATCCTTCCCTGTGAGGGTGGGCAGGCCCTGGCACAGGGTGCCCAGAGCAGCTGTGGCTGCCCCTGGATCCCTGGCAGTGCCCAAGGCCAGGCTGGACTTTGGGGCTTGGAGCAGCCTGGGATGGTGGAAGGTGTCCCTGCCCATACCAGGGGGATGGAACAAGAGGGTCTTTAAGGTCCCTTCCAACCCAAAGCATTCTGTGATTCTATGAAAACTGAGGAAGAGAGAATTTACAGTTGTTATCTTTGTGACTGTGGTTTCCTACAAGCTGTGTGTTAAGCATGAGGAGATGGAGTGTTTCTTAATGTTCAGTGGAACCAGAGAAAGTTGCTGAACTGCTTGAAAATGGCTACTCTGACTTCTGATCTTGGCTTTCACTCAGTGCTGCTGTGAACCTGTTACTGTGTGTCACTTTTCTGAGCATGGCCTACTGAAATTTAAACTTTGCTAGTGGAACAGCTAATAAACTGGGATTTTATGCTTAACAGATCAATAAATGTTACTGTAAACTTTTATTAGAATTGCCCTTCAGTTTGCCTGTGGTGACTGTATGGCACGTGGGGGATGTGTAGTACACTTTCCCTCCTCCTGTTACCTGCTGAAAACTGTCCTGGGAAAGCTCCTGCAGCTTGGGCAGCTTCCAGTGGATACCTTTTTCCTTTTCCTTTTTCCCTGTTGGCTGTACCTCAGAATTGTCACAGCTGGTTCTAGTGGTGTTGCCATGCCATGGCTCCAAGTGACATTGCTGCAATGGTATAAGGTTTCCAAGGCTATTGTAATGCAATTTGTACCCAAGTTTTCAGAGTTCTGTCCCAGGTGCAAGGGTGATTTTGGGAAGTTGGATTGGAAAGGTGGACAGGGCTCTCCCAGTCCCAGCTCAGCTCTGGTAACTCCTACCTCTGGCCAATGCTTGTGAACCAAGGGAGATGATTAACTGCACAGCACAGTGAAAAGATAATTCAGCTAATCACTTGGCTCTTGTGGTTAACAAATCCTCCACCCTGCCCACTCAGTGATGGCTCTGTTAACTGCTCTAGCAGTTCAGGGTTTGAGTCCTGCTGACATTGAGTCTGAATGCAAGGAAGTTGTTACAAGTAGAGATAGCAGAAAATGTTTTTCACTCTTGTTATGTGTCCTAAAAACAAAGCCAGGATATAGGAGACACAAATAGCTCCAACATGTGAAAGAGATTTACAATGGTTAGGTGAGAGTTAGGCACTTGAAAGCTAGGAAGGAATGGTTTTGTGGTTGCTGCACAATTGTTCTGAAGTTTCCTTTGGATGCATTGAAATACAGTTTCCATAGGGCAATGACCTGTGTTTGTTTTGCTTTCCCTCAGAACTCACTAGCTGATACCAGGCAGGATGGATATTGTTTTGCAGCTTTTGCTGTCTTTTTTAACAGTCAGTCTTTGAGTTTGTACCCAGGGGATAATGTGTTAGTGAAACCCAGTTATGTTAATATTTCTGAAACCACAGTTCTTGTGCTTCTGGGGTTGCAGAGAAGAAATGTTCAGGAATTGTGCCCATTTGGACCATCAGCAATAATATTTTCCTTACTGCTTTATTTATTCTGTTCTCAATAACTAGCTGCAGCTCCTGGGCTATGTCTTTTCATTCCTGCTCAATGCTTGCTTCTCTCCTGGGCTATGTCTTTTCATTCCTGCTCAATGCTTGCTTCTTTTCTTACTAATTTTAATAAGTCAAACAGCTTTAGGCAGTGCAGAAGAGTTGTGGTGATTCCCCACCCCCTCAAATGGCATAAAATGAAGGCAGCAGTCTGAAAGATGGGTTTTGGCCTGAATTTGCACAGAATTGCAAGAACTGAGTCATAAGGCTCAGCTCCCTTGAAGCCCATATAGCATAAATCATGATAAGGCAGCCTGTGTTCCATAAACTGTTCTGTGCTACTGACAGGAAAGGAAAGGGGCTGGGGAGGCACAGGACGTCTTGTTTCAGGATAAGTTATCCTATTTTGTAAGCTCAGTGAAGTGCTTTTGTACTCCTGATTTAGATGATAATCCTTGGCTGAAAAAGGAGTGGATGATGGCCATTGTGCTGCTGCTGTGTACTAAAATATCCTTATCCTGTGCTCACGTCTCTGGCTGAGGTTTTGATTTGCAGTCTTGTATGGACATAAATACAGGATGCCTGCTTTTCTTAACATCTTGTTTTGGAGAAGCAATGCCTTGCCCATGCCTTTCATTGCTGCTGCATTGGGAGCTGTAGCTCCAAAGGATCTTTGGCTGTGCCTCATTCTGGTGCATCTGGATCTGCCACAGGAGATACTGGTACTGAAGTGTCCACACTGCCTGCTGGCAAACACAGTGAGCATGTTCTGATGAAGTTCATTCCTGCCCTCAGCATCACTCCTCTGCTCAGGAATTGTCTAGAAGGGATCCTCTTTTGCTGGGGAAATGAGCAAACCAGCATGTGAAGTTGCCTCTTAACCATGAGCCTGGGCATTGGTAATAAAAGCAAGGACACATAGAAATTCTTAACTAATGAGAAGAAAATGGTGTTTTGATAAAGTTGTGAAATACTGGCAGCTGGAATTCAGATCTTGTTTCACATTAGGAGTTGTGTGACAGAGATGAAAGATGAAGTGTAGCTGTAAGAATCTGCTGAGCTCCTACTACTGCTCTATAAATGTTTTTTTTGTACTATTAAATGACTGGCCAGTAGGACTTGGAAAATATGGCAGATTTTTGTGGTTCTTGCACTCTGCAGCAAAAACCAGTTTGGAAGAAACACACCACACAGTAGAAAGTGAACCTAGGAGGATCTGGTGAGTGTCTGTTTCCCATGCTCTTTGAGGATTGTGTATCACAGAATCAACTACAACCCACTTTAATCAAGCTAGGAAACCCTTTAAAAAGGGAGACAGTAAAAGGCCATTATTGCAATTTGATGCAATTATGGAACAACTGGGTGGAGTTGGGAACAGACTGAGTAGTCTGTAGTCTATGCAAATAAGCAGGAAAAAAATTCCAGTTCTCTCAGCAACCTGATTTTGAGCAATATTCCTTACCAAGAGTAAATCTGGTTGGAAATAAAGTGAAAATGCATAGTTGTAAAGTGCACAGTATGTTAAATTGAGTTAAGACCCAGCAAAGTGCTCCTGCTCTGCTGGAGGGTCATGCAAGTGCTTTTTCAGCTTGGATCAAATACAGTTTAGACTTTAATTATGAATGTTTTAGAATATAGATCAGCTTACTAATACATGTCAGTGTTAGACAGAAAATAGTTTCTCATTATAAGTTCATTTAAAAGTAAGATATGGCTGGTGAACTGACAGAATGAGGAAAGTGTAGGTTGCCTACTTGAAAGAAAAACAGAATAAATTCAATCTCCAAAAAGAATTCTAGTTTCCAGATTTAAAAAGAACCCAGACAGGCTTGTAATGTTGTCACTGATGATGTACTTGAGGGAAGGGAGGCCATCCTGGGGAACCCTGACAGGCTTGAGAAGTGGGAAAGTGGAAACTCAAGGGGCTCAGCAAGGGAAGTGCAGGGCAACAGCTTGGGAGGAGAGGGATTGATAACAGCCCTGGGAGAAGGACTTGGGGATGAGGGTTGCTGAAAAACTCACCATGAGCCATCAGGGAGTGCTCCCTGTGTATTTTCCGTGAAAATTACTGCAATCTCATTAATATGGCTGCATATTAGATGGTAAATTAAACAATTTGCTATAATAGCATTTAATATAACAGCATTCACAAATATTTAACTTCTGAAGTTGTGAGATTTTGAATACAAGCAGAGCTGGCTCAATGCCAGTCATTTTTGTGGAAACAGGTTCTGTGACACAGCTCAAACCATGATGGTACCACTTCAGAAAAAACCCAGGGCTGTCTGAGTTGTAGAACCAAGCAGATATGAATTGCTGAAATCACAGCTGCTGTTTCAACCTCCATTTTTTGACCCTTGCCATTGCCTGGTGTAACTGGCTGATGTAAGAGTCTGGAGGGAAATGCAGTGTGTGCTCAGGTAATTAAAGTCTGGGATATAATACATTCCCAATGGAAGAGGGAATTGAGGTTGTCCTAGCATCTGTAAATCTTGCATTTGCTAATTTAAGTGCATGACTTAGCTGCATTAACTGCTCAAAAAAAGTCTCAAATCCCAAGGTGGACAGTGAATTCTCTGCCTGATGTTGGCAGCTGGCTGTGTAATGTGAGATTCTGCAGGCTGTAGTGCTGCTGCCTTTAGGGACAGTTTATGGTAGCTGGCAGCAAAGAAAGGTGATGCTTCAGACTGATGTGCCTGCTCTGACACTTCAAGTTTCCTACTCAAATACAGCTTTAAAATACAAATTCTATTAAACTGGCTCTTGAATGCACTTTAGAAGGTTCTCTATAGATGACTTTCCTGTCAAAGTGATATTTTTTCATTAGGACATTTCAAGACAGGTCTGTACTGCTATAGTTAGTTTCCTGTTGAAATTTAAACACTTGTTTTACCCTCCTTCTATCATTTAACTCATTAGCTACTCTTTAGAAAAAAAACCTCTGAATGTTGTGTTTTAAATGAGGAAAAGAACATTCCCATTGTCCTGAGCAGCCCCTCTTTGCATTAAAAGCAGATTAATCTGTTACAGGAAACCCCAGAGTGTACTCTGGATAAAAAACGTAGGGATGGTAAATAAGCCTCAGAATTAAAAGTCCTGCATGACTGGAAATTATGACTTCATGGTGTCTATTAGAATATCTGAGCTGCCACAGAACATATCTGGAGCATGTTCCTCCTGTGAGTTAGTGGCTGTAATTTGTAATGGTCATGCTGTCAGCTCTCCAGATGTCAGCATCCTATTTGCTTGCTTTTCTGGGGACATTTTATGTCTCCAGTCTGTGCTATTGGAAGAATGTAGCCTATGTTATGTAGAAGGGATAACTCCCCAGGCTGAGCTGGCATAGAGTTGTTTTGCATTTCTTTGATTTATTGGATAAAGATGTTATATATGCTAACACAGAAATTGGTTGTATTTGTCAGTGTTGGCTGGAGAGATGGACCTCCACTGTTACATTAAAAAAAAAGTTCTGTTTCTTGAAGTAAAATTGGAATATTGCTGGTGTAAGTAAAAATCTAATGGTTTATTTATTAAGGTTTTCCTGAGGTGAATGATAACCTGCATTTTTCAGGAATCTTCCAGCAGTATTGGTAGCAATACATTCTGGGGCATGAGGTGCATTTTCTGTAGCTTTAGGGATGGTTTTATCATGCTTATATTTATATTTGGTATTTTGTGACTTGCTACCAGGTTGTATGAAATGAGAACAAATGCCCATGAAGTGTACTGCTCATGAGGCCCAGTTCTGATGAACAGAAGTGGTTCTGTCCTGCATAGCAATGAGCATAATTCCTGAAATGTCTGGTTTTGTTGCTTTGCCCACACCAAATGACTTCTTCTGATCTTTATTAATTGAGTGCTTATTCTTGTTTGACATGTGAATACATTACAGGCTAAGATTGAGGTCTGTATTAAGGTCAAATAAGTGCCTTGTAAATGTTATGTCAGTTATGAGAGGAGTTTCTTACTGGTTCTGAGAGCAAGATAACTTCTTGAGAGACAGAAGTAATGCAGTTAGTTCTGTTATGTCAAAGTAGTGATGCTGGAAAATGCATTATTGGGAGTTCTGTCTCCATTTAAAATGTTTTATATCAGGTTACTGAGGAATAGACTCCTTGGAAGATACTGCTTCTGGAGCTCTTTTCCCCATTTGGTCTCGACTTTGGCCTATTACATCCCATTATAAATTATCTGAGTATCTTTGTTGTATCCTGCTATTTGAAATACCCAGGAATATACTCATAATTACTTGCTGAGTTGCAAAGTTTAATGGCCTAATGTTGACTTACTTTAAAAAGTAAGTCGAGGGTCTTGTCTCTCTTAAAAAAAACCAAAGTGCCTCCTGACATTCCACTTTCTCAGAATCTTTTGCTAATAAATTAAGTAAATGATGTATTATGTATGCCTGTTTTTTCAGTTGCATTCAATGTTTCTCCTTGTTACACTTTTGGTGTCCATTGCTCCTCTTGGTCCTGACCTGTTTATATGCCCTTGCTCCCATGTAAAAGATATGATGGTTTCTGCCTCTCAGATCTCCTCAAACTCATCTGGGAAAAGAGCATCAGTGCTCCTTTAGTGCAGTGGAGTGCCCTGCCTTGGATGTAAGGTGCTGTGATCATAAGCTACCACAGTAAACAGAAATTGGGTTTGTACTATTTGTGTACAGCATGAAGCGATGGCAGCAGTCAGTGCTTGGAGTGCTGGCCCAGAAAGTGCTGCCTGCAGAGCTGTCTGAGCTGTTATCAGAGAGAGCAGGGATCAGGTCTGTGCCTGATCAAGGCTGTGCCTCAGCATCTGCCTGCTGCTCATCTTCCCCTCTCTTCCACCCTTAACTTCTTTTCTTCATTAAATAAGATCAAGCTACATTGCAGTCTGCTGGAGAAAGCACTGTCCTCTGCTGGCACCCCTGAGGCTCAGTGAGGAAATGTTGTATAAATACACTGATCACAGGGGCAAGAAAGGTTTTTTATCTTATCAATGTACCAGCATACCAGCTTATGCTAAAATAGAGGGAAACTGGACTTAGACATACAATGATGTGTCATCCTCAGTGGCCATGCCAGCTTGTCAAACCATGGCATGTGAAGAGAGGTCAGTGCCCTGTGATGTGACACTGTGACTTAAAGGCACACACCCAGCAACTTCTCTGTACTTAAGATAGCAACAGTAGTGGCAGAGGGTGTGGTGTTGGGTGTACCCCAGAGTTTTGCAATACACTGTGCACATATTTGTCTACTTTGAGCTTTCAGGATTCAGCCCTTTGCCTTAGTCTCTTTCAGATGGGCCCAATACCATGAGTTGGTTCAAGGATGGGTCAAGTTCCATCCCTTAGCACACAGTCAGCATGGGTGTATCATGCTCTTGATCACAGCCCACTGACAGGGTGGCAGAACTGTGCCTGGTGCAAGGCCAGGAGAGCCTTGCTTCAGCTGTGGAGAAGTCCCTCTGTTAGAAGCACACTGGTGATTTGAGTTCACCTAGTTTGAGATTTTTGCAGTGAAGCCTAAATTTAGGACAAACTCACATAACTAATTTTAACAGTGCTGCTGCATGAGGTGCTGTGTTGAGTTACTGGCACTGGTGAGCAGAGCTAAGGCTTGCCTCCATGCTCTAAAATAGCCTGTGGACTTCAGATCCATTTTTTTTTTCTCTCTAGCTGCATTAACATAACACTCCAGGTTTGTATTTTACATTACCTCCCTTTGTAGCTGCTGTTGGCAGGTATCCCCCCCCAGAGTGGTTAAACGTGGCCTGACAGTGAGCTGAGCCAAGTCTGCAGAGCTGTCAGCACCTGACATTTGTTTTGCCTTGCTGCCAGCTTTGCAGTGGGCTCTGGCTGAACTGCAGTGCCAGCAGAGCCCTGAGCATGGCAGGTCACTGTGCAGCACCCTGGGTGTTGCTGGGTAGGCCTGAGGGGATGACACCACTGTGATGGCAGCACAGCTGGGACATCTCTGTGGGGAGTGGGGTGAGATGGCTCCTAAATGCTGGGACAGTCATTGTAATAACCTGGTGTGCATATAGATCTTTCAATCTACAAGGCTTGTGGAAGAGGCAGTGATAGAGGCAATCCCCTATGTCTGCACCTACATCACTGGGTGGGATGGGGGAGTCTGGGCAAGGGAATGGTTTTGAAACCCTCTTAGCATGCTGCAAACTGGTAACAGTCATGCAATTCCATAACAGATAATATCCAAAGCTTCATTTTAACTGCACAGTTGTTCCTTCAGGAATATAAACCAGCTGCTGTTTCCAAACTGTTACTGTTTTTCCTACAGAAGTTGAAAAAAATGCTGAAAGCATTAAAAGCAAATGAAAAGAAATATATTTGAATTGTGCATAGTCTGTGTGATGTAGCTACAGCATAAATTATCTTGAAGAAGATGAGAAAATGCTATCTAGTCTGAGCTCCTATACTTGACTTGATAGAAATTAAAAAGATTTGGATATATAATACAGTTCAGTAATCTTACACAGTCTTGAATGCAAATGTGAGAACACCTCTTTCAAAAGTTAAGCTTTAAAGTTAACAATCACAGTTTAGATTTTTATTCAAGTTGAGCCATAAATTGTGCTTAGGGTTGATGCATCAATTGCACTTTAAAATTTGAAGGAAAGGATGCCACTTATTTATGTTGGACTGGGATAATTATCATCTTCATCTTGTATGTTTTTTAAATGTAAGGTAAATATCTTAGACTTATGAAAACAAATACTGTAAGAAAATATAATTATGGGGCAATTGGAAGTTGCCATGGTTTGGCCCCAGCCAGCTGCCAAGTGCCATGCAGCTGCTTGCTCACTCCCCCAGCAGCAGAAATGAATGTTTAAAATGATCTCTGCAAGCCTCCCTATTTTATTTCAGGTTTATGACTCCGACTGTTGCGACAGAATTCTGCTGGAGCTGCGGGAATATCTGCCAAAATACTTCGGTGTCTGGTCACCACCTACTGCACCAAATGGTACTGTTCTAATTTTATCTCTTCATCCAAACCTCTTGGAAAACATTTCTGGAGACTAATTTTTGGCAGTTGTGAGCTCTGTGGGGTTTTTTTGAGCTTGTTTCAGAACCCACTGCCATTCCCTCTAACAACTGGTTCCAGTCTGCAGTCTGGTGGCTGGATTAGATCTTTGGAGTCTTCCTCCCAGGGAAGATGGAGTGTGGCTGTTTGAACAGCAGAGGTTTCCTGACTAGCTGGGCCTGATGGACATGGCCCAGAGCTCCTGCTCTGGGTGAGGTCATGCTGGAGGAGTGGGCTGGTTCCATGGTCATGTGCAGCCAGGTGATCTGAGGAAGAAGCACTTTGTGGTGTGGAAGAAAGGAAAGATGGATACTCTGGCGCTGGGGAAGCATTCAGACTGGAATCTGCTGCTGTTTCTCCAGAGCTTGGATCCCATCACTGTGCCTTACCACCCAAAGCACTTAATTCAGCAGGTTCATGGTGGGGAGTTCTGCTTGTCATCCCCTGTTACTGGTTTGAATGAAACAAAGATCTAGTGTCCTAAAATTTGTGTTTGTATAACATTGGGAGTCAGGAAGAAAAGGGTGGTTTTGGTAGAACAATTGGAAGATTGTGTCTTCAGGAGAAAATAGATATTGCTGTATTAGAAACTAGATTTTTTTTTTCTAGGTGCTTTTTTAATTCATATTGGGGAAATGGAGCTTCTGGAGCACACAAACAAAGGGATGCCATGGAATTTGTTTGAATATGTGGGCATCAAACTAGATGCCATGCTCCTTTAAAATAACTCTGTCTTCTTCTGCTTATGCTATCACTTGATAGACTTGTTTTTCAAAGAAGTAGTAGGACAGTATCCAAAGACATGGTGTAATATCTACAGGAAAAACTGAAAGCAAGATTGTGATAGTACCAGCAGTTTCTCAGCTCTGATTTGCCTTCATGCTTTCCTGTTTGGCACTAACTCAAATAGCTCTACAAGAGCTTTTTCCTTCCCTCACAGTTTAATGTGCCACGGAGTTCACTTAATATTCCATCTCAATTGCAAATAATTTTTTTCTGTTTGCAGTGTGATCTTAAGATGTGAAAATATGTGGTCTAACCAAGAGACAGTAATTGAGCACATTGCTCATTTGCTTTGGGGGTTCAAAAGCACTGTGCACCATGGGGCTGGGTTTTGGGAGGTCTCCCCCAGTCAGTCAGACATAGGCAGTAGGAATAACTGTTTAAAGGAGAGAAACTTCTGGTTTTGTTTGTTTTGCTTCTTGAAAAGGCTGTGCACTATCATGAGTCCTCTTCATAGAAAGCTGTGGCAACAGTTCAACCAAAACACTGTGCTTCCAGCTCTGCTATCTGTAGTGCTAATGAGCTTTGTGTAGTCTTGATAGAAATCAAAGTTGCTGCAGATGATGGAGCTTAGCAGAGTGTATGTGTACCCTGTTCCTAAATGTAGATTGAAGATACGTTTGTAGGTTTGCTGCAGACTTGATATTGGAAGCCTGACCTTTCCCTTGGCAGTCACTGCTCTGCAGGCTCTGGGATCACAGCTCTGTACAATGAGTGGCAGTCCCTTAAAGTAGTACAAGTCCCTTTTATTTCTTTTCCTTAAGAAAGTGTTTCTGCTTATTAAGTGTAAATGAAATGTTGCTTGTTCCCTTTATCTTGAGTGGGACTGCTTTGTTACCTGGCTGTACAGGTTTCAAACAAGGCATTTTGTGCCTCTTTAAACTTTAAGCTAGTTTTGCTTTCTCTCTCAATCCCATTTTAGATCATACTGCAGGAATGGGGTATAATACAATGTTTTTTTTTGTGTCAAACTGCATTAAAGCCAAAGAAATACATTTATGGAGTAGGCTGTACTGGAAAGAAAACCAGACTTGCATTTTGTGCCTGGTGACAGGTGGATTTACACAGCACATATAAAGAATGAGGCCACTGTTGAGGCTGTGTTGGTTGTGCTGTGTCCTGGCAAGGGCTGGAGGTGGGAGCAGCTGTGTGAGAGCTGGCTGGGTACTGACTCCATTTCCTTGTTGAGTTCTGATAGTGAGTGTGGGGGTCATGCTGGTAATGGTAGTTTCCATCGGGGTCTAGATACTCCTTTCAATCTTCAGGCACTCCAAGTACTTTTGGGGTTTCTTAGTCCAGCCAAAGAGCTGTTAGAAATGGATGAAAGGCAGCCTGGGATTCCAAGAGCATTTCCCCCAAAAGGTGTGCCATGAGAAACAAGTGTAGATGGGAGTGGCATAAAAAGAAGCAAAATGAGCTGCACTTCAGCCCCTGAAGGCCAGGACTGAAATGTTCTCTTCATTTTTAAAATGACACAGGAGACCAACTGAATTGCAAAAGTAGCCACACAGCTGCAAACCTGCATTGGTATGTGGTTAGTAATGATCTTTGTGATATGTTAGTGACTTAATAAAAGTTACTTAGGGATTTTATCTGGGCAATAATTGGAATTTGAATGCTAGGTTAATGCATGTTAATTGTATACAATTTTCTAAACAAGAAAGCATGTATATTTTCATAGCAATACAATTTGTGGGAGTCAGTGACCATGACACAGCCTACATTCAGAGACAAATTTCACTCTTGAATTCATGTGATATTAAGCCTTAAACTCTTCACATTCCTCCACAGGTGCTCAGCAGAAGCTATGCAATTATTTTGCTATGACCCACTGTTAACAGAAGTTTTGGTTTTTTGACAGATACATATCTAAAACTGGAAGATGTGACCCGTAAGTTTAACAAGCCCTGCATAATGGATGTAAAAATAGGTCAGAAAAGTTATGATCCCTATGCTTCAGCAGAGAAGATACAGCAGCAGGTCAGCAAGTACCCTCTGATGGAAGAGATTGGCTTTTTGGTTCTTGGAATGAGGGTAAGGACTTCTTTTGTCTCCACTTTTAGTTTATGCTCCTCTTGTCCCACACCAGGTACAACAACTGGTTTTCCTAGCAAACAGCAATCCTCTTGAGCTGTACATAAATACAGTGTCACCTCAATGTCTGGGTAGTGCTGGTATCTGCTGTGAAATCAGCTCCAAAGCACTGCCCTAAACCATTCTTTAATTTGGCTGTGTCTATTAGGGCAAGCTATTTGCAGCCTGGGCACTGTAAATGTGTACAAGAGATGGGCTCATATTCAGTATTTAAAATTGAATGTAGTTGCAATTAGTTCTTCACCACCACAACAGATATTTAAAATTATTAAGCAGATTTTTGTGTGTTTATTTTCTTTCAGGCTTATATCAGAGATCTATGTACTGAACCAGTCTATCTAATAATTCAGTGAATAATGAGCTGTATCCTCCACATTTTTCATCTTTATACACTGCTTTTAAATAAAAACAATTTTAGATATTTTTTCTGTCTAGGGAAGAGTAAGTAAGCTCTCAGAGGTGATGCATATAGCCATGAACAGCTGCTTATGTTTTACATTTTAAAAGGTTTTCCATCAGAAGCAAACTTCTTTTGATATTTGCTCAAGGAGCAGCTGTCAGGGGAAGGTTAGTTGGACATGGAGACATCCCTATTAATTCTTAGTATTCTTAGAAATACTAAGAGTCAGTATGTGTGTATTGGCTACTTTAAAAGTTCAATGTAAAGAAAAGCTGTACAGAACATTTGTAGCTCAGTAAGAGAAATGTGTTGATGTCACTGATGGAATTCAAAAGTAGTTTTCTCTGCAATGATAGGTACAGGAATAGTTTTCTTTTTGATGTGGGATTTTTGTTTTTCTTCTCATACACAAAGCCAGGGCTCCTCAAGCTGTGCAGCATAAATGGCTGGGGACTTTGATAAGCTTCCCCTTTGCTGTTCAACAGCACCAGCAGCCAGATTGCACCATTGTTCAGGATAATTCTAATATCTCTGTAATGTTTTGTGCAGAGCTGCCCAGCCTCCCAGCCCTTCACTCTGCCTTGAGATAAGCTGCTATATAAATTATAGTGGTCATGAGTAGTAATTACATAAGCCTGTGAGCAAGAATGTGGGAGTTAAGTCAAAAAACAGCCAAGCAGTTTGGATGGAAAAGGAAGGTTAGAGATTATAGCTTTGGATTTGGTTGATGTTATGTGACCTTTCTTATCTCATGGGTAAAACAATGTACTTCATGTCCTATGTTGCATGACAGTGCAAAAGGAATGATTGATTGCTTTGTGGCATGCTTGTGACTATTGTTTCTAACATTGTCACTCATTTGTGCCTTTGTTCCTGCTGCAGAATTTTTTTCAATCCCCTAATTCAGACTGGATGTATAATGATGATTCTCCCAAGTGGTGCAGTTTTCCATCCAGTGTTTAACTAGATGAGATTTGGATTTTTGCCTTTGGCACCCAATTACATGTTGGAAGTTGTTTTCCAAAGAGAACTGAAAAGGTTCCTCCTGCCCTCACACAGCACTTGGCAAAGTCTGAATTCACAAGGCATGTTTTCTGCCTCTTGGTTATGGAGTGTTCTCTGTGCTTGCTTTATTTTTGCAACATTCTGGCCATACTATAAAACACTCCTGCACAGATATGTACTGCCCAGAACAGCTCATGGCTGGATGAAGGTTGTTCCTGTTCACTGGACAAAACATGATGTAACAAAGGAGTTCAGGGGTTTGGTTTTAATCTCTCCATTCAGTGTTTTGTACCAGGGAGGTAGGCTTGTCTGGTAAGTTTTTACAAAGCCAAGAAGGAGAGAAAACAAAGAATGTAGCTGTGCTTTTTCTAAAGCACCCATTGTATAAGTTGTCATGAAGAGATAGAAGCAAAGAAGTGTTATTATAGGTGGGGGTTTTAGCCCAAAAGCTATTTACAGTGTATTTTTACCCAAAAGGGTATTGAAACAGCTTTTGCTTATGCACTAGTAAACAAGCAGTCATCTGTT